>NC_057795.1:310687280-311287280 GCF_018294505.1 Triticum aestivum | reverse complement strand
CACCTTTTGAGAGAGCCATACATGAATTGGAATTTGTTAGAATACTCTATGTGCTTCACTTATATCTTTTGAGCTTGATAGTTTTGCTCATAGTACTTCACTTATATCTTTTGAGCGTGATAATTTTTGCTCTAGTGCTTCACTTATATCTTTTAGAGCACGGTGGTGGATTTGTTTTAAAGAAACTATTGATCTCTCATGCTTCACTTAGATTATTTTGAGAGTCATTAATAGCATGGTAATTTGCTTAATGTTAATATACTTGGTGTTCAAGATATGTGAAACTTTCTTTTGAGTGAATTGAATACTAAGATAAGTTTGATGCTCGATAATTGTTTTGAGATATGGAGGTGATAATATCAAAGTCGTGCTAGTTGGGTAATTGTGAATTTGAGAAATGCTTGTGTTGAAGTTTGCAAGTCCCGTAGCATGCACGTATGGCTAAAGTTGTGTAACAAATTTGAAACATGAAGTGTACCTGGCTTGTGCATCCTTATGAGTGGCGGTCGGGGACGAGCGATGGTCTTTTCCTACCAATCTATCCCCATAGGAGCATGCACGTAGTACTTGATTTTTGATGGCTTCTAAATTTTTGCAATAATTATATGAGTTCTTTTGACTAATGTTGAGTCCATGGATTATACGCACTCTCACCTTTCCGCCTTTGCTAGCCTCTTCGATACCGTGCATTGCCCTTTCTCACCTTGAGAGTTGGTGCAAACTTTGCCGGTGCATCCAAACCCCGTGATACGATACGCTCTATCACACATAAACCTCCTTCTATCTTCCTCAAAACAGCCACCATACCTACCTATCATGGCATTTCCATAGCCATTCCGAGATATATTGCCATGCAACTTCCATCATCTTCATCATGACATACATTACTTTTGTCATATTGCCATTGCATGATCATGTAGTTGACATCGTATTTGTGGCAAAGCCACCATGCATTATTTTTTATACATGTCACTCTTGATTCATTGCACCATCCCGATACACCATCGGAGGCATTCATATAGAGTCATATCTTGTTCTAAGTTTCGAGTTGTAATCCTTATGTTGTAATCAATAGAAGTGTGATGATCATCATTGTTAGAGCATTGCCCAAAGAAAAAAAAGAAAGGCCAAAAGAAAAAAAAGAGAAAGGCCCAAATAAAAAAAGAAAAAAAGAAAGAAAAAAAAAAGAAAAAAGGGCAATGCTACTATCTCTTTTTCCACACTTGTGCTTCAAAGTAGCACCTTGTTCTTCATGTAGTGAGTCTCATATATTGTGCTTCAAAGTTGCACCTTGTTCTTCATGTAGTGAGTCTCATAAGTTGTCTTTTCATACTAGTGGGAATTTTTCATTATAGAACTTGGCTTGTATATTCCTATGATGGGCTTCCTCAAATACCCTAGGTCTTCATGAGAAAGCGAGTTGGATGCACACCCACTAGTTTTCTTTTGTTGAGCATTCATAGCTCTAGTGCATCCGTTGCATGGTAATACCTACTCCTCATGTTGACAGCAATTAATGCGCATCTCCATAGTCTGTTGATTATCCTCGTCAATGTGAGACTTTCTCCTTTTTGTCTTCTCCACACAATCCCCATCATCATATTCTGTTCCACCCATAGTGCTATATCCATGGCTCACGCTCATGTATTGCGTGAAGGTTGAAAAAGTTTGAGATTATTTGAGTATGAAACAATTGCTTGGCTTGTCATTGGGGGTATAGAAGTTGGGAACATCTTTGTGTGAAGAAAATTAAGCATAGCCTAACTATATGATTTTGTAGGGATGAACTTTCTTTTGCCATGTTGTTTTGAGAAGACATGATTGCTTTGATTAGTATGCTTGAAGTATTATTATTTTTATGTCAATATGAACTTTCGTCTTGAATCTTTCGGATCTGAATATTCATATCACAATTAAGAAGATTTATATTGAAATTATGCCAAAGTATCACTCCGCATGAAAAATTCTTTTTAATCATTTACCTACTCAAGGATGAGCAGGAATTAAGCTTGGGGATGCCTGATACGTCTCCAACGCATCTATAATTTTTGATTGCTCCATGCTACTTTATCTACTGTTTTGGACTATATTGGGCTTTATTTTCCACTTTGTAAGTGCGTCTAGTGCCCCTTAGTGATTTTGGTGTATTGAAGACTTATAGGTTAAGGGACTAATGCATTTGTGAGTGTACACAGGTCTATAAGTCTATGAGGAGTTTGATATTTACAGAGAAAGTCGACCCCTAAAAATGAAGTTCTTCGACTGAAGACTTTGATATTCTGAAGACTTTCTGAAGACTTTGAAAGTGAAGAAATTGGTGTGACCTTGAAGACTTAGTATTCCTTTGAGGAACATGAAGCGTGAAGACTTTTGTTTTCGTAGTTTCATTTTCTCTTTCTTGAGTCATAGGAAACACCGTACTATTAAAGGGGGTCGAGGAAATACTAAGGAAAAATTTCCATGTGATGCTCAACTCAAAATCCTACACCTACCAATCCCTTCGAGTGAAGCCATTGGAAACCTCATACAGTTCAGTCAATTTCTTCAATGACAGAGACGCAGTTCTTCTGGTCACTGAGGACTTTGCTCTGACTTAGGAGTTAGGAATTCGCCAGTGCGAATTGCCTACACAGTGAGGAACATGATAGCCCTGAGGAATTTGAGAGTCAAATTTCCGACCGTTGCTATGCTGCGCGCCAGCTGTCCCAAATATCTTATCCACCTAACGGTCATATCATTGAAGGGAATTTATGTCTTATCATGTCGGGCTGCTCCCTAGGCTATAAATAGCCGCCCCCTACAACCACTAGTTGGTTGGCTGCTCCGAGAGAAGTTGACACTTGTCATTTGAGAGCAACCCATCCTCCGAGGACTTTGAGCGAAAATCATCAAGTGAGGAAAACCGAAAACCAAACCCCTACAAACCCAAAGTGATTGAGCATCACTGAAGAAATTGATCCTGCGTGGATCCGACGCTTATTACCTTTGAAGACTGTGCTTCTTCCAGACGGTTAGGCGTCATTGTCTAGAGCATCCAAGAGGAATTGTGGATCGCCGAGTGACCAAGTCTGTGAAGGTTTGGAAGTCACCTGAAGGCTTACCACGAGTGATTGGACGAGGTCTACGTGGCCTTAGTTCAAGGAGAATACGGTGAGGACTGGGTGTCCTGAGCTGCGTGCTCAGTGACTGGGTGTCCGGGACTGCGTGTCCTCGAGTTTAAATACTCAGCCGCTCCAACCAGACGTACAACTGAGATAGCAGTTGGAACTGGTTTACCAAATCTTTGTCTTGACCAACTAACTGGTTCTATTTCCTCAACCCTTTCATTTCCTCATTACTGTGTTGAGTGTTTGTTCATATCTGTGCTTGAAGACTTTGACTGAAGACTTTCTCAAATTCCTCAGTTCAATTTCTTCAGTCTGTTTGTCTTCATCTTGTGTTATCCTGTGATTACGCTTTCTGTACTCTGTGCTAGTCTTCATTTCATCATGATGACCATGCTTGTATTCTGTTATGCTTACTTCTGAGTACTTATTCCGCTGCAAGTAGTTCTTCGCTAAGGAATTTCCTCACCAGCAAATTCCTCAGTGAAGAATTCATAAAAATCGCCTATTCACCCCCCCTCTAGTCGATATAACGCACTTTCACACTTTTATATTATTTTTGGGACTAACCTATTAACCGAAGGCCCAGCCCAGAATTGCTATTTTTTGCCCATTTCAATGTTTCGAAGAAACGGAATATCAAACGGAGTCCAAACGGAATGAAACCTTCGGGAACGTGATTTTCTCACCGAACGTGATCCAGGAGACTTGGACCCTACTCCAAGACGTAACAGAGGCGGTCACGAGGGTGGGGGGCTCCCCCCCAGGGCGCGCCCCCTGCCTCGTGGCCCCCCTGTTGCTCCACCGACGTACTCCTTCCTCCTATATATACCTACGTATCCCCAAACGATCAGAACAGGAGCCAAAAACCTAATTCCACCGCCGCAACCTTCTGTATCCAAGGGATCCCATCTTGGGGCCTGTTCCGGAGCTCCGCCGGAGGGGGCATCCACCATGGAGGGCTTCTACATCAACACCATAGCCCCTCCGATGAAGTGTGAGTAGTTTACTTCAGACCTTCGGGTCCATAGCTAGTAGCTAGATGGCTTCTTCTCTCTTTTTGGATCTCAATACAATGTTCTCCCCTCTCTCGTGGAGATCTATTTGATGTAATCTTATTTTTGCATTGTGTTTGTTGAGACCGATGAATTGTGGGCTTATGATCCAGTTTAACTATGAACAATATTTGAATCTTCTCTGAATTCTTTTATGTATGATTGAGTTATCTTTGCAAGTCTATTCGACTTATCCTTTTGGATTGGCCAACTAGATTGGTAGTTCTTGCAATGGGAGAAGTGTTTAGCTTTGGGTTCAATCTTGCGGTGTCCTTTCCCAGTGATAGCTGGGGCAGCAAGGCACATATTGTATTGTTGTCATCGAGGATAACAAGACGGGTTTTTTATCATATTGCATGAATTTATCCCTCTACATCATGTCATCTTGCTTAAGGCGTTACTCTGTTTTTAACTTAATACTCTAGATGCATGCTGGATAGCGGTCGATGAGTGGAGTAATAGTAGTAGATGCAGAATCGTTTCGATCTACTTGTCTCGGACGTGATGCCTATATACATGATCATATCTAGATATACTCATAACTATGCTCAATTCTGTCAATTGCTCAACAGTAATTTGTTCACCCACCGTAGAATATCTATGCTCTTGAGAGAAGCCACTACTGAAACCTATGGCCCCCGGGTCTATTCTCATCATATCAATCTCCATTACTTTATTACTTGCTTCGTTTTTACTTTGCCTTTTACTTTTCACTTTGCATCTTTATACCAAAAATACCAAAAATATTATTTATCATCTCTATCAGATCTCACTCTCGTAAGTGATCGTGAAGGGATTGACAACCCCTAATCGCGTTGGTTGCGAGGAGCTATCGTTTTGTGTAGGTACGAAGGAATTGTGCGTGGTCTCCTACTGGATTGATACCTTGGTTCTCAAAAGCTGAGGGAAATACTTATGCTACTTTGTTGCATCATCCTCTCCTCTTCAGGGAAATCCAACGCAGTGCTCAAGAGGTAGCACCCAGTTATTTTTGTTTTGGGTTAATTTGATAAATGCCACTCCAAATCTGGTGATTCCGACAAATGCCATTGCAATTTCCAAACTTTGAAAAATGCCATTTCATGCCATTTCTAGTGGCATTTTTTGAAGTATGGAGTGGCGTTTTCCAAAGTTTGCAAATTACAGTGGCGTTTTTCAAAGTTTGTAAAATTTGCAGTGGCATTTTTCAAAGTTTGGAAATTGGAGTGGCATTTTTATGAATCGCCATAATTGGAGTGGCATTTATCTAATTTGTTTTTGAGACAGAAGTAGGGTGTCAACTGGGCTGTGCGGGGCACTCTGGCCTGTCTAGACGGCCTTTTCTTTTATATTTACTACAGACCAACCTAGTAGGTTTTTTTTTCTTTCTGAAAATGGTAGCCTAGTTTTTTTTGTGATTCGTCAAGTAAGTCACCTTGTCAGGCCCGTTGGGCTGCAAATCTTTCAAGACGAGGACAGCTTCATTCGGCTGGCCGAGAAAATGGCCTATCAGTAATGAGAAATGGAATGTACATTTTTAAAACACATCAAACCGGCAATTAGTTTCAAATTTCTTTTTTTTCATTTCGAGATTTTAAATTGCATTGATTTTTATGTGTGGACAATTTGTTGGATTTTATATTGATATACATTTATTTTTAAAATCAGTTCGAATGTGACTTGAAATTTCGGGATTAAAAACAGTTCGGACCGCACCGAAATATGCAAAATTTCGTATAATTTTATAACCGTAGCCACAATATGGGCTGTGATGCTAACAAAAAGAATATGGGCTCCAAAAAAACCTTAAGAATTAGCAAATGGGCTGTAAATTATTAGAAATAATGGCAGATGTGTTGTATGCTGTTTTCCACAGACTTGAGGCTTTCCTAAAAAAGGTTGACACACAAGCAGTGACTGTTGGATGTCCATCCAACGGCCGTCGTCCTTCTTCAATCTCTGCTCTTCCTGCTCCAGCCGCTCAAACAAGCGCCGGTGGGACTGCCTGCTCCCTCTTCCCGCGGTCGGCTGTGCTGCCGCACGGGCCTCACCATACTCCCATCGCTGGCCTAGCCATCCCTCTACCCACCCACACTTGTTATTTTTCGGCGACGGCAGATGAACCAGTAAACCCTCGTATAGTCGTACTTCCCTCCATGTGGGAAACAACTTCCCCTGGCTCCATGTTGTTCCTTTGCTAGGCCTCGCCATCATCCACCGCCCTGGTGCTCTCGGCGCGGCGTGGTCAACATGGTCAACGACCGACATGCATCTGAAGTGGATTGTACGTGGAGAGGCTGACAGCTCGGTCCACGGCCGCACGCAAGCAAATGCCTCCTTATTACGCGCAAAATAATGATTCCTCCACCTGACATGTGGGACCCACCGAAAGGGCCTCTGTATTTCGTGAAAAAAATGTTCCCTCCGCTCACAGCTCGGACCCACCATCTATATCTTCACACGCAAGGAAGTGCCTCCTTATTACGCACAAAAAATGAATACTCCCCTTGCTAGCTGGGACCCAGTATAGTGGGAAGTTGACTTGTGGGCCTACTAAGTTGACGATGACAAAGGGCTTTGTCAACTTAGTCAATATGAACGATTCTAGCTCTAGTGACCGTACGATGGCCATCCAACGGCTGTAGTGCTTCTTCAACCTCTCGTCTTCTTGCTCCAGCCGCCCAAAGTAGCGCTGGTCGTGCCGCCTGCTCCTGCCTCCCGTGGCGGGCTGTGCTGCCGTGGAGGCCTCACCGCTCCCTACTACTCCCACCCCTAGCCAGGCCATCCCTCCACTCACCCACACCCCCTATTATTCTGCAGCAACGATAGCCTCACACCGCAGACGAACCAGTGAACTATCGTACTCCTCTCCGCATGGGCATCCACTGTCGCGTCTTCCCCGGCTCCATGTTGTCCCCTTCCTGGGCCTCGCCTTCGTACACCGCCTTGGTGCTCTCGGCGAGGCATGGTCAATGTGGTCAAACACCGACTTCCATCGGAAGAGTACTGTACATGGGGAGGCTGACAGCTGGGTCCACCACTACAGCAAGGAAGTGCCTCCTTATTACACAAAAAATAATGATTCCTCCACCTAACAGCAGGGACCCACCGGATGGGCCACCATATTTCGCGGAAAAAACGTTTCCCCCCTGACTGCTGGGACCTACCAGCTACATCTTTGCACATAAGGAAAGTGCGTCCATATTACGGGCAAAAAAATGATTCGCCCCCTGATTGCTGGGACCCACCAACTACATCTTCGCACGCAAGGAAGTGCCTGACAGTCAGGACCCACCTAGTTGAAGCATACGTAGCATTGTCATTCTGGTCACGAACGTCTACGTACATACTGGTCGATGTAGAGGCGCGCATGTGTCGTAGTAGAGGCGCGCACGTGTCATAGTAGAGGCGCGCACATAGTATGTACATGTACGTACAACGGCCAGGGTGCAAGAAAGAAAATACGGCCACGTACGTACATACGGGCGGGGTCTTGAATGCCTACTCATGCATACGTACGGCCAGGCTCGTGTACATGGCTGGGTCAGAACGGAGAAACTGCGTCGTCGTCGTGTTCATGGAGAGGCAACGGAATGCGTCATGTTCATGGGAAGGAAATGGAACGTGTGCTGTTCATCGGGAGCCAACCGGCTTGGACAGAATAGCCGATGGAAATGAGGCCTCGCGTACCGCAGAATGGAGGAAATGGCCTTGTGTTCGACCGGCCATGGTCGAAACTGGATCCTGTTCATCGGGAGGGGTCTAGCGTACCGCAAAACAGAGGAAACGGAGTTTTGTTGGACCTCCTACGATCGAAACAGGGTCCTGTTGATCGGGAGGGGTGTGGCGTACCGCAAAACGGAGGAAACGTACTTTTGTTGGAGCGCTACGGTCGAAACGGGGGTCCTGTTCATTGGGAGGGGTGTGGCGTACCGCAAAACGGGACTCCACGGGATACTGTTCATCTCCACCATCGACCTCCTCCAGCCTCCATGGGCTACTGTGCATCCACCGTCGACCTCCTCTAGCCTCCACCTATGACTGTTCATCCACGGGCTGTTGTTCATCCAGCCTCCACCGTGCGCTCCTCCACCGGCTACTGTTCAGCCATCCCTCTCCACGGGGTCCTGTTCAACCACCCCTCCACGGGCTACTGTTCATCCAGTCCTCCACCGACTACTGTTCAACCAGCCCTCCACCGGCTACTGTTCAACCTTCCCTCCACGGGGTCCTATTCATCCAGCCCTCCACGGGGTCCTGTTCATCCACGCCAACCAGCTCGACCGATCGAGGTCCTGTTCATCCAGTGGCAACAGGGTCCTTTTCATCCAACCCCCCACCGGGAACTATTCATCCAACCCCCCTCCCTCCCAACAATGCTCATTGTTCATCAAGGGAAGGAGGCAGCAGGTTCGATCGGCTTCAGCTAGCAGCAGTAGCGAACGAAGGAATCGCTCGATTGGGTTTAGTTAACAGCCATCGATCAATCGCTCGAGTTCAGTAACGCGTAGCCTGCAGTGCAATCGCTCGGGTTCAGTTAGGCGAATGCCTCGCTCGGGTTCATTTAGAGCCCAACGCCTCGCACCCACGCGGGTACGTGTACGAGAGAAACGCGCATCGGTCGGCCCCCGAGCACCCACCATAACCGGGAACTCCCTGATATTTTCCTCGCCCTTGCTTCTACCACGGTTTTTTCCGTCATGGACGACCCAAAGAATGTCATGTAGTTGTGTCTCCGGCCCGCCTAGGACAAAAAGCCCATTTTCTGTCATGATTTGTCATAGAAGTAGGATCCCACCACATCTATGATGATACCGGGTTTTGTCACAATTATCGTCAAAGGGGTGTCATAAGCATGACAGGAAAAAAATTCGTTGGCCCAAAATGTCACAGATGTGTCTTTTTTTTGTAGTGACCAAAGTCCACACTTTGTTCTCATACATTGATCCTATCTCAGATTTCATGGCCTCAAGCCATTTATCGGAATCTGGGCTCATCATAGCTTCTTCATAGTCCGTAGGTTCTCCATGGTCTAGTAACATGACTTCCAGAACATGATTACCGTACCACTCTGGTGCGGAACGTGCTCTGTTCGACCTACGAGGTCCAGTAGTAACTTGATCTGAAGTTTCCTGATCATCATCATTAGCTTCCTCTCTAGTTGGTGTAGGCATCACAAGAACAGATTTCTCTGATGTGCTACCTTCCAAATTGAGAGAAGGTACAATTACCTCATCAAGTTCTACTTTCCTACCGCTCACTTCTTTCAAGAGAAACTCCTTCTCTAGAAATGTTCCATTCTTGGCAACAAAGATCTTGCCTTCGGATCTGTGGTAGAAGGCATACCCAATTGTTTCTTTAGGGTATCCTATGAAGACGCACTTCTTCGATATGGGTTCAAGATTATTAGGCTGAAGCCTTTTGACATAAGTGTCGCAACCCCAAACTTTAAGAAACGACAGCTTAGTTTCTTACCAAACCAAGTTCATACGGTGTCATCTCAACAGATTTAGACGGTGCCCTATTTAACGTGAATGCCGATGTCTCTAATGCATAACCCCAAAATGATAGTGGTAAATCGGTAAGAGACATCATCGATCGCACCGTATCTAATAAAGTACGGTTACGACATTCAGACACACCATTACACCGTGGTGTTCCAGGTGGCATGAGTTGTGAAACTATTCCACATTGTTTTAAATGAAGGCCAAACTCGTAACTCAAATATTCGCCTCCGCGATCAGATCGTAGAAACTTTATTTTCTCGTTACGATGATTCTCCACTTCACTGTGAAATTCTTTGTACTTCTCAAATGTTTCATACTTGTGTTTCATTAAGTAGATATACACATATCTGCTCAAATCATCTGTGAAGGTCAGAAAATAATGATACCCGCCGCGTGCATCAACACTCATCGCACCGCATACATCGGTATGTATTATTTCCAATAAGTTATTGGCTCGCTCCATTGTTCTGGAGAACGGAGTTTTAGTCATCTTTCCCATGAGGCATGGTTCGCAAGTATCAAATGATTCATAATCAAGTGATTCCAAAAGTCCATATGCATGGAGTTTCTTCTTGCGCTTTACGACCTAAACGGCAGTGCCACAAATATGTTGCACTATCATTATCAACTTTGCATGTTTTGGCATCAATATTATGAATATGTGTATCACCACAACCGAGATTCAATAGAAATAGACCACTCTTCAAGGGTGCATGACCATAAAAGATATTACGCATATAAATAGAACAACCATTATTCTCTGATTTAAATGAATAACTGTCTTGCACTAAACAAGATCTAGATATAATGTTCATGCTCAACGCTGGCACCAAATAACAATTATTCAGGTCTAAAACAAACCCTAAAGGTATATGTAGAGGTAGCGTGCCGACGACGATCACATCGACCTTGGAACCATTTTAGACGCACATCATCACCTTGTCCTTAGCCAATCTTCGTTTAATGCGTAGCTCCTGTTTCGAGTTACAAATATGAGCAATCGAACCAGTATCAAATACCCAGGCGCTACTACGAGCATTAGTAAGGTACACATGAATAACGTGTATATCAAATATACATGTGTTCACTTTGCCATCCTTCTTATCCGCCAAATACTTGGGGAAGTTCCGCTTCCAATTATCAGTTCCTTTGAGGTGGAAGCACTCAGTTTCAGGCTTCAGTCCAGCTTTGGGCTTCTTCCCGGGAGTGCCAACTTGCTTGCCATTCTTCTTGATGTTTCCCTTCTTTCCCTCGCCCTTTTTCTTGAAACTAGAGGTCTTGTTAACCATCAACACTTGATGCTCCTTCTTGATTTCTACCTCGGCAGCTTTGAGCATTGCGAAGAGCTCAGGAATTGTCTTCTCCATCCCTTGCATATTATAGTTCATCATGAAGCCTTTGTAGCTTGGTGGCAGTGATTGAAGAACTCTGTCAATAACACTATCATCTGGAAGATTAACTCCCAGCTGAGTCAAGTGATTATGATACCCAGACATTTTGAGTATGTGTTCACTGATAGAATTCTTCTCCTCGATCTTGCAACTATAGAACTTGTTGGAGACTTCATATCTCTCAACTCGGGCATTTTCTTGAAATATTAACTTCAACTCCTGGAACATCTCATATGCTCCATGACGTTCAAAATGTCTTTGAAGTCCCGATTCTAAGCCGTAAAGCATGGCACACTAAACTATCAAGTAGTCATCAGATCGAGCTTGCAAGACGTTCAAAACATCAACATATGCTCCTGCAATAGGCCTTTCTATAGGATCGAAATTATGTCTAGAGGGGGGGGGGGTGATTAGACTACTTGACCAAATAAAACCTGGCCTTTTCCCAATTTTAATTCTTGGCAGATTTTAGCAGCTTAGCAGTAGTCAAGCAATCAACCTACACATGCAATTCTAAGAGTATAGCAGCGGAATGAAAATCATTGCATATGAAGGTAAAGGGGAGGAGTTTGGAGGGAGCAAACGCAATGTTGACATGGAGATTTTTGGTGTGGTTCCGATAGGTGGTGCTATCATACATCCACGTTGATGGAGACTTCAACCCACAAGGGTAACGGTTGCGCGAGTCCACGGAGGGCTCCACCCATGAAGGGTCCACGAAGAAGCAACATTGTCTATCCCACCATGGCCATCGCCCACGAAGGACTTGCCTCACTTGGGTAGATCTCACGAAGTAGGCGATCTCCTGGCCCTTAAAAACTCCTTGGTTCAACTCCACAATCTTGACGGAGGCTCCCAAGTGAGACCTAACCAATCTAGGAGACACCACTCTCCAAAAGGTAATAGATGGTGTGTTTATGATTGTCGGTGTCAAAACCGGCGGATCTCGGGTAGGGGGTCCCGAACTGTGCGTCTAAGGTCGATGGTAATAGGAGACGTGGAACACGATGTTTACCCAGGTTCAGGCCCTCTCTATGGAGGTAAACCCTACTTCCTGCTTGATTGATCTTGATGAATATGAGTATTACAAGAGTTGATCTACCATGAGATCGTAATGGCTAAAGCCTAGAAGTCTAGCCTATGGGATTATGATCGTGTCCTATGGACTACACCCTCCGGTTTATATAGACACCTGAGGGGGTTGGGGTTGTACAAAGTCGGTTACAAAGAAAGGAATCTACATATCCAAATCGCCAAGCTTGCCTTCCACGCCAAGTAGAGTCCCATCTGGACATGGGAAGAAGTCTTCTATCTTGTATCTTCATAGCTCAACAGTCTGACCCATTTATATAGTCCGGCTGTTTGATGACCCCCTAATCCAAGAATCCCTCAGTAGCCCCCGAACCAAGCTTCAATGATGAGGTGTCCGGTGCGCAGATTGTCTTCAACATTGCAAGGCAGGTTCCTTCTCCGATTACTTCAAATTCCCTGACTTAAAGAGCAATATCCGATTTTTCATTTAATGCCGCTCTCATTGGCTTCTGCACCTTCGTGATTTCAGCTTCCACGTGTTGAGTGAATACGAGAGGTTGGGGCACTTTTGCACATACCACCCTAACCATGTGAGAAAATTGTCTATCTAAAGAGACGGGGATCTTCAGATCTAATCCACACCATCTCCCCCAAATGAGGAATCCTTGGAGCTTGCCCGCAGAAACCACCCCAACATGGATAGCGCTCCCATAACCAACTGGTGAAGTTGCAGACACAGATATTTCTTCCCCCCGCAGATCTTGTCCCCATTCGAGCCGGATTGGCTTCCTTCGACGGTGGGGAGCAGGCGGAGAATTTCCCCAACCCATCCAGGGGGAACGAGTATGCTTTGTTCCCTACTTGTTGAGAGGTGTCAGATTTCCAATCCATCCATTCCTCCGAGGTCTAATAGAGTATTATGGCCTCCAACTGCACAATTTCACTCCTGCCTCCATCCTGCATATTGCGGGTTACGTTGCTCTTTGCGAGCTATTCCTGGGTTGCGAGGCCCATTTGAGTTATGGAAGAAGATATTCTGACTCGTCCCTCGTAATCAAGAGGGATCAATATTTCAAGTGGGCGGTGCCGAAATATGGCGCATCGCCGGGGCCGGATATCTGTTCGGCACGCCGAAGAAGGCATCCGAAGAATGGCCTTCCGATTGGTTCTATGTTGAAGACGTCTCACTTCCCGACCTAGTCCGAATGGGTCTTCCTGAATTTTCAAATGCTCCATTGAAGAAACGCCTCAACTGGCGTCCTCGGAGCCTCAGGGAGGAAGATAACTCGGAAGTCCGTCAATTGATGAGCAAGATAAAGACGCTCACTCAGTCCGGATTTTCAATAATCGAGATTATGGCGATATCCATAATGCGAGAGGTTCAACCACTCCAATACCGATGGCGTCCTATGTGGAACTTCAACTGAGAAGATGATACCACCCGCTGCGGTCGGAAGGGTCCGGACACTCCCGCCGCTTTGGTGAAAATACTGTCCAGATTATACAAAGGGGAGAAAGAAGAGTTCATCCGCATTAAGCCCAGAGATGGATTTTCTATGTACAACCCTCCCAGCTGGGTGAGTTTCCATCCCATTACTCAATTTACTCCCTGAGTCAATTTCCACAAATATTAATCCGTCCATTTGAAATAGGAATGGCGGAAGATCATCAAGGAGTTCCACAGTTCCGCACCCCAGCTAGAGGACCACAACCGGGCCCTTGACCCCGGATTCACAGAAGATCCAGATATATTCGTGGAGCTCGGGGATGGAGTGTTCTACCAGGCGAGCCATGATGACATAGAAGTAGCCATCACCGCTGACTATCCCAGCCTTCTCCCTACCTCACATGTAAGTAATCAGGAGACTTATCAAGAATTTCCTCATTCTGCCTCACTCACCGCACCATCTCGTGCTCAAAAGGGGAGGCGATCAGCGCGCCACGCTGCACCTGAGGCGACTCGCAAGAAAGCGGCGCCTACACTAGGCAGGCCTTCAAAGAGGAATGTAAATAGAAACATGGCCGAGCCTTCATCAAAGAGGTATGGTTTTAAATATGCTCCATGGCTATCACCTTGGAGTATAATGCTATCCGTTGTGTCTTATTAGGAAAAACATTCGCCGGACTATGTCCGGGGATCCTGCCGGTCATGCCTCCACTAGCCAGATTCCGGACCCTGTCTCAAGGACTGAGGCTAACACAGAAGTGACACCGGATTGTCCTTCAGCGGAGGATTCGGATAAGGTATCTGTCACAAACTCTAAAGTGGAAAGTGCCATGAATCATCGGCGCCGGCGGGCCGCCCTTCGCGACCCCAGTTTTTCAGAAGAGGCTTTCAAGGCCTTTAACTCGGGTGATGCATACATCCGGGCTGCTCGAGATGGGGTTGCCAGAGCCACATGCCAGTATTTGAAAGATATGCACGTAAGTACACATTTGTGCAAATCTGATAATCATATACGAGTAGCCCCCGAGACTTGAAACAGTTGCTACAACTGATTTAAGGATCATTGTATGACCAGGTGCTCACAGAGAAGAACAACCTATTGTCCCAAGAGCTGGAAAAGTGTCAGGCCCAGCTAGCTGCTGCTACCGCCGAACTGGAAAAATCCAAGAAGGCACTGTCTGGTAATGTTCCCCTCTATCGAGAAAACATAATCATATACCAAGATTATTAATACATGTGCAAATCTTATGACAGAGTCATCAGATCATCTGGAAGAGGCACCAGAAGTCACACGAGCGGGAGGTCCAAAAGCCCAAAGGCAACTGGCCGCGGGCGAACGTATATTGACACGGGTCAGGAATGAGAAGAACAAAACTCCAAGATTCCCACACCAAGCTGGGTGAAGAGCTGAAAGATGTGCGGGCCCAGCTAGCTGACTCTATGAAGGAGAATAAGAAGCTGTGAGGCAGCATATTTAGTATGTTTTTAAACTTACTGCTGCGTAATTCAGCTAGGGAAGGAACTGACAGAATTATATCTGTAGGTATGATGACGGGCCATCCCGAAGAGGAGGTGTCCAGATCTTCAAGCGATCTGTTACAAGAGTTGTCGCAAATGCACGAGCGAACTCAGCAGGCCATGCGAAGTATTTCCAAGGCCTTGTGGCCATCCGACTCCCCTCTAGGAAGTATGGAGGAGCTGGTACAGCTATTCACAGGAGCGCGGCGGCGCTTCCAATTACGGAAGATATCGGCCTGCCGGGATGGTGCGCGAGAGGCTTGGGCCATGGTGAAAACACGGTATAGCAAGCTCGTCCCGAATCACATGGCCCGGGTCAGACCTTTAGGGTCAGATGGAGAAGAAATTCCCGTTAGTTTGGTATATGACCAGGTACAAGTAGCCACCAAATATTCACAATAGGATTGTAGGCTAGATAGCTTGTTAGATGGCATAGAGGAAGAAGTTTTTGATTCAAAGTGACTATGTACTTCTATTGACAAATTTGTCCCTAGTTGGATTGTAAAACGATTTTCATGGCAGACCTTTTTGCTTCGACCTCTGAACCCAAAGGTGCGGAGTGTTTCCGAATACTCACTTGGTAATATATACCGGGGTACGCGTGGAAACCAGGCGTAGGGGTCATAGTTGCTTGAACAGTCAAGTATCCGGCTAGTTATGTTATATTACATTTTGATCATAAGAAACATCTTCCAGAGAGAATAGTTCCATTAAGGGTTCCTTTCCCTGGGTCAGCATGCATTAACGTGCATGTCCGAACTGTGTTTGAAAAAACCACAACATACATAACATATGGGGGTTCATAATGTGACAAGTAAAAAACATCTTTAGTCCGCTGACCGAATATTCCCTTAAGAACACTAGCTTTCGGCTTCACCCAGTCTAAGGTAGACATCGGGATGACCCGGCAGTAACAATCGCAGAGGTTCTCCCTTTATGCCCTAGCCAAACTAATGGGAACGTAGGGCATAAGCACAGGAGCCAGGCAACCCAGCTTGGCCAAAACGTAAGTCATATCGATGCATATAATGGCCAAGAAAAGGTACATACGTGGGAAAGACACATATGTGGTGAGCTTGATGCTCGGAAAATAATAATAATAAGCTTCTGTACAAGAAGCCCCCAGGTATAATTGACATACATATTTAAGAATTGTATGCGTCGTAAGTGTACGGTTTAGCCATACGAGAGCTTTAAGGCTTTTTATTGTAAAAAGGAGAAAAGGTGAAAAGAGAGAAAAATAAATAATGTAAACAAAAGATGGAAAGGAGACAAACGAAGAGCCCGGCGCTAGGCATAGAATCTTTGGAATCTGGCCGCGTTCCATGGGTTTGGCTCTAGGCGATTGTCTGATGCATCACGCAGGCGGTACGCTCCTCCGGTTAGGACTTCGTCAATGATGAAGGGACCCTCCCACTTGAGTTTTAGTTTGTCCTTTTTCTTCTCCGGTAAGCGTGGAACGAGTTCACCAACATTATAACTCTTGGCCCGTACTTCTCTGCTTTGATATCTACGGGCATGTTGTTGATAAAATGCAGAACGGGCTTTTGCAACGTCGCACTCCTCCTCCAGGGCATCTAAGTTGTCCTGCCAATCCAACTCGGCTTCTCTCTCTTCATACATGCGCACTCGAGGTGAGTCATGAATAATGTCGTAGGGTAACACAACCTCTGCGCCGTACACCATGAAGAAAGGTGTATATCCGATAGAACGATTAGGCGTGGTCCGCATCCCCCAGAGTACTGAGTCGAGCTCCTCGACCGAGTGCTTGTCTAATTCTTTCAAAGACCGCACTAACCTGGGTTTAATACCGCTCATAATAAGACCAATTGCTCGTTCAACTTGACCGTCGGTTTGTGGGTGATAGACGGAGGCGTAATCGAGCTTGATGCCTAGATTAGCATACCAGGCTTTCACCTCATCGGCTGTGAAATTGGAGCCATTGTAGGTGTTGATGTTGTGGAACACCATAGAGGTGCACAACCCCGGATATAAAGTCTATCACTGGCCCGGCTTCGGCCGTTTTAACTGGTTTGGCTTATATCCACTTAGTGAATTTATCCACCATGACCAATAAATATTTTTTCTTATGGCTTCCTCCTTTAAGGGGTCCGACCATATCAAGCCCCCGGAGCACAAAAGGCCAAGTGTTGGGGATTGTTTGTAAAGCGGTGGGTGGCATATGGCTTTGGTTGGCGAAAAGCTGGCATCCGACACAATGTTGGACAAGGTCCTGTGCGTCTTCTCGGGCCGTCGACCAATAGAAACCTGTACGAAAGGCCTTGCTTACAAGGGTCCGAGCCGCGGCGTGGTGACCACCGAGAACAGCATGAATTCCAGCCAAGAGTTGCCGCCCTTCTTCCTCAGACATACATCTTTGGAGTGCTCCGGTAGCGCTTTTCTTGTAGAGTTCTCCCTCGTGAACTTTGTATGCTTTAGAGCGCCACACAATGCAGCGCGCCTCATTTTGATCCTTAGGGAGTTCTCGCCTATTGAGGTAGGCAAATAAGGGTTCGGTCCATGGGGTAATGACTGTCATGATGAGATGGGTCGACGCTGTAATTTCGGTGGCTGAGACCCCGATGATGTCAGTGTGTTCGGAATCTAGGGTTGTAATCGGATCCGGATTGGTGTTGCCGCTCTCCCCTTGCCACACCACGGATGGCTTGAAAAGCCCTTCCAAAAAGATGTTAGGTGGAACGGGGTCGCGCTTCACACCAATGCGAGCAAGGACATCCGCCACTTGATTACTTTCTCGAGCCACATGGTGAAACTCGAGCCCCTCAAACCAAGCTGACATTTTGAGAACGGTGTTACGGTAAGCCACCATCTTTGGATCCTTGGCATCAAAATCTCCATTTATTTGAGATATTGCGAGGTTTGAATCCCCACGCACTTCAAGACGTTGTATGCTCGTGGAGACGGCCATCCGAAGACCGTGTAATAAGGCCTCGTATTCGGCTGCATTGTTGGAGTTTGTGAATAATATTTGGAGGACGTACTAAACTGTATCTCCAGTAGGTGATGTTAGGACAACACCTGCTCCTAGGCCTGCCAGCATTTTGGAGCCGTCGAAGTGCATGACCTAGTTGAAATAAGTGTCGTACTCTTTAGGGAGTTCGGCCTATGTCCATTCGGCGGTGAAGTCGGCCTGTACTTGAGATTTAATGGCCCGGCACGGTTTGTATGTTATGTCGAATGGGAGGAGCTCAATGGCCCACTTGGCAATCCGGTCGTGGCGTCGCGGTTGTTTATTATGTCGTTGAGCGGTACCTCGGAGGCCACCAGTTATTGAGCATTCTTGAAAGTAGTGTCGTAGCTTCCGGGATGCTATGAAGACCGCGTATGCTATTTTTTGGTAATGAGGGTACTGGGATTTGCATGGTTTGAGGATAGTGGATACGTAGTATACCGGCTTCTGAAGTGGGAATTTGTGTCCGTCCTCCTCTCGTTCAACGATGAGCACCGCACTTACGACTTGGTGTGTGGCCGATATGTATAGTAACATGGGTTCCCTTACGTTTGGCGCGGCCAGGATTGGGTTGCTTGCTAGAAGAGCTTTTATTTCTTCCAGTCCGGCCATTACCGCGTCCGTCCACTGAAAGTGATCGGTACATCGGAGAAGGCAATAGAGTGGCAACACTTTTTCTCCTAGTCTGGAGATAAAGCGGCTTAAAGCTGCCACACATCTGGATAATTTTTGGACTTGTTTGAGGTTTGTTGGTGTAGCCAACTGCAACAAAGCTCAGATTTTAGCTGGGTTTGCCTCGGTTCCTCTATTGGAAATGGTGAAGCCCAGAAGTTTTCCAGCGGGAACGCCGAAAACACACTTTTCCTGATTGAGCTTGATGTCATATGTTCAGAGGTTGTCGAATGTGAGACGCATATCGTCTATTAAGGACTCGACGTGCCTAGTTTTGATGACTACGTCATCCACATATGCTTCAACTGTCTTGCCAATTTGTTTCTCCAGGCATGTTTGAATCATGTGTTGGTAAGTGGCACCGGCATTTTTAAGCCCGAAGGGCATAATGTTGAAGCAGAAAGGCCAGTATGGGGTGATAAACGCCATTGCGGCTTGATCAGATCCCTTCATTTTGATCTGATGGTATCCGGAGTATGCGTCAAGGAAACACAGTGAATCGTGTCCTGTGGTAGCGTCAATAATCCGATCGATGCGGGGGAGGGGAAAGGGATCCTTAGGGCATGCCTTGTTGAGGTCTTTGAAATCGACACATAGGCATCAGGATTTATCCTTCTTTGGTACCATCACCTAGTTTGCTAGCCAGTCCGGCTGTTTTATCTCTCTGATGAATCCGGACTCGAGTAACTTGGCTAGCTACTCCCCAATGGCTTGTTGTTTGGGTTCAGAAAAGCGCCACAATGTTTGCTTGACCGACTTATATCCCTTCAGTATGTTTAGGCTATGTTCGGACAGCCTGCATGGGATCCCTGGCATATCAGAAGGGTGCCAGGCGAATATGTCCCAATTTTCGCATAGGAACGCCCGCAGTGCGGCGTCGACCGTGGGGTCCAGCTGTGCCCCAATGGATACTGTCTTCGTGGAGTCCGTTGGGTGGACTTGGAATTTGACTATTTCATCTGCTGGTTTAAAGGAGGTGGATTTGGGTCACTTATCGAGGATCACGTCGTCCCTATCCACCGTGGAGCGCAACGCGGTTAGTTCTTCAGCCGCGAGGGCTTCAGACAACGCCTAGAGGGCCAAGGCTGCGGTTTTCTTTTCGATGCAGAGTGCTATGTCCGGATCGCTGGCAAGAGTGATGATACCATTGGGCTCGGGCATTTTCAGCTTCATGTACCCGTAATGGGGTATAATTTGGAAGCTTGCAAATGCATCTCGCCCTAATAAGGTGTGATATCCACTGTTGAAAGGGGCCACTTGAAAGGTTATCTCTTCAGACCGATAATTCTCCGGCGTGCCAAATACCACATCAAGTGTGATTTTTCCCGCACATCGCGCCTCCCGACTAGGAATAATTCCTCGGAAGGTCGTGCTACTTTTCTCAATGCGGCTCTTGTCTATTTCCATTTTGTCGAGAGTTTCCTCGTAAATGAGGTTTAGTCCGCAGCCGCCGTCCATGAGCACTTTGTTAAGCCGAAAGTCGTCCAGGATCGGACTGAGGACCAATGCGGCTAGTGCCCGGACTGTTCTGAATTTTGGTTCGTCACTGGCATTGAAAGTTATGGCCGTGTCGTTCCAGGGGTTTATTGCTGCGACTTGGTAGACTTCAGTGAGGCCGCGGAGTGCCCTTTTGCGCCTATTGTTATAGGCGAAAGTTTCGAAGACTGTCAATACTGTAGGGTTGTTGTCTTCCATGGGATGTTGCTCTGCGGTATTTTTGGGGAGGAGATCCTCGCTGCTCTTGGCCACTTGTCGGAGTATCCAACATGCTCTAAGGATGTGGGTTGGTACGGTATCCGATGTTGTGTGTATTTTGCATGGCCTATCGAGCCATCCCCGCAGAACGGTTCCGTGCCCCGTAATGGGCTTCGATTTTTTTGGTATTGGATCGGGAGACCAACGAGGGTGCATCCTTTTTGTCCAGACGAGGGGTTGAGTGGAAATCGGTGGCTCCCAAGAGGCTGCCTAAGTTTTCCAGGCGCTTTCCATTGGGCAGTACTTCTGTAGTATGGTTGCCAAGCCATCGAAGTGTGATACGTGATGGCGGTTGATTGCATTGAGGACTCCCTTGTTCGTGCATTTTTTGCAGAATAATGAGATTGCGTCTTCATCGCGACAGTCTTTGATCTTATTTTTGACAAGGAGGAATCTGGCCCAGAAGTGATGGACTGTTTCTTGGGACTGCTATTGATGTGGATAAGATCGTCTGTATCTGGGTGGGTGGGCAGATTTAGGTCCGAACCCTGACCTAATCTGGGATCCAGAGTTTGAGAAACTTCCGAGCTTAACAGTTCGGGCTCTGGGATTTCAACCAATTTTTCAGGCCCACACTCCGACTCTAGGTTGGGAGTACGGGGCACGTCTTCCCGCGGGCGGGTGTCTGGCTCTGTGAGCTCGGAAATCCGAACATAGTGCGTCCTCAATATAGAGGAAGAGTTGTCGTATTGCTCCTCCACTACCGCTATCTGATGGGTGATCGGCGGAGATTCAATTTCTCTCTGATCGGGTTTAAGCCCAATCCGATCGTAGTCTATAGCGACTCCCAAGGCGATGCGATCCAGGAGTTTGTTTAAAGGCGACAACTCCGTCGAATCCATCTGTTCGGAGTATTCTGAGTTGACGCGGAGGCGATTTTTGATGATCCGAGAAGTCATCGTCGTCCCGACGGCCGAACGGGCGGTCATAGTGAAGCCGCCTAGCCGGAGGGTTTGGCCTGAGGCCAGGGCTCCTCCGGACGTGATGTTGTCCTTGATAACAAGGCGAGCCATCAACCCTATCTTCGACGTCACAGCGGAACTCTCAATGAAAGCACCAATGTCGGTGTCAAAACTGGCGGATCTTGGGTAGGGGGTCCCGAACTGTGCGTCTAAGGTCGATGGTAACAGGAGACGGGAGACACGATGTTTACCCTGGTTCGGGCCCTCTCTATGGAGGTAATACCCTACTTCCTGGTTGATTGATCTTGATAAATATGAGTATTACAAGAGTTGATCTACCACGAGATCATAATGGCTAAAGCCTAGAAGTCTAGCCTATGGGATTATGATCGTGTCCTATGGACTAAACCCTCCGGTTTATATAGACACTGGAGGGGGTTAGGGTTGTACAAAGTCGGTTACAGAGAAAGGAATCTACATATCTGAATCGCCAAGCTTGCCTTCCACACCAAGTAGAGTCCCATCCGGACATGGGAAGAAGTCTTCTATCTTGTATATTCATAGCTCAACGGTCCGGCCCATGTATATAGTCTGGCTGTCCGAGGACCCCCTAATCCAGGATTCCCTCAATGATGAACTCCTTGCTCTTGTGCTTCAAATGATAGTATCCCAACACTCAACTCTCTCTCACAAATTTGGCTATGGTGGAAAGATTATTTGAGTGGAAAGCAACTTGGGGAAGACTAGAGATCAAGATTCTTGTGGTTGGAATAGAATGTCTTGGTCTCAACACATGAGTAGGTGGTTCTCTTTCAGAAAATGAATGTTGGAATGTAGGTACATTCTCATGGCTCTCTCCACCAATGAAGAGTGGGTGGAGGGGTATATATAGCCTCCACATAAAATCTAACCATTACACATAGATTCCCAAACTCGGTGAGACCGAATAGTGAAAGTCGGTCAGACTGATTCAGTTCAAAATGTGAACGTTAGGCTTTGGTTGGGACTGACATGATCAACTCGGTGGGACCGATGCGCTAGGGTTAGGGCATAACTTGATCTTGGTGAGACAGATCACATGAACTTAGTGGGACCAATTTCAGTAATAGGCAAACAGAGATTTGGTCAGGCAAACTCGGTGGGACTGATTCGCTCATTTCGGTGAGACCGAAACATTATGAAAAGGAAACATGGAGTTTGCATTGCGAACTCGGTGGGGCTGATCGCTCATTTCGGTGAGATCGACATTACGAAGGGAAACAGAGAGTTTGCATTCCCATCTCGGTGAGACCGAGATCCCTATTGGTAAAACCTAAGTGATTAGGGTTTGTGGCAATGGCTATGTCAAATGAACTCAGTGGCACCGTATAGATCAAATCGGTGGGGCCGAGTTTGACTTTTAGGTTTAGGACATATGTGGAAATGAGAAAGTGGTTGAGGGTTTGTGGAGCATATCACTAAGCATTTTGAGCAAGCAAGCCATTAAGCAACACCTCATCCCCTTTTTAATAGTATTGGCTTTCCTATGGACTCAATGTGATCTTGGATCAGTAAAATGAAAATGTAGAGTCTTGAGCTTGTTGCCAATATGTGTCCTTAGCATTTTGAGGGGTCCACATCTCTAGTCCATGCCATGCCAATCATTGAACTTTCTGAAATGATCATCTTGAAAGAGTATTAGTTCAATGAGTTATATGTTGTTAAGAATTACCAAAACCACCCAGAGATTAGTTGCACTTTCAGTCTCCCCCTTTTTGGTAATTGATGACAACATATGAATCAAAGCTTCAACAAATGATAATAAGAATGAAATACATCGCTTTGAGAAGTATGTGATAAGCAAGAGCTCCCCCTAAATTTGTGCATTATTTAAGATTTGCTTTTGAATGCAAAGGCACAAACAATTAGCATCATGGGTTACTCTTCCATGTCACATACATCTTGGTGGAGCGCTCAAAATGATATAAAGAGGAACATGCACTCATCACCAAGGCAAAGTGATTGATCATACCTAGAGATAGAGAATATCATCATCCAAGCACAAGCATTAAGCATGATATGATCAAACACATGACCATACAAGTATCTCACACACATAACCATAAAGTATCAACCAAGCAAGCAAGCAAATAAGTAGAAAAAGAAGAAAATCTCTCTCTCTTTCTCTTGAAGCCTATGATCTATACACTTTCTCCCCCTTTGGCAACAAGTTACCAAAAAGCTTGAAAATGCATAGTGCTATGCAGCTCTCTAAGCTTGATCTTCAGGAGGAGGCGTTGAGAGGACTCCAAGGATGAATGCATCTGTTGAAGTTGATGGAGCGGGTGGAGTTGCAACCAGAGGGGCAACTGAAGCTGTGGCTGCAGGTGCTGACGCAGTAGCTCTTGTGTCTATCACTAGCACTGCTGCAGATCTCTGTGCCCTAGGCACTCTCTAAAACACTTATGTGGTTGCTTTCCCTTTCCTCTCTTCTGCTTCTTCCTGGAGCTGCTCAACTGCTATTTGCATTTCTATCTCCTTCAAGTCAAGATCATAGAACTTTGTTTCAATGATCCTTTCTAGGCTCTCTTGATTCTGAGTCAGGGTGGCCATTCCTTTCTCAATCCTCAAAGTGGCTTGAATAAGATATCCAAGTTGATCCTTCTTTGACTTGAGGAAAACCTGTGAAGCCTGTTCAGCACTTGGCATCTTGGCTGCCTTCTCAGCTTTTGCTTTCTGCCTCTTCTCTTGAGCCTCTACTGATGTGGGATCTTCAACATTCATGACAATTGTGTTGTCCTCAATGCCAGGCCTCAAGGGAAGGTGCTCTTTGTCCAAAAAATACACACCTTTGCTCATCTTGGAGTTAATCAGCATGTGGATGTGTGGAGCATACCCACATGATCTTTTCTGGTCGACAGTTTTTCTCTTGATGGTCTCAATAATCAAACTCATCACTTTAAACTTCTGGGGCAAATCAAATAGATGAAGCAAGTTGATGGAGTGGCCTATGATCATCCTGTGATCCCCTGATTTGGGCAACAAGGTGTGCCTCAAAATGGTGTTCATGGTGGCCAATCCTGACATCAGATAGTACACTGAGCCTAGCTTATGTGTCTCCAAGGCTTTGTTAGGTATTTCCTTGTGCATGTTGGCCATGGAGTTGTGGTTGAGGGAGTCCCGGATTAGGGGGTATCCGGACAGCCGGACTATATACTTTGGCCGGACTGTTGGACCGTGAAGATACAAGACTCAAGACTTCGCCCCGTGTCCGGATGGGACTCTCCTTTCCGTCGAAGACAAGCTTGGCGATTTGGATGATAGATCTCCTTCTTTGTAACCGACTCTGTGTAACCCTAGCCCCCTCCGGTGTCTATATAAATCGGAGTGTTTAGTCCGTAGGACGAGGACAATCATAATCATCATAGGCTAGCTTCTAGGGTTTAGCCTCTACGATCTCGTGGTAGATCTACTCTTGTAATACTCATATCATCAAGATCAATCAAGTAGGAAGTAGGGTTTTACCTCCATCGAGAGGGCCCGAACCTGGGTAAAACATCATGTCCCTTGCCTCCTATTACCATTAGCCTTAGACGCACAGATTGGGACGCCCTACCCGAGATCCGCCGGTTTTGACACCGACATTGGTGCTTTCATTGAGAGTTCCTCTGTGTCGTCGCTGCAAGGCTTGATGGCTCCTTCAATCATCAACAACAACACGGTCCAGGGTGAGACTGTTCTCCCCAGATGGATCTTCGTGTTCGGTGGCTTCGTACTGCGGGCCAATTCACTTGGCCATCTAGAGCAGATCGACAGCTACGCCCCTGGCCATCAGGTCAGGTTCAAAAACTTGAACTACACGTCCGATATCTGTGGAGACTCGATCTTCGACGGACTCGGGCCTACACCAGGAGCGCCGAACAGTCATGATGAGCACGGCTTAGACCTGCTGTCGGAGAACACTCGGGATATCGCACTTGCAGGAGCTCTGGACCTAAATCCTGGGAAGATCGCGTCGTCCGAGGACGGGTGGATAAACCCCGCCCCGGAGGCCGCACACTCATCAGCGGTAGAGCCGAACATAGACTCCACCCCCAAGGAAGTCTGTGTCACCGGACCCCCAGACATGTGTCCGGCTGTAGGTTCCAGACCACGCGCCCCCGAGCCTTTCGAATCTGGTTGGGCTCTGGTAATGGAGTTCACCGCTGCGGATATCTTCCAGCCCTCGCCTTTTGGCGACATGCTGAATTCATTAAGGTCTCTCTCATTGTCAGGAGACTCTTGGACGAACTTTGTCCGGCTCGAGGGGGAAGAAGGCGACGAAGAAATTCGATTCCCACCCACCACCCACTTCATAGCCACTGTCGATGGCATAACAGACATGCTTGACTTCGACTTTGATGACACCGACGGTATGGACATCGGCGCAGGGGACGATTTGGAACCACCGCCCATGGGGCGCTGGACTGCCACCTCATCATACAATATATACATGGTGGACACGCCTAAGAAGGACGATGGCGGCAAAAAAGACACAGCGGAGGATAAAACCCCCGGATAAAAGCCAAAATGACGGCGCAGACGCCGCTCTAAGTCCAGCCACAATAAAAATAGTGATAACAACGCTAGAAAGATCGGCACCCCAGTCAACTCCATAGGCAATAACGACCATATGGACCCAGCAATGGAGCAGGATGAGCCAGGTCACGCCGACCACAGCCCGGAGCAGACGCCCGATCACAGCGATCTCGAGTGCCGAACTCATCAACTGGCCTCGGGAGAGTAGCGCAGTCCAGACGACGATGCATTCATCATCCCGAAAAGACGTTTGGGACGAGATAACATCCACATAAGGCTTATGGCCACTGCGAGAAGTCTAAAGAAGCAGAAGCAAAGGCTTAAGGCCACCCAGGAAACGCTCAACCGCAGATGGAATAAAGT
This sequence comes from Triticum aestivum, assembly GCF_018294505.1. Lineage (NCBI taxonomy): Eukaryota > Viridiplantae > Streptophyta > Magnoliopsida > Poales > Poaceae > Triticum > Triticum aestivum. The sequence continues at coordinate 311,261,027 of NC_057795.1, read as the reverse complement.
GCTAGACACTGAAGAAAAATACGGCGACGATCGCCACACAAAGAGCTATCCAAAGCGCAAGCTGCTGCCAGAATTCGATGATGAGGCCATTCCGCCGAAGAACAATATGGCCGGTAGGCCGGACCAACCACTTCATGACCGCAAAAGAGCAGCTACTGACGCCGCACACGATTTACGTGAGCTCCTGGACAAAAAGGCCGGCGCAACAAGGTCCATCTATGGATCTAGAGGACACGCTCCGGCATAGGATTATGGTCACCAAAACGATCAGACTGATCGAATACCAGTTCGGAATCAACACCGGACACAACAGCAGTCGATATCATGCCACAACATGTCCAAATACAGAGGGGCTGCTCACCCTCTGTGCTTCACCGAAGAGGTACTGGACCACGAATTTCCACAAGGTTTTAAACCCGTGAACATAGAGGCATATGACGGAACGACAGACCCCGGGGTCTGGATTGAGGATTTTATCCTGCATATTAACATGGCTCGTGGGGACGACCTCCACGCCATCAAATACCTTCTCCTCAAGTTGAAGGGACCAGCTCGGCAATGGTTGAAAAGCCTCCCCAAAAATTCAATCGGAAGTTGGGAGGAACTTGAGGACGCTTTCAGGGCCAATTTTCAAGGAACCTATGTTCGACCTCCGGACGCTGACGATTTAAGTCACATAATTCAACAGTCCGGAGAGTCCACCCGCAAGATTTGGAATAGATTCCTCACTAAGAAGAATCAAATTGTCGATTGTCCGGATGCCGAAGCCCTAGCAGCCTTCAAGCACAGTGTCCGGGATGAGTGGCTCGCCAGAAACCTCGGCCAAGAAAAGTCGAGGACAATGGCAGCCTTAACAAGCCTTATGACCCGCTTTTGCGCGGGTGAAGACAGCTGGTTGGCCCGTAGAGGCACCAATGACCCAGGCACATCCGAAATTAGGGATGGCAACAGGAAGCCATGACGCAATAAAAACAAGCGTCGAAACAAGGAAGAAAGTCCGGACAACAGAGCGGTCAACGCCGGATTCAGGGGCTCTCGACCCGGTCAACAAAAGAAGCCATTTAAAGGCAGCAAAGAGGGACCCTCCGACCTGAACAAAGTCCTGGACAGACTGTGCCAAATTCATGGCACCCCCAAAAACCTGCGAACCACACTCACAGAGAATGCTGGGTCTTTAAGCAGGCCGGCAAGATAAATGCCGAACACAAGGGAAGGGAAACACCAAGTGAAGACGAGGATGAGCCTCGCCAGCCGAACACTAGGGGATAGAAAAATTCCCACCAGAGGTAAAAACAGTAAACATGATCTACGCGACTCACATACCCAAGAGAAGGTGCAAACGTGCACTCAGAGACGCATACGCTGTAGAGCCCGTCGCCCTCGAACTCAACCCCTGGTCGGCCTGCCCGATCACCTTTGATCACAGGGACTTCTCGACTAGTATGCGGCACGGAGGATCGGCTGCTTTGGTTCTCGACCCAATAATCGACGGATACCATCTCACTCGTGTCCTCATGGACGGCGGCAGTAGTCTCAATCTAATATACCAGGAAACTATCCGCAGGATGGGGATAGACCCATCCAGAATCAGCCAAAGTAACACCACCTTTGAAGGGGTGATACCAGGCATTGAGGCCCGCTGCAGGGGCTCCCTCGTATTAGAGGTGACATTCATTTCTCCAGACAACTTCAGAAGCGAAGAACTACTCTTCACCATCGCTCCCCTCCAAAGTGGTTATCATGCATTGCTCGGGAGAGCGGCCTTCGCCCGCTTCAACGCAGTACCGCACTACGCCTACCTTAAACTCAAGATGCCCGACCCACGTGGCGTCATCACCATTAACGGAAATACAGAGCGTTCCTTACGTGTGGAAGAGTATGCGGCAGCTCTAGCAGCCGGACACTAAGCGGCCTCTAATATCAGAACGCATGATCGGTCGTTAAGACCACGGACACGGTTAGATGAGTCCGGCACACCACCGTCGGTAGCAGCTCAGATAGACCTGAGTTGGGTGCTATACATGTAATCCCATAGAGGACACCAGGGGCTACAGATATTCAATAAAGCCCACCTTTTGGCTTGACCTTATAAACGGGCCAATGTCTTACACTTACACCATCCACTGATAATAACCAACTCTTCACACGCTTACGTCATACTCTTTTACATGAGTTTTCCTTTTTACAGACACCATTCGTGCGATACCCTCCCAGGACACGGCACAATGGAGACAAAGGCACAGACGTGCAGTAGGGCCCCGCTCAAAGGTTTCTCTTTAGATTAAGCCCCTGTGTAAACCTTCTTTATTGTCTCTTGTTGCTTAACATCCCATGGGTACTCAATACACCCACAGGGGATACTGGCGTTATTGGCATTTTGCCACGACAGAATAATGCACGTACCTGGAAATACAGTGTTCATAATAAAGGGCGTTACTCAGCCCAGTATATGTTATAAAGTCCGAATACCCTCGGGAGTGTTCGGCGTCGCAAATTCGGCCTTATATGCATCAGCTCCAAATCATGTCTTTGGTCAAATGTTGGGTTTGCCCGGCTCCTGGGTTTGCTGCCTTACGTTCCGTTTTTATTGGCTAAGGCGGCCAAAGGAGAACTACTACGATTGTGCCCTGGTTATTCCAGATGAGCACCTCAGTAGAGAAAGCCAAAAACTGACTGTCATGATATAGCGAGAGACTGGTCAACCACTCGAGGACTCATTGGAATCTTTAGGGTTCCTCCGCATTAACGAAGGGCCGTTCCCGGGGAATGTACACACGTGCCCATATCTGGATGCACGCGAAGGTACCAGGGGCTACATAGTAGCCCCACCGTCAAAATCCTATGGCTAAGTGAAAGTGTTAAAGCCATTTAGTCTGGTTGCCTAGTTCGACATGCGATCACCTCCTTAAAGGACCAAGACATTGGATCAAGTGTGATTACGCATCTTTTTGTGAACACCCCTGCATTGTATGTGTGGGGGCTGAAGCCAACGACTGCTAACTTTCAGGTTATATATACATCAAACAGCCGCACAAAAGGCATAATAACACTTTCGGGAGAAAGTATAAACATAGCCTCTATAATTAAAATACAATTGTTTCTACAACGGAACAATTTGTCACTCAAACATGACATTCTTCGAGCATTGAGCCTCTATTAAACGAGCACCTTCTGTTACCTACTCCAAGTAGTGCTCGGCTGGATCCTGGCTTCTCGTCGGATTCTGGGTTGCAATGATGGTGGCCTCCATATCTGTCCAATATGTTTTAACACGGGCAAGAGCCATCCGCGCACCCTCTATGCACGCAGACCTCTTCATGGCATCGATTCGTGATACGGCACCAAGGAATTGTTGCACTAAACCAAAATAACTGTCCGGCTTCGGCCCCTTTGGCCATAGATGGTCTATTACAGACCTCATCGCAAGACCGAACAACCTATGGAGGTCGGCCACAACGGCCATCCTTTCACTCAATGGCTACGGGCGCGTCGGGGCACTGAATTGCGACCAGAACAGCCTTTCCACTTAATTATCTTTTTGATCCTCGAAAAACTTGGTCGCATCAGCCATACTCTTCGCCAGATCTGCATACGCATCTGCAGGGCTCCAGCGCCGATCCAGAGGAGCGTACTTTGGATCTAAGAACTTCATCCGCAACAAATAGGGGCTTCCAGCCGCGATTTCTCTGTCCTGTCGAAGCTCCTCCCGCGCATCCCTAATTTCGGAACGCGTCTCCTTGGCCGCATCAAGGGCCTTCTTCAGGTCAGCCGACTTCACCTGATTCTCTTTCTCAAGGAGCTCATACCGGCCGACGGCGTTTTTCAACTCCACAGCCATCTTGGCTATTTTATCTTCGCTTCGGCGATGAGCAGCCTGTTCGGCTCTCAACTCTTCGGCCGCCTTTAGGGCAGCCACATTGCTGGCCCGGGCTTGCTCCTTGGCTAGGGCAAGCTCCGCCTTCAGGGCCTCCACGGCAGCAGCTCCACCTGCAGTCGCAGCATATCACATTAACATTATGCTCCTCTTAAATATTTCCTATAAAAATAAGGAAAGCAAAGCACATACTTTGTGACTCGTTAAGCCGCTCATTCACAAGTGTGATGTCGGCATCCACAACTTCAATCTGTCGCGTTAGTTCGGCAACTTCAACGGACCGGTCGGCCACCGGACCCTTAGCCACCTGCGCATGAATTCAGTGCGATCATTACTTAACAATGTGATCCTCCGTTTGCCGCCTAGGGCTGGCAACCAGAGTCTCAAGGGATACTATCTATATGGAGCACAACTAGCACGTGCGCCACAACCAAATATAATGAATTTTATTACATACCACAAAGCCTTTGAGCAGGCTCGTAAAAGCTTCGTTCAACCCGCTTGTGGCGGATGAAATATTCTCAAGCACCGTACTAATTAATGAATAGTGATCCTCCGATAGAGCAGCTTGCTCCAGAAGGCCCGTCAGCGTGTCTGGCCGATCACCGAACTATGCCAGACCCTTCTTATCACCCCCCGTGGGAGCCGAACGCTCCGGGCTCAGGGCGGCCAAAGTATTAGCTTCTAGCCTCGGCAAATCTGGATTCCTCCATGACGACACCTCGGGGTTCCCCGCCCCATGAGGCGGAGAGGCAGGTGGGGTTTCACTCTCCATCATCTCCTGAAGAAGATCCCCCGAAGACGAACTCTATTGAGAAGAGCTGCTAGCCGGATTGCAAAGAATGGATCTTGGTTATTGTTCTCGGAGGAGGAGGAAGCAGTAGCTTTGTTTACGATTAACTTACAGCTCGGCTGAGGGCTGGCCCATTTGCGGGCATGGCGCGGTGAGGACGCCCTTCGGGGTAGGGCCCCCTGGTGAAGTTTTCTTCCCTTGTCTAGGCACCTCCGTCTCGAAGTCTTCAGAGGCGGCCCTCTTCTCCCCACTGGGGGAGGAGACCATAGATTCCCCTCCCTGATTATCCTCCTTCGTGGAGGTAGTAATTCCGCCGGCTTGGATGTGCAATGTGTGAAGTTCCGCTTCTCTGTTCTTCCCTTCATCTTTCCCCGAGGGCACTTGACTTAGCACACGTCTAAGCATCCTGGCTATGGCAGGACTAGGCGAGCCTTCGGGAAGCGGTGTCGGACACCTGATTCTCTCCGCCTTGCTGAGTCACTCCTAGCCGCGGATGGTTTTCAGAACAATGTTATGACAAATATAAAGGAAGTGTTCGGTTTCTGGGTTACTTACTTGGGTATCTGGGCGGTTGCAGCTCAAGCCCGCATCCTCGGTGGTGTCCGGACACTTTACTTGTGGTCCAAAGAATAACTTACACATCCCTTCGAGCGTCATGCCAAAGAAGTGCAGAATAGTCCGCGGACCTTCTGGGTTGAACTCCCACATCCGAAGAGGCCGACGTTTGCACGGCAAAATCCGTCGGACTAGCTGTCGGTGTCAAAACCGGCGGATCTCGGGTAGGGGGTCCCGAACTATGCGTCTAGGCGGATGGTAACAAGAGACGAGGGACACGATGTTTTACCCAGGTTCGGGCCCTCTCGATGGAGGTAAAACCCTACGTCCTGCTTGATTAATATTGATGATATGGGTAGTACAAGAGTGGATCTACCACGAGATCAAGGAGGCTAAACCCTAAAGCTAGCCTATGGTATGATTGTTGTAATGTATGTTGTGTCCTACGGACTAAAGCCCTCCGGTTTATATAGACACCGGAGGAGGCTAGGGTTACACAGAGTCGGTTACAATGGTAGGAGATCTACATATCCGTATCGCCAAGCTTGCCTTCCACGCCAAGGAAAGTCCCATCCGGACACGGGACGGAGTCTTCAATCTTGTATCTTCGTAGTCTTGGAGTCCGGCGGACGATGATAGTCCGGCTGTCCGGACACCCCCTAGTCCAGGACTCCCTCAGTAGCCCCTGAACCAGGCTTCAATGACGATAAGTCCGGCGCGCATAATGTTCGGCATTGCAAGGCGGGTTCCTCCCTTGAATAATCCAGAGAAGATCATGAACACCAGGATAGTGTCCGGCTCTGCAAAATAAATTCCACATTCCACCGTAGAGAGAATAAAATGTACACCAGTCCAATCTGCTGACGTATTATGCGGCGTGACATCACACCGCTACCAAGCCTTTGTTTGAATCGTTTTTTACTATACCACCTCAGCACGTTTAGCGAAGCGGTTTCCTTGGCACGTCTTGTCGAAGCAGAGATCGTGTTCCCCTTATTCCGGGATTCTCATCAATACGGACGTGGGTAACCCAACCGCGCCATTGATGGTGGCGCTTGGGAGATAAGCGAGTTTTATCAGGCCGGTGGGGACGCATAGTTTTCGTCCGCCTATATATAAGGGATAAGGATTTACCTTCTCACCTACGCCTTCTTCCTCCTTTGCTTATCCATCTCCGCGTACTCAAGCTCCAACGCCCAAGCTCGCGCATCTCGCCCCGACCTTCTCCGAATATGTCCGGAGCGGGAGGCAAATGGTTGGCCTCCACCGTTAAGGAGGAGCACATCACCAAACTGCGCAGCGCCGGATACCTTTCCGGCGATATCGCGCATCGGCTGCCCGACGAGGGGCAGCTCATCCCTACCCCTGGGCCCCATGAGAGGGTCGTCTTCCTTCCCCATTTCCTCCGCGGACTGGGCTTTCCACTGCACCCATTCGTCTGGGGGATCATGTTTTACTACGGCCTGGATTTCCACAATCTGGCGCCGAACTTCATCCTCAACATCTCGGCGTTTATCGTCGTGTGCGAGGCCTTCCTCTGCATCCGGCCCCACTTCGGCCTGTGGCTCAAGACCTTCAACGTCAAGCCGAAGGTTGTGAAGGGCACGCAAGCGGAATGCGGAGGCGCCATGTTGGGTAAGTTGCCCAACGTCCTTTGGCTCGAAGGGGCCTTCGTGGACTCCGTCAAGGGGTGGCAATCGGGGTGGTTCTACATCACCGAGCCGCGCAAGCCCACATGGGCGGCGGCCCCCGAGTTTAGATCTGGCGTCCCCACGCAGCTCACCTCCTGGAAAGAGAAGGGCTTGCTATGGGGCGATCCGAAGGAGGTGACGGGACTCCGAGCCTGCATCCAGAAGCTGGTGAGCAATAAGCTCAGGCTCGTCGACGTGGTCCAAGTCATGCTCATCCGCCGGATTCTCCCATGCCAAGAACGGGCATTCAATCTGTGGGAGTTCAATCCGGAACAGCACCAGGCGCTGAGCGGGCTCTTCGATACGACATACGAAGGCGCCTGGAGGGTGCTGTTTAAGGGCGCCGAAGCCCCCGCATCCGCGACGGAAGATCGCGGATTTCGCTCGCAGCATCCAGCTGACGAGGTAAGTGATTCAACCCCGTTACGGGACACTTGTGGTAATTAAACCGATTCTAAGAGGGTTTCAATCTCTCTTTTCCTTTGACAGGAATGGATGGAGAAGGCCAAGCAGCTCATCAGCCCGGCTCCCATGCCAGAAGACCCAGAGAACGCCCGTTTAGCAGGGCTGCTGGTTCCGGCACCGCACGTGGTGCCGGAGAAGAAGGCCAAGAAGGTGGCCGCGGGGACTCGAAAGAGTTCCCGCAATCAGGCGTCCGACGACGAGGCGGACTCCTCCCCCGAAGACGAGGAGGAGGAGGAGGACTCTCTCCCGGAGGAGGGAGAGAAGAAGAGGAAGGCTTCCCCAATAGGGGAGGCCGAAGGGTCCAAGAGGGGGAGGACTATCCCCCCGGACAGTTTCGCCAACACCACCGTTGGCGAGGAGGAGTGGCCTTCAAGGGCCAGGCGTCCGGCAAGATCGTAAGTATCCAGATCCTTGATATGCGATTTCTTTCATGTCGCGTAGTGTCCTTCTAATGCCGCATTCTGTCCGTAGTCCGGCCGATGATGATCTCCCCGCTTCATCGAGCGGGTCGTTGGCCCCGTCGGATGTGGATTCACTTCCGACCGCCTCTACCCCCCGCGCCGATGAGGACGCCGAGGTGGGATCCCAGAGAGGGACCCATCAGGAGGAGGCTCCGGAGGCGCCGTCAGGCTGTCTCCCGGACTTTGTGCCGGACTCTACATCGGAACCCGCAGTGGTTCCAAAGTCCGGCGGGCGGCCCCTTCGAAAGAAGGGCAAGACCGTGACACCGGCGACCTCCGTCTAACCGAAGGCGCCGGATAACTTGTTGGAGGCGCTTGACAGCGCTTCCATCGAGGAAGAACACCGCACTATCATGAGTGCGATGATTCAAAAGGTTCAGCTTGCCAAGAGCGGGCTGACAGAAGCCTGCAGCAGCCTTTTAACAGGCTTTGAGGTAAGAAGTTAAAATTATGTAATGTAATACCGCATAGACAGTAGCCCCTGATGCTCAGTTCGGTGTTCGGAAAGAAAAGCCGGACTGAGGATCTAACAAGATATACGCAGGGTTGCTTAAAATATGTCAATATGGGTTTGCAGGATGCGCTGCTGACCTCTACCGCACTAACGGCGGAGGTCGACGTGTTGAAGCGGGATCTCGAGCGGTCCGAGCAAGAGCTCGGCCATGCCAAGAAGCAGCTCGAGGACAAAGAAGGTGAGTCACACCACTTTGAATAGTTACCTTACAGAAAAGGATTTTGGTTGCAATAAAATTAACAAGGATAATATGGGTATTGCAGGGGCCACGAACGAGGTGGCAGCCCTGAAGGAGGCTGTGTCCGCGGCCGAACGCAGTGCGGCCGCGGAGCGGGAAGAGCGAGAGAAGCAGGAGGCACGGGTGGCGGAAGTACGGCAAGAGCTCCAGGCTCTCATGGAGAAGCATGAGAGTTTGGAGCGTGACTCCAAGACTCGAGAGTCCGAGCTTGCCTCGGCTCTCGAAAGTGCCAAGTCCGCCAAGGCCGAGGCCCGTAAGGCCCTTCAGGAGGTTGAAGATGTGAAGAAGATAGCGGCGGGTAAGGCATTTTTCATGCAAAGCAAGCATGTTAATGTAAATACCTGACACTTACCCGCATTCGGAGCTCTCCAGGGGCGTTTGCAGATCTGCCGCGTAGTGCGTCCGATGCCGCCGCATTCTATCGTGGCGAGGAGGGGAGCTCGACGGAGAAAGTCTTCTGGTCTCAGTACGCTGAGGCCGGACACCCGGTGCCCCCAAGCGACCAGCTGAAGCAGCTGGTCGAACTCCACAAGGTAGCTGAGGAGGCCATGAAGGGCCTTATAGTCCGGCTGTGGCCTGGACAGGCCATGCCTGGGAGCTACTTTGGCCTCGTGCGGCGGCTGGTGGATGCATGCCCCTGGGTGGAGGTCATCAAGCGCTCCGCCTGTATTGAAGGTGCTCGTCGGGCCCTTGCCCGCACAAAGGTGCATTGGGGCAGGTTGGATGCGGAGAAGCTTCTCACGGACCCACCGCCACCGGGCAAGGAGTATCGCACGCCCGAAATGTATTATAAAACTGTCCTGAAGGGAGCCCGCGATATTGCGGATGAGTGCCCCAGAAATGTAATCTTTGAGTAAACTCGTTATGTATTATCCTGTGCGCTGAAACTTTGTTCATGTGCGCAGTAAGCAACGCTTGTTTAATTTAAAATATTACCTTCTGTGCGGCCGTTTATAAAATCTGAGAGATGGCAAGTCGTTGGCTTCAGCCCCCGAGCCATGAGTGCTGGGGTGTTCGGGATAAACTTGAGCACTCTTGTTCCCATTTTTGGGTCCTTCTAGGGAGGCGCTCAACACAACAAACAAGGCAACCGGACTTATAATGCTTGAACACTCTCACTTAGCCATAGAATTCTATAATTTTAAATTTCGGCGAAGCCCCTGGTATTCGGAAGGCCGAATCTGGGGCGCTATCCACGCCTTCGTTGGACATGGTCCGGAACTTCGCTCGAAGCGGCGTGAGTCTTTAAGGACCCAAAAAAACCTCTCGAACAGCGACCAGTCTCTCGCCTTATCATGTCGGTCAGTTTTAGCTTTCTCCACTGAGGCGCTCGCCCGGCTCAACCGGGGCGCAATCGCAGTGGTTCTCCCAGTGCCACCTTAGCCGACGGAACGGAACGTAAGGCACCAAAACTTGGGAGCCGGGCAAACCCAACTATTGACCCAAGACATGATTCGGAGCCGATTCATATAATGCTATAAGTTCGGGGTGCCGCACTTATGAAAGTGTTTGGACTTATCACACCATAATGTGGGGAACATAAGCCCCTGGTGTATTAGGCCGTACCAAAATATACGGGTGCAAGATGTCATGTAATGAGCATATATATATAAAAGGTAATGTAATTGCAGTCGAAAAGGTGCTGCATTATTTATTAAAGGAAGTCTGCTATGAGTGCGGACTGATACAAATAGTGCGGTAAGCAAGGGATTTGGACTAAGTAAACATGTCCCCCTCCAGGGGTGAGCTGCGGACTTGGTGTATATAATCGAATTTAATGCTCGTAATTGAGACCACCTGAGTGTTCGTCGCAGCCTTCTTTCGTCCCTGACTGTTGCATCATGAGTTCGGCAGGTTCGCCGCCGGACAGGGCCTCTGGTTACCGGAGTCCTGTGTACACAAAGAAGGAAAATAATAATAAAAAAGGGGGCACACTTGCGAGCCCCTGGTGTGGTCGAACCGCACTCTGGGTCCATTGCGATCGTGCCCCTTCCCCTGCGCCCATGGTATCTCCAAAGCGTAATGATGTACGCGGAGTGTTATTCTTGCGATCATGCGCGGGCGGGGGTTGGGGCCGCATTGCTACGCGTGCTCTGATCGCGCCAGGTGGTCTTGGTTGGTATTGCTTCGGGCGCGTTTTGCTGTATCCGGCCGTTTAACGGCCGGACTCGAGAATTGCCTTAAGAGGCTGCTCTGTACTTCTGCCGCGAGAGCCGCTGTATGTTCCTCCGTTCGGAGGGAGCGTTCCGTATTCCCGTTGACCGTGATGACTCCACGAGGGCCTGGCATCTTGAGCTTGAGGTATGCATAATGCGGCACCGCGTTGAATTTTGCAAACGCGGTTCGTCCGAGCAGAGCGTGATAGCCGCTGCGAAACGGGACTATGTCGAAGATTAACTCCTCGCTCCGGAAATTGTCCGGGGATCCGAAGACCACTTCCAGTGTTACTGAGCCTGTACAGTTGGCTTCCACACCTGGTATGACACCTTTAAAGGTTGTCTTTGTAGGTTTAATCCTTGAGGGGTCTATGCCCATTTTGCGCACTGTATCCTGATAAAGCAGGTTCAGGCTACTACCGCCGTCCATCAGGACTCTCGTGAGGTGAAATCCATCGACGATTGGGTCTAAAACCAATGCGGCGAATCCGCCATGGCGTATGCTGGTCGGATGGTCTCTTCGATCGAAAGTGATCGGACAAGAGGACCATGGATTGAACTTCGGGGCGACTGGCTCCATCGCATAGACGTCCCTTAGTGCGCGCTTCCTCTCCCTCTTGGGTATATGGGTCGCGTAAATCATGTTCACCGTCCGCACTTGTGGGGGAAAACCCTTCTGTCCTCTATTGTTCGGCGGTCGGGTCTCCTCCTCGTCGTCGCTGTTTAGCCCCTTGTCATTGTTTTCGGCAATTAACTTGCCTGCCTGCTTGAACACCCAGCAATCTCTATTAGTGTGATTAGCTGGTTTTTCAGGGGTGCCATGTATCTGGCATAAGCGGTCGAGTATTCGGTCCAAATTGGACGGACCCGGAGTGGTTCTTTTGAATGGCTTCTTCCGTTGACCGGGTTTAGAGCCTCGGAATCCGGCGTTGACTGCCGTATCCTCCTTGTCGTCGCCGTTAATGCGGCGTTTGTTTTTGTTTCGACGTGACCTGCCGTTGTTGTCCTTAGTATCCGGACTGCCAGAATTTTTACGGAGATTGTTGCTGCGAGCTAGCCAGCTATCCTCTCCCGCGCAGAAGCGGGTCATTAATGATGTGAGGGCTGCCATAGGTTTCGGCTTTTCCTGTCCCAGGTGCCGGGCTAGCCATTCGTCGCGGATGTTATGCTTGAAGGCTGCAAGGGCCTCTGCATCCGGACAGTCGACGATTTGATTTTTCTTCGTCAAGAACCGTGTCCAGAATTGTCTGGCCGATTCGTCTGGCTGCTGAATGATGTGGCTTAGGTCATCGGCGTCTGGTGGTCGCACATACGTGCCCTGGAAGTTATCGAGGAATGCGGCTTCCAGGTCTTCCCAACACCCAATTGACTCTGCGGGCAAGCTGTTAAGCCAATGCCGAGCTGGTCCTTTAAGCTTGAGTGGGAGATACTTGATGGCGTGGAGATCGTCGCCGCGGGCCATATGGATGTGGAGAAGATAATCTTCGATCCAAACCGCGGGGTCTGTTGTGCCATCGTAGGATTCAATGTTTACGGGTTTAAACCCTTCAGGGATTTGATGATCCATTACTTCGTCAGTGAAGCATAGCGGGTGTGCGGCGCCTCTGTATTGAGCAATATCACGACGCAGCTCGAGAGAGCGCTGTCTGCTGTGTTCGGCCCGGCCGGGGTTATTATATCCGGTGCGACGGTATTCGTCATGGGTCGTGGGGCGCCCACGTGATCCGTAGATGGATCTGGATTGCCTTGCTTTGTCCTCCAATATATCTCGCAAGTCCGGCGCGTTCCCTCTTGGCTTCGTACTTTTGGAGCGATGCCGGGGTACGGTCTTGGTTGGGGGCCTGGATGCCTCTCTGTCACGACCACGGGGTGGTCGGTCAGCCGTATCGTGCGCTGGTGATGGAGGTATGTATGCTTCCTCCTCTAATCGGGGGAGCAGCTTGCGTCTTGGGTAGCTTTTGGAGGGGCGTTCGAGTTTATACTCTTCGGCCGCGAGGACCTCGGTCCATCGATCGGCCAGCAGGTCCTGATCAGCTTGAAGCTGCTGCTGCTTTTTCTTTAGGCTGTTTGCCGTGGCGATAAGCCTGCGTTTAAAACGCTCTTGTTCGACGGGATCCTCGGGCACGACGAATTCGTCATCGTTGAGGCTTGCCTCGTCTTCGGAGGGAGGCATATAGTTGTAATCCTCAACCTCTTCGTCTGCCGCCCTCTCGTGAGGGCTTGCTTCTGCATCCTCCTGCGCTGAGTCTTGCTGGAGGGGGTTGTCTTCGGCACTTTCTGGGGTATTATTATCTCCTGTGCCGGAATCTCCATTCTTGCTGTGGCGGGATTTAGAGCGGCGCCGCTGACGCCGGCGCTTGGGCTGTTTCTTTAAAGAATCTGCCTCCGCTGTTTCTTCGCCGTCCCCGTCTTTTGGGGTATCCACCATGTATATGTCATATGACGAGGTGGTCTTCCAGTGCCCTGTAGGCGCTGGTTCCTGTTCGTCTCCGGCATCGTCGTCCATAGCGTCGATGTCTTCGGAGTCGTAGTCTAGCATGTCGGTTAGATCGTCGACAGTGGCTACAAAGTGGGTGGTGGGTGGGCTCTGAATTTCTTCGTCGTCCGTATCCCAACCATCCTGGCCATAGTCCGGCCAGGGCTCTCCCGATAACGAGAGATGCTTTAGCGAATTCAGGATGTCGCCAAAAGGCGAGTATTGGAAGATGTCCGCGGCGGTGAATTCCATAACCGGCGCCCAATCCGATTCGATTGGTAGGGGCGTGGGAGGTCTGGAGTCCGGCAAGGAGTCCGGCACCTCGGAATCACGAGTTTCGCGAGGGACAAGATTAGTGTTCGGCTCCATCGCCGTGGAAGTTGAAGCCCCCAAGGCGGTGTCCATCCACCGATCCTCGATCTGGGCGATCGGCTCCGGACTAACGACTGAAGCGGATTCGTGTGTGGCCACCAAGGCACTGTTCGGCGGCAGAGCTAGATCATGCCCATCGTAACAGTGCGGCGTGCTTGGCTGTGGCTCGAGCCCGTCGAAGATCAAGTCTCCGCGGACGTCGGCCGTGAAGTTGAGACTTCCGAATCTGACCTGATGGCCAGGGGCGTAGCTCTCGATCTGCTCCAGATAGCCAAGCGGATTAGCCCGCAGTGCGAAGCCGCCGAATACGAAGATCTGTCCGGGGAGAAAAGTCTCACCCTGGACAGCGTTGTTGGTTGGAGATGCCATCGAGCCTATCGGTGACAACACAGAGGAACTCTCAATGAAAGCACCAATGTCGGTGTCAAAACCGGCGGATCTTGGGTAGGGGGTCCCGAACTGTGCGTCTAGGTGGATGGTAACAGGAGACGAGGGACACGATGTTTTACCCAGGTTCAGGCCCTCTCGATGGAGGTAAAACCCTACGTCCTGCTTGATTAATATTGATGATATGGGTAGTACAAGAGTGGATCTACCACGAGATCAAGGAGGCTAAACCCTAAAGCTAGCCTATGGTATGATTGTTGTAATGTATGTTGTGTCCTACGGACTAAAGCCCTCCGGTTTATATAGACACCGGAGGAGGCTAGGGTTACACAGAGTCGGTTACAATGGTAGGAGATCTACATATCCGTATCGCCAAGCTTGCCTTCCACGCCAAGGAAAGTCCCATCCGGACACGGGACGGAGTCTTCAATCTTGTATCTTCGTAGTCTTGGAGTCCGGCGGACGATGATAGTCCGGCTATCCGGACACCCCCTAGTCCAGGACTCCCTCACTAGCATTACCTGAATTACACTAACAAGACTAATGTCCCTCTCAAGAAGCTCCCGAATGCGGCTCTGCAATGTTGGTACGCCATTAGCAGGCCCCCAATCCAGTCCCACTTTGGCCCATGACGCCAGTTGAGGCGGAGGGCCCCAACGGAAGTCGGGGGCAGCCACCCACTTTGTGCCTGTAGGAGCCGTGACGTAAAACCACCTCGGCTGCCATAGATCGGACACCTCCGAGAAGAAGCCCTCTGGCCATGGGGCGTCGGCATTCCTGCTTATTGCAGCACCTCCACACTCCGCGTGTCGCCCCTCAATCATCTTCGGCTTCACATTGAAGGTCTGGAGCCATAAGCCGAAGTGCGGGGTGATGTGGAGGAAGGCTTCGCACACGACGATGAACGACGAGATGTGAAGGATGGAGTCTAGAGCTAGATCATGAAAATCTAGCCTGTAATAGAACATGAGCCCTCTGACAAATGGATCAAGGGTGAAGCCTAAGCTGCGGAGGAAGTGAGAAATAATACGACACTCTCGTTGGGCTCGGGAGTAGGGATGACCTGCCCTGGAGCAGGAAGCCTGTGCTTGATGTTGGCGGTCAGATATCTATCCTCCCTAAGCTTCGCAATATCCTCCTTTGTGACAGAGGAGGCCATCCACCAGCCTTGAAGGTTGGATCTGGACATGATTGAAGATCCTAAGTGCCTAAGCTTGGGCTTCGGGTGTTGGAACTCGAGATGCGGAAAGGCGCAAGCATGGTAGGAAAGAGGGATAGGCCTCGGCCCTCTATAAAGGGGGTGAATATCAAGCGTCCTCAGCGTAACCGCTTGGGACTTGCCTAAAAACACGGAGTCATACCAACAGGCGTCGTGGGGTTGCCCGCGCCCGTATTGATAGAGGATCCCGCAATAAGGGGAACACGATCTCTGCTTTGACAAGGTGTGCCAATAAAACCGCCTAGCAACGCGTGTCGAGGCAGGCCGAGAAAAACCGGTTCGTATCAAGCTAGGCCGCGGCGTAAGGGCACACCGTAAAAAAATTGTCAGCAGATTGGATCTGTAAAGTGTTATGCTCTCTACGGTGGTGTGCGGAAATTATCTCACAAAGCTGGACACAATCCTTAATCTATTTTGGAGTATTCGGAGATGGAACCCGCCTTGCAATGCCGAAGACATACTGCGCGACGGACTCATCATCATTGAAGCCTGGTTCAGGGGCTACTGAGGGAATCCCGGATTAGGGGGTATCCGGACAGCCGGACTATATACTTTGGCCGGACTGTTCGACCATGAAGATACAAGACTCAAGACTTCATCCCGTGTCCGGGTGGGACTCTCCTTTGCGTGGAAGACAAGCTTGGCGATTCGGATGATAGATCTCCTTCTTTGTAACCGACTCTGTGTAACCCTAGCCCCCTCCGGTGTCTATATAAACCGGAGGGTTTAGTCTGTAGGACGAGGACAATCATAATCACCATAGGCTAGCTTCTAGGGTTTAGTCTTTATGATCTCGTGGTAGATCTACTCTTGTAATACTCATATCATCAAGATCAATCAAGCAGGAAGTAGGATTTTACCTCCATCGAGAGGGCTCGAACCTGGGAAAAACATCATGTCCCTTGCCTCCTGTTACCATTAGCCTTAGACACACAGATCGGGACCCCCTACCCGAGATCCGCCGGTTTTGACACCGACAGTGGTCCTTCTTGCGCTCAGCATAGACATCAATGTCTTTCTCAGCTTCTTCAGGGGCATTAATGAGCTTGTCCCACTCAGCAATAGAATATTGATACCTAGTACCTTCACACATCCAAACATTCTTGCCATCAGGGTAGAAATGAGCTGTTGAATAGAACTGCTTGATAAGCTCATCATTCCACTTGGTCAACTTCTGACCCACAAAAGTGTCAACTTGAAAGCACAAGTGCTCCCTGGGTGATTTTGGTAATTAATGTCAACATATCTCTTGTTGGACTAATACTTTTATCTAGTATATTTCAGATAAGTCCAACAGTGGAGTGGCATGGACAAGAGGATGTGGAACCCCTTCAAGATGTTAAGGACAAACGATTGGCTCAAGCTCAAAGCTCAGGACTCTACATTTTCTATTTCAGTGATCCAAGATCACATTGAGTCCATAGGAAAGCCAATACTATTAAAAGGGGACGAGGTGTTGCTTAATGCCTTGCTTGCTCAAAGTGCTCAGTGATATGCTCCAAAGCCCTCAACCACTTTCTTATATCCACATATGTCCCATACCAAAAGTCAAACTCGGCCCCACCGATTTGATCTATCCGGCGCCACCGAGTTCACTTGACATAGCCACTGCCAGAAACCCTAATCAATTCGGTCTCACCGATGGGATCTCGGTCTCACCGAGATGGGCTTGCAAACTCTCTGTTGCCTATTGCAATAATTTCGGTCTCACCGAGATATGCAATCGGTCCCACCGAGTTTGCCTGCCCAACTCTTTGTTTTGCTTATTACCAAAATCGGTCCCACCGAGTTTGTGTAATCGGTCAAACCGAGATGAGGTTTTACCCTAACCCTAGCACATCGGTCCTACCGAGTTGATCATATAAGTCCCACCGAAATTCCTAATGGTCACGTTATGAACTAAATCGATCTGACCGAGTTTTCTGATTCGGTCTCACCGAGTTTGGTAAATTGTGTGTAACGGTTATATTCTGTCTGGAGGCTATATATACCCCTCCAGCCTCTCTTCATTCATGGAGAAAGCCATCAGAACATGCCTACACTTCTAGCATTCATTTTCTGAGAGAGAACCACCTAATCATGTGTTGAGGTCAAGATATTCCATTCCAACCACATAAATCTTGATCTCTAGCCTTCCCCAAGTTGCTTTCCACTCAAATCATCTTTCCACCAAATCCAATCCTATGAGAGAGAGTTGAGTGTTTGGGAGACTATCATTTGAAGCAAAAGAGCAAGGATTTTATCATCAACACACCATCTATTACCTTTTGGAGAGTGGTGTCTCCTAGATTGGGTAGGTGTTACTTGGGAGCCTTCGTAAATATTGTGGAGTTGAACCAAGGAGTTTGTAAGGGCAAGGAGATCGCCTACTTCGTGAAGATCTACCCTAGTGAGGCAAGTCCTTCGTGGGCGATGGCCATGGTGGATAGACAAGGTTGCTTCTTCGTGGACCCTTCGTGGGTGGAGCCCTCCGTGGACTCGCGCAGCCGTTACCCTTCGTGGGTTGAAGTCTCCATCAACGTGGATGTACGATAGCACCACCTATCGGTACCACGGATAAAAAATCTTCGTGTATCCAATTGCGTTTGCACTCTCCAATCCCATCCCTTTACATTCTTGCAATTTGCATGTTTTACTTTCCGCTGCTCATATACTCTTGTCATGCTTGCTTGATATGTATTGTGAATGTTTAAACTTGTGCTTAAACTCCACCTCAACTTGAAGAACTTAAAAATTGCTAATTTTCTTGGTTGAGAGTCTATTCACCCCCTCTAGACACCTCTTCTCGATCCTTTCAATTGGTATCAGAGCTTGGTCTCCATTGCTTTGGTTTAATCACCATTGGAGGAAGATGGATGAGTCTACGTTGGGGAGTCTTAGACATAGAGTGCCTATACTTGATGGAGAGTACTTTCATGAGTGGAAAAATGAGATGCTTGAGATTTTCAATGAATATCATTTGAGCAAGTACATTACTAACCCTTGTGCTCGCCTTGTTGATCCTTTGCATCCCACTCCCGATGAGGATCTTGACATGATTCGCAATCTTAGAACTATCAATCTTTTCATTAGAGGATTGCCTAGAAATTTGATTTGTCACTTGCCAACTCTTGATTGTGCTTATACTATATGGAGATTTCTTGAGGAAAATTTCCAAACTATTCCTTGCAAAATCTAGATGAGATTCTTCATAAGTCAATTGCCTTGAATAAAATGAGTACTAGTGATCCTAAGTTTGATGATTGTCTGTTTGAGCTTCGTGACCTTATGCGTGCCAAAGGAGATGTTGGAATCATTAGCAATATCATCTCCGAAGCCATTAGATTTCATAAAGATGATTATTGTCATGATCATTTATCTAATGAATCACTCTCTCTAGGAATTGATCCATCACATGACGATGTTGAACATGGATACTATGATGAGGATGATGATAGTGACTATGATCTTGATGATGCAATGAGACACTTTGGTCTTATGGCTAATCTTCGCGGCTACATGGAAGGAGGAAAGGAACGGGTCCTTGATAGTGGATGTACCGATCACATGACCGCAGACAAGGATATGTTTCGTGAGCTTGCTGAAAACGACGGCCCTCGAAAGTATGTCACTTCGGTGATAACTCAAAGGGTAAGGTGGTTGGCCTCGGTAAGGTGGCCATCTCACATGATAGCTCCATACAAAATGTCATGCTCATTGAATCTCTTGGCTATAATTTACTTTCTGTATCTAGACTTGCTGATTTCGGTTTCAATGTCCTATTTACTGAAGTAGATTGCCAAGTGTTTCGAAGAGATAATCATAAATTGGTCTTTACCGGTATACATAGAGGTGATCTATACATTGTTGATTTCACTAAAAAGGCTCAACCTAGAACTTGCTTAATTGCTAAATCCTCTAAAGGCTGGTTGTGGCATAGAAGGATAGGTCATGTGGGCATGCGAAATCTTGATAAGCTTATTAAAGGTGATCATATCCTTGGAATAAAAGATGTCATATTTGACAAGGATAGACTTTGTAGTGCTTGTAAAGCAGGAAAACGGGTTGGAGGAAGCCACCCAGTGAAGAATATCATGACCACGAGAAGACAGCTCAAGTTACTTCATATGGATCTCTTTGGTCCCAGTGCCTACAAAAGTCTCGGTGGAAACTCATTTGGTCTAGTTATAGTCGATGATCTTTCAAGATTTACGTGGGTGTTCTTTCTTGATGATAAATCGCAGGTCCAAAAGATCTTCAAGAACTTCTCTAGGAAGGCCCCAAATCAATTTGAAGTGAAGATCAAGAAGGTTCACAGAGACAACAGAACAGAGTTCAAGAACGCAAATGTGGATTCCTTCCTTGACGAAGAAGGGATTTCACAGTAGTTCTCGGCTACGTACATGCCGCAACAAAATGGAGTTGTTGAGAGGAAGAACCGGACTCTTATTTAGATGGCAAGAACGATGCTTAATGAGTACAAGACACCAAAACACTTTTGGGCGGAAGCGGTTGAGATAGCTTGTCATGCAACAAATCGCTTGTATCTTCACAAGCTACTCAGCAAGACGGCATACGAACGCCTCACCTATAACAAACCCCAAGTTGGATACTTTCGAGTATTTGGCTCAAAGTGCTACATTCTTGATAAGCATCGTCATTCTAAATTTGCTCCCAAATCTCATGAAGGTTTCCTACTTGGTTATGGCTCAAACTCTCAAACTTACCATGTGTACAACAATTTCACCCGAAAGGTTGAAGATACGGTAAATGTGAAGTTTGATGAATCTAACGGCTCACAAGTAGAGCAATTGCCAATTGATGTAGGAGACAAAGACCCTTCGGAAGCAATCCAAGACTTGTCTATTGGCAAGATCCATCCAACGGAGGTGAAGGAGAGTACCTCGTCCGTCCAAGTGGAAGCTTCTACATCACAACAAGGTGAACCAAAAGTTGAATGGAAGCATCCACAAGTGGGACACACCAAGATGAAGAAAACGAGGAAGTACACCAAGATGAACCTCATCAACCTCTTTCTCCACCACGACAAGAGAACGATAACGTCAACAATGAAGAAGGCCAAGAAGAAGAACAAGATGATGAAGAAGATGTTCCACCCCAACCAAAACAAAAGCTCTCACGAGTTCGAGCAAGAGTCGCCAGAGTCCATCCCGTCGAGCAAATCTACAATGATATCCAAACCGGGAGAATCACTCGCTCTAAAACTCGTTTGGCTAATTTTTGTGAACATTATTCATTCATCTCTAGCATTGAACCCATGAAGGTTGAAGAAGCATTGGAAGATCCGGATTGGATAAATGCCATGCATGAAGAGCTACACAACTTTGAGAGAAACCAAGTGTGGACATTGGTCGAGAAGCCCGACAACAACCACAAAATCATCGGTCCAAATGGGTGTTTCGCAACAAGCAAGATGAAGATGGACAAGTAGTTCACAACAAAGCACGTCTCGTCGCCCAAGGCTACACTCAAGTCGAAGGTATGGACTATGGTGAGACATATGCCCCCGTTGCTAGACTTGAGTCCATTCGCATATTACTTGCCTATGCTAATCACCATGATATCACCTTGTACCAAATGGACATTAAAAGTGCTTTTCTAAATGGTGAAATTGAGGAGGAAGTTTATGTTAAACAACCTCCCGGCTTTATTAATCCTAAGAAACCCGATCATGTGTACAAACTTCACAAAGCTCTTTATGGTCTCAAACAAGCTCCTAGAGCGTGGTATAAATGCTTGACCAAGTTCCTTATTGAAAAAGGCTTTGAGATCGGAAAAATTGATTCTACTCTCTTCACTAAAAGGGTTAATGAAGAATTATTTGTGTGCCAAATTTATTTTGATGATATTATATTTGGTTCAACTAACCCTCATTTTAGTGAGAAGTTTGGAAAGCTAATGTCGGAGAAGTTTGAGATGTCCATGATGAGTGAACTCAAATTCTTTCTTGGTTTGCAAATCAAGCAAACTAAGGAAGGTACCTTTGTCTCTCAAACAAAGTACACCAAGGACTTATTCAAGAAGTTCAATATGCAAGAATGCAAAGGTATGAATACACCCATGCCTACTAGTGGACATCTTGATTTGACTAAAGATGGTGAACCCATTGATAAAAAAGTTTACCGCTCTATGATTGCTTCATTGTTATATCTATGTGCCTCCCGTCCTGATATTATGCTAAGTGTGTGCATGTGCGCACGATATCAAGCGGCCCCTAAAGAATGTCATCTTAAGGATGTGAAAAGGATAGTGAGATACTTAATACATACACCAAATTTTGGCATTTGGTATCCAAAGAGGTCTTCTTTTGATCTTGTTGGCTACTCCTATTCGGACTATGCCGGAGACAAGGTCGATAGAAAGTCCACTTTGGGTACTTGTCAATTTCTTGGCAGATCTCTTGTGTCTTGGTCCTCCAAGAAACAAAACTCGGTATCCTTATCCACCGCCGAAGCGGAATACATTGCCGCCGGTTCATGTTGTGCTCAATTACTTTGGATGACCCAAACTCTTAAAGGTTATGGGATATATGTGAAACATGTTCCATTGCTTTGTGACAATGAAAGTGCTATTAAGATTGCTCACAATCCCGTGCAACACTCTCGAACTAAGCATATTGAGGTTCGTCATCATTTCATTCGAGATCATGTTCTAAAGGAGACATTTACCTTAAGCATGTTTGTACCGATAAGCAATTGGCGGATATATTCATCAAACCGCTTGATGAGAAAGTATTTTGCCAGTTGAGAGGTGAATTGAACATCATTGATGCTTCAAAATTGGAGTAGGAACTCCATTTGGATACATGCAAGGCATGAGCCTATGACTAATCCTTGATATTTATCTTATGATGATAATCATATGTCTTGGATATATTTGCACCCTTGCATGTTATCTAACCCTTGTAGGTACTTGGATGAATCTAAATCTATGAGCTTGCAACTCACTCAAATCTTGATCAATATCTACATCACCAAGTCTCTACAATACAGTGGTTGAAGATAAGGAAGCATGAAACCCTTCAAACATGTCCTTTGACAATTTATATATATATCAATTTTTTGGTATCATATTTCATGATTGACACTTTGGATACACAAGTGCTCCTCCTTGCAAAACTAACTCATGTAGGTAGATGAACTCCAATTACAAGTGGTGCTCAAAATGAACTACATCAACCTTGAGCATTCCTCACAAGTTCAACTACATGATTAAGATCGACACCACCACCCAAGGTATGTTATTCCATCTTAGAGAATTTTTTACCCCAAGTCATGGGTCAAAGCAGCTCAACAAGATGTGAATACATCAAAATGCTTAAACAAAAAATGGCAACCCCATTTTGAGCTTAAACAATGAGTATGACCTATGATCAAGTGTTTCACTTGACTCCTAAGTCAATATACTCTAACATAGGTGACTTTGTCGCCTACCAATTCTAGATGAAGTTCTCTAGTGTTTATCCTTGTTCTTGCATTTGTCTCTTGCATATTTGTTTCCCTTCTTAATTCATCTAGATCTATTTTCTTTTTAATTTTTGTTCTATATTCCCTGCATCCTATTCATTGCAAATCCTGTAGTTAATTCTTTGCAAATCCTTGTGAGATCTTATTTGCTTAGTGAGCTGAAGTGACAAGTGCTTTATCTCTGTAATGAACTCGGACACACCGATTTGTCTCTTTCGGTCAAACCAAATCACCTCGATGCCACCGAAGACAACAACTCGGTGTTATCGATTTCAAGTGCTGAGGAGACACTTTGTCAATTTCATCCTGCATATTTTGTTCCAGCTCCACTTGATGATTCTTATCCTCTACCAGCACCTTATTTTTCCTGCTACTTTGCTATGTGACTCAAGGACCAAACCTATTTTGACTCACACTCCAGAAGACCCCTTCTTGGAAATTGATGTCAAAGGGGGAGAGAGAGCTCACATCAAAGCTTAATCATATCAAAAGGTGGAAAGAGAGATAAATAATCACATCAAAGAGAGACCCCAGATGTTTGGTATTCAAAGAGGAGAGAAGTCACATGTCTTTAGAGGGGAAAGACATGTTCATTTTGTTTGTGTGTTTGCTTTGCTCTAATTTTCTACTCCTTATCTTCTCCCGATATCCCATAAAAGATTCAGGGGAGCAAGACATCTAAGGGAAGGAGATCTTCGGATTCATTGCATATCTTTACCTTTGGGGACATGTCTACACTCAAATAGAGTACCTAGTACTCACTCTCTACATGTCATCCCAATCTTGGTACTCTTGTGGTTTGCTACTCTTGCTCTGTTTAGTAGATGTTTCTGTGTTATCCAACCTTGTTTCCTCAGGTTCATCTCTTCCAAATCTAGCTCAAGACCACAAGGTAAGTATATGCATCACACTCATGTGCATGAGGATCTCTTGTTGATGTACATATTGTTTGCAAGAAGGACTCATGAGCATGAAGGTACATTTCCTATATTCACACCATTTGCTCTAGTGCCTATAGCCAAGATACATGTAACTCATTGCTTGCTCTATCATGATTATGCAGTCACATGCTCTTATGTTCCATATTTACATGATTGCATACATGTAGGGGGAGTCTGTGCATGTTACATGTCCTTCGAAAGCTTTACCTGCCTTTCTCTATAT
The DNA here is from genome assembly GCF_018294505.1 of Triticum aestivum. Classification (NCBI taxonomy): domain Eukaryota; kingdom Viridiplantae; phylum Streptophyta; class Magnoliopsida; order Poales; family Poaceae; genus Triticum; species Triticum aestivum. Next base: position 311,237,196 of record NC_057795.1, on the reverse strand, counting down.
CTTTATCTAAAGCTTTGATGTATGTTGTCATCAATTACCAAAAAGGGGGAGATTGAAAGCACAAGTGCTCCCTGGGTGATTTTGGTAATTAATGTCAACATATCTCTTGTTGGACTAATACTTTTATCTAGTATATTTCAGATAAGTCCAACAGTGGAGTGGCATGGACAAGAGGATGTGGAACCCCTTCAAGATGCTAAGGACAAAGGATTGGCTCAAGCTCAAAGCTTAGGACTCTACATTTTCTATTTCAGTGATCCAAGATCACATTGAGTCCATAGGAAAGCCAATACTATTAAAAGGGGATGAGGTGTTGCTTAATGGCTTGCTTGCTCAAAGTGCTTAGTGATATGCTCCAAAGCCCTCAACCACTTTCTCATATCCACATATGTCCCATACCAAAAGTCAAACTCAGCCCCACCAATTTGATCTATCTGGCGCCACCGAGTTCACTTGACATAGCCACTGCCAGAAACCCTAATCAATTCGGTCTCACCGATGGGATCTCGGTCTCACCTAGATGGGCTTGCAAACTCTCTGTTGCCTATTGCAATAATTTCGGTCTCACCGAGATATGCAATCGGTCCCACCGAGTTTGCCTGACCAACTCTCTTCTTTGCTTATTACCAAAATCGGTCCCACTGAGTTTGTGTAATCGGTCAAACCGAGATGAGGTTTTACCCTAACCCTAGCACATCGGTCCTACCGAGTTGATCATATCGGTCCCACCGAAATGCCTAATGGTCACGTTATGAACTAAATCGGTCTGACCGAGTTTTCTGATTTGGTCTCACCGAGTTTGGTAAATTGTGTGTAACAGTTACATTTGTGTGGAGGATATATATACCCCTCCACCCTCTCTTCATTCATGGATAAAGCCATCATAACATGCCTACACTTCCAGCATTCATTTTCTGAGAGAGAACCACCTACTCATGTGTTCAGGTCAAGATATTCGATTCGAACCACATAACTCTTGATCTCTAGCCTTCCCCAAGTTGCTTTCCACTCAAATCATCTTTCCACAAAATCCAATCCTATGAGAGAGAGTTGAGTGTTGGGGAGACTATCATTTTAAGCACAAGAGCAAGGAGTTCATCATCAACACACCATCTATTACCTTTTGGAGAGTGGTTTCTCCTAGATTGGTTAGGTGTTACTTGAGAGCCTCCATCAAGATTGTGGAGTTGAACCAAGGAGTTTGTACGGGCAAGGAGATCGCCTACTTCATGAAGATCTACCCTAGTGAGGCAAGTCCTTCATGGGCGATGGCCATGGTGGGATAGACAAGGTTACTTCTTCGTAGACCCTTCATGGGTGGAGCCCTCCGTGGACTCGCGCAGCCGTTACCCTTCGTGGGTTGAAGTCTCCATCAACGTGGATGTACGATAGCACCACCTACCGGAACCACGGGTAAAAAATCTTCGTGCCTCCATTTGCGTTTGCACTCTCCAATCCCATCCCTTTACATTCTTGCAATTTGCATGCTTTACTTTTTGCTGCTCATATACTCTTGTCATGCTTGTTTGATATGTATTGTGAATGTTTAAACTTGTGCTTAAACTCCACCTCAACTTGAAGAACTTAAAAATTGCTACTTTTCTTGGTTGAGAGTCTATTCACCCCCCTCTCGACACCTCTTCTCGATCCTTTCACTACTCCATTGAGTCTGAAGCTCTCATGCACTCCTAGAAAATTATCTTCCTTGGCATCAATGTATTTCCAGTCCACCCACTTCATGTCACACACAATGGGCTTCTTATCTAGGAGCACAGCCTCCTAGCAGTCCTGATGTTCCTTGGTGTGAAACCTATAGTCCATAGCAGTTCTTCTCCTCACAGCATAGGGATCTTCTTGTCTCCATAATCTAAGACCTGCATCCTTTCTCTCCATATTCTCAGCTACTGGATGATTATCATCATGATATGGTATCTTTGGCTTCAATTTTTTGAGCACTTGGGCATCCTCTTCTGCATCTTCAATCTCAGGCACTGGGCCTTGTTCTTCTCTGCAGTTGGAATGTTTCTAGTGCTACTCTTTGGTGCAGACTTGGAAGCTTGAGCTAGAGCTTTGGGGGTAGTCTTGGGATTTGAAGGAGCAGACCTAGACTTGATGGCATCCCCCATCAGCTTTTGAGACTTGGCAGGAGGTGCATCTTGCTCTTCCTCCTCCTCTTCTGCAGAATCTCTCACCATTGATGGCATTCCAATCACTTTGGCTATAGTTTTCCTGACCCTTTCATTTCTTTTCTTTCCATCACCATCTTCTCTGGTCTTAAGAGTAAATTCCATTGTTTCTTGTGTGGATGCTCTGTGTAGCGACCCGACCTCAGATGGTCAAGTCTCTGTGCTGAGGTGTCATCCCTGGATCAGTAATGCTGACACCACACAGTACTTTGAAGGATTTATAACAGAGTAGCAATCACACACTTATTACATCGTTTGTCCAAAAGAGGACTTATTACAATAATCATGGCTTAAGGCCATCTAATAATGATAACAACGGAAGACTTGGAAGATAAGTGAGTCCATCAACTCCAACGGCATCACTGAGTATAGAACCACGACCTAAAAGCACCTTACTCGTCGTCTAAAAAGTCTGCAACATGAAAGTTGCAGCCCGAAAACGGGTCAGCACATGGAATATGCTGGCAAAGTAACACATAGAGAATGATGAACAATAAGCCTACACTACGTGCATATATGGCTGGTGGAAAAGCTCTATGGTTACAGTTTTTGCATAAAGCCAGTTTTTCCCTACTGCAAAGGAATAAATTTATTTAACTATCATGGTGGTTGTTAAACATTGAGAATGGTTGACAGCATCCTCAATCCCAATTAAAAAGTACTCATTAACAAACCCATCAATATTAAATTAGAGTAACATGTTGAGATACAAATGATATTTCAAGTACTAGATACTCAAGATGTCCATAACCGGGGACACGGCTAATCATGATTAGTTTGTACACTCTGCAGAGGTTTGCACACTTTTCCCCACAAGACTCGATCGCCTCCGTTTGGTTCCTCGCACTACATGGTGTTTGAGAAACGGATGACCGAGACATAGTCTTTCAGAAGCGCTAGCACCTTACGATGGGTGGACCCGTACACCTACATCCCCTACATCTGCTAGTCCACCACTATAAGAGTTTGAACGACTTAGTCAACTATGCTAGAGCCCATAATGGCTTGTGGCTGCACACGTAAGTTACTAGTATGAATTATCTTATGATCCCTTTGAGCCTGGGTGGCGGTCCATAGGAAAATCACACGGTACCCCCGGGATTTCCAAAAAAACAGGCAAGTCCTGGTAACCCCAGGTGCCTCAATCCACCCAGATGTGTATTTAAGTTGCCACCTTAGATAAACCATTAATTTAACAAACTCACATCTGTCATGGATAATCACTCACCCAATCCACGTCTACTAGCATAGCATGGCATAATAAGCAAACGTAGAAGTAACTCCCAAAGGTTTCATAAGTAAAACAGGTAATAGGTACTACCTCATCTACTTCCCATCCCACAATTTAATTAGATCCTAATCATGCAGTGTTTGAGGAGTGATCTAATGCATAAAAACTAGGTAGTAGAAAGGTATGATCAAGTGTTACTTGCCTTGCTAATGATCCGCGAAACCTAGAGACTCGAAGTAACAAGCGGCGCACTTCGGGTGATCTATCGCAGACAAACAACAAGCATACAATAAGTACTCATCTAATGCACGGGTAAATCTCGAATAAAAGATCTAACCAGAAAGTTCATCTTAAGAACCCTGGTTTCAAAAAGAAATCGAATCAAATAAAGCAACGAAAGTCAAACGGCGAGAGAAAACAACTCGGTTCTAGCAAGTTGAAAACTAGGTCAAATTTTACAATAGCAAAACTTAGTTTAAGTTGATTAGTCAGAACGGCGGTTTCGAAACGAAACTCCAGGCGCTTGAATCACCTGATTCCGATAAACGAGCGAGAAGAAAAACTAGAAAGAAGATCGGATCTGAAATCACGATCGGAAACAATTGCGGAATAAATCCGACTAAAAGAAAAACGACGAACGGTTAAACGAATGGACGTTCGTTAACCGAGGCAAACCGGTGATCACGTTCGTTAAGACGAACGGTCCGGCGAACGCTCGCTAAACAACAAAACCGGAAATAAAACCGACGAGAAAAACCGATCTAGGGTTTTGGAAAGAAACCGAAACGAAAAACCGATCTAGCAAACCGGAACGGAAAACCGGAAAGAAAAACCGGAACGGTTTACGAGAAAACCGAACCAAGGGGAAAAGGTGACGCGGCGCGGGGCTAGTACCTCGAGAACGAGGGGCTCCGGCGGCGGCGGGGCTCGGCGGCGGCGGCGGCACTTGGCGGCGGCGGCGGCAAGCGGCGGCGGCGTGGGTGAGGGGCGGCGGCGCTGGCATTGCTGCTGCGCTGCTCCTGCTGCACTGCGGGAGGAGAGGAGAGGTTTTGGTTTGATGTGTTAGAGGGGGGGTGCTTGGGTATTTATATTGGGGAGGGGGAGGGTTTTCTTGGAGGAGGGATCAAGGAATAAGAGTAGGAATGGGAATCCTAGAAACAAAAAAACGGAATAACGAAACGGGGTCCAAATCCTACTAGGATTTGCAAAAGAAAAGGAAACAGGGCGCTGGCTCCCTGGCGCGGCGGCGCGGCGTGCGCGCGCGTGCGGCTGGCTCAACTGAGTGATCTCTGGCGGGAAAACAAATTCGAGGTCGCGTCTCGGAGGCATCTGAAGGGTTTAGAAAAGACGAGGAATTAAGAATAGAGTGAGGTCTAAGGAGAAAACACTACCCAAATGCTCATGAGACAAATGCACACAAAATCACTTCATTCATTCAAACAAAGGGCATACAACGGTCTAACTATCGCAAAAGTGCTTATACTATAATGTTTACATGGAGGGGTCACTACTAATATATGGTGGTCATCTATTAATTTGAACCGGTGGAAGACTCCATGATGTCTGCTCCAGCTTCGTCTTCAAAGTCGGGTTCACTTGGATCCGAATCGGTGTCGTCGATGATGATGTAGTTGCTCAGACAGTCGACGTACTTGTCTTCATTCTTGAGTGCTAACTTCTTCTTGAGTTCTGCAATCTCGCACTTAAGATCGCTGTTGTGCCTTGCTAAGGCTACGATATCATCCATGTATTCCTTGCGTTTAGTCTTCAGCTCTCCTTCAAGTTCAATGATCCTTCCCTTCGCATTCTTCAAGTCTATCATATCATTACACATCTGGTTCTCCTGGCGTCGAATGTGCTGGTTTAACTCCTGGATGAAAGCTGCAATGGATCTACCCTTCCTGGTGCTGACTATCTCCCAGTCTTCATTCCTGCGTCCGCAAATCTGGTAGATAGTGTCCTTGAGGTCTTCTTGATAAACTTCCCCAATGCGTCCCATGGTGATATGAGCTGCCATGCTCTTTCCCAGACTCCAGGTTGGTGCACTGAAAACACTATCTATGGGCTTGGTGATTGGGGCGAATGTCCTTCCCGGAACGTGAGGTTGAATCTTCCGGCGCTCCTCTTCAGGCAGAGTGGCGTTGAAAGTCCCGGTGAAGCTTGGTAGTCCAATGTTCAGGTACTTGGCGACTTCCTTCAAGTGGGATCCAAAAGGTGTGCCTTCATCCGGTTGAGCGTACTTGATCTTTGTGTTCGTCATCCTAAAAGAGTAGAAAAGATGAGGAGTTAGAAAATGAGAAGAGAATAGTGATCTATGGCTTTAACTTAGTGGTCGTGTCCCACAGTCAGCGTGTGCTATGATACCATCTCTGTAGCAACCCGACCTCAGATGGTCAAGTCTCTGTGCTCAGGTGTCATCCCTGGATCAGTAATGCTGACACCACACAGTACTTTGAAGGATTTATAACAGAGTAGCAATCACACACTTATTACATCGTTTGTCCAAAAGAGGACTTATTACAATAATCATGGCTTAAGGCCATCTAATAACGATAACAGCGGAAGACTTGGAAGATAAGTGAGTCCATCAACTCCAACGGCATCACTGAGTATAGAACCACGACCTAAAAGCACCTTACTCGTCGTCTGAAAAGTCTGCAACATGAAAGTTGCAGCCCGAAAACGGGTCAGCACATGGAATATGCTGGCAAAGTAACACACAAAGAATGATGAACAATAAGCCTACACTACATGCATATATGGCTGGTGGAAAAGCTCTATGGTTACAGTTTTTGCATAAAGCCAGTTTTTCCCTACTGCAAAGGAATGAATTTATTTAACTATCATGGTGGTTGTTAAACATTGAGAATGGTTGACAGCATCCTCAATCCCAATTAAAAAGTACTCATTAACAAACCCATCAATATTAAATTAGAGTAACATGTTGAGATACAAATGATATTTCAAGTACTAGATACTCAAGATGTCCATAACCGGGGACACGGCTAATCATGATTAGTTTGTACACTCTGCAGAGGTTTGCGCACTTTTCCCCACAAGACTCGATCGCCTCCGTTTGGTTCCTCGCACTACATGGTGTTTGAGAAACGGATGACTGAGACATAGTCTTTCAGAAGCGCTAGCACCTTACGATGGGTGGACCCGTACACCTACATCCCCTACATCTGCTAGTCCACCACTATAAGAGTTTGCACGACTTAGTCAACTATGCCAGAGCCCATAATGGCTTGTGGCTGCACACGTAAGTTACTAGTATGAATTATCTTATGATCCCTTTGAGCCTGGGTGGCGGTCCATAGGAAAATCACACGGTACCCCCGGGATTTCCAAAAAAATAGGCAAGTCCTGGTAACCCCAGGTGCCTCAATCCACCCAGATGTGTATTTAAGTTGCCACCTTAGATAAACCATTAATTTAACAAACTCACATCTGTCATGGATAATCACTCACCCAATCCACGTCTACTAGCATAGCATGGCATAATAAGCAAACGTAGAAGTAACTCCCAAAGGTTTCATAAGTAAAACAGGTAATAGGTACTACCTCATCTACTTCCCATCCCACAATTTAATTAGATCCTAATCATGAAGTGTTTGAGGAGTGATCTAATGCATAAAAACTGGGTAGTAGAAAGGTATGATCAAGTGTTACTTGCCTTGCTGATGATCCGCGAAACCTAGAGACTCGAAGTAACAAGCAGCGCACTCCGTGTGATCTATCGCAGACAAACAACAAGCATACAATAAGTACTCATCTAATGCACGGGTAAATCTCGAATAAAAGATCTAACCAGAAAGTTCATCTTAAGAACCCTGGTTGCAAAAAGAAATCGAATCAAATAAAGCAACGAAAGTCAAACGGCGAGAGAAAACAACTCGGTTCTAGCAAGTTGAAAACTAGGTCAAATTTTATAGTAGCAAAACTTAGTTTAAGTTGATTAGTCGGAACGGCGGTTTCGAAACGAAACTCCAGGCGCTTGAATCACCTGATTCCGATAAACGAGCGAGAAGAAATCCTAGAAAGAAGATCGGATCTGAAATCGCGATCGGAAACAATTGCGGAATAAATCCGACTAAAAGAAAAATGACGAACGGTTAAACGAACGGACGTTCGTTAACCGAGGCAAACCGGTGATCATGTTCGTTAAGACGAACGGTCCGGCGAACGCTCGCTAAACAACAAAACTGGAAATAAAACCGACGAGAAAAACCGATCTAGGGTTTCAGAAAGAAAACCGAAACGAAAAACCGATCTAGCAAACCGGAAAGAAAAACCGGAACGTTTTACGAGAAAACTGAACCGAGGGGAAAAGGTGACGCGGCGTGGGGCTAGTACCTCGAGAACGAGGGGCTCCGGCGGCGGCGGGGCTCGGCGGCGGCGGCGGCGGCGGCAAGCGGCGGCGGCGTGGGTGAGGGGCGGCGGCGCTGGCGTTGCTGCTGCGCTGCTGCTGCGCTGCGGGAGGAGAGGAGAGGTTTTGGTTTGATGTGTTAGAGGGGGGTGCTTGGGTATTTATATTGGGGAGGGGAAGGGTTTTCTTGGAGGAGGGATCAAGGAATAAGAGTAGGAATAGGAATCCTAGAAACAAAAAAACGGAATAATGAAACAGGGTCCAAATCCTACTAGGATTTGCAAAAGAAAAGGAAACAGGGCGCTGGCTCCCTGGCGCGGCGGCGCGGCACGCGTGCGCGTGCGGCCTGGCGCGGCGGCTGGCTTGGCCGGCTAGGCCTTTGGCCCAGTCGCGCTGCGGCATTTTTTTTAAATCGGTTTCGCGCGCAGAAAAACGAATAAAATAAATCTAAACGAACTCCAAAATTAATAAAGTAAATTTTCCCCGACTCCTAAAAATGAGTCGAACAAAATGAACTTTTACTCGGGGCCTAAAATGCAATTTTTGAAAACATGCTTTTTCCCTAAGGCAAATAAACTCCGAGAAAAATCCAAAATTTGATTTATTTATTAAATCCTCATTTTTCCTAAATTTTGGGAAAGTCATATTATTCCCTCTCTTATTTTTGATATTGGAAAAAATATTTGAAGATAAAATAAATAAGATCAAATGATCCTCTTTTCAAAATTTGAAAGAACTCAAATATGAAAAATTCGAAATCTCCAACTCTCTCCGAGGGTCCTTGAGTTGCGTGAAATTTCTAGGATCGACAAATGCAAGAAAATATGATATGCATGATGATCTAATGTATAACATTCCAAATTGAAAATTTGGGATGTTACACTCTGGCTTTTGACATTGGCACTCTCTTGGCAGGAGCTTTCTTGTTCAGACCAGGCTTTGTAGAAGCAGTTGTGCCAAATTCTTTCTTGACAACCTTCTTCTTTGAGGTCACTTCCTCAACTTCAAAATCCTCATCCTCTGAACCTAAGGTTTTCTTTTTCCTCTGCCTTGTTGTTGCCTTAGGCACGTTCCTAGGAGTGCTATTGCTCCCCTCATCATAGATGCAGGGGTACTAGTGCCCTCACTCAGATTCATCTGCTCCTCAAACTTATTCTGGCTGTCACTCTGATCAGACATTCCGTCACTACAAACTGAGAACTAACCCTGTCAATAGTTATAGATGAGATAGAGTGCATGAGCTTCACAAAGTGCAGAGTTTTAGAAAAACAAATGAGTCAAAAACTTAGTTTTAGTTTTCCTCATAAAGCATTTTGGAGCAACCGATTTGTTAAACTCGGTGACACCGAAGCAACTTTGGAGTCTAAACTAGTGGAATCGGTCAGACCGAGAAATAGTTTGGTGACTCCAAGATTGCTAGGATTTCACACAGAGTCGAACTCGGTCACACCGATTTGCAAGTTTCGGTTAGACCGAAAATTATAAGTGCAATGGCCTAAGCCAAATCGGTGAGACCGATTTCCACAACTCGGTCGGTCCAAGATGAGTTCGGCGGAAACCTAACCCTAAATTTTCGAATCAAAACTAATCTAAAGGAAGTTTTCTACGGATAGATTGATCTCATACATGGTAAGAATTATGGCATTGTCTTTGCGCTAAGAATCAGAGATAAAATATTGCACAAAGAGTCGAACTCATACCCTAACTCGGTGATGAGCTCGCTACGGCGGCAATGGCGGTGAAGATTTTCGTTGACGGCGACGGAGACCAGCGGCGGGAGGTCGCTGGCGACGAGAGGACGATCCGGAGACCTGACTCGGCAAAGTAGGACATGCGCGGGCGAATAGGTTTCGGAGAAATTTCCAAAATTTGACCCATCGGTATATATATCCTGACCCTGTTGGTGTGACCGAGTGGAACAACTCGGTGTCACCGAGATGCAGAATTGCAAGCGGTTACTGCAACTCGGTGTGACCGAATGGTTCTAATCAGTTGCACCGAGATTGAAAACCTAGATCAACTCATGAACTCAGTATGACCGAAAAGGATGAATCGGTCAGGCCGAAATGCAAATAGAGGTTTTGGAAGTTTAAGTCTATGACAAATCAGTGACTCCGAGTGCTCCTCACCCAAAGGTTTCGAATCTGACTTGATCAAACTTTATGATGCATCATGAATAGAGTTTGAGACGAGAAAGGCATAGATAGATAGAGGAAGTTCTTAGGCATTCTTGTCCATCCATTTGGCAAAAGAAGAAGATCCAAACAATCAAAGCAACAAATGGATGTCCTCGAATGAGAAAAGTATGCAGTCAACATGCTCACACAATAAAATGGCAAATGAAATATGTGGCAAAGCATGCACAAGCACTCGAGCATCTATCAGGCAATTGGCAATGACTAGGTCATCTATATATGAGTATATTGACTTAGGAGTCAAATGAGAACATTTGATCATAGGTCATACTCATCGTTTAAGCACAAGTGGGGTTACCACTTTTACATAAAGCATTGTTGTGTTCACACCATTAGAGTTGCTTTAGCCCAATTCTTAGAGTAAAGCTCCCCCTAGATGCGATATCCCCCTAAGAGGGATGAACTAACCTTGGGTTTAGTCGATGATGACTTCATGTAGGAGTTTAAGATGTGGATGTTCATTGTTGATGTAGATCATTTGGAGAAATCCATTGGAGTGAGTTGCACTTTCAATACCTACATGGGTTAGTCCCACAAGGAACAAACAAGGACATCCACAGACATAGAGTGAATCACACACACGATGATGTCCATGAAAGCATTAGATTACCTTGTTCCTTGTCTTACAAACAAGAGGGTTTGTGACTCCTTGAACTAGTGCAAGATGTGGAAGTTGTTTGCACTTGTCCTTGCCAAAATGAATATGAGTGAAGTATGTTGGCAGAGTCACCCTCAAGAACTCTCTAGTTCTTCTTCTTCGGAATCCACATCATCTTGATGGGAATCCTTGGGGTTGTAGATGTACTTGATGAAGTAGAACTTAATGTAGACTTGGGAACCCACTTGACCAAGGCCTTTGGAGCATCTTCAAATGCATCAATCTCCTCTTGAAGCTTGTCCTTGCCTTTTAGCTTGTGGTCTTGTGGTGGAAGATCATTTTAAGCTTGTGTCCCCTTGAAGGAAGTAGGATCATACTTCTCTTGTTGAGGAACAAACTTTGTCTTGGGATATTGATCTTCTTCCCGCTCAACTCCATTGGCATTGAACTTTCATTCAAAACCAACACCTTGATTCTTCCGGTGCCTTCCTTGCTTGCGTACAATTTCCTCAAATTGTTTACTTCCGGAAACACTCTTGTAAACATCTTTCTCTATAATTCCCTTCAATAAGATATTTTCTTGCTCAAGTGTAACTCGGCTAAGGGAATCATTAGTGGAATCAAGAGAACTACTAGAAGCAACAATATTGGATTTAGCATGATTATTGTTACTACTAGAATAAGAATCTTTCTTGCTCTTGTTGCTAGATTTTACTTGTGGCATGTAAGTAGACAAAAGTAAACGCTTGGCAATGTCAGAAGAACTTTTCTTCCGAAGATCATCATTGATGGCTTTGAAGAACTCATGTTCTTGCTCAAGATTGAGATTTTCGAAGCGTAGCTTCTCATGAGTTTTTAAAATTTCTCGATGATCTTCTAAAGTAATTTTATGAGCTAACTTCAGAGTGTTTAGTTCTTTAGTTAGACGCTCAATCTACTTCTTATCATTGTCATTCATTTCATCTTGATTAGCATGATTAATAGCATTTTCATCATAGTATTCATCACTAGAGTTGTCAACAAGTAAATCATCATCACCTAGCAAATCATCTTCATCACTATTGAAATCAACATACTCGGGGTGTGATACCTTGGGGCCTTTAGACATGAAGCATCTTCCAATTCCTTCATTTGTTGACTCAAATATGTCATAGGAGTTGGTTGACACAAGTGATAGACCGGCAACACCTTCATCTTGAGTATATTCGGGGTCGGAGTGATAACTTCTCTCAGAGTGGTGGTCGGAGTCAGAACCGGATACCCATTCACCAACATGAGCTTGATGTCTTCGTTTTGTGTAGCTCCTTGAAGACTTGTCCTTCCTTTCCGAATCCTTGCTTCTTCAGGAGGTTCTTCGTTCATAGCGATCATCTCTACTCCTTCTCTCTCTTGGAGGTGATTCTTCCCCTTTTCTTCTCCTTTTAGGTGAGTCTTATCTTCTTTTGTATGGAACCGTACACTCATTGGAGTAGTGTCCAGGTATTCCACAATTGTAGCAATTTCGCTCACGACTAGAAGATCTTTTGTCATTGTAGGACCTTGACTTGGAACTCCTTTCCTTGCTTCTACTCTTGTAGAATTTGTTGAAGTTCTCTGCCATTAAGTTAGGTTCTTCATTGAAGGCTTGTTTCTTACTTGATTATGTAGGAGCATCACATGAGGCTTTGTAAGCACCACTAGACTTGTTGTGAAGCTCTTCTTTATCCTTGAGTGACATCTCATGAGAAACATTTCTTCAATTGACTTCGGTTGGCTTGAGATCTTTGTAATTTGGCATCATTTGGATCAAAGTGCACATGGTATCATATTTTCCATCCAAGGCTCTTAGGATCTTCTTGATGATGAATTTGTTGGTCATCTCTTCGCTTCCTAAGGCAGCAATCTCATTTGTGATGAGAGCAAGCCTAGAGTACATTTCAGCGAAACCTTCACCATCCTTCATTTTGAACTTGTCAAGTTGACTTTGAAGCACATCCAACTTGGATTCCTTTGCGGATTCGGTACCTTCGTGCATATCAATCAAAGTATCCCAAATTTCCTTTGCATTCTCAAGACGGCTAATTTTGTTGAATTCTTTGGGGCACAATCCGTTGAAGAGGATATCGCAAGCTTGAGCATCGTATTGCAACATCTTCAATTCTTCCGAGGTAGCTTCATGATTTGGTTCTGTCCCATCGAAGAATTCACCTTGCAAACCTATACACACAATAGCCCAAACGGTGGGGTTATGTCCAAGAATATGCATTTTCATCTTATGTTTCCAACTAGCAAAATTAGTACCATCAAAGTAAGGACCTCTACAGTGGTAATTTCCCTCGCTAGACGCCATACTCTCCTAGGTTGTGAAACCAAGGCTATGATTACCAAAGGAATGGAAATCAAGGCAAATGGAGACCAAAGATCTGATACCACTTGTAGGATCGAAAGTATGTCTAGAGGGGGTGATTAGACTACTTGACCAAATAAAAACCTATCCTTTTCCCAATTTTAATTCTTGGCAGATTTTAGCAACTTAGCACTAGTCAAGCAATCAACCTACACATGCAATTCTAAGAGTATAGCAGCGGAATGTAAATCATTGCATATGAAGGTAAAGGGGAGGAGTTTGGAGGGAGCAAACACAATGTTGACATGGAGATTTTTGGCGTGGTTCCGATAGGTGGTGATGAGGATACAGACCTAGGGTAGGGTCACAGGCCTGACCTATACGCCCGACCCAAGGTCACTACCCTAGAAGCAAAGAAGCTCAAGAGACAATAGAGGGTACACAGTAAAGGTGTCAAGTGCAATCCACTCGACCAATGAACCACTCGGATACCCCTCCTTCCTGAAGTCACACGACCATTCAATCACTCGACCATACAAGAAACCACTCGACCTACAGAAGACCAGAAGTCAGTCAGAACAGCAACGGGCGAGTATTCACTTCATAGTCTTTAAGGTCATTAAAGACACTTAAGGCTAGCGTTACCAGTAACGCCTCAATCTTTATGTACATTCAACCCTTTGTAACGAGGGATGGCTGGGGTCCTGGCGAACTCTATATAAGCCACCCCCCTCCTCTGGGACAAGGGTTCGCACCCCCTGCAACACACACATTCATACATTCCAGTCGACCGCCTCCGGGCTTCGAGACGTAGGGCTTTTACCTCCTCCGAGAGGGGCCTGAACTCGTAAACACTTGCGTACAACCTTGCCGTAGTTAGGACCTTGCCTCTCCATACATACCCCCTATACTTACTGTCAGACTTAGTACCACGACAGTTGGCGCCCACCATGGGGCAAACTGTCTTAGTGACTTCCGGCGAGGTTGCATTTTCTTCGACCTTCATCAGCATGGTTTTCGGTGGTGATTTGGTCATGGGCCATGAGATCCGGCTCGACGCGCTCATCTTCGTCGCCAAGGATTCCGCCTGGCTCCAGGAGGCTCCCCTCGACGTCGAGACCCTTCCAGCTCGCGGCTCAGCACACTTCCACGTGAGCTCCTGCGGCATCCTCCTCAGGCAGCCATCTTCACCATACCAGTCAGGCATCGCATTGTCGACTCATTCCACTGGACGCGGCCGCAAGCGGTCTGGACGTTCGCGGCTCCAGCGATGGGCGAGACACATGGTGGCTCGTCAAACCTTCACCCCCAGGTCGTGGCTATCGAGCCCGACATGTATTCTCACGGATCGGTCAATCTGCCGGCTGATTCCGCAGATACTCTTTCTGAAAGCGGGAGTTGTGATCCCGCGGCGGAAGTCCTCATGGTCGACTCTCATCACGGCCTGCATGGCTTCCGTCGCAGCGGTGATGGCGGTAGGAGCGCCGGTCCGTCACTCGACCATGAAGAGTACCAGCCACAACCTCTCAGCTCGTAACAGAGGGAGGAGCTCCACCGCCGCAACATGGAGACTCTCCAGACCCCCATCATAGGGGAAACCGCCGAGGCCCGGGCCTTGGAGGCTGTGCACCTGGCCACTCTGGCTGAGCGCACTCGTCTGGAGGATCTCCAACATTCTCTCGACGAGTGTGCTCGTCGATTGATTCCTGAATCCAGTCGACGCGCACGACAGTTATTTCCGCCGGAAACTAAGGTATTCCGTACACTGATACAGAATTTGGCAGCGGCTTCCCGTATTGTAGAGTCTATTCAGTCGTCCCAATCAAAGGCTGGGAGAGGCCTGGAACAGATCAGAGCGTTGCTCCGAGCAGCGGGAGACCAGAACTCCGCTGTTTCCCAGTCGCGGAACAGAATCCACTGCAAATCAGTGAGAGCAGACATCGTTCAGTCGGCTCACAGCCCAAGGTCCCCTTTGCGACAAGGAGGCCATGATCACCGTCAAGATCGGTACTTGGGAAGGGCTCATGGCAAATATGATCGTGAGTACGCCTGCGACAACTACCGTCGAGCGCCTTCGCCCCTTCCGAGGGACGGGTCATACGCGCCTCGGCGCAATGACGACAGGCGTCCGTACGGAAATGACCGCAGAGTCCTAGTTAACCCGAGAGAACTTGGCTTTGACGCAAGGTCTGTCCTTGTGCAAGGTCTGGTCGACCAGAACAGAGCATACAGAGAAGGTCTGGACCGGGACAGACCCAACGGAGGCAGGGTCCACGTTTCCGGCCCCGAGTGTTTTGGAAGGGCCATCAGAGCTGCTGAGATATCCCATAACTTCAGATTGGCAACTGGCGTCAGTAAGTTTACGGGCGAGCCAAAGCCTGATACTTGGCTCGAAGATTACCGAGTGGTTGAGCACATCGGCGGAGGCAGGGATGAGGTGGCCATGAAGAACCTTCCTCTGATGCTTGAAGGGTCTGCCAGAGCTTGGCTGACTCAGTTGGCCCCTGGGAGTATTTTGAGTTGGGATGAGTGAGGGAGTCCTGAATTAAGGGGTCCTCGGACAACCGGACTATATACTTTGGCCGGACTGTTGGACTATGAAGATACAAGATTGAAGACTTCGTCCCGTGTCCGGATGGGACTCTCCTTTGCATGGAAGGTAAGCTTGGCAATTCGGATATGTAGATCTCCTTCTCTGTAACCGACTCTGTGTAAGCCTAGCCCCCTCCGGTGTCTATATAAACCGGAGGGTTTAGTCCGTAGGATAACAACAATCATAATCATAGGCTAGCTTCTAGGGTTTAGCCTCTACGATCTCGTGGTAGATCAATTCTTGTAATACTCATATCATCAAGATCAATCAAGTAGGAAGTAGGGTATTACCTCCATCGAGAGGGCCCGAACCTGGGTAAAACATCGTGTCCCCTGCCTCATGTTACCATTAGCCTTAGACGCACAGTTCGGGACCCCCTACCCAAGATGCGCCGATTTTAACACCGACATTGGTGCTTTCATTGAGAGTTCCACTGTGTCATCACGGTAAGGCTTGATGGCTCCTTTAATCATCTTCAATGACGCGGTCCAGAGGGAGGATTTCCTTCCCAGACAGATCTTCGTATTCGGCGGCTTCGTACTGCAGGCCAACTCGCTTGGCCAACTGGAGCAGATCGATAGCTACGCCCTTGGCCATCAGGTCAGGTTTGGAAGCTTGAATTATACTGCCGACATCTGTGGAGACTTGATCTTCGACGGATTCGAGCCCATGTCAGGTACGCCAAACAGTCTTGACGAGCATGACTTAGATCTGCCATCAGATAGTGTTTGGGATATCGCACTTGCGGCGGGCCCGGGAATCAATCTGGAGCAGATCGCGCCTTCCGAGGACGGGTGGATGGACCCTGCCAAGGAGGCCGCACACTCATCGGAGTTGGAGCCGAACACTGATCCCACCTCCTGTGAGGGTGGTGTCACCGGACCCTCGGACTCGTCCCCGGCTATAGGATCCGAACCGCGTACATCCATCCTATCGAATTTGATTGGGCACCGCTCATGGAGTTCACTGCCGCGGATATTTTTCAGCACTCGCCCTTGGGCGATGTGCTAAATTCATTAAGGTCTCTTGCCCTGTCGGGAGATTCTTGGCCGAACTATGTCCAGCTCGAGTGGGAAGCAGACGACGAAGAAATTCATTCCCCACCCACCACCCACTTAATAGCCACTGTTGATGACTTAGCCGACGTGCTTGACTTCAACTCTGAAGACATCGACGGTATAGACGACGATGCAGGAGAAGAACGGGAACCACCGCATATAGGGCATTGGACAGCCACCTCATCATATGATATATATATATATATATATATATATATATATATATATATATATATATATATATGGTGAACACCCCAAAGAAAACAATGGCGATGAGGCAACGGAAGATAACCCCTTGGAGAAGCAATCTAGGCACCGGCGTCATAGGCGCCGCTCCAAGCCCCGCATAGCAAAAATAGTGATACCGGCACAAGAGATAACAATCCAGATGGTGCCGAAGAAAAAAACAATCCAGCCCAGCCAGGCTTCGAGCAGGCCGAGCAAGAGGACG
Source organism: Triticum aestivum (assembly GCF_018294505.1). Lineage (NCBI taxonomy): Eukaryota > Viridiplantae > Streptophyta > Magnoliopsida > Poales > Poaceae > Triticum > Triticum aestivum. Next base: position 311,220,189 of record NC_057795.1, on the reverse strand, counting down.
GGCAAGCTAGCCCTAAGGAACAGGCAACAGATGGAGAATCAGAGGACGATAATTACATGCCTCTCTCTGAAGATGAAGTGAGCCTCGGCGACGAAGAATTCATCGTGCCAGAGGATCCTGTCGAGCAGGAGCACTTCAAGTGTCGGCTTATAGCCACTGCAAAAAGCCTAAAGAAAAAGCAGCAACCGCTTCAGGCTGATCAAGATCTGCTAAGTGATAGATGGACCGAGGTCCTAGCTACCGAGGAATACGGACTCGAGCTCCCTAGCAAAAGTTACCCAAAGCGTAGGTTGCTACCTCAACTCAAGGAGGGGGCGTCAAAGCCCACACTACCAGCGCATGATGCGGCTGACCGGCCACCCCGTGGCTGAGACAAAGCGGCGTACCAGCCCGAAGTCCAGACCACACCCCGTCGCCAACCAAACTATAATAATATGGCCCGGGGCTACACGAAGGACCTGCGAGATGTATTGGAACACAAAGCAGGACAGTCAAGATCGATCTACGGGTCACGGGGGCGTGCCGCAACACATGACGATGACCGTCACGCTGGATACAATAAACCAAAGTCCGGCCGAGCCAAATACAACAGACCAGATTCATATGAACTACGTCGGGATGTAGCCCGGCATAGAGACGCTGCACACCCCCTATGCTTCATAGATGAAGTAATGGATCATGAATTCCCAGAAGGGTTTAAACCCGTGAACATTGAATCATATGATGGCACAACAGATCCCGCGGTATGGATTGAGGATTTTCTCCTACACATTCACATGGCCCGTAGCGACGACCTACATGACATCAAGTACCTACCACTTAAGCTCAAAGGACCAGCCCGGCATTGGCTGAATAGCCTGCCAGCAAGCTCCATTGGCAGTTGGGAGGACCTGGAAGACGTATTCCTTGACAACTTCCAGGGCACTTACGTGCGACCACCGGATGCTGATGACTCAAATCACATAACCCAACAGCCCGGAGAGTCAGCCAGAAAATTCTGGACTCGGTTCCTAACTAAAAAGAACCAAATTGTTGACTGTCCGGATGCCGAAGCCTTAGCAGCCTTCAAGCATAACATCCATGACGAATGGCTCGCCCGACACCTCAGCCAAGAGAAGCCAAAGTCCATGGCAGCCCTCACGACACTCATGACCCGCTTCTGCGCGGGCGAGGACAGCTGGTTGGCTCGTAGCAACATCACGCCAAAAAGCTCTGGCGATTCAGACGCCAGAGATAGCAACGGCAAGCCGCGATGCAATAGACACAAGCGTTGCAACAATGGCGATAATGCCGAAGACACGACAGTTAATGCCGGATTCAGAGGCTTTAAACCCGGACAACGGAAAAAGCCATTCAAAAGAAACAGTCCGGGCTCATCCAGTCTGGACCGCATACTCGATCGCTCATGTCAAATTCACGGCACCCCCGACAAACCAGCCAACCACACCAACAGGCAATGCTGGGTGTTGATACGTCTCCAACGTATCTATAATTTTTGATTGTTCCATGGTATTATATTACCCCTTTTGGATGTTTATGGGCTTTATTTTACACATTTATATCATTTTTGGGACCAACCTACTAATCGGAGGCCCAGCCCGTATTGCTGTTTTTTTGCCTATTTCAGTATTTCGAAGAAAAGGAATATCAAATGGAGTCCAAACGGAATGAAACATTCAGGAGCGTGATTTTTGGAACAAACGTGATCCGGAGAACTTGGAGTGCAAGTGAAGAAGCAAACGAGGCGGCCAGGAGATAGGAGTGTGCGCCCACCCCTCCTGGGCGCGCCCCCTGTCTCCTGGGCCCCTCGAGCGGCCACCGACGTACTTCTTCCTCCTATATATACCTATGTACCTCAAAAACAACCAGGGAGCCAACGAAAAACAATTTCCACAGTCGTAACCTTCTGTATCCGTGAGATCCCATCTTGGAGCCTTCGTTGGCGCTCTGCTGGAGGGGGAATCGATCACGGAGGGCTTCTACATCATCTCCATAGCCCCTCCGATGAGTTGTGAGTAGTTTACCACAGACCCTTGGGTCAATAGTTATTAGCTAGATGGCTTCTTCTCTCTTTTTGGATCTCAATACAATGTTCTCCCTCTCTCTTGTGGAGATCTATTCGATGTAAACTCTTTTTGCGGTGTGTTTGTCGAGATCCGATGAATTGTGGGTTTATGATCAAGTTTATCTATGAGAAATATTTGAATCTCCTCTGAATTCTTTTATGTATGATTGAGTTATCTTTGCAAGTCTCTTCGAATTATCAGTTTGGTTTGGCCTACTAGATTGATCTTTCTTACCATGGGAGAAGTGCTTAGCTTTGGGTTCAATCTTGCGGTGTCCTTACCCACTGACAGAAAGGGTTGCAAGGCACGTATTGTATTGTTGCCATCAAGGATAAAAAGATGGGGTTTATATCATATTGCTTGAGTTTATCCCTCTACATCATGTCATCTTTCTTAATGCGTTACTTTGTTCTTATGAACTTAATACTCTAGATGCATGCTGGATAGCGGTCGATGTGTGGAGTAATAGTAGTAGATGCAGGCAGGAGTCGGTCTACTTGTCGCGGACGTGATGCCTATATACATGATCATGCCTAGATAATCTCATAATTATTCGCTTTTCTATCAATTGCTCGGCGGTAATTTGTTCACCCACCGTAATACTTATGCTATCTTGAGAGAAGCCACTAGTGAAAACTATGGCCCCCCGGGTCTATCTTTTATCATATAAGCTTTCAATCTACTTTTATTTGCATCTTTACATTTTGCATTTATATTATAAAATACCAAAAATATATCTTATCATACTATCTCTATTAGATCTCACTTTCGCAAGTGGCCGTGAAGGGATTGACAACCCCTTTATTGCGTTGGTTGCGAGTTCTTTGTTTGTTTGTGTAGGTGTGTGGGAATTTTGAGGAGCCTCCTACTGGATTGATACCTTGGTTCTCAAAAATTGAGGGAAATACTTACACTACTATTGCTGCATCACCCTTTCCTCTTCAAGGAAAACCAACGCAAGCTCAAGACGTAGCAAGAAGGATTTCTGGCGCCGTTGTCGGGGAGGTCTTCGCTCAAGTCAAGACATACCAAGTACCCATCAAAAACTCATCTCCCTCGCATTTACATTATTTGCTATTTGCCTCTCGTTTTCCTCTCCCCCACTTCACGCTTACCATTTTATTTGCCCTCCCTTTCCCAATCTATCTCTCTCTCTTTTTCGCTTGCCGTTGTTTCTGTTTGCTTGTGTGTTGGATTACTTGTTGCCATGGCGCAAGATAATACCAAATTGTGTGATTTCTCCAATACCAATAATAATGATTTCCTTAGTACTCCGATTGCTCCTCTTAATGATGTTGAGTCTTGTGAAATGAATACTGCTTTGCTGAATCTTGTTATGAAAGATCGATTCGCCGGCCTTCCTAGTGAAGATGCCGCTACTCATCTAAACAACTTTGCTGATTTTTGTGATATGCAAAATAAGAAAGATACGGATAATGATATTGTTAAATTGAAGTTATTTCCGTTTTCACTTAGAGATCGTGCTAAAGTTTGGTTTTCGTCTTTGCCTAAAAATGGTATTGATTCTTGGAACAAGTGCAAAGATGCTTTTATCTCTAAGTATTTTCCTCCCGTTAAGATTATCACTCTTAGGAATGATATTATGTATTTTAAACAACTTGATCATGAGCATGTTGCCCAATCTTGGGAACGAATGAAATTAATGATACGCAATTGCCCTACTCATGGTTTGCATTTATGGATGATCATACAAAATTTTTATGCCGGTTTGAACTTTGCTTTTAGAAATCTTTTAGATTCGGCTGCGGGAGGCACGTTTATGGAAATCACGTTAGGAGATGCTACAAAACTTCTTGATAATATTATGGCTAATTATTCTCAATGGCACACCAAAAGATCTTCTAGTAAATAAGTGCATGCTATAGAAGAAATCAATGTTTTGAGTGGAAAGATGGATGAACTTATGAAGATGTTTGCTACTAAAAATACTCCTCTTGATCCCAATGATATGCCTTTGTCTACTTTGATTGAGAATAATAATGAATCTATGGATGTGAATTTTGTTGGTAGGAATAGTTTCGGTAACAATGCTTATAGAGGAAACTTTGATTCTAGACCGTTCCCTAGTAATTCCTCTAATAATTATGGAAATTCCTACAACAATTCTTATGGTAATTTTAATAAGAAGCCCTCTGATTATGAGAATAGTGTGAAAGAATTTATGATTTCTCAAAAGAATTTTAATGCTTTGCTTGAAGAAGAATTGCTCAAAGTTGATGATTTGGCTAGGAACGTTGATAGACTTTCTCTTGATGTTGATTCTCTTAAACTTAGATCTTCTCCTCCTAAGCATGATATCAATGAGTCTCTCAAATCAATGAGAATTTCCATTGATGAGTGCAAGGAAAGAGCCGCTAGATTGCGTGCTAAGAAAGATTGCTTTATAAAGGCGTGTTCTTCTAGTTTCAATGAAAATAATGATGAAGATCTTAAAGTTATTTATGTGTCTCCTATTAGATCTTTGTTTTGCAATATGAATCTTGATAATAATGGGACTGGAGATGAGTCAACTTTAGTTAGAAGGCGTCCCAAGAATTCGGAGTTTTTAGATCTTGATGCTAAATTTGGTAAAAGTGGGATTGGAGAGGTCATGACTTTAAATAGCATTGAACCCACTATCTCGGATTTCAAGGAATTCGATTATGATAATTGTTCTTTAGAAGGTTGTATTTCCTTGTGGCAATCCATTGTTAATTCTCCTCATGCTTATACTCAAAATAAAGCTTTTACCAAACATATCATTGATGCCTTGATGCAATCTTATGATGAAAAACTTAATTTGGAAGTTTCTATACCTAGAAAACTTAATGATGAGTGGGAACCTACTATAAAGATTACAATTAAAGATCATGAGTGTTATGCTTTGTGTGATTTGGGTGCTAGTGTTTCCACAATTCCGAAAACTTTATGTGATATTCTAGGTTTCCATGATCTTGATGATTGCTCTTTAAATTTGCACCTTGCGGATTCCACCATTGAAAAGCCAATGGGAAGGATCAATAATGTTCTCATTGTTGCAAATATAAATTTGGTGCCCGAAGATTTTATCGTTCTCGATATAGATTGCAATCTTTCTTGCCCTATTATTCTTGGTAGACCTTTCCTTAGAACGATTGGCGCGATTATTGGTATGAAGGAAGGGATATTAGATTCCAATTTCCATTAAGGAAAGGCATGGAGCACTTTCAAAGAATGACAGTCAAATTACCTTATGAATCTATCATGCGAGCTACTTATGAATTGAGTGCCAAAGATGGCACTACTTAGATCTATCTTCGCTTTTTATGCCTAGCTAGGGGCGTTAAACAATAGCACTAGTTGGGAGGCAACCCAATTTTATTTGTGTTTTTTGTTTTTGTTTCTGTTTAGTAATAAACTTTGCATCTACCTTCTGTTTAGATGTGTTTTTATCTTTTAATTAGTGTTTGTGCCAAGTAGAACCTATAGGATAACCTATGATGATAGTTGATTTGATTCTGCTGAAAAACAGAAACTTTGCGCGCACGAAATTAGTTTTGTTAAATCGTAGAAACGTGCTTTTGCTTTGATTCTTTTTGCTGCTGATCAATAGACAAATTTTCAGGACTTACTATTTTGATAGGACTTTTAGAGTTCCAGAAGTGTGCGTTAGTTATAGATTGCTACAGCCTGTTCTGTTTTTGACAGATTCTGCCTTTTGTGTGTTGTTTGCTTATTTTGATGCATCTATGGCTAGTAAAATAGTTTATAAACCATAGAGAAGTTGGAATACAGTAGCTTTAACACCAAAATAAATAAAGAATTAGTTCATTGCAGTACCTTATGTGGTGGTTTTGTTTTCTTTCACTAACGGAGCTTATAAGATTTCCTGTTGAGTTTTGTGTTGTGAAGTTTTCAAGTTTTGGGTAAAGCTTTGATGGACTATGGAATAAGGAGTGGCAAAATCCTAAGCGTGGGGATGCCCCGGGAAGGCATCCCCTCTTTCGTCTTTGTTCATTGGTAACTTTACTTGGAGCTATATTTTTATTCGCCACCTGATATGTGTTTTGCTTGGAGGATCGTCTATTATATTAGTCTTTGCCTTTTAGTTTACCACAATCATCCTTGCTGTACACACCTTTTGGGAGAATCCCACTTGATTAGAATTATCTTTTGAGCTTGATAGTTTTTGCTCTAGTGCTTCACTTATATCTTTTAGAGCACGGCAGTGGCTTAATTCTGAAGAAATTGCTAGTCTCTCATGCTTCACTTATATTATTTTGTGAGTCTTTTAGAACAGCATGGTATTTGCTATGGTTATAAAATTGGTCCTAGAATGGTAGGCATCCAAGTTGGGTATAATAAAAACTATCATAGGAACTGAATTGGATGCTCTGATCAATTTGATGCTTGATAATTGTTTTGAGATATAGAGGTAGCAATGTTAGAGTCATGCTAGTGGGTAATTATGAAATTGAGAAATACTTGTGTTGAAGTTGGCAAGTCCCGTAGCATGCACGTATGGTAAAAGTTGTGTGACAAATTTGTTGCATGAGGTGCTCTTTTAATTGCCTTCCTTATGAGTGGAGGTCGGGATCGCGCGATGGTTAACTCCTACCAACCCTTCCCCTAGGAGCATGCGTAGTAGTACTTTGCTTTGAGGGCAAGTAGACTTTTGCAATAAGTATATGAGTTCTTTATGACTAATGTGAGTCCATGGATATACGCACACTCATCCTTCCACTTTGCTAGCCTCTATTATATCGCGCAACTTTCGCCGGTATCATGCACCCATTATTTACCTTCCTCAAAACAGCCACCATACCTACCTATTATGGCATTTCCATAGCCATTCTGAGATATATTGCCATGCAACTTTCCACCGTTCAGTTTATTATGACACACTTCATCATTGTCATATTGCTCTTTGCATGATCATGTAGTTGACATCGTATTTGTGGCAAGGCCACCTTCATAATTTTCATACATATCGCTCTTGATTCATTGCATATCCCGGTACACCGCCGGAGGCCTTCATATAGAGTCATATCTTTTTCTAGCTTTGAGTTGTAATTCTTGAGTTGTAAATCAATGAAAGTGTGATGATCTTCATTATTAGAGCATTGCCTCAGTGAGAAAAGGATGATGAAGACTATGATTCCCCCACAAATCGGGATGAGACTTCGGACTTTAAAAAGAAAAAAAAAGAAAGGACAAAAAAGAAAGGCCAAAGAAAAAAAAGAAAAAAAGAAGAAAGAAAAAAAAGAGAAAAAGAAAAAAATAATAAAATGAGAGAAAAAGAGAGAAGGGACAATGCTACTATCTCTTTTTCCACACTTGTGCTTCAAAGTAGCACCATGATCTTCATGATAGAGAGTCTCCTATGTTGTCACTTTCATATACTAAGTGGGAATTTTTCATTACAGAACTTGGCTTGTATATTCCAATGATGGGCTTCCTCAAAATGCCCTAGGTCTTCGTGAGCAAGCAAGTTGGATGCACACCCACTTAGTTTATTTTGTTGAGCTTTCATATATTTATAGCTCTAGTGCATCCGTTGCATGGCAATCCCTACTCACTCACATTGATATCTATTGATGGGCATCTCCATAGCCCGTTGATACGCCTAGTTGATGTGAGACTATCTTCTCCCCTTTTTGTCCTCACAACCACCACCGTATACCACCATAGTGCTATGTCCATGGCTTGCGCTCATGTATTGCGTAAGAGTTGAAAAAGCTTAAGCGCGTTAAAAAGTATGAACCAATTGCTTGGTTGAAACTGGGGTTGTGCATGATGGGAGTATTTTGTGTAATGAAAATGAAGCATGGCCTAACTATATGATTTTGTAGGGATAAGCTTTCTTTAGCTATGCTATTTTGATAGGACATGATTATTTGTTAGTATGCTTCGAAGCATTATTATTTTTATGTTTTATAAGCTTTTATCTTGAATCATTTGGATCTGAACATTCATGCCACAATAAAGAAAATTACATTGAGAATTATGCAAGGTAGCATTCCTATCAGCGTTCTGGGAACGGGGGTCCCTAGACTTGCCTGCCTGCGGCCTGCGGCGTGCCTCAAAGGGGGCCCAACGCGGCCCATCTTCGTCAACACAAGCTCAAGACCCTCGCGAGGGGCCAAGCCTCGTGGGGCGGACGACAAGGAGCTTCCTCAGGCACGGCCTCATCAGGCTGGCTCACTAGGAGGCGGAGAGTTCAAGGCGGGGTACCTCGCGAGGTGCCCATGACGCAAGCTGTGACGACCAAGGGCGCCAGTCGGGCGCCAGCCCGCGCAGTGTCCTTCTTTCCTCTTTGGTGCAAAGGGAGCAAGCGCAGGCGAGAGTATCAAGCAAAGGCATCCATTTCGGTGCAACAAGACCAAGACCAGCCCAACGGCAGGGAGGAAGTCATTGTGGAGCCCAAGCAGGCGTCACCACCAGAGCCTTTGACAGGCGAGGACCAACTTTAGTCAGGATAAGTGTACCCGCTGTTCCCCTTCAAAATGGCCAATTGTTGGCGCCCTTCCCGCTCAATATTTGGGAAGAGGCCCAGAGCCTTTGCCTATAAATAGGACTAGCCACCCCCGGGGTAGAGGCAGCTTGATCTAGTATCTGGCATACATCTAGAATAGAGAGAGAGAGAGAGCGACTGAACTCCTCCTAGTAGTTCATCGCACCTGCCAAGAACAGACCCTCGCGACGCTGTTCTTCCTTGTATTGTTCATCATCCTCCCAAGAGGCAATCCACCACACCACACACTGGAGTAGGGTATTACACCACAATGGTGGCCTGAACCAGTATAAACCCTGTGTCTCTTGTGTTGTTTCTTTCATAGTTTAGATCCTAGCGATTCGGCTAGGAGCGGGTAGGTAGAGGGCGAGATCTCTGCGCGCACCCCAGTGTTCGAACCTCAAGGGTCTGCCGGAACCCGAAATCCGACATTTGGCGCGCCAGGTAGGGATGCGCCGGAATTCGCCTTCCGTCGTCCTGTTCTTCTCCGACCATCGCATCCATGTCTGACGCACGTCGGGCTCGCGCCGAGCGCCGAGCCACCCTCGCTTCCCGCGTCGCCCAGACGGCTCCCGTCGGCAGGCGCCCTCGTCGTTCCCCATCACCTGCCGTCAACGCCGCCACCGGCCCGGCGGGGAACGAGCAGCAAGCATCGTCCCAGCATCCATCCGTGAGGCGAGACGGCCGCACTGCTACACCCTCACTCACCCCTGCTAGTTCTTCGTCCCACGCGCCCCGCGCGGCCATCGAGGCTCGAGCTGCGCTCATCGCGGCAAATGAGCTCCTGCGCTACCGCCCAATTGACAATGTCTACGAAGAGTGGCTCGATCGAGTCGCCGAGCTCGTCCGCGCCGCTGGGGGCTCCCCCACGCCGTCCTTCTCGCTGCACCGCCCCCGCCCTGTGCGGGCAATGAAGCTCCTGGGGCGCCTCAGCCGCCTCCCCCTCAAGAAGGCGCCCTGGCCCCAAGGCGCGCGGCCCCTGGGCGGAACCCGCTCCATCAGGCGCCAGCGCGGCAAGAGCAGAGCTGCCAAGAAGTCCCTCGCCCTCGAGAAGTTGCCCGAGCGCTCCCTGCTCTAGCACGTCAAGACCCCGCGCTGCTCCCAGCTGCAGCGGATGGGGACCCGCAGGACCAAGCTCTTCGTCGCCCAAGGCCTCCCGTGGCCACAGCGGGCTGCCGCGCCTTCACCACCGAGCTGCGCAGCGTCGCGTGGCCCGGCAAGTTCAAGCCAGACCTGCCTCCTCGCTACGACGGCACGGCTGACCCTGCAGAGTTCCTCCAGCTCTACGAGCTGGGCATCGAGGCTGTCAACGAAGACGAGAAAGTCATGGTGAACTGGTTTCCCATGGCGCTCAAGGACGGGGCCCGCACCTGGCTCCTGAATCTGGCTCCAGGCACGATCTCCTCCTGGGACGAGATGCGCACCCGCTTCATCGCCAACTTCCAGGGTACTCGCGACCGGCCACCCGCCGTGAGCGACATGCGCCGTATCAAACAGCAACCAGGGGAAACCCTGCAGAAGTTCATACAGCGCTTCAACAACGCGCGCCTCAAGATCCCCAAGGTGACGGAGGAGGCCATCATCTCAGCCTTCTCCAACGGCGTGCGCGACGTCAAGATGAAGGAGGAGCTGGCAATGCATGAAGACCTGTGCACCTCCTTGGAGCTGTTCAACCTGGCGACCAAGTGCGCCAGGGCTGAGGAAGGGCGCCTTTCCCTCCTCGAGCTGCCTGCCGCAGACCCAGAAGAGAAGAAGCCCAAGGCCAAGGACGTGAAACACAAGGGGGCTGCCGTGCTCGCGGCAGAGCCAGACACGAAGCGGGGCAGAGATCAGCCCGAATCCTCCAAGGACAGTCGGTACTGCGTGTACCACGACCTCCACACCCACAACACCAATGAATGCCAAGAGCTCCGGGCCGTGCGTGAAGGAAGGGTCGGCCGACGTCCCGACCGCAGCGACCGGGGCTACGGCCGAGGAGGAAGGAACGCAGGACGCTGGGAAGACCGTGGCCCACGCCAAGGGTGGCGCGACCAAACTCGCGAGGATCGCTGGCAGGACCCGCCTCGCGAGGGAGGCTGGAGGGATCAGCCTCGCGAGGATCGCCCGCAAGGGAACGCAGGCCTCCCTCCGCTGCCGCCGCAGCCAAGGAGAAATGAGGACCGCCATCAGGACGAGGGGGCTGGGGGCTTCCAGGAACCACGTGCGATCGCCAGCATCCTGGGCAGAGCTCAAGCCCCAGCCTCTCAGCACATCTTCAAGCAGTTCGCCCGCGAAGTGAATGCTGTCCTCCCCAAGCTTGAGGCCACGCGCCCTCTCAGGTGGTCGGCATGCGCCATCACGTTCAGCTCAGCGGATCAGCTCAAGTGCGCGGCCACATCCAAAGTCCTCCCGATGCTTTGTTCCCCAATCATCAGCAACGTGCTAGTCACTAGGACCCTCATCGATGGCGGGGCAGGGCTCAACGTCCTGTCCGTGGAAATGTTCAACAATCTCCAAGTACCCTATAATCAGCTTCAGCCAACCAAGCCTTTCTACGGAGTCACCGACGGCTCCACGGTCCCGATTGGGCAGGTCCGCCTCCCTATCACCTTCGGGGCACGCGACAACTACCGCACCGAGCTCATCGACTTCGACATCGCCCACATTCGCCTGCCGTACAACGCCATCCTCGGGTACCCAGCGCTGGCCAAGTTCATGGTCGTAACCCACCATGGCTACAACGTCCTCAAGATGCCAGGAAGTGCCGGAGTCATCACGGTGCCCTGCGAAGAGAGAGACGCAGTGTGCTCCCTGGAGCGAGCCTTTCAGGCTGCATAACTGGAAGACCCGGATCGTGGAAGCATGAGGCTTCCCGAGGCCGCCCCCAAGAAGAAGAACACATCGTCCGGCCCGGACCCTCAGGAGGTAGGCCCCTCAGGGCCCGCGCCTGCTCAGGGGGAATCTCCTTCCATCGCATAAGGAAGCGCGCCCAGCACCCTCCTCAGGTAGGGCTCGGGGGCTCTCCCCTGGAGGGCCGCCGACCTCGCCAAGGTCATGAGGGAGGCGCTTGGGCACCACGTGGAGGCGTGTTTCGAAGCATGTTTCCCTCAAGAAGGAGCAAGGCAAGGAGGGCCAAACCCTCAGGAGCTACAGGAGTCAAGAGTCATGAGAGGCAGCCGCCGCTTACCCGCTGTGGCCCCCCATCCAGGCGAGGATGGTGGGCTGCGCGTCTCCATCGACATACCAGGGCTCAACCGAGCGGCGTCTCAGGAGCGCCTCTGGCCCTCGCAAGTGGGACGCTGCGAGGGTCCGCCCCGCAGCTATGTTTGCTTGCCTTATGGCTTGCCAAACACGGCTGCTGCGTACCAGCGCCTCATGAGGGCCATCCTGGAGGCTCAAGAGGTCAGGCGTTCCGCAGCCCTGGTGGAGATGGAGATGGTCCGCGAGGAGCCACCAGCGCCTCCGGAGCCTCCCGAGGCCCCTGGGCCTGGGGGCTCGTGAGGATCGGCTCCCGCAGCCCACCGAGTCTGCTACACCAACACCCCTTCGTCCCCAACATCATCAAGTGACATCTTTCAAGTTTCATTCCAGCTGGGAGCGCCCTCAGGGCCGCATTATTCCCAGGCCGCGTGGGTCCGTCCCTGCGGCGTGTATCCCTTTTATTTCATGTTCTCAGCTTACTTTATTGGGGGCGCCCCTCGGGCTGCATCATCCCCAAGTCGCTCGGGTCAGACCCAGCGGCATGTACCCCTCTTGCGTTTATCTTAGGGCCATGCTTTTGACCCATCGTGCTTGTTATTTGGTGCCTGTCCGTGGCACCTCTTCTTCCTGGATGTCGGAAGCTTGCACGTTAAAGGGGGGGGGAACCTAAGCATCCTGACTCAGGGCTCCTACCGGCTCTCCAGCCCTCACCCTCTGGTCTTGTCCATGGCATCGCGACCTGGCATACCAGCGACGGCTGAGACCAGCTCGAGGGCCGGGACCCGAGGACATAGAGTTTCAACATCTAACCAAGCTTGCACGTTAAAGGGGGGGTACCTGAGCATCACGACTCAGGGCTCCTGCCGGCTCTCCAGCCCTCACCCTCTGGTCTTGTCCATGGCATCACGACCTGGCATACCAGCGACGGCTGAGACCAGCTCGAGGGCCGGGACCCGAGGACGTAGAGTTTCAACATCTAACCCAGCTTGCGCGTTAAAGGGGGGGTACCTGAGCATCGCGACTCAGGGCTCCTACCAGCTCTCCAGCCCTCACCCTCTGGTCTTGTCCATGGCATCACGACCTGGCATACCAGCGACGGCTGAGACCAGCTCGAGGGCCGAGACCCGAGGACGTAGAGTACCGGCATCTAGCCAAATTTGCAGGAACACACCCCAAGATAAGGCCAGGAGCCAGGCGCAACCCGCCTTGAGGTAGGGCCCCGTGAGTCCCGCGCTGGCTCACGAGTGCCCAGATACACCTCGTCAAGCCCTACCGTGCCAGCCACGTGTCAGGGCGGGGCTGTACACGCCCCGGGGGCTCCTCCCGGAGGGGAGCCCCCTCCCACACACCAGTGGAAGCACCATGCTCCGCGCTGGCTGACGACACTGCCGAGGAGCGGCTATGCCCGTACACATACGGAAGCGCTATGCTCTGCGCTGGTGATAAACAACTGAGGGTGGCCCCCGGGCCGCATCAACCTTAGGGAGCCCAGAGCTCAGTGTCTAGCCTCATCGCAATGCCTCCCCTCGGCAGTGCCGCGCGAGGGGGCTGGGCACGGGGGTTGCGCCCGGGTCATGCCCAGACGCACGCCACCCAGCCAGGCCCCCCCGGGCCTGGTTCGTCGCACGTCCCTCCCCGAGCGGAGCCGAGGTACGAAGGCCGTTTGAGCGTCAAGGGGGACTCTTGAGCATCGCGACTCAGGAGCCTAACTGGTCACGTAGCCCCTCACTCCTTAGTTCCGAAAGGCTAACGGCGGTTGAGGTATGCGCGGGGCCGGGCTCTGCAGACGTAGAATGGTAGATCCACCCGCATCTCACCTCCCTAAGGAGTCACCCCCACATCTCACCTCCCTACTTGCTGTTCAAGCGCCAAGGGGGACTCCTGAGCATCGCGACTCAGGAGCCTAACTTGTCACGTAGCCCCTCACCCCTTGGTCCCGTCCTGGTTTCCGGTCGGGGCTAATGGCGGCTGAGGTATGCGCGGGGCCGGGCTCTGCCGGCGTAGAACATAAGCAAGTAGGAAGGAATAGCGCAAATTTCAGGGAATTCAAAAGCAAATATTATAGTCCATACTGTTATCACAGCACCAAATGCAAGTTTTAACGCCTCCCCGAGGCATGGTACATGTGCAGGAATTAAAAGTGGGGCAGGAGCCACGACGGAGTCACTTGCCGGCGGTGGAGCTGCGCGGAGCGGGTTCGCCTTGTGGAGCTGCAGGGCTGGCAGCGCTCCGCTTCGGCTTGGTGCTGAAGGCCCGGAACTTCCCCAGCAGAGCCTCCGCACGACCCTTCACGGCCTCAGCAGTGGCAGCGGCAAGCTCGCCGCTCGCTAGCTCCAGCAGGCTGTCGATGTCGACGTTGGGGTCGCGAAGATAGATGTGGGTGAAGACCCGCGTCAGTGCTGCAGAAGACAAGACGCGTGCCTCGGCCTCAGCCGTAGGGCCAAGGCCAAGGGTGACATCTTCAAGAGCACGAACCAAGAAGGGAAGCAGCTTGGCGGGGTCATCCTCCTCGCCGGCCAGCGGGCTCTCCAGGCCGCTCTCGTAAAGCGTCTTCAATGAAGTGCGAGCCTTCTCCTCCATCTCCGCAAAGGCCACGCGATCCTTGGCAAGAACCCGTGCCTTGCCATCCAGCTCAACCTTCCTCGCCTCCAGCTCTTGCTCCAGCGCACCTAGGCGGTCATGGTGCTTCTTGAGCTTGGCGTCCCGGTCCTTGACGGCCGCCTCGCGGTCCTTCATGCCTTCCTCCTGCTCTTGGGGAAGGCGGGTCTCCTCGGCGAGCTGGTCCTGCAGGCCCTTCAGCTCGCTCTCCAGCGCTTCGCAGCGACCTCGGACATTAGCCACCTCCCCCAAGGCGGCGTCGCGGTCAGCCTTCGCCCCAAGGACGGCCTGCTTCTCCTCGTCGCAAGCCGTCGAGGCCTAGACCAGCACCGCCCGAATCGAAGCGTCGGAGCGAATCCAGTAGAAAGCTAGCTCCAAGCGCCCGGCCACTAGACGAGGGTCGGCGCCCAGAAGATCCTGCCGCAGACGGTCCAGTTCGGCAACAGCGTGATCCAGAACAGTAGTCGGGGAAGCAGCCGTCGGTGGAGTAGGAGGAGAAGACGACAGCGTGATCACGGTATCCTAAGGTGGGGCCTGCTGCGCCACGACGGCTGTGGTGGCGGCATCAGGCAAGGGCACCTCAGGAGTCGCTTGGGCCATGGGGGCTGAGCTCGCCCCAGCCGGCTCAGCCAGGCCTCGCGAGGACGCCCGGGCAGGAGAGGCCCGTGCGTCACGGTCACCTTCTTTCACGGGTAGAGGCGCTGCCATGGATGGAACCTCAGGAGCTCCCTTCGACTTCTTTGCCGTGGGCGCCAGCCTAGCCGGGAGATACGAATGTCAAGCCTCAGCAACAGAACAAGAAACAATGCAGGAATCAAGCACTTATAGGTCGTTGCTCGCGGGCTCGAGAAGCCTCCGACAGTACTTGAAGCCCGAGAGCCGGCTGCAAGGATCAGCCTCATGGAGCTCGGGAGCAGGAGGTGCGCCTGTGGATCGCCTCAGGGCTGGGGCAGACCCGCGGGGGATTAGCCCGGTCCGGTCCTTCTTCGGGATCGGGGGAAGGCTGCCGCCGCCCTGCTCGTCATCATCCTCGTCGTCATCACTCAGAGAGAGGTGGAGAGCGCGGGACCTGCGCCGGAGGGGGGGGGCCTTGACTCTGCCTCGGAGTCAGCCCCCTTTTCCCGCTCCCCTTCTTCCTTCTCGTCACTGGAGTCGCCGGAGGACACGTCCACCGGGTCCTCGGGAGCCTCCGCGGGCACGGGCCCGTCCCCGTTGAAGACGGGCATGGACCCCACTACCTGCTCCCAGTCCTCACGGAGGAACAGGGGCGTAGGAGCGCCCTCCAACCTCGCCACGTCACCCCCAACCAAAGACTGGAGAACCGCAACCAGATCCTCATCAGCCAAGACCGTGGGGCTCAGGTGGGGCCTCCACATCGGAAGTGAGTACTGACGAAGCGGAGCCAGCTGGTGCTCCAGGAATTCCCTCAGCAGTGATGCATCAGTCAGCTTTGCCGCCGCCATGCTGGCCAACCTCAGATCCGCGTCCATCTTCTCCAACACCGGCTTCACGCGGGGGTCCACAAGCTCCACTCGGGAACAGTCGTCGGAGCTCACGGGGTGCCCCGTGGGCAAGATCAGTCGGGGGTGGATGCGCCCAGCATCTACCTAGACCCACTTGTTTCTGAAGCCCTCAATCCTTTTCCCGGGGTTCGAAATGGCGATGGAGCTGTCGTATGCGACGAAGCTCGCACACGCAGAGACGGAACCACGAGAGGTCCGGAGGGAGAAGTAGTGGCGCAGCAAGGCCACTGAGGGCTTCACCCCAACATGAGCCTCGTAATAGTAGGTGAAGATTGCCAGAAGAAGGACAGAGTTGGGGTGGAGATGCAGAGCTTGAAGATTATAATGGCGGAGGACACAGAAGAAGAACTCAGAAAAGGGAGGCACCAGACCGGCGATAATGGCGCTCACGAAGAGCGGATAGAAGGTGCTCCCTTGGCCCTTAGGGAGGGCAGAGCCGGCCTTGAACACCTTCGCCCCGTCGATGCCCTGCGCCGCCGCCATCTGGCGCACCTGGGCAAGGCTCGCCTCCGACACGTTCGGCGAGTCCAAGGCGGACGAATACCAAGCTCCGGCCGGGGCCTGGCGAGGCGCCATGTCTGGCTAGGGCACGCGGACGGAGTAGATCTGAAGATTTCGAAGGCAGGAAGGAGAGGCGCAAGAAAGGGGATCTGAGAAGCAACTGGAGAAAGCAAAGGGGGCAAAGGACAGATGCCGCTCCTTTATCAACTCACGCGGTTGCTGAGGCGCCCACGTCCAATCAACCGCCACGCGGCGCCCAAGGCTGCAGGCTATTAGGGCCCGTGACGCTCCGCACTTGCCCTTTCGCCTCTCTGCTCGGCCAAGTCCGGGCGCGCCTTGGGCCCGGGGGCTACTGTCGGCATTCTGGGAACGGGGGTCCCCAGACTTGCCTGCCTGCAGCCTGCGGCGTGGCTCAAAGGGGGCCCAGCACGGCCCATCTTCGTCAACACAAGCTCAAGACCCTCGCGAGGGGCCAAGCCTCGCGGGGCGGATGACAAGGAGCTTCCTCAGGCACGGCCTCATCAGGCTGGCTCACGAGGAGGCGGAGAGTGCAAGGCGGGGTACCTCGCGAGGTGCCCATGACGCAAGCCGTGACGACCAAGGGCGCCAGTAGGGCGCCAGCCCGCGCAGTGTCCTCCTTTCCTCTTTGGTGCAAAGGGAGCAAGCGCAGGCGAGAGTATCAAGCAAAGGCATCCATTTCGGTGCAACAAGACCAAGACTAGCCCAATGGCAGGGAGGAAGTCATTGTGGAGCCCAAGCAGGCGTCACCACCAGAGCCTTTGACAGGCGAGGACCAACTTTAGTCAGGATAAGTGTACCCGCTGTTCCCCTTCAAAATGGCCAATTGTTGGTGCCCTTCCCGCTCAATATTTGGGAAGAGGCCCAGGGCCTTTGCCTATAAATAGGACTAGCCACCCCCGGGGTAGAGGCAGTTTGATCTAGTATCTGGCATACATCTAGAATAGAGAGAGAGAGAGAGAGAGACTGAACTTCTCCTATCAGTTCATCGCACCTGCCAAGAACAGACCCTCGCGAGGCTGTTCTTCATTGTATTGTTCATCATCCGCCCAAGAGGCAATCCACCACACCACACACTGGAGTAGGGTATTACACCACAATGGTGGCCTGAACCAGTATAAACCCTGTGTCTCTTGTGTTGTTTCTTTCGTAGTTTAGATCCTAGCGATTCGGCTAGGAGCATGTAGGTAGAGGGCGAGATCTCCGCGCACACCCTAGTGTTCGAACCTCAAGGGTCTGCCGGAACCCGAAATCCGACAATTCCACATCAAAAATTCTGTTTTTATCATTTACCTACTCGAGGATGAGCAGGAATTAAGCTTGGGGATGCTTGATACTTCTCCAACGTATCTATAATTTTTGATTGTTCCATGCTATTATATTACCCCTTTTGGATGTTTATGGGCTTTATTTACACATTTATATCATTTTTGGGACTAACCTACTAACCGGAGGCCCAGCTCGTATTGCTGTTTTTTGCCTATTTTAGTATTTCGAAGAAAAGGAATATCAAACGGAGTCGAAACGGAATGAAACCTTCGGGAGCATGATTTTTGGAACGAACATGATCCAAAGAACTTGGAGTAAGAGTCAAGAAGCAAACGAGGCGGCCAGGAGATAGGAGGGCGCGCCCCCTGTCTCCTGGGCCCCTCGAGCGGCCCCCGATGTATTTCTTCCTCCTATATATACCTACGTACCCCGAAAACAACCAGGGAGCCAATGAAAAACCATTTCCACCGCCGTAACCTTCTGTATCCGCGAGATCCCATCTTGGAGCCTTCGCCGGCTCCGTCGGAGGGGGAATCGATCACGGAGGGCTTCTACATCATCACCATAGCCCCTCCGATGAGTTGTGAGTAGTTTACCACAGACCTTCGGGTCCATAGTTATTAGCTAGATGGCTTCTTCTCTCTTTTTGGATCTCAATACAATGTTCTCCCCCTCTCTTGTGGAGATCTATTCGATGTAAACTCTTTTTGCAGTGTGTTTGTCGAGATCCGATGAATTGTGGGTTTATGATCAAGTTTATCTATGAGAAATATTTGAATCTCCTCTAAATTCTTTTATGTATGATTGAGTTATCTTTGCAAGTCTCTTCGAATTATCAGTTTGGTTTGGCCTACTAGATTGATCTTTCTTGCCATGGGAGACGTGCTTAGCTTTGGGTTCAATCTTGCGGTGTCCTTACCCAGTGACAAAAAGGGTTGCAAGGCACGTATTGTATTGTTGCCATCGAGGATAAAAAGATGGGGTTTATATCATATTACTTGAGTTTATCCCTCTACATCATGTCATCTTTCTTAATGCGTTACTCTGTTCTTATGAATTTAATACTCTAGATGCATGCTGGATAGCGGTCGATGTGTGGAGTAATAGTAGTAGATGCAGGCAGGAGTCGGTCTACTTGTCGCGGACGTGACGCCTATATACATGATCATGCCAAGATAATCTCATAATTGTTCGCTTTTCTATCAATTGCTCGATAGTAATTTGTTCACTCATCGTAATACTTATGCTATCTTGAGAGAAGCCACCAGTGAAACCTATGGCCCCGGGTCTATCTTTTATCATATAAGCTTTAATATACTTTTATTTGCATCTTTACTTTTTGCATTTATATTATAAAATACCAAAAATATATCTTATCATACTATCTCTATCAGATCTCACTTTCACAAGCGGCCGTGAAGGGATTGACAACCCCTTTATTGCGTTGGTTGTGAGTTCTTTGTTTGTTTGTGTAGGTGCGTGGGACTTCTGAGGAGCCTCCTACTGGATTGATACCTTGGTTCTCAAAAACTGAGGGAAATACTTACGCTACTATTGCTGCATCACCCTTTCCTCTTCAAGGAAAACCAATGCAATCTCAAGACGTAGCAGGTGTTTAAACAGGCCGGCAAGTTGAATGCCGAGAACAAGGAAAAGGGGCTGCATAGCGATGACAACGAGGAGCCCAGGCCGCCGAACACAGGAGGACAGAAGAAATTCCCTCCCCAGGTGAAAACAGTGAATATGATATATGCAACCCATATTCCCAAGAGGGAACGGAAGCGTGCACTAAGGGACGTCTATGCGATGGAGCCATTCGCCCCAAAGTTCAACCCATGGTCCTCTTGTCCGATCACTTTCGATCGCAGGGACCATCCTACCTGTATCCGTCATGGCGGTTCGGCCGCATTGGTCCTGGACCCCATAATCGACGGATTCCATCTCACACGAGTCCTCATGGACAGTGGCAGCTGCCTGAACCTGCTCTATCAGGATATAGTGCGCAAAATGGGCATCGACCCCTCAAGGATCAAGCCCACAAAAACCACCTTCAAGGGTGTCATACCCGGTGTGGAGGCCTGTGTCTCAATCACACTGGAAGTGGTCTTCGGATCTCCGGACAATTTCCGAAACAAGGAGTTAATCTTCGACATCGTCCCCTTCCGCAATGGCTATCATGCACTGTTCGGACGAACCACATTTGCCAGATTCAATGCGGTACCGCATTATGCATACCTCAAGCTCAAAATGCCAGGACCTCGCGGGGTTATAACTGTTAACGGAAACACAGAGCGCTCGCTCCGTACGGAGTAGCACACTGTGGCCCTCGCGGCGGAAGTACAAAACAGCCTTGTTAGGCAAACAGCCCATTCGGCGATAAAGAACCCGAACATTGTCAAGCTAGTCCGGAGTACCCCGCAATAGGATCATCCGGCACGTTCAGAGCTCGACTAGAAATTCGGCCTCCGTCCTAGTCCCAGACAAGCAGCAAAATTTGTACCGCGCATACATAATTACGCACTTAAAATACCATGGGCATAGGCGGAGGCACGACTATGACATGATCCACAATGCGGTTCGACTGCCCCAGGACCCACGCATCTTTGCACCTTTTTTCTTTCAGGTCCCCATCTTCGGCAGGCTCCTCTAATAGACCGACTATCGGACACATAGCGGGACAAACACACCAAGAATACAAGAAGCTGGAGCGTCCAAGGGAATCCTCAGGTGGTCTCTAATAACAATCGTTATACCTGTTTTACATACCCGCATTCAGCTCGCTCCTAGTCAGGATGTGTCAAAACAGTCCTATTTTGCTTATCGCACTACTTGTATATGTACGCTTTGACGTATCATTTGAATAACAAGGGAAAATAGTGTACAGCGTTAGCTTACTATTACGTCTATGTACCCCTTTCCTTTACTGCTTATTTTTTATACCCGTGCATTTTGGCACGCCCAGTTTGCCAAGGGCTTCAGTGTACCCCACAACATGGCAAGAAAAGTCCGAACACTTTCGATAGTGCGGCACCCGAACTTATAGCATTATATGCATCAGCTCCAAATCATGTCTTGCGTCAGTAGTTTGGTTTGCCCGGCACCTATGTTTTGGTACCTTACATTTTGCTATATCGGCTAAGGTAGTGCAGGGAGAACTACTGCGATTGTGTCCCAGTTCTTCCGGACGAGCACCTCAGTAGAGAAAGCCGAAAAGTGACTTTCATGATAAGGCAAGAGCTGGTTGTTGTTCGAGAGGTCTCAAATCCTTAAAGATTTTTTCCGCTTTAGGCAAGGAATCGGCCTCGTCCAATTTAGGCGTGTATAGCTCCCCGAGTCCGGCCTTCCAGATACTAGGGGCTTCGCCAAAATTTAAAATTGTAGACTTCTATGGCCAAGTGAGAGCGATAAATCCGTATAGTCCGATTGCCTTGTTCGCGGCACTAAACACCTCCTTAAAAGGACCAAAGATTTGGATAAAGAGTATTTATATTTATCCTAAACACCCCAATACTAGTTACATGGCGGCAGAAGCCGACGACTGGCCAACTCTCAAAATTTTATAAACGGCCGCACAGAAGGTAATATTTTAAAATAAGCGCCATATAGCGCACATGAACTGGTTTTCATATTACAGGATGACATAAGTACATTCATTCAAATATTACATCCTTAGTACATTCATCCGCCACAAGGCGGGCACCCTTAATGACATTGTCATAGTACTGTTCGGGGTGGCGATGCTCCTTGCCCTTCGGTGGCCCCTCTGTCACCAGCTTCTCGGCGTCCATCTTCCCCCAGTGCACTTTCGCACGGGCCAAGGCCCTGCGTACACCCTCAATGGAGACAGGACGCTTAATGACTTCAAGCGCGGACAAGCATTTACCATCCGCTTGATAAGGCCGAAGTAGCTGCTGGGCAGGGGCTTGCCAGGCCACAACCGGACTATAAAGCCCTTCATGGACAGTTCGGCCGCCTTGTGAAGTTCGACCAGTTGCTTCAGCTGGTCCTTCAAGGGCATCGGATGTTCGGCCCCAATATACTGGGACCAAAACAGCTTATCCATTGAGCTCCCTTCCTTAGCTCGGTAGAACTCTGCGGCATCAGAGATGTTGTGCGGCAGATCTGCGAATGCTCCTGGAGAGCTCCGAATTCGGGTAAGTAAAAGGAAAGTCTCCTTCACATGCTTGGTTTGCATAATGAAAGCCTTACCCGCAGCTATCTTCTTGCGCGCCTCAATTTCCTGGAGGGCCTTCTGGGCTTCGACCTTGGCGTCTTGCACGCTCTAACGAGCCTTCGCAAGCTCCGACTCTTGCGTCTTGGAGTCATGCTCCAAGGACTCGAATTTTTTCATGAAATCCTGGAGCTCTTGCTGACCTCATCAACCCGAGCCTTTTGTTTTTCGCGCTTAGTGCTCTCCTTGGCCACTTTGTCTTTGGCCTCGGACAGCACCTTCTTAAGGGCCGCCACTTCGGTCGTGACCCCTAGTAAATTCATCACGCTTCTATTAGAATTAACAATTTTTTTCTTTTATATAACATTTATACAGGGTATCACTTACCTTTGTTCTCCTCGAGCTGCCTCTTCACGAGGCCGAGCCTTCTTCGGCCCGCCCCAGGTTCTGCCTCAGTCCGGAGACCTCCGCAGTGGCGGCGGCGGCAGCCAGCAGCGACGCCTGCTTATTCACATAGACATAATTTGATTAGACTCCTGGGAATAATATTTGATTCTCTGTTTGGACTTTCTTTCCGATCACCAAATAGAGCATCAGGGGCTACTGTCTATACGGTGATACTTTCTCATAATTTAAAATACCTACCTCAAAGCCTGTCAAGAGGCTGGCGCAGGCTTCGATCAATCCGCTTTTGGCGGACCGAACCTTCACAATCACCGTACTCATAAGAGTACGGTGTCCTTCATCAAGGGAAGCGCTCTGAAGCGCTTCCACCAAGTTATCCGATGCCTCTGGATGGACAGAGGTCATCGGCACAGGCGGCTCGGCCCCCTTGGCGAGGGGCTGCCTGCCTGAATCCGGAACCACTGGAGGTTCCAGTGCAGTATCCGGCTGGGGGCCAAGCTTACTGTGACCCCCCTCATCAGAATCCATGGGGATCTCCCCCCCCCCCATGAGCCCGGCATCGGGGGTTTCACCTTGAGGAGCCTCCAGAACTACCTCTCCCTGGCCCGGTATCCTCTGAGATAACACCTCGGTGTCATCCGCGGGCCGGGGAGTGGAGGCCGTCGGGAGCGAATAGCTGTTCATCTCCAACGAGCTCAAGGACCCATCCGAGGAGGATAAGTTGATGCGGGCTTTGTACGGACTGCACAAACATATCTTGACATGATAAGAAGCCATAAATCTAAAACATGCAAGAAGCATTATGATATCCGGATACTTACGACTTCGCCAGGGGCTTGGCTGTGGGTAGCCACTCCTCGTCGCTGTAGGCGGCTGTTGTGGAGTGGTCCGGATGGAGGGTCCTTCCCTTCTTGGACCCTTCGGCCTCTCCGGAAGGGGCGGCCTTCCTTTTCTTCTCCCCCTCGGTTTGGAGGAGATGGTTTTACTCTTCCTCCTCCTCGTTGTTATTGGAGGAGTGCGCCTCGGTGTCTTCGGACGATGAGTCCGACACAACCTTGCGACGGAGACCTTTCCTAGTCCCCGTGGCCTTCTTCTTGGCCTTCTTCTCCGACACCTCATAGGGCACCAGAAACAGCATCTCCATCAGGAGAGCGGTTGCTGGATCTTCAGGCAACGGAGCTGGACAATCAATCCGCTCTGCAGTCACCACATAGTCCTGTTAAATCAGTATGATGGCTTAGATTCCTCCCACGAACATACCGAGGAGAGGCACATCTTGTAAAATATAGAGAGCTTACCGGATTGGCGGGGTGCTTTGCGCTGAGTCCACGGTCCTCGATGGTGGGAGGAGGTACTTCGGTGGCCCTCAACAACACCTTCCTGACGTCTTTGTGCATCGTGTCGAAGAGTTCTCGTAGCGTCTGGTGCTTGGCCGAATCGAACTCCCACAGGTTGAATGCCCGCCTTTGACACGGGAGGATCTGACGGAAGAGCATGACCTGGACCACATTGACAAGCTTGATCTTCTTGCTTATCATGTTTTTGACGCAGTTCTAGAGTCCGGTCAGCTCCGCGGGTGCACCCCAGGCTAAGCCCTTCTTCCAGGAGGTGAGTCACATGGGGATGCCAGATCAGAATTTGGGGGCCGCCGCCCAGTTGGTGTTGTGCGGCTCGGTGATGTAGAACCACCCCGATTGCCACCCCTTCACGGTCTCCACATAGGAGCCTTCGAGCCAGGTGACGTGGGGCATTTTGCCCACCATGGCGCCTCCGCACTCCGCTTGTTGGCCGACCACTATCTTCGGCTTCGCGTTGAAGATTTTCAGCCACAGGCCGAAGTGGGCATTGATGCGGAGGAAAGCCTCGCACACGACGATAAATGCCGAGATGTTGAGGATGAAATTATGGGCCAGATCATGAAAATCCAGCCCGTAATAAAACATGAGCCCGTGGACAAATGGGTGGAGATGGAATCCTAGTCCACGGACGAAGTGGACAAGGAACACAACCCTCTCGTGGGGTTCCGGAGTCGGAATGATCTGCCCTGCGTCCGGGAGCCAGTGTGCGATGTCTGCGGCCAAGTATCTGGCCTCCTGGAGCTTCGTAATGTCCTCCTGCGTGACGGAGGAGGCCATCCACTTGCCTCCCGCTCTGGACATGTTTGGAATGGCTGTACAGAGAAGGTGAGAACTGGGGCGTTGGAGCTCGAGCATGCGAGAATGAATGAGCGAAGGAAGAAGAAGGCGTGGGTGTGAGATTTCGGGTTCCGGCAGACCCTTGAGGTTCGAACACTGGGGTGCGCGCAAATATCTTTCCCCTACCAGCTCACGCATCAAAGTCCCGCAAGGATCTAAGCAAGAAAGATGAACACACAAGGGACGCGAGATTTATACTGGTTCAGGCCACCATTGTGGTGTAAAACCCTACTCCAGTGTGTGGTGTGGTGGATTGCCTCAGGGGCTGATGATGAACAATACAAAGGGAGAATAGCCTCACGAGGGGCTGTTCTTGAGCTGGTGCGATGAACTTCTAGGGCAAGTTCAGTCGCTTCTCTCTCTATGGTCGATCTGTTCTCTCTATTCGATCCCCCTACTCTGTGGTGGCTAGTCCTATTTATAGAGGGAGGCCCTGGCCTCTTCCCAAATAATGAGCAGGAAGGGCGCCAACAATTGGCCATTTTGAAGGGGAACATCTAGTACACTTATCCTGACTAAAGTTGGTCTTCGGCTGCCAAAGGCTCTGGCGATGATGCCGTCCTAGGCTCCACGATGACCTCCATCCGTCCGTTCTGCTGGTCTTCGTCTTGTTGCACCAAAACGGTAACCTTTGCCTGATGCCTTGGCCTATGCTTGCCCCCTTTGCGCCGAAAGGGAAATAAGGACACTGTGCAGGCCGGCGCCTGCCTGGCCTCGATCGTTATGGCTTGCATCATGGGCTCCTCGGGAGGTACCCTGCCTTGATCTCTCTGCCTCCTCACGAGCCTGCCTGAGGAGGCTGATCCTGAGGAAGCTTCCTGTCGCCCGCCCCGCGAGGCTTGGCCCCTCACGAGGATCTTGAGCTTGAGCTGATGAAGCTGGGCTGTGTTGGCCCCCCACTTGAGCCGCACCGCAGGCCGCAGGCAGGCAAGTCTGGGGACCCCCGTTCCCAGAACGCCGACAGTAGCCCCTGGGCCCAAGGGGCGCTTTGACTTGGCTTAGCAGAGAAGTGAAGGGGCAAGTGCGAAGCGCCACGGGCCCCAACAGCTTGTGGCCTCGGGCGCCGCATGGCGATTGATTGGACGTGGGCGTCTCCGCTTCCCCACAATGCCTCGGCAACCGCATGACTTGACTAGTCCCTGCATGCAAAACGGGTTATGATTACCTATGATTGTGGAGGCCGGCGGTTGGCCTCCTCCGGCTATAAGTACGGAACGGCGCGAGCCCTTCCAGTTCATCCCTTCCTGCTACTCCTCTTCTTCTTCATCCCAGCTGCTCGCCATCCCCATGGCTTCGCCGAAGAGGTTCTCGGCCGCGGAGAAGGGAAAGGCTCGTCAGGAAGGGCCTGACTCCCCTCCGACCAAGCGCGGCCGGGGCCGCCCTCGCAAGCATCCTGCGTCCCTCGTGGTGGCTTCATGTGGTCGTGGAGGCAGCTCCCTGCGCGGCGATGAGCTCCCGGTCATCGATGGGAGGCACGTCGTGGCTGCGCGCCCCCAGACCGCGCTTCCGCTCGGTGGAGGTGCTGCCGGAGTTCGTCGTGTGGTCGGCGGACCCGACCAGCTCCTGGCTCCAGCTTCCTCGCTTCTTTATAGGTGAACTTCCGGCTGGCGCTCCGGGCGGCCTCTGGCTTCAGGCGGACGGTTGCTGCAGCAGGGCCTCCTGGGCTTCGCTGGAGGTCTCCGCCGCTAGGAGTTTGGCCCTGACCCGTGGCTGGCAAACTTTTGCCCATGCGCGTGGCCTGAGCCGGCAGTGCACCCTGCACCTCAAGTTCGACGGCGACGCCACCCTCTACGTGTGGGTGTTCGGGGAAGATGGTCGCCGCGCTGGGTGCTGCCCCGAAGATGACGACCGCGGCCGGGTGCCTAGCCCCGGCGGTGGTCAGGACGAAGATGGCGGCAGGCGCGTGGGCAGCGGCGCTCGGGGCTCGCCAAGCTTCGGCGACTCTCCTTCAGACAACAGCTCCTCCAGTGGGGGTCGCGACCAGCCCCCGCATCGTCACGCCCGCCTGGGAGAAGGTAGCGGGTCAGTCCGCCGTCGCGCCCCGGTGAAGCGAGAGGGGGGAATCTGACTGAGCTCTAGAGGCAGCATGAGCCCTCGCCGCGAGCTGGTGCCGAGCAAGTCATGCCTGTTTTGCTTTTCTTCCTTTCCTGCGCAAAAAGAGAAGGTAGTGTAGGGCCCCGCGGGGGCGTGTTGAACTGTTATCGTTAATCACCGTGCTGTTTCTGCTATTTCTATGCTACATTTTCGTGCCGTGTGCCCGTGTGCGGGAGTTACTTAACTCGGGGAGGCTTGTCGTGATCTCCGCCTCCCGAGGCCGAAGCCTCGCCGTGCGCTTCATGTCCTGCAAGGATTAGTCGAGAGGGGTAGCTTTCGGTTTTGGTTGTGGGGGCGACCGACCCAGGTCCTGTGCTCGCGTCGCGATGCCCATGGGGAAGGACTGGGAGGGGTGCTCCCTCAACGGACTCGGATAGGAAAGCTCCAAACAACCGGGGCAGAAAACACTTGCGAGGGTGCCCGCGTACCTTCCTCACGAGACTTGCGCGAGGGAAAACCGAGGCAAGTGAGTGAAAAAGACAAAGGGTGTCACATCCCTAATTCTGGTCTGACCTATGCCAGCTTCCATGTGTGCATCATGTCTAAATTCAAATGAAATTTGAATTGAGGAATTTTCAAAGCCTCAGAAAACCCCTAAAAATAACCAACATTTAAATCTCATCAAATGAGTCCAAGAAAATGTTCCTGTTATTCTGTGAAAATATTGGCATGAGGTGAAATTCAAACCAATATTTTTGGAGTCACGGAAATAATTTATTTGGGCCTTTCATTTAAATCAATAATATATTTGGGTTGGAATTATTTCTTTTATATAAGAAATAATGTCCAAATAATCCTAAACTGATATGTTCCATGCTGGATATGTTCTAAACAGTGGGAATGTGCAGTTAGGTGATTTTTGGAAATACCTAAGTATTTTTAGAAAAGCCACAAAGTTGCAGAAAAAAATAGAAAACAGGAAACAAAAGAGAGAGAGAGACCTACCTGGCTTACCTGGCCGGCCGAGTAGGCAGCCCACCTGGCCGGCCCAGCCCAGCACCGCTGCCAGTCATCTCCCACCTCTCGCCAGTAGGACGAGAGGCATGTGGCCGCCGTGCGCGCCCACGCGCCTCGGCCACCTCCTTCTTCCCGCCGCCTCCCTGACGTCGCTCTGGACGCCCTGGACGTCGACACGCAACCCCTCTAGCTCTCTCTCACTCTTCTTGTGCTCCTCCCCCTCCTCTGTTTCTCTCTTTCGCGAACGTCGAGCGGATCCCGTCGCCGCCTTTTGTCACCGCCGTGGCCACAGCCACTGCCTCGCCGCGTCGATGCGCTCAGAGGCTCCGCCTCGGCCTCCTCTTCCTCCTCACTGAGCCACGCCCCGCGGAAGCCCCCACAACGCCGCCATCGGCTCCGTCTTCGTCCTCGGACTCCGGCGATCGTCGTCGCCACTCCGTCGTCTCTGGTGCCTCCCTGAGCTTGCCGAGGCCACCGCTGCACCCGCTGTGAGCTCCTGTGTCGTTTCCTCCTCTCCCCTGGCTCGTTTTCTTCCTCTAACACCGATGCCCGTCGCGGTCGAGAGATTCCCGCCGCCGGCCATGGCGTAGCCGTGGCCACAGCCACTGCAGCTCGTTCCCGAGCCCACCGTCGTGCTCAGCACGATCTCATGAGCCCGTAGACACCCATAGCACCTCCTCCCGTGCTTTGTAGCGCCAACCCGAGATTGCCCGAGCTACTGCCGCCGCCAAAGCTCGTCGCCGGAGCCATTCCGGCCACTCCTTGGTCGCGCCACCACCACGGTTGGATGCGGACGAGCGTCCGCATCCCGTAGATGTGCTTCGCGCGCCAAACGGCACTCTGTAGGTAAATTTTGCAGCGCACCGCCGCGTCTGGACTCGCCGGCAGCTAAACGCCGGCGACCGCTGACCTGTCGACCGGCATGGGTTCACCCCACCGCCCGGTTTGACTTCCCCCTCTCTCTCACTAACTTGCGGGCCCCGCCTGAATAATTACTTTAGTTAGCACTAATTAACTAGTTAGGTTAGTTAC
The DNA here is from genome assembly GCF_018294505.1 of Triticum aestivum. Lineage (NCBI taxonomy): Eukaryota > Viridiplantae > Streptophyta > Magnoliopsida > Poales > Poaceae > Triticum > Triticum aestivum. The sequence goes on along the minus strand of NC_057795.1, from coordinate 311,191,687 downwards.
TACAGTCACTGACTAGTGGGCCCTGCCCAGTTAGTTAGGGCTAACTAACTTAGTTAGTTGACTGGGTCACTGACCAGTGGGTCCCACTGGTCAGGTTTGACCTGGTCGACGCCTGTTGACCGCTGACGTCACAGTGACGTAGTGTTGACGCAGTTAATTATTTTCTGGATTTATTCTTATTCAGGAAATTTCAGAAAATAATGCAAACTTCTAAAAATCATATAAAATCAACCGTAGGTCCAAATCAAATAAATTATATATGAAAAATGATCAGAAAAATCCAATCTATCCATCTGCACTGGTTTCATGCATGTTAGAAAGCATTAACCTTGCTGTTTAGGTGAAACAAGTTAATGCACTATTATGACCTCTTAAAATGGGTTTGCATTTGAATCTTTGGTTCAAATGGACTCATCTCAATCTGTTCTAGCTTGCATTAGCCAAAACACATTCTTATTGTAATGTCATAGCATGCATCATATTGTGCATTGCATTGATCGTGTTTCTTCTCTGTTTGTCGGTGTTGTTCCCCCTCGGTAGACATTGTACCGACGTTGTGATTGTTGACACTGATGAAGACTCAATGCTATCTTCAGAAGTGCCAGGCAAGCAAAACCCCCTTGTTCATTCCGATACAATACCACTCTCTCGCTCCTGCTCTCTTTTACTACATTAGGACAACAATGATTCATCTGTTACTTGCTGCGGTAGCTGAACCCCTTTATCCTCTGCATGACCTATCATTGCCACAGTAAATAGATGAAACCCACTAGCATGAGTAGGAGTTGTTTGAGCCCTTTTGTGCCTACTCATTCATGCTTGTTTGTCATGCCTGCTACTGCTTAGAGTTGAGTCAGGTCTGATTCATCGAGGATGAATCAGAGGTGTGTGAACATGTCCTACTGTGTGTGAGCTAAGTGTGTAAACACGATTTGGTAAAGGTAGCTGTCGGTGTCAAAACCGGCGGATCTCGGGTAGGGGGTCCCGAACTGTGCGTCTAGGCGGATGGTAACAGGAGACAAGGGACACGATGTTTTTACCCAGGTTTGGGCCCTCTCGGTGGAGGTAAAACCCTACTCCTGCTTGATTAATATTGCTGATATGGGTAGTACAAGAGTAGATCTACCACGAGATCAAAGAGGCTAAACCCTAGAAGCTAGCCTATGGTATGATTGTTGTTCGTCCTACGGACTAAAACCCTCCGGTTTATATAGACACCGGAGAGGTCTAGGGTTACACAGAGTCGGTTACAATGGTAGGAGATCTACATATCCGTATTGCCAAGCTTGCCTTCCACGCCAAGGAAAGTCCCATCCGGACACGGGACGGAGTCTTCAATCTTGTATCTTCATAGTCTAGGAGTCCGGCCAACGGTGGTAGTCCGGCCATCCGGACACCCCCTAATCCAGGACTCCCTCAGTAGCCCCTGAACCAGGCTTCAATGACGACGAGTCCGGCACACATATTGTCTTCGGCATTCCAAGGCGGGTTCCTCCTCCGAATACTTCATAGAAGATTTTGAACACATGGATAGTGTCCGGCTCTGCAAAATAAGTTCCACATACCACCATAGAGAGAATAATATTTACACAAGTTCAATCTGCTGACGTATTTCGTGGCGTGACATCACACCACGGCCAAGCCTTTATTTGAATCGTTTTTACTGTTCCATCTCAGCGCGTTTAGCGAAGCGGTTTCCTTGGCACGTCTTGTCAAAGCAGAGATCGTGTCCCCTTATTCCGGGATCCTCATCAATACGACCGTGGGTAACCCAACCGTGCCAGCTGGCACGCCCCCTCTATCGAAGGCAAGTCCCAAATGGCCACGGGGAGGGCGCTTGGTATTCAACCTCTTTATAACGAGACCAAGGCCTGCTCCTTTCTTTCAATCTCAATCGAGTCCGCCCTTCACCTCGAGTTCCAACACCCAAAGCTCCAGATTCAGGCGCTTCGGACCTTCGATAATGTCCGGCTCCGACCTGCAAGGCCGGTGGGTGCCTTCTTCCGTCACGGAAGAAGATGTGCTAAAGCTGAGAGACGCCAGGTATCTAACCTGCGAAATTTCGCATAGGCTGCCTGCCCAAGGGCAGGTTATTCCTACTCCCGAGCCTGGTGAGAGCGTGGTGTTTGTGTCTCACTTCCTTCGGGGTTTAGGCTTCCCGACGGACCCCTTCGTGAGGGGGCTCATGTTCTATTATGGGCTGGAATTCCACGACTTGGATCCGGAGTCCATCCTCCAAATATCATCATTCATTGTCGTATGCGAAGCCTTCCTCCGCATTACCCCTCACTTCGGATTGTGGCTTAAGACCTTCAAAGTGGAGCCGAAGATGATCAAGGGGCAGCAGACAGAGTGCGGAGGGGCTGTTATAAGCAAAAATGCTGACGCTCCATGGCCCGAGGGCTCTTTTCAAGAGGTGCTTGGTTTATGGCAACAGGAGTGGTTTTACATCACCGCTCCCAGGGGCACCAAATGGGTGGCGCCACCTGCCTTCCGCCCGGGTCCTCCACAGCGGCTGGCGTCATGGGTCAACAAAGGGCTCGACTGGGGGCCGTCCAAGGACGTTCCTCTGCTGCAGGGCCGTATTCGAGACCTTCAAGAGAGAGAGATCAATCTGGTCGTAGTGGCGCGGGTCATGCTGATTCGGCGCCTTCTGCCCTGCAAACGTCGCCCCCTCCGTCTGTGGGAATTTAATCCGGAGGGACCACGAGCTCTCCCACACTTCATGGGCGTGACGCCCGCGGAGATATATGAACTGTTCTTCGGATCACAAGAGATGTGTCTGGACTTGACCGAGGACGCAGGTCTGAGCTGCAATCGCCCGGATACTCAAGTAAGTAGTCCTGTGCCCGGACATGCTATCCGTACATTTATCATAAACTTGCCCTTTAAAGAGTTGTCCCTTGAACAGGAGTGGATAGCGAAAGCAAAACTAATAAGGTGTCCGGCCCCCCTCCCTGAGACCATGCCAGATCCTGTGTTAACCAAGATGCTGGAGGCTGCGCCTTTGGAAGAGGGAAAAGGGGGGAACAAGGAAACTACTGCCTCCACGAAGGAAGCTTTCAAAGAAGGGGGACCGAGAATCCCTCCCTCCAGGGGGAGAAGAGGACCGCTTCTGAGGATCCGGAGGCCAAGGCCTCAAAGCGGGGGAAGAAATCTTCACCAGAGGGTCTTGCACCAGGAGAAGCCCTGGCCGCACTATTTCCCCAAGGGAATCAGCCCTCCAGCGAGCCGTAAGTAGAAAGGGGAGTTTTTTAATAAGGGACATCCCTGTTTTTATTTCTGAAGATAACCGAAGTTTTACCTTGTAGTTCGGAGCTCGGCCCTTCTCAGCAGAGCTCATCTTCAGGGGATTTTCGTCCGGAGATGATGGAGAGCGAAACGCCCCCATCTGCCGCACCGTCATGCAGGGCGGACGACCCTAAGGTGTCGTCGCGGAGGGTGTCCCCGGGTCCGGCGGGGCCGGAAGGTCCGGCACCAACTGGTGTACGGTCGGAGGAGCTGAAGGATCTGCTCGGGCGAGCGTCTATCTCAGAAGATCACCGTGCGTTAATGGGTACGGTGATTGAACTTGAAGGTTGAAAGACATGGAAATAAGAGCTTCATGAATGAAAAGAATATGACCACCTCAGTATAATGAGATAGCCAAGGAACAAGAATGACAGAATTTGGACAGCACTCCGGTAGAAAAGAGAAGAAAACTTGATGAGATGAAAAGATATTGAAGAGATGATACAACACTCCGGTTAAATGGATAAGCAAGAAAAGAACACGATCCTCATAAAACGAGGTGATGGGTGAAGAGCACAACATCACAATGCCTTCATAACGAAAGAATAGAAGTTAGACCGTTGGGATAAAGGGACGAAGAAGAAAATGATAACTTTTGCCACAAGTGAACTTGGAAAGCATCCTTGCAAAGAAGAATCGAACGGAGTTGTTGGAAAATTAACAACGAGAAGCGCAAGCTTGTTGTGGGCTTATGGAAAACATCTCGGGACTATGAGGTGACAACCGGCCACTAATGCAAACCATTGATTTGATTGCGAGCACCAAAGAGATGAAAAACTTCTTCATCGAGAAGATAGGAGAAAACTTGGATCATAGATAGCACCATAATTAGCAATATTCTTTAGGGAAGGCTTTAGGTGAAATCTTTACCAAGATAACTCCAATGGAGGGATTAATGAATTTAAAATACCTCATTCTTGACAATATATGAATCATGAAACATGCAGGAAATTGTCAAGAGTGACATAACACCACCTCAAAAGATAAGGTAGCAAGAATTGCACTTTGGAATGCAAGATGAAGAATACTTGAACGCCTCAAAACAAAACATGTGTTGGGCACCCTGTTTATTTTAGAGTATAGCTTGGCAGGTCATAACTTCGAGAGAAATCTTGAAGAACAATTGAAGAATGAAAAGAATCCTTGATGAACCACCATGTAGAGTCTCCATGGAGAACTCCGGTAATAAAAGGATGATAAAAAGAAAGAGAAGTTGAAAACACAAGGTGAAGCCTTGCAATGATTTAGATGGAGCTTCACGACAATATAAAGCGGAAAACTTGGAACTCCGGAAAAGAAAAGATGAAACATATCGAACCGAGAAATGTGACATGATGAACAACGATTGAAAGAAGAAACTAGATCACTTGGATGAAACAATAATAAGAATTACGTTATGCATATCCTTCACCAATTTAAATTGATGACAAGCAATGGATTTGGCATACTACTTGTTCTTCTTGAGGGATTAAGGATAGAGATAGCGCAAACTTGAGAAGGTATTGATGGAACCACCGATGGGATTGAAAAGAACGAATGAATTAATATGATAATCAAAGAAAAAGAATCTTGAGCGAACCACCGTAAGAATTGAAAATGAACGTAGCAAAGGCACAATTCACCGAGAAGAATTGGAAAACGAATGAAGATACTTGAGGGGATTTAGATACATGAGAACAAAGAGAACATGAACTGATTAGAGGATATTTGAACGATTCACCGGTAAGATTTAGAGAATGATAGCTACACGCTGAGAATGAAGAATTATGACATGATGACCTTTGGAGGAAAGAAATGGAAACAACTCATGAAATGCTCCGGATGGTAAGAAAAGAATTGTCACAATCAAAAACAATTATGAGGATGGCATGAAGCTAGAACCATGAATCTTTGGAAGAACTGGTAAGGATTTAAGAGGAACTCTTCTTCGGTCTTCAAATGTTGAGAATGATGATGGGAACCACCATGAATTGTTGAGATACTCCGGAAGAATGAAAAAGAGGAAGGGTTGAACCAAAGATGAAAAGAATTTGAAATTGATATTGGAGAAGGCATGTGACTGATGAAATCCATTCTTACGTCGCACTTTGAAAAGAATTAGAGAATAGCTCCGGGAGAACTAGAAGAGTCAGGTAAGATCCTGGGAAAAGACCTGTGGGTTAGGGCCCACTCGAAAGAAACATCGTTGAAGGATTGCTTGAAATAAAGATTGCACCGGTAGAATTAAATGACTTGAATGAGATAACAATCTCCAAATGGCTTGAACGGATTAAGAATGGAAACACAAATCTTCTGAGATATCTTCAACACTCTGGAACAAATGAACAACAAGAGGTGAGTGATTGAGAGGTGCACCGGCATGAGAAATCATTTGACACGAGGAGAGGAATATGATCAACACTGAAAGCTTGAATTGGATCCACCGGAGAAGCAAAAAAGAACGGAGGATGATGAACTTGAAGCTCGTGGGCATCTTCACAAGGGATCAGCGGATCAGAACATTGATTGAAAAGAGTGAAGTGACTTCACATGAATAAATCGGGATACATACATAAGGCATACAATGCCACACGAATACATCAATACATCATCCATAAGATAAACATCCGACTACGGATGAAACACAAACAAAAACTCAAATGACATCCACCCTGCTAGCCCAGGCTGCCGACCTGGAACCTATCCCCTGATCGAAGAAGAAGCAGAAGAAGAACTCCAAAACAAGCAAACATCGCTCTCGCGTCATGATCATCGCGTAACCTGTACCTGCAACTGTTGTTGTAGTAATCTGTGAGCCACGAGGACTCAGCAATCCCATTACCACGGGTATCAAGACTAGCAAAGCTTAATGGGTAAGGAAGGGGTAAAGTGGTGAGGTTACAGCAGCGACTAAGCATGATATGGTGGCTAACATACGCAAATGAGAGCGAGAAGAGGAGCAAAGGAACAGTCGTCAACTAGTAATGATCAAGAAGTGATCCTGAGCTCCTACTTACGCCAATCATAACACAGAAACCGTGTTCACTTCTCGGACTCCGCCGAGCAGAGACCATCACGGCTACACACGCGGTTGATGCGTTTTAATTCGGATCTGGTGTCAAGTTATCTACAACCGGACATTAACAAATTCCCATCTGCCACATAACCGCGGGCATGGCCCTCGAAAGTTTATACCCTGCAGGGGTGTCCCAACTTAGCCCATGATAAGCTCTCGCGATCAACGAATGATATTCCTTCTCCCAGGAAGACCCGATCAGTCTCGGAATCCCGGTTTACAAGACATTTCGACAATGGTAAAACAAGACCAGCAAAGCCGCCCGATGCGCCGACAATCCCGATAGGAGCTGCACATATCTCGTTCTCAGGGCAACACCGGATAGGTCAGCCTACGAGTAAAACCAGACCTCGAGTTGCCCCGAGGTGGCCCCGCGGTCTGCCCGGTTCAGACCAGCACTTAGAGAAGCACTGGCCCGGGGGGGCTAAAATAAAGATGACCCTCGGGTTGGCCGACCCAAGGGAAAGGTATAGGTGGTGGTGAGGCAAATGGTAAAACCAAGGTTGGGCCTTGCTGGAGGAGTTTTATTCAAAGCGAACTGTCAAGGGGGTCCCATAAATCACCCGACCGCGTAAGGAACGCAAAATCCTGGAACATAATACCGGTATGACGGAAACTAGGGCGGCAAGAGTGGAACAAAACACCAGGCATAAGGCCGAGCCTTCCACCCTTTACCAAGTATATAGATGCATTAATAATATAAGATATATTGTGATATCCCAACATATTCATGTCCATCATGGAGCAATCTTCAACTTCACCTTCAACTAGCAACGCTATAAGAGGGGCTGAGCAAAGCGGTAACATAGCCAAGCAACGGTTTGCTAGGAATGGTGTCAAACGTTAGAGGTTTATGGCAATTTGGGAGGCTTGATGAGCAAAAGATAGGTAACGCAGCATAGCGATAGAACGAAGCAACTAGCACAACAATGATAGTAGTGAGATCCAGGGTAGCGGTCATCTTGCCTGAAATCCCGCTAGGAAGAAGAATGAGTCCATGAAGAAGACGAACGGGCGTAGTCGAACGAATCCTCACAATCGCAACATTACCGGAAGTAAGAAGCAACACCGGAAAGAAACAAACAACATGGTAAATACACAAGCATAACCATGTCATGATGCACAAACAAGAATGATGCATGTCCGGTTTAATGAGGCATGGCATGGCAAAGTGCAACAAACAATACTACAAGTTAAGTGGAGCTCAATATGCAACGAGTTGCATATTGACAAAACACCACATGCAATTATTTAGTTTGATCTCGTTATAAGCTACTCAACAATATTAAATGTTGTTAAACATGGCAAGAGGTGAAGCATAAGTAAAGTAACTATTTAGGCAAGTTTAAATGAGGCCGGAACAACAAACAATTCTGGAAAATCCCCATACGCACATATTTTGGATATGGTACTGTTCTACCCTAAAACATATTTTAATGATGTAAAACAGCAAAATGAAGTGCACCATGTTAAACTAGGCATTTTTCCACCCCATTTACATATAAAGTTTATTAAATTTGGAGCTACGGTTATTTAGTTATGAAATAAATCATTTTAACATGGCATTTAAGCAAATTAATGCAAACAACATTTTAAACATTTTAAACATGGATGAAAATAGCAGATTATGAAACTAGATGCAATTCTAATCATTTTACATATATGACATGTTTAATTTGGATGCATGGATAATTACTTATTAACACTTTAATATGATGGCATTTTTCTGTAATTATGCATGCACAGGTTATTTAGCAAAATCATCCAGGAAAAAAACGTAGCCGGGCCGAATCTGGTCTACCGGGCTGCACAGGGCAGGGGCGCTTGGGGGTAGCCTCACCTAGTGGGCTGAGGCCCAATCGGTGGAAGAGGAGGCTGGGCAGGCCGCGAAGGGGCGCGATGGATCTTGGCACGGAGGAGGCCGACCCGCGGTTGCAGCCCACATGAGCAGCCGGATCGGTCAACAGGCGAAGGGGCGGGCGAGCTGCTGCTACTCGTTTCTGAAGAACAGAGGCAGCAACAACAGATAAAGCAGGGGAGCTGTAGTGCGATGTAGGGGCTCTGGCGAGGCGGCCTCGGCGGGGACCGGCCGGGACGGGACTGGGGCGACGGGGTCCGACGGCGGGGCCGGATCTGGAGCGAACAGTGGTGGCTTGAGGCGCCGGCGCAGGCAGAGCTCAGCGAGGCCATGGCGCGGGGTGCTCCTGTCGATAGAGAAAGAGAGAACAGAGAGAGATGTGAGGCGATGGAGGAGAGGGGGGCTTCAACGAAGGGAACGGGGAAGGGAGTAGGGGCACTGCCTAGTGGACGACTCACTGACGGCGCCGAATGGCGATGGTGAAAAGGGGCTTCGGGGGGAGCTCCTCTCCCTGGGTCGATGAGGAGAGCGAGGAGGCTCAGGCGCAAGGCCCCCTGGAAAGCGTCTGCTTGGAGCTCCCGCGGCAAACGAGGCAGAGGGCGCCGGGAATGGAGCAGGTTTGGCAAGGGAGGCGGAGCATAGGCAAGCCGGCGGCGTCCGGATCCTCTTGGCAGCCTTGGCATTCGTCCATGGAGGACCCCTGTCCAAAGGAAACGAGCAGAGGGATGAGTAGAGGGAGAGGAAACCAGAGAGGGAAAAGAAGGGGAAGGGGAACGGGGTAGCGGTCTTGTTCTTATCGCCGGTGGTGGTCGCCGGCAGCAGGTCGAACTCCTGCTCGAGGAAGGAGGCGCGTGAGGGGCTGGGCTGCTTGGTTAGTCGGGGATGCAAAACGAGGAGGTGGTTGGTTCGGCCGGGTGGGGTGGATGGATTGGATCGGGGATCCCGAGGAAGGGGGAGACCAGGTGGAGCTAGTGGCGGCGCAAGGAGGGGAATGGATGGGACATGCCCCTAGGATCTAGGGTTAGGCGTTTATTTATACAGTAAGAGGATTAGGGTAGGGGTTAATCCGGTCCGTCCGGTCGAAATCGGGCGGTTGAGAGTAAATAGGTAGGGAGTCCAAAAACGAAAACGGAGATGTTTTATAGATGTTTGGGGATAATCCGGATCCATCGGTAACGACAGACCGGTTCGGGTTCGGGTAAGTTTCGGACAAGCACACGAGGGGTCTGAGAGAGGTCAACGAGGACAAGGGCCTGACAAAATGACAACGGAGGCAAAGAGAGAAAAGGGAAACTGCGAACGAGTACGAGTTTTATGAAAACATATGGATGCGATGCACATGATGTTATGAGATGAAATGCCTGACATGAACAAAATGCAAAACGAAAGACAAAAATCCAACCACGAACGAAATATCATATCGCATAGCCGAAAAAGCCAAGAGTTGGAGTTACGAATATGGAAAGTTGTATCCGGGGCATTACACTTTTAAGCCAATGCCGGGCTGGCCCTTTGAGCTTGAGGGGTATGTATTTTATGGCGTGAAGGTCATCTCCTCTAGCCATGTGTATGTGCAGGATGTAATCCTCAATCCAGACTCCAGGGTCTGTTTTTCCATCGTACGCCTCTATGTTTACGGGCTTGAATCCCGCTAGAAATTCGTGATCCAGCACCTCATCGGTGAAACATAGGGGGTGTGCGGCGCCCCTGTATTTGGGTGTGCCGTGATGTTCGAATACTCGTCATGTTGCATTGCTTTCTAGAGCTTGCTTTCTTGGCCCATAGATAGACCTGACTGGGCCATCCTTTTGGTGCGGATCCTTATGTGGATCGCGTGCCGGCTTGTGTGCGGCACCGCTTGCCACTCTATGTTATCCATGTGGTCGTCTATCCGACCAGGCGGCCTCTTTGTTCTTTGATTGTGGGGGCTCTACGGCCTCCTCGTCAAATTTGGGCAGTAGTTTGCGCTTTGGGTAGCTCTTTGTTTGGCGACTATTGCCGTATTTGTCTGCGGTGTTGAGTACTTTGCTCCATCTCATTCTGAGTGCGTCTTCCGTTGTTTTGAGCTTTCGCTTCTGCTTCTTCAGACTACGTGCAGTGGCGACAAGCCTTTTGTGGAGGTTCTTCTGCTCCAATGATGTGTCCGGCGTGAGATCGTCCGGACTGTTATCTTCGCCGGGGACGGATTGTTTATCCAAGCTATCCTGTTCGGATGGTTGCTCGAGGGCATGTTCGTCGTCCACCGGTTCGCCCTGCTCTATGGCTGGGTCTGTATGGGTGCTCTCTTTGTCGAGGCGGGACTTTGAGCGGCGCTTACGTCGCCGTTTTGACTGCTTTTCGAGGGAATTATCCTTCGCAGGGGCCCGTTGTTCTTCGGTATCGCTTCCTTTAGGTGTATCCACCATATATACATCGTGAGTTGAGGTGGCCTTCCAGTGCCCTGTAGGCGCTGGTTCTTGGTCGTCTCTAGCATCGTCGTCCATACCGTCGATGTCTTCAGAGTCAAAGTCGAGCATGTCGGTTAAATCATCGACAGTGGCTACAAAGTGGGTGGTGGGTGGGCATTGAATTTTTTCGTCGTCGGCATCCCAACCTTCCTGACCATAGTCCGGCCAGGGATCTCCTATTAAAGAGAGAGACTTTACTGAATTCAGGATGTCGCCAAAGGGCGAGTGCTGAAAGATGTCCGCAGCGGTGAACTCCATGATCGGTGCCCAATCGGATTCAATTGGCAGGGGCGCGGAAGGTTCGGAGTCCGGAGAGGAGTCCGGCACCTTGGAGTCACGAGCTTCACAAAGGACAGGGTTGGTACTCGGCTCTATCGCCATAGAGGTAGCAGCCCCCGAGGCGGTGTCCAGCCACCCATCCTTGATCGGCACAGTCGGCTCCGAGCTAAGGGTCGGAGCGGACACTTGTGCGGCCTCCGGGGCACTGTCCGGCAGCAGAGCTAGATCATGCCCATTGTGACAGTGCGGCACACTTGGCTGTGGCTCGAACCCGTCGAAGATCAAGTCTCCGCGGACATCAGCCGTATAGTTCAAACTTCCAAATCTGACCTGATGACCAAGGGCGTAGCTTTCAATCTTTTCCAGATGGCCAAGCGAGTAGGCCCGCAGTGCAAAGCCGCCGAATACGAAGATCTGTCCGAGGAGAAAAGTCTCACCCTGGACCGCGTCGATGTTGATGATAGAAGGAGCCATCGGGCCTAAAGGCGACGACACAGAGGAACTCACAATGAAAGCACCAATGTCGGTGTCAAAACCGGCGGATCCCGGGTAGGGGGTCCCGAACTGTGCGTCTAGGCGGATGGTAACAGGAGACAAGGGACACGATGTTTTTACCTAGGTTCGGGCCCTCTCGGTGGAGGTAAAACCCTACTCCTGCTTGATTAATATTGATGATATGGGTAGTACAAGAGTAGATCTACCATGAGATCAAAGAGGCTAAACCCTAGAAGCTAGCCTATGGTATGATTGTTGTTCATCCTACGGACTAAAACCCTCCGGTTTATATAGACACCGGAGAGGGCTAGGGTTACACAGAGTCGGTTACAATGGTAGGAGATCTACATATCCCTATTGCCAAGCTTGCCTTCCACGCCAAGGAAAGTCCCATCCGGACACGGGACGGAGTCTTCAATCTTGTATCTTCATAGTCTAGTAGTCCGGCCAACGGTGATAGTCCGGCCATCCGGACACCCCCTAATCCAGAACTCCCTCAGTAGCGGTGAGAGGCCATGTAGGAGTACATGGTGGGTTGTCTCATTGAAGCCGTCCTCAGGAACTGAGTTCTGTGTTTGTGATCCATGAAACAGCTACTAGCATGCATTAGGCCCTGAAATATGACCCCGCTCGACTTCTTAATCACCCTTGTCCTCTGTCCAGGAGTTGCAAGTAGTTTCTGGTGTTTGTAGTATGCTGGAGGCCGTGCACAGCGCTGACCGAAGGGGTGGGCTGTGATGCAGTAGGCACGTGGCACGATGTACCGGGCGCCCGTTTGGTGTCTCGGGAACCCTGCACACATCGTTCGGGGCCGTATGTGGAAACTTTGGCCGGACTCCCTGTGGATGGAACCTGAATAGGCGATAAACCTGGACTAGAGACTTGAGTGCTTAGGTAGGTCGTGGTCTACACCCACGTCGGCTTTCGCTTGAAGTCTGCCGAGCACATGTCGTGTGCAGACGCTAAGTGGTGGAAACATGTGTGAAGAAGTACACCCCTGCAGGGTTAACATCATCTATTCGAATAACCGTGTCCGTGGTAAAGGACTTCTGGGTTGCCTATAACAGTTCATAGACAAGTGAAAGTGGATACTCTAAAATATGCAAGATAAGCGTGAGTACTATGGATGGCGTTCTCGTAGGGAGACGGGAGCGGATCCATAGTGGTGTATTGATATGGTGAATATGTCGACTCGTGTGCGCCACCTCAAAAGAGTTACTTGCAGTCGTAGTTCAGGATAGCCACCGAGTCAAAGCTGGCTTGCTGCAGTTAAACCCCACCATCCCCTTTGTTGATAATGATGCATATGTAGTTAGTTCTGATGTAAGTCTTGCTGGGTACATTTGTACTCACATTTTCCTATTTTATGTTTTTGCAGAGAGACTTCAGTCTCGCTAGTAGTTCCGCGTGGACTTCGACGTTTAGCTTGTTACCTCAGCTATGATCTTGTGCCCTCGGCATGATCTAGTAGATAGTCAGGCTTCTCAGCCTTTTTCATTTATAGTTGTCTGTACTCAGACATGTTAAGCTTCCGCATGTGTTTGACTTGTATGCTCTGAATGTTGGGTCATGAGACCCATGTTTGTAATATCTTGGCTCCTCGGAGCCTAATGAATAAATACTTGAGTTGTAGAGTCATGTTGTGATGCCATGTTGTATTTGCACATATCGAGCATATTGTGTGTATGTTATTGAAATGCTTGGTATGTGTGGGATCTGACTATCTAGTTGTTTATCCTTAGTAGCCTCTCTTACCGGGAAATGTCTCCTAGTGCTTCCACTGAGCCTTGGTAGCTTGCTACTACTCCGGAACACTTAGGCTGGCCGGCATGTGTCCTTCTTCATTCTTGTGTCTGTCCCTTCGGGGAAATGTCACGCGATGAATACCGGAGTCCTGTTAGCCCGCTACAGCTCGATTCACCGGAGTCCTGCTAGCCCAGTGCTACAGCCTGGATTCACTCGCTGATGACCGACATGTTCGATGCTGGGTCATGGATGCCTGTCCCTATAAGTTTGTGCCACTTTGGGTTTACGACTAGCCATGTCAGCCCGGGCTCCTTATCATATGGATGCTAGCGACACTATCATATATGTGTGCCAAAAGGCGCAAACGGTCCCAGGCAATGGTAAGGCGACACCTGTGGAAATACCGTGCGTGAGGCCGCAAAGTGATATGAGGTGTTACATGCTAGATCGATGTGGCATTGAGTCGGGGTCCTGACAGCTTTGGTATCAGAGCCTGTCTGCCTGTAGGATTACCAAGCCAAACTGGTCGAAGTTGAGTCTAGAAATTCTTTAGTTATATGTAGGGGAATTGATTGTGGGATGGGAACGTAAGGCTCTTTTTACTCCTTTACCTTATGCCCTTCTGATCTGAGTCAGTCTCTTCTTTTCTACGGGGATTAAGAACTAGGCTTCTCGTCTGTCTATCAGGATCACGTGTTACCAATCCGTAGACTTATAGGATTGATGGATTAAGCCTCAGTTCAGTCTCTACTACTTCCGTATGATAACTGTTGATCTCGAAAACCTTGATATTGTGCTTCTGAGTGGCTATGCCACCATTTTTGTAGCATGTCTCCAATCTTTTGGAGCATTTACAGACGTTATGCTGTCCAAGTCATCCCAGGTTTCTAAACAATCTGATGCACTTGCAAATCCTTTCCCTCTGGTTTTTATGTTCCTTTGGGCCAGGTTAATCACACTAATTGCTGAGTTGAGGTATTCTATTGCCTCGATATATATGTTGGAATTATAATTATCACCCTAGGTGTCCTAGGGGATCATCTAGTAATCTAGCCATGATTTGTGCCCCAGTGTGATGATTCTGGCCGTCATTCTCGAAAAGCATCCTGTGATGGCATTTAGTTAGTAGGTATTCTACTTCTGGGTTTTGAACCCGAGATTCACCCCACTTACCTCATGTTGATAGTGTTTGCTAGTTCCTTTAGGAAATTAGTAACCTTTGCATTAGTCCTCGAGGTCCGTGTTACTTCTTCCAAATACTATGAACCACTTACGGCAGATGTTTGTTGGATCAAAAGATCACAATAGGAGTGCTCTCGATGGGCTCTCCATTCTATATTGCGACTCTGTTGGTTCTACTTTTCTGCATGGGTTATCCGGAAGAAACCTATTGAACTTGATTCGACATACTAACCTATGCATCCACAACTCAGAAAGTTATATGTTCCTCGAGTTGTTCCTCCTTAGTTGCATTCTGACCCCCATCTATCAATTGATAGTCAAGGGTATGCGTGCATTCGTTTATCGATGCCTATTACTCTTGTGGTCCATCAAGCCATTCTGTTCCAGAATGACCAGGAGAAACAAACTCCAGTACCTCATCCACATCCAAGATTGGGTAAAAATAGTTGTACCTCGCAGATCAAAATGCCAACCCAGCTTTTGTTCTGTTCTACCCTGAAGTATTACCCACTTTATGTCGGGATTGTCATGAGAATTGCACCATCTCTTGTGAATTCTTGACGTAGTGATACTTCTCGCCATCATTATTCATTCCTCGGTTCTGTGTTGTCGCAACCGGAGTGCCGACAAGTGAATCATGATGTGTGAAATCAATACTCCTAGCAACTTTGTTGCTTGGTAGTTAAAGGACAATAATTTTATTCTTAGCGTGTTGGTTCTTGAATCATCATTCTAAGATAGATTGTGCTACCTAGTCCTTATTTTTGGTGCACCTTTCGGTCAATGAGTTAGGGCTATGTCAATCCCTTGCTTATTTGATCATATCGTCTTGCTCTGAAAAGCAAGATTGTTCTCGAGCTTAGTAACTTATCGGTGGTTCGTGATTTTCTGGATATCTTCTCGGAAGTATTACTAGGTTGTCCCCTGACTGTTATGTTGAGCTCGTAATCAAGTTGGTTTCTTGTAAATCACCCTTCTCCAAGAATCTGTGTTGGATACCCTGAACTGATTGGTTAAGCTAAACAACAACTTGGAGAGTTGGAAGATGAAAGCTTGTCTGACTTAGTTCGTCACTAAGGGATATCCTTGTGTGTGTGTGTGTGATGAAGAAAGATGATATCTTCATTGATTGATCCTTGTGATCAGTTGTCGGTGCTATTGTCTTATCCAACCCTTGATTTGAGTATGGGCTATCGTCAAATCAAGTCAGAACCAATGATATTCATAATGTTGTCTTACTCGTGGTTGATTCCTCGAGCATGCATCATTATACTCTTTGGGTTTGACCAATGCAATCACCTTGTTCATATAATTGTGGAACTCCAATTATATGGAAACCTGGATGAATTGTTGTTGAGCCCATCAACAATATCCTTATCTCCTCCATGATTCATGTCGAACATTAAGCTAGTGTTGGAAACTTTATACGCAATGTCTTCATGTTTCGTTCATGAAGCATATGTTTGGATGAAAGAAGTGACTCCCTTAAATTCATGTGCATCTGATGCAAGTTGCCGCCGTGAATTCGGGAAAGTAAATGTTGCTTCCTTGGAATCATTCCAAATCAGTCATGCAAACGTGCGAAGTATTCTGTGGTCTGATAGACTGATCATCTTCATTCTATATGTATTCCTAGCACACCAAGCCACTGATTGATTTGTTCAAGGAGAAGAAGTTCCTTCTTAAGAGTATACCTTATGCAAGGACTTCGATATCCTCGATGATGGTTACCAACCTGAACTCGGTAGTGTTTTTATTATAAGACTACTACGTGGTCATGCTTGTCTGGGACAGCATGTTCACATGTGTGTAGCAGAACCAGCTCATGTTTTGGAGCTTACTACCATAGTCCATTTCCCGAAAATCTCGCAAAGTCATCTCGTCGATTTGTGTTGCAAACTTTAATTTTTCATTCTAGACTCGATGAGTCTGGAATATCCTGACACCAACCAGATCTGAATCTCAGGTAGATATGATGGTTGGAACATTTTCCAAGAACTATAATATTGGTCTCTCAATAACTGGTAAAGTGGATGTCGTGGCCAACACACCCAGCCGGAAGACCTATTATTATAGTATCTTGATTGAGGAAATTGGCCACCTCCCCATAAGGATTTCGTAGAATTTACTCCCTAGTTGTTCCTTATGGATTCTTGTGCTCCCGAAGTCCGACCTTTTACTTGATGTTCTAAGCACCCAACCATATCAATAAATGGGTTACGCTAGCACATCAAGGAGAACATTTGAAGCGGAGTGCTAAATGTCTCCCAGTCGATCATCCAGATTTTGTTTCCTTGGCCTTGCTAAGGTGAAATCTGAGAAGGTGTTATCTTCCTTTGCATCTGCATCATCCATCACCATTCATCATGGTAGTATGTTGTGTTGCCAGGATCCTTGACACGGATATTGGTAAAACTTTGATGAATATGGAAATGCTCAAGTTCTTGAGAGCTCGCTCAAGCGCTAGGTGTTATCATCGGCACTAACTGGGATTGCTTCTACTTTTCTTCGGTTGTGTTATAACCACTCCAACAGTGGAATTATTTCCTACTGTTGAGCTCCTCCCCAGTTACTAGCATCATTTCAGGCATTTGCATTTTGCTCCCAGCTTGCACCACCATTGTGCCATTCCACCATGGGTTCCATCCATTCCCGATGATAACCAAAAATCATCCATTGCGTTGTCTTCAACAAGGTAGTCCACATCATCCATTCTGGCCCGAGAATGCAATTCTTTCGGACTCCTTCAAATGATCGATTGTGATTTGCCTTAGGCTGGTATAAAGAGTTTCAATGATCTCCGAATCATAGGTAATTCTTTTTGCCACTTAAGGGGATATTCTACGAGTCACCTTCCCTGAAGTGTCTCCATATGGTATCATGGCAACTCAAATCTTCGCTACGTTGACAACCGTTCACCACCCTCTTAAGTGTGGGATTGTTGTCTACGTAGTGAACCCTCGTCATCAGTTCCACTCCATCCTTCTGGATGCACGCTCCGTGTCTCGGCTCGAGAGATGTTTCTACGCCTCATTCCGCGAGTTGATCTTGTGATCATTAAGATGATCCATCCGTGTAGACATGTTTCAATCTATTGTCGTCGTGTTGGATGAAGATCTCGAAAGTAAGGACGTCAAGATCAATTTGAGTCAACAAATCAACAACCTCGAGAAGGCAGTTGGATCATGAAGTTTGTGATACATAGTGTCCCCTTTGTCTTCTTACCTCACGTCTTAAATCTCGGGGCGAGATTCTTGTTTAGTGGGGGTGAGTTGTCACATCCCTAATTCTGGTTTGACCTATGCCAGCTTCCATGTGTGCATCATGTCTAAATTCAAATGAAATTTGAATTGAGGAATTTTCAAAGCCTCAGAAAACCCCTAAAAATAACCAACATTTAAATCTCATCAAATGAGTCCAAGAAAATGTTCCTGTTATTCTGTGAAAATATTGGCATGAGGTGAAATTCAAACCAATATTTTTGGAGTCACAAAAATAATTTATTTGGGACTTTGATTTAAATCAATAATATATTTGGGTTGGAATTATTTCTGTTATATAAGAAATAATGTCCAAATAATCCTAAACTGATATGTTCCATGCTGGATATGTTCTAAACAGTGGGAATGTGCAGTTAGGTGATTTTTGGAAATACCTAAGTATTTTTAGAAAAGCCACAAAGTTGCAGAAAAAAAACAGGAAACAAAAGAGAGAGAGAGAGAGAGACCTACCTGGCTTACCTGGCCATCCCAGTAGGCAGCCCTCCTGGCCGGCCCAACCCAGCGCCGCTGCCAGTCATCTCCCACCTCTCGCCAGTAGGACGAGAGGCGTGTGGCCGTCGTGCGCGCCCACGCTCCTCGGCCACCTCCTGCTTCCCGTCGCCTCCCCGACGTCGCTCTGGACGCCCTGGACGTCGACACGCAACCCCTCTGGCTCTCTCTCACTCTTCTTGTGCTCCTCCCCCTCCTCTGTTTCTCTCTTTCGTGAACGTCGAGCGGATCCTATCACTACCGTTCGTCACCGTCGTGGCCACAGCCACTGCCTCGCCCCGCCGATGCGCTCAAAGGCTCTGCCTCGACCTCCTCTTCCTCCTCACCGAGCCACGCCCCGCGGAAGCCCCCACAACGCCGCCATCGGCTCCGTCTTCGTCCTCGGACTCCGGCGATCGCCGTAGCCACTCCGTCGTCTCCGGTGCCTCCCTGAGCTCGCCGAGGCCACCGTTGCACCCACTGTGAGCTCCTGTGTTGTTTCCCCCTCTCCCCTGGCTCGTTTTCTTCCTCTAACACCGATGCCCGTCGCGGCTGAGAGCTTCCCGCCGCCAGCCATGGCGTAGCCGTGGCCACAGCCACCGCAGCTCGTTCCCGAGCCCATCGTCATGCTCAGCACGATCTCATGAGCCTGTAGACACCCACAGCGCCTCCTCCCGTGCTCTGTAGCGCCACCCTGAGATTGCCCGAGCTACTGCCGCCGCCAAAGCTCGTCGCCGGAGCCATTCCGGCCACTCCCTGGTCGCGCCACCACCACGGTTGGATGCGGACGAGCGTCCGCATCCTGTAGATGTGCTTCGCGCGCCAAACGGCACTCTGTAGGCAAATTCCGCAGCGCACCGCCGCGTCTGGACTCGCCGGCGGCTAAACACCGGCGATCGCTGACCTGTCGACCGGCATGGGTTCACCCCACCGCCCGGTTTGACTTCCCCCTCTCTCTCACTAACTTGCGGGCCCCGCCCGAATAATTACTTTAGTTAGCACTAATTAACTAGTTAGGTTAGTTACTACAGTCACTGACTAGTGGGCCCTGCCCAGTTAGTTAGGGCTAACTAACTTAGTTAGTTGACTGGGTCACTGACCAGTGGGTCCCACTGGTCAGGTTTGACCTGGTCGACGCCTGTTGACCGCAGACGTCACAGTGACGTAGTGTTGACGCAGTTAATTATTTTCTGGATTTATTCTTATTCAGGAAATTTCAGAAAATAATGCAAACTTCTAAAAATCATATAAAATCAACCGTAGGTCCAAATCAAATAAATTATATATGAAAAATGATCAGAAAAATCCAATCTATCCATCTGCACTGGTTTCATGCATGTTAGAACGCATTAACCTTGCTGTTTAGGTGAAACAAGTTAATGCACTATTATGACCTCTTAAAATGGGTTTGCATTTGAATCTTTGGTTCAAATGGACTCATCTCAATCTGTTCTAGCTTGCATTAGCCAAAACACATTCTTATTGCCATGTCATAGCATGCATCATATTGTGCATTGCATTGATCGTGTTTCTTCTCTGTTTGTCGGTGTTGTTCCCCCTCGGTAGACGTTGTACCGACGTTGTGATCGTTGACACTGATGAAGACTCAATGCTATCTTCAGAAGTGTCAGGCAAGCAAAAACCCCTTGTTCATTCCGATACAATCCCACTCTCTCGCTCCTGCTCTCTTTTACTGCATTAGGACAACAACGATTCATCTGTTACTTACTGCGGTAGCTGAACCCCTTTATCCTCTGCATTACCTGTCATTGCCACAATAAATAGATGAAACCCACAAGCATGAGTAGGAGTTGTTTGAGCCCTGTTGTGCCTACTCATTCATGCTTGTTTGTCATGCCTGCTACTGCTTAGAGTTGAGTCAGGTCTGATTCATCGGGGATGACTCAGAGGTGTGTGAACATGTCCTACTGTGTGAGCTAAGTGTGTGAACACGATTTGGTAAAGGTAGCGGTGAGAGGCCATGTAGGAGTACATGGTGGGTTGTCTCATTGAAGCCGTCCTCAGGAACTGAGTTCTGTGTTTGTGATCCATGAAACAGCTACTACTATCCGGACTAAAACCTACGGACTAAAACCCTCCGGTTTATATAGACACTGGAGAGGGCTAGGGTAACACAGAGTCGGTTACAATGGTAGGAGATCTACATATCCCTATTGCCAAGCTTGCCTTCCACGCCAAGGAAAGTCCCATCCGGACACGGGACAGAGTCTTCAATCTTGTATCTTCATAGTCTAGTAGTCCGGCCAACGATGATAGTCCGGCCATCCGGACACCCCCTAATCCAGGACTCCCTCAGTAGCGGTGAGAGGCCATGTAGGAGTACATGGTGGGTTGTCTCATTGAAGCCATCCTCAGGAACTGAGTTCTGTGTTTGTGATCCATGAAACAGCTACTACCATGCATTGGGCCCTGAAATATGACCCCGCTCGACTTCTTAATCACCCTTGTCCTCTGTCCAGGAGTTGCAAGTAGTTTCTGGTGTTTGTAGTATGCTGGAGGCCGTGCACAGCGCTGACCGAAGGGGTGGGCTGTGATGCGGTAGGCATGTGGCACGGTGTACCGGGCGCCCGTTTGGTGTCTCGGGAACCCTGCACACATCGTTCGGGGCCGTATGTGGAAACTTTGGCCGGACTCCCTGCGGATGGAACCTGAATAGGCGATAAACCTGGACTAGAGACATGAGTGCTTAGGTAGGTCGTGGTCTACACCCACGTCGGCTTTCGCTTGAAGTCTGCCGAGCACATGTCATGTGCAGACGCTAAGTGGTGGAAACATGTGTGAAGAAGTACACCCCTGCAGGGTTAACATCATCTATTCGAATAACCATGTCCGCGGTAAAGGACTTCTGGGTTGCCTATAACAGTTCATAGACAAGTGAAAGTGGATACTCTAAAATATGCAAGATAAGCATGAGTACTATGGATGGCGTTCTCGTAGGGAGACGGGAGCGGATCCATAGTGGTGTATTGATATGGTGAATATGTCGACTCGTGTGCGCCACCTCAAAAGAGTTACTTGCAGTCGTAGTTCAGGATAGCCACCGAGTCAAAGCTGGCTTGCTGCAGTTAAACCCCACCATCCCCTTTGTTGATAATGATGCATATGTAGTTAGTTCTGATGTAAGTCTTGCTGGGTACATTTGTACTCACATTTGCCTATTTTATGTTTTTGCAGAGAGACTTCAGTCTCGCTAGTAGTTCCGCGTGGACTTCGACGTTTAGCTTGTTACCTCAGCTACGATCTTGTGCCCTCGGCATGATCTAGTAGATAGTCAGGCTTCTCAGCCTTTTTCATTTATAGTTGTCTGTACTCAGACATGTTAAGCTTCTGCATGTGTTTGACTTGTATGCTCTGAATGTTGGGTCATGAGACCCATGTTTGTAATATCTTGGCTCCTCGGAGCCTAATGAATAAATACTTGAGTTGTAGAGTCATGTTGTGATGCCATGTTGTATTTGCACATATCGAGCATATTGTGTGTATGTTATTGAAATGCTTGGTATGTGTGGGATCTGACTATCTAGTTGTTTATCCTTAGTAGCCTCTCTTACCGGGAAATGTCTCCTAGTGCTTCCACCGAGCCTTGGTAGCTTGCTACTGCTCCGGAACACTTAGGCTGGCCGGCATGTGTCCTTCTTCGTTCATGTGTCTGTCCCTTCAGGGAAATGTCACGCGATGAATACCGAAGTCCTGTTAGGCTGCTACAGCCCGATTCACCGGAGTCCTGCTAACCCAGTGCTACAGCCTGGATTCACTCGCTGATGACCGACACGTTCGATGCTGGGTCATGGATGCCTGTCCCTGTAAGTTTGTGCCACTTTGGGTTTACGACTAGCCATGTCAGCCCGGGCTCCTTATCATATGGATGCTAGCGACACTATCATATATGTGTGCCAAAAGGCGCAAACGGTCCCGGGGAAAGGTAAGGCGACACCCGTGGGAATACCGTGCGTGAGGCCGCAAAGTGATATGAGGTGTTACATGCTAGATCGATGTGGCATTGTGTCGGGGTCCTGACAAAGGGTCACAAGCCAGAGACAGCGACAGCTTCGATAAAACTTCAAATAGGAAAGAACAAGCCAACTGCAGAAAGCAAATGAAAAAGTCGCGTCCGGCACCTAATCTAGTCTTCGACGTCTTCTCACCAGTGTGGAGCTAAGTGCTGCCACTTGGCATGGGTGGGAGCCCCCGAGGCCTGAGGGTGGCACTCCGGAGACTCCGAGGCGTGTACAGCCCCACTCATTATTACGTGAGAGTGTCACGGGTGGTGAGCTTCACACGCATTGGCCTTCTTCACAAGCACCGGGCCTTCCCCAAAATGCGGTAGCTTCACAAGCATTGGCCTTCTTCACAGGCACCGGGCCATTTCCAAAATGTGGTGGCTTCACAGGCATTGTCCTTCTTCACAGGCACCGGGCCTTTTCCAAAATGCGGTGGCTTCACAGGCATTGGCCTTATTCACAGGCACCGGGCCTTTTCCAAAATGCAGTGGCTTCACAGGCATTGGCCTTCTTCACAGGCACCGGGCCTTTTCCAAAATGCGATGGCTTCACAGGCATTGGCCTTCTTCACAGGCACCGGGCCTTCTCCATAGGCACTGGGCCTCACTCAGGGGTAGAATCTCTGGAGATGTTGAATGTTCCATGCGTTCTGGATGGGTACCCCCTCCTGGGTCTCCAAGCGCGCGGAGCTGGGCCTGGAAACATGAACAACCTTGAACGGGCCCTCCCACATGGGAGAGAGCTTGTGCAACCCTTCCCTGGAGTGGACCCGTCTGAGCACGAGGTCCCCTACCTCAAGAGTTCTGGGGCGGATGTTGCGGCAGTGGTATCATCACAACGCCTGTTGATACCTTGCCGCTCGCAGAGCGGCCTCTCAACGGTGTTCCTCCCCCAGCACGAGATCCGTCCCCCGCATGGCGTCCTGCTGCGTCTCGTCAAACGCCAGGACCCGTGCGGAATGATGCCTGACCTCGTGAGGGAGGACGGCCTCAGCTCCGTAGACGAGGAACAACGGGGTCTCGCCAGTCGGCTTGGCCGCGGTCGTGCGGATAGACCACAGCACAGACTGGGGCTCGTCATACCAGCCCTTGCCGCAGGCCTCCAGCTTTCTTCTTGAAGGTCTTTGTTTTGAGGCCCCTCAGGACCTCCGTGTTGGCTCGCTCAGCCTGGTCATTGCTCCGGGGGTGTGCTGCCGAAGCGTAGCATATCTGCGTTCCAAGGTTAGCACAATACGTTTTGAAGAGATTACTGGTGAATTGTGAACCGTTGTCGGTGATGATGCGGTTAGGCACCCCAAATCGGCTCACGAGGCCCTTGATGAACTTGACTGCGGAGCCCGCTGGGATGGTGCGGACAGCTTCCACCTCAGCCCACTTGGTGAACTTGTCCATGACAACATAGAGGTAGCGATAGCCCCTTGGCGCCCGAGGGGACGGGCCCAGAATGTCCAATCCCCAAACTGCGAATGGCCATGAGAGGGGTATAGTCTGCAGACCCTCCGCCGGCTGATGGATCTGCTTGGCGTGGAATTGGCAGGCCTCACAAGCATTCACCAGCTCCACGGTGTCACTGAGTGCTGTGGGCCAATAGAACCCGTTGCGGAACGCCTTGCCAACGAGGGTCCGTGATGATGAGTGATGCCCACAGTATCCACCGTGTATGTCTGCCAGCAGCTCCTTCCCTTGCTCTCTGGAAATGCAACGTAGGGACACATCATTTGGTCACCTCCGGTAGAGCTCTCCATCCTTGATGCAGTAGGCCTAGGCCTGCCGCGCCACACGCTCTGCTTCTTCCTCCTTCTCCGGCAGGGTCCCTTGCGTCAAGTAGTTCCTGAGCTCTGTGATCTAGCATCCTTCCTGAGGCTCCAACGCCAGGAGCAATCATGCCCCAGAGGCCGGGCCGCAGACCGGGGCTCCCGAGGTAGGCGGTTGAGGAAGCTCTTCCCGAGGTTGCGCCGTGCTTGATAGTGATGGGGCCGCCGAGGGCTTGAAGAGTCGCTCCTCGAAGATGCCAGGCTCCTGAGGTAGCCGCCTGGATGCCCTCTTGGCGATGTCATCAGCCTCTTGATTGGTGTCGCCAGGCACATGCTGCAACTCCAACCCCCAGAACTGTTTCTCCATCCTGCAAACCTCCGCAAGGTAGGCTTCCATGTGCTCGTCCTTCGGCTCGTATATCTTGTTGGAGAAGTTGATGAGGAGTTGTGAATCGCCCTTGATGATGAGGCACTTTACCCCCAAGGCGACTGCGGCTTTCAGGCCTGCCATCAGGCCTTCGTACTCTGCTATGTTGTTGGAGACCTTTTCTCCGTGCTAGAAACAGAGTTGTACGGCGTAGTAGAGCTTGTCTTGAGTGGGAGATACGAGCACTGCGCCGGCCCCCGCGCCATGTTGGGAGAACGCCCCGTCGAAGTACATGACCCAGCCGTCCGGTGCCTCGCTTCCCGGGGAAAGTGATCGGTCCTCGCCAGCCTCGAGGCATGGCGCCTCTGCCCATTCTACCACGAAATCTGCAAGTGCGGCCCCCTTGATGACTCTGGTTGTGCTAAATTCTAGCTGAAATGCTTGCAGATCGATGTTCCACTCAGCGACTCTACCAGCCGAGTTAGGGCTCCTGAGTACCCTTTCCAAGGGGTATGCTGAAACGACCTTGATGGTATGGCCTTGGAAGTAGTGCCACAGCTTGCGTAAGGCTACCAATAGCGCGATAATGAGTTTTTGAGGCATGGGGTACCGCTCCCTTGCATCCCGTAGCACCGTGCTGACGAAGTACATGGGGTGCTCGACGAGGTTGAGAGTGCTGGCACTGCTTGCGTCCTCCGGAGGTTGGGGCGCCTCCTGAGGCGACGGAGCCCTCAGCGCTTGGTCGCTTGGAGGGGCCTCTTCTGCTCCGGGGGTGCTCCCCTGCTACGGCTGATCCTTTTCGGCTGCGGTCGCGGTCTCCATGAGGCCTTCTTGGCTTCGCTTTGCTTCGACCCAGACGGTTGCTGCGGCCTTGGTCCGACGCTCTTCCCTAACCGCCACCAGGGCTGCGCTGGCGGAGTAGGGGGTGGCTACAAGGTAGAGCACCAGGGGCTCCCGAGGACGCGGACCTACCTGATGTCTACTACACAACCATCTTTTTGTAGACGTTGTTGGGCCTGCAAGTGCACAGGTTTGTAGGACAGTAGCAAATTTCCCTCAAGTGGATGACCTAAGTTTATCAATCCGTAGGAGGCGTAGGATGAAGATGGTGTCTCTCAAACAACCCTGCAACCAAATAACAAAGAGTCTCTTGTGTCCCCAACACACCCAATACAATGGTAAATTGTATAGGTGCACTAGTTCGGCGAAGAGATGGTGATACAAGTGCAATATGGATGGTAGATAAAGGTTTTTGTAATCTGAAATAATAAAAACAGCAAGGTAACAAGTGATAAAAGTGAGCGTAAACGGTATTTCAATGGTAGGAAACAAGGCCTAGGGTTCATACTTTCACTAGTGCAAGTTCTGTCAACAATAATATCATAGATAGATCATATAACAAGCCCTCAACATGCAACAAAGAGTCACTCCGAAGCCACTAATAGCGGAGAACAAATGTAGAGATTATGGTAGGGTACGAAACCACCTCAAAGTTATTCTTTCGGATCAATCTATAAAAGAGTTCGTACTAGAATAACACATTAAGACACAAATCAACCAAAACCCTAATGTCACCTAGATACTCCATTGTCACCTCAAGTATCCGTGGGCATGATTATACGATATGCATCACACAATCTCAGATTCATCCAACCAACACAAAGTACTTCAAAGAGTGCCCCAAAGTTTCTACCGGAGAGTCATGAACGTGTGCCAACCCCTATGCATAGGTTCCCAATGTCACGAAACCCACAAGTTGATCACCAAAACATACATCAAGTGGCACATGATTTCCCATTGTCACCACAGATAATCACGGCAAGACATACATCAAGTGTTCTCATAAAAGACTCAATCCGATAAGATATTCAAAGGGGAAACTCAATTCATCACAAGAGAGTAGAGGGGGAGAAACATCATAAGATCCAACTACAATAGCAAAGCTCGGGATACATCAAGATCGTTCCATAGAGGGAACACGAGAGAGAACACGAGAGAGAGAGAGAGATCAAACACATAGCTACTGGTACATACCCTCAGCCTCGAGGGTGAACTACTCCTTCCTCGTCATGGATAGCGTCGGGATGATGAAGATGGCCACCGGTGATGGGTTCCCCCTCCGGCAGGGTGCCGGAACGGGCTCCCGAGAGGTTTTTGGTGGCTACAGAGGCTTGCGGCGGCGGAACTCCTGATCTATCTTCTGTTCTAGAAGTTTTAGGGTACGCAGGTATATATGGGTGCAAGGGGTACGTCGGTGGACCTCCGGGGTGCTCACGAGGCAGGGGGCGCACCCAGGGGTAGCCCGGGACTTCCCTGACGTGCACTCCAAGTCTATCAGGTTGCTTTCCTTCCAAAAATAACTTCTCTAGTTGATTTCGTTCCGTTTTGACTCCGTCTGATATTCCTTTTCCTTGAAACACTGAAATAGGCATAAAACAACAAATCTGGGCTGGGCCTCCGGTTAATAGGTTAGTCCCAAAAATAATATAAAAGTGGATAATAAAGCCCAATATTGCCTAAAACAGTAGATAAAGTAGCATGGAGCAATAAAAAATTATAGATACGTTGGAGACGTATCAAGCATCCCCAAGCTTAATTCCTGCTCGTCCTCAAGTAGGTAAATGATAGAAAAGAATTTTTGATGCGGAGTGCTACTTGGCATAATTTTAATGTAATTCTTTTTACTTGTGATATGAATATTCAGATCCGAAAGATTCAAGACAAAAGTTCATATTGACACAAAAATAATAATACTTCAAGCATACTAATCAAAGCAATCATGTCTTCTCAAAATATCATGGCAAAATAAAGTTCATCCCTACAAAATCATATAGTTAGGCTATGCTTCATTTTCGTCACGCAAAGATGTTCCCAACTTCTATACCCCCGATGACAAGCCAAGCAATTGTTTCATACTTAAATAATCTCAAACTTTTTCAACCTTCACGCAATACATGAGCGTGAGCCATGGATATAGCACTATGGGTGGAATAGAATATGATGATGGGGATTGTGTGGAGAAGACAAAAAGGAGAAAGTCTCACATTGACAAGGCTAACCAACGGGCTATGGAGATGCCCATCAATTGATGTCAATATGAGGAGTAGGGATTGCCATGCAACGTGTGCACTAGAGCTATGAATGCTCAACAAAATAAAATTAGTGGGTGTGCATCCAACTCGCTTGCTCATGAAGACCTAGGGCATTTGAGGAAGCCCATCATTGGAATATAAATGCCAAGTTCTATAATGAAAAATTCCCACCAGTATAAAAAGACAACTTATGAGACTCACTACATGAAGAACAAGGTGATACTTTGAAGCACAATATATGAGACTCACTACATGAAGGACAAGGTGCTACTTTGAAGCACAAGTGTGGAAAAAGAGATAGTAGCATTGCCCCTTTTTTTCTATTTTTTTGGGCCTTTTTTTTCTTTGGGCAATGCTCTAATAATGATGATCATCACACTTCTATTGATTACAACATAAGGATTACAACTCGAAACTTAGAACAAGATATGACTCTATATGAATGCCTCTGGCGGTGTACCGGGATGGTGCAATGAATCAAGAGTGACATGTATGAAAAATAATGCATGGTGGCTTTGCCACAAATACAATGTCAACTACATGATCATGCAATGGCAATATGACAAAAGTAAAGTATGTCATGAATATGATGATGGAAGTTGCATGGCAATATATCTCGGAATGGCTATGGAAATGCCATGATAGGTAGGTATGGTGGCTGTTCTGAGGAAGATATAAGGAGGTTTATGTGTGACAGAGCGTATCGTATCACGGGGTTTGGATGCACCGGCGAAGTTTGCACCAGCTCTCAAGGTGAGAAAGGGCAATGCACGGTACCGAAGAGGCTAGCAAAGGCAGAAAGGTAAAAGTGCGTATAATCCATGGACTCAACATTAGTCAAAAGAACTCATATACTTATTGCAAAATTTAGAAGTCATCAAAAACCAAGTACTACGCGCATGCTCCTAGGGGGATAGATTGGTAGGAAAAGACCATCGCTCGTCCCCGACCGCCACTCATAAGGATGCACAAGCCAGGTACACTTCATGTTTCAAATTTGTTACACAACTTTAACCATACGTGCATGCTACGGGACTTGCTAACTTCAACACAAGCATTCTTTAAATTCATAATTACTCAACTAGCACGACTTTGATATTATCACCTCCATATCTCAAAACAATTATCAAGCATCATACTTATCTTAGTATTCAATTCACTCAAAAGAAAGTTTCACATATCTTGAATACCAAGTATATTAACATTAAGCAAACTACCATGCTATTAATGACTCTCAAAATAATCTAAGTGAAGCATGAGAGATCAATAGTTTCTTTAAAACAAATCCACCACCGTGCTCTAAAAGTTATAAGTGAAGTACTAGAGAAAAATTTATCACGATCAAAAGATATAAGTGAAGCACTATGAGCAAAACTATCAAGCTCAAAAGATATAAGTGAAGCACATAGAGTATTCTAGCAAATTCCAATTCATGTATAGCTATCCCAATTAATAATTTCAGATCTTGGTATCTTATTCAAACAGCAAGCAAAACAAAATAAAATGACATTGCAAGGATAGCACAACTCATGTGAAGAAGCAAAAACTTAGGCTAAACCGATACTAACCGATAGTTGTTGGAGAAAGGTGGGATGCCTACCGGGGCATCCCCAAGCTTAGATGCTTGAGACTTCATGAAATATTATCTTGGGGTTCCTTGGGCATCCCCAAGCTTGAACTTTTGTGTCTCCTTAATTCCTCTCATATCATGGTTTCTCTTTTTATCAAAAGCTTCATTCACAACAAACTCAACAAGAACTCGTGAGATAGGTTAGTATAAACCAATGCAAAACCTTATCATTTCCTACTGTAACAAATCACTAAAATTATTATTCAACATTGTATACTAAATGCCTCTGCATATTTAATACTCCTATCCTCAAATAGAATCATTAAACAAACAAACATATGCAAACAATGCAAACATAACAGCAATCTGCCAAAACAGTACAGTCTGTAAAGAGTGCAAGAGTCATCATACTTCCCTAACTCAAAAAATTATGAAATGAAATTCCCACTGTAATAAATTTATCAGAGCTCAGTATGCAAAAAGATTCAACATTATACCACTCACTGACTTTTCTAGGGAATTTTTGCAACAGCGGTAAACTTTCTGTTTTCAAACAGCAACATGTATACTAGCAAAATAAGCATGGCAAAGGCTATCCTTGACTTCTTTATTGAAACTAAAGATGCAAAACATTAATATAAACAACAGCAAACAAATACTAACAAAAGAAAATGACGCTCCAAGCAAAACACATATCATTTGGTGAATTAAAATATAGCTCCAAGTAAAGTTACCGATAGACGAAGACGAAAGAGGGGATGCCTTCCGGGGCATCCCCAAGGTTAGGCTTTTGGCTATTCTTGAATATTATCTTGGGGTGCCTTGGGAATCCCAAAGATTAGGCTCTTTCCACTCCTTATTCCATAGTCCATCAAATCTTTACCCAAAACTTGAAAACTCCACAACACAAAACTCAACAGAAAACTCGTAAGCTCCGTTAGTGAAAGAAAAAAAAACACCACTTCAAGGTACCGTAATGAACCCATTCTTTATTTATATTGGTGTTAAACCTACAGTATTCCAACTTATCTATGGTTCATACCCTCCGATACTACTCATAGATTCATTAAAATAAGCAAACAATATATAGAAAACAGAATCTGTCAAAAACAGAACAGTCTGTAGTAATCTGTATCAAACGTATCCTTCTGGAACTCCTAAAATCCTACCAAATTAGGAAGTCCTAGGAAATTCGTGTATCAATCCAGAACAAAAAGAAACAGATCAGAAGCATGTTTCTGTGAATTAACAAAACTAATTTACTGGGTGCAAAAGTTTCTAATTTTCAGCAGGATCAACACAACTATCACCGTAAGCCATCCTAAAGGTCTTACTTGGCACTTTATTGAAACAAAAGCTATAAAACATGATTACTACAGTAGCATAATCATATGAACACACAAAAACAGTAAGGATAAGTATTGGGTTGTCTCCCAACAAGCGCTTTTCTTTAATGCCTTTTCAAGCTTGGCATGATGATGACAATGATGCTCACATAAAAGATAAGAATTGAAACAGAGCATCATGAAGCATATGACTAGCAATTTTAAGTCTAACCCACTTCCTATGCGTAGGGATTTTGTGAGCAAACAACTTATGGGAACGATAATCAACAAGCATAGGAAGGTAAAACAAGCATAGCTTCAAGAATTTAAGCACATAGAGAGGAAACTTGATATTATTGCAATTCCTACAAGCATATGTTCCTCCCTCATAATAATTTTCAGTAGCATCATGAATGAGTTCAACAATATAACCAGCACCTAAAGCATTCTTTTCATGATCTACTGGCATAGAAAATTTACTACTCTCCTCATAAGCAAAATTCTTCTCATGAATAGTAGTGGGAGCAAACTCAACAAAATAACTATCATATGATTTAAAATTAGGATCAAGATGACAAGTTTCATGGTTATCATTATTCTTTAAAGCATACGTGGCATCACAATAATTATCATAGATAGGAGGCATGCTTTCATCATAGTAAATTTGCTCATCAAAGCTTGGGGGACAAAAAATATCTTCATCAAACATAGCTTCCCCAAGCTTGTGGCTTTGCATATCATTAGCATCATGGATATCCAAGGAATTCATACTAACAACATTGCAATCATGCTCATCATTCAAATATTTAGTGCCAAACAATTTAGAGATTTCTTCTTCTAGCACTTGAGCACAATTATCCTTTCCATCATACTCACGAAAGATATTAAAAAGGTGAAGCGTATGAGACAAACTCAATTCCATTTTTTGTAGTTTTCTTTTATAAACTAAACTAGTGCTAAAACAAGAAACAAAAAGATTCGATTGCAAGATCTAAAGATATACCTTCACTTACCTAGCCTCCCCGGTAACGGCGCCAGAAAAGAGCTTGATGTCTACTACACAACCTTCTTCTTGTAGACGTTGTTGGGCCTGCAAGTGCACAGGTTTGTAGGACAGTAGCAAATTTCCCTCAAGTGGATGACCTAAGGTTTATCAATCCGTAGGAGGCGTAGGATGAAGATGGTCTCTCTCAAACAACCCTGCAACCAAATAACAAAGAGTCTCTTGTGTCCCCAACACACCCAATACAATGGTAAATTGTATAGGTGCACTAGTTCGGCGAAGAGATGGTGATACAAGTGCAATATGGATGGTAGATAAAGGTTTTTGTAATCTGAAATAATAAAAACAGCAAGGTAAAAAGTGATAAAAGTGAGCGTAAACGGTATTGCAATGGTAGGAAACAAGGCCTAGGGTTCATACTTTCACTAGTGCAAGTTCTGTCAACAATAATAACATAGATAGATCATATAACAAGCCCTCAACATGCAACAGAAAGTCACTCCGAAGCCACTAATAGGGGAGAACAAACGTAGAGATTATGGTAGGGTACGAAACCACCTCAAAGTTATTCTTTCGGATCAATCTATAAAAGAGTTCGTACTAGAATAACACCTTAAGACACAAATCAACCAAAACCCTAATGTCACCTAGATACTCCATTGTCACCTCAAGTATCCGTGGGCATGATTATACAATATGCATCACACAATCTCAGATTCATCCAACCAACACAAAGTACTTCAAAGAGTGCCCCAAAGTTTCTACCGGAGAGTCAAGAACGTGTGCCAACCCCTATGCATAGGTTCCCAATGTCACGAAACCCACAAGTTGATCACCAAAACATACATCAAGTGGCACATGATATCCCATTGTCACCACAGATAATCACGGGAAGACATACATCAAGTGTTCTCATAAAAGACTCAATCCGATAAGATATTCAAAGGGGAAACTCAATTCATCACAAGAGAGTAGAGGGGGAGAAACATCATAAGATCCGACTACAATAGTAAAGCTCGGGATACATCAAGATCGTTCCATAGAGGGAACACGAGAGAGAACACGAGAGAGAGAGAGAGATCAAACACATAGCTACTGGTACATACCCTTAGCCCCGAGGGTGAACTACTCCCTCCTCATCATGGATAGCGCCGGGATGATGAAGATGGCCACCGGTGATGGGTTCCCCCTCCGGCAGGGTGCCGGAACGGGCTCCTGAGAGGTTTTTGGTGGCTACAGAGGCTTACGGCGGCGGAACTCCCGATCTATCTTCTGTTCTGGAAGTTTTAGGGTATGTAGGTATATATGGGTGCAAGGGGTACGTCGGTGGACCTCCGGGGTGCTCACGAGGCAAAGGGGCGCGCCCAGGGGGTGGGCGCGCCCCCCATCCTCGTGGGCAGCCCGGGACTCCCCTGACGTGCACTCCAAGTCTATCAGGTTGCTTCCCTTCCAAAAATAACTTCTCCAATTGATTTTGTTCTCTTTTGACTCCGTATGATATTCCTTTTCCTCGAAACACTGAAATAGGCATAAAACAGCAAATCTGGGTTGGGCCTCCGGTTAATAGGTTAGTCCCAAAAATAATATAAAAGTGGATAATAAAGCCCAATATTGCCTAAAACAGTAGATAAAGTAGCACGGAGCAATCAAAAATTATAGATACGTTGGATACGTATCACTACCATCACTAGAGGGCTGGTTAGGTACCTCTTGAGATCTTGGAACGCCTTTTCGGCCTCTTCAATCCATTCAAAGGGCCCTTCTTCTTCATCAGCTTGAAGAAGGGCAGTGCTCGTTCCCCTAGCCTGGAGATGAAGCGTCCTAGCGCGGTCACACGCCCGGTGAGCTTCTGCATTTCTCTGAGGGTCTTTGGCGGGCTCATGTGTTCGACTGCTTTGACCTTCTCCGGGTTGGCCTTGATGCCCCTGTGGGATACGAGGAAGCCCAGGAGCTTGCCCGAGGGGACCCCAAACAGACACTTCTCCGGGTTGAGCCATAGGTCCACCTCATTGAGGCTCGTGAAGGTTTCTTCCAAGTCCTGTATCAGGGTTTTTGCCTCCCGAGACTTCACCACAATGTCATCGACGTAGGCCTCAGCATTCCTCCCGAGCTGCCGGCCCAAGGCGATGTGCATCAGCCGCTGAAAGGTCGCGCCTGCGTTGCGCAACCCAAATGGCATGCATGTATAGTAGTACACTCCACACGGGGTCAGGAAAGCCGTTCTTTCCACGTCTTCTACCGCCATCTTGATCTAGTGATAGCCTGAGAAGGCATCCAGGAAGCATAATAGGTCACACTCAGTGGTGGAGTCGACGATCTGGTCGATGCGAGGAAGCAGAAATGGATCCTGTGGGCAGGCCTTGTTGAGGTTGGTGAAGTCGACACACATGCGTTCCTTTCCTCCCTTTTTCAGCACGACAACCGGGTTAGCCGACCAATCTGGGTAGCGGACCTCGCGAATAACCCCTGCCGCCTCTAGCTTGCGGGTCTCTTGGACGATGAAAGCTTGCTTCTCAGCGGACTGCCGCCTCGCCTTCTGCTTCACGGGGCGTATGTTGGGGCACACATTGAGGTGATGCTGAATCAAGCCCCTCGGGGCCCCTGCTAGCTGATCAGGTTGCCACGTGAACACCTTCTTGTTCGCGCGCAGGAACTTCACCAAGGCCTCCTCCTGCTCGGGTTCGAGGTTGACGCCTATGGTGAATGTGGCGTTAGTGGACCCGTCCTCGTCGACTGGTATCTGATTGGTTTTCACCTTGTCTTGGGTGAATAACTACTTCTTCTTAGCCGGTGCAGACCCCTTGGGCTCGAGGGCATCAGTGCCAGTGGGCTGCGCCACCGCGGCTATCTTGAAGGCAAGCTTGAGCGCCTGCAGTGCATCTCTTGTGTCTCCTTACACGGTGAGGACGCCGCTGCTCCCGGGCATCTTCATGAGGTTGTACGTCGGGTGAGTCGCTGCCATGAACCGGGCCAAGGCCGGGTAGCCGAGGATGGCGTTGTAGGGGAGGCCGATGGGGGCGATGTCAAAGTTGATCAGCTCTATGCGGAAGTTGTTGTAGGTGCCGAAGGTCACCGGGAGGCGAATCTGCCCCAAGGAGGCGGTGGAACCGACTCCGACGCCCAAGAAAGGCCTGCTGGGCTGGAGCCGCTCTAGTGGCACGTGGAGGAGGCTAAAGGCCTCCACAGAGAGCACGTTGAGGCCAGCCCCGCCGTCAATGAGGGTCCTGGTGACGGCCACTTGGCAGATGGTGGGGGTGCACAGAGTGCACCCGAACCGGCGGGGTTGAAGGGGTGATTGTCCGAGTTGAAGGTCAAATCGGCCTCGGGCGCCACCCAACCCGGGGGAGCTTCTCGGCACTTGGAGGTGGTGCCGATCTGGCGTATTGGTCGAGGAAGAGGCCGCACAGCTCCCCCCAGGAGGTCACAGAAGTCGTCGGTAGATGGAGAAGCCACATGCACAAAACGCCGGTGAGGGCCATGTGGAACCAGTTGGCTATCACCCTGTCGTCGCCCCCGGCTTCGAGGACGGCCTCCTCGTACGCCAGCAGGAAGACCAACGGATCTGTCGCACCGTTGTAGGGCGGTGGCATCTTCGGCTTGAACTTGTGCGGCCACCGCACCTGTCGCAGGGCGGGGGCCAAGGCTCGGAGCCCCCTGGCCCCAGTGCCGACATCGGCTATAGGAGCGGGCGGTGCGTCCGCGGGGGGGGTGATGGCCGTGGGACGACGAACCGGCTGGAGTTAGCGATCGGGTGGCGGTGCGGCCATCGCACCACACCGAAGGATGCAGGGACGACGCCTGCTGCTCGTTCCCCGCCGAGCCGGTGGCAGTGTTGGCGGCAGGCGACGGGGAACGATGGGGCCGACCGCCGACAGGCGCCGTCTGGGCGACGCGGGTGGCGAGAGCAGCCCGACGCTCGGCGCGAGCTCGACGAGCGTCAGCCATGGACACGGCGGAAGATCACACGCGACTAGCGAAAGAAAGATTCCTGCGCACCCCTACCTGGCGCGCCAAATGTCGGATTTTGGGTTCCGGCAGACCCTTGAGGTTCGAACACTGGGGTGCGCGCGAAGATCTTTCCCCTACCAGCTCACGCGTCGAAGTCTCACAAGGATCTAAGCAAAACAGATGAACACACAAGGGACGCGAGATTTATACTGGTTCAGGCCACCATTGGTGTAATACCCTACTCCAGTGTGTGGTGTTGTGGATTGCCTCAGGGGCTGATGATGAACAATACAAAGGGAGAACAACCTCGCGAGGGGCTGTTCTTGAGCTGGTGTGATGAACTGCTAGGGCGAGTTCAGTCGCTTCTCTCTCTCTCTGGTCGATCTGTTCTCTCTATCTGATCCCCCCTACTCTGTGGTGGCTAGTCCTATTTATAGAGGGAGGCCCTGGGCCTCTTCCCAAATAATGAGTGGGAAGGGCGCCAACAATTGGCCATTTTGAAGGGGAACATCTAGTACACTTATCCTGACTAAAGTTGGTCTTCGGCTGCCAAAGGCTCTGGCGATGACGCCGTCCTGGGCTCCACGGACCTCCATCCGGCCGTTCTGCTGGTCTTGGTCTTGTTACACCAAAACGGTAACCTTTGCCTGATGCCTTGGCCTATGCTTGCCCCCTTTGCGCCAAAAGGGAAACAAGGACACTGCGCCGGCCGGCGCCCGCCTGGCGCTCGCCTGGCCTCGATCGTCATGGCTTGCGTCACGGGCTCCTCGGGAGGTACCCTGCCTTGATCTCTCCGCCTCCTCGCGAGCCTACCTGAGGAGGCTGCTCCTGAGGAAGCTTCCTGTCGCCCGCCCCGCGAGGCTTGGCCCCTCGCGAGGGTCTTGAGCTTGAGCTGATGAAGCTGGGCTGTGTTGGGCCCCCACTTGAGCCGCACCGCAGGCTGCAGGCAGGCAAGTCTGGGGACCCCCGTTCCCACAACGCCGATAGTGGGACAAAAAGGAGAATCCCTATCTCTTTATAAAGGCGGTAGAAACTATGTGCCTCCTCACTTGCCCGTTAAAATCGCTTATTCAACAAGCGCCACTATTGATGGCGCGGTTGGGTTACCCATGCCCGTATTGATGAGAATCCCGCGATAAGGGGACATGATCTCTGCTTCGATAAGACGTGTCAAAGAAACTGCCTCGCATTGCATGCAGCAGCTGGATGCGAAAAATGGTTTGAATAATGACCGGACCGTGGCGTGATGTCATGCTACAAAAAGCTGTCGGCAGATTAGATTTGTGGAACAGTGTGCTCTCTACGGTGGTATCTGGAATTTGTTTTGCAGAGCCGGACACGATTCTCGTGTTCAAAATCTTCTGTGGAGTATTCGGAGAAGGAACCCGCCTTGCAATGCTGAAGACAATCTGCGCGCCGGACTCATCGTCATTGAAGCCTGGTTCAGGGGCTACTGAGGGAGTCCTGGATTAAGGGGTCCTCGGACAGCCGGACTATATACTTTGGCCGGACTGTTGGACTATGAAGATACAGGATTGAAGACTTCGTCCCGTGTCCGGATGGGACTCTCCTTTGCGTGGAAGGCAAGCTTGGCAATTAGGATATGTAGATCTCCTTCTCTATAACCGACTCTGTGTCACCCTAGCCCCCTTCGGTGTCTATATAAACCGGAGGGTTTAGTCCGTAGGACAACAACAATCATAATCATAGGCTAGCTTCTAGGGTTTAACCTCTACGATCTTGTGGTTGATCAACTCTTGTAATACTCATATCATCAAGATCAATCAAGCAGGAAGTAGGGTATTACCTCCATCGAGACGGCCCGAACCTGGGTAAAACATCGTGTCCCCTGCCTCCTGTTACCATTAGCCTTAGAAGCATAGTTCGGGACCCCTACCCGAGATCCGCCGGTTTTGACACTGACAATGAGTTAGCCCGAGTGTTCACCAGAACGCTTGAGGGAACTTGCAAGAGACCAGCCGGTCTACCAGAGCTGCAGCATTGCGTGCAGAAACCAAATGAAACCCTGAGAGATTATATCCAGAGATAGATCACTCTGCACCACACAGTGGAAAATGTGTCTGATCACCAAGCAGTTTGTGCTTTCAAGGAAGGCGTTCGCTACAGAGAGCTTGTCCTAAAATTCGGTCGGACAGGAGATATGTCCTTTACTCGGATGATG
Organism: Triticum aestivum; assembly: GCF_018294505.1. Classification (NCBI taxonomy): domain Eukaryota; kingdom Viridiplantae; phylum Streptophyta; class Magnoliopsida; order Poales; family Poaceae; genus Triticum; species Triticum aestivum. Next base: position 311,154,323 of record NC_057795.1, on the reverse strand, counting down.
GAGATTGCTACCAAATATGCTAACAGCAAAGAGGAAGACCGATTCTGGAGTGGCAAGCACAAAACAGTCGCCCAGGACAACGGGGGAGGAAATTCCAGTCAGAAGCAGAAGCGAAAGGCTGAGGCAGCAGGTCCTCCCGAGGCAGCGGTGTTAAATCAAGGAAAGTTCAAAGGGAAACCTAAAGGGCCCTGGACCCCTAAGAATGTGAAAGATCATGATGGAAATGATGTGTTGGATTTTCCGTGTCACATTCACACCAAGAAGGATGAGGAGGGAAATCTGATTCTCCCCAAGCATACCCCTCGACAATGTCGACTCCTTATTCAGAGCATCCAAGAAAGTAAACCTAGTAGCAAGGAAAAAGAGCCTAAGAAGGAAGAAGAGGATAAGGAAGATGACGGTGATTATCCCAATGTCAATGCCACCTTGATGATTTTTGCCGATATTGAGAGCAAAAGTCGACTGAAGGTCATTAACAGAGAAGTAAATATGGTTGCTCCGGCAACACCAAGATACCTGAAGTGGTCAAAAGGTTCCTATTACATTCGACCAGTCTGACCACCCGGCACGCGTAGCTACCCCTGGGTGGTAGGCGCTGGTGTTCGACCTAGTCGTGGGGGGTACCCGACTGACTAAGGTCCTGATGGATGGTGGTAGTGGCCTGAATATCCTGTATGCCGAAGCTCTCAAAGGAATGGGCATCCCGATGTCCACACTCAGCGAGAGCAACATGCGATTCCATGGCATCATTCCAGGAAACAAAGCCGAATCACTCGGCCAAATCACTCTTGATGTGGTTTTCGGTGATGAGAAGAATTTCCGCAAGGAGAAGTTGACGTTTGAGGTAGTGGATTTCCAGAGTGCATATCATGACATTCTGGGCAGACCTGCTTATGCTAGCTTTATGGCTCAAACATGCTATGTTTACCTCAAGATGAAGATGCCTGGCCCCAAAGGCGTCATAACGGTTTCCGGCAACCGCCAGAGAGCATAAGATTGTCTTCAAGATGGAGCAAAAATAGCAAATGAGTAGATGATAGCAGTGGAGTTCCAAGAATACCAGAAAATAGCAGATCCGAGTGATTTGCCGCGTGCTAAGAGGCCTGCTTCAGAGTCAGCATTTCAGTCGGCCGGAGAGAGCAAGCCAGTTCATGTTCACCCGACTAATCCCAATGCTGCTCCGACCCATATCTCGTCGACACTCGACAGCAAATAGGAAGAAGCGCTCATCCAGTTCTCCATGAGAACTGGGACATCTTTGCGTGGAAACCATCTGACATGCCAGGTGTACCCAGGGAACTGGCTGAGCACCGTTTGCGAGTCAATCCAAAAGTAAAACCCGTCAAAGAGTACCTCCATCGATCCGCCACAGAGAAGAGAAAAGCCATTGGCGAGGAAGTGGCTCAGCTCCTGGCTGCCGAGTTTATCCGCGAGATATACCACTTCGAGTGGCTCGCCAATGTCGTTATGGTTCCCAAGAAAGACGATTCACTTCGAATGTGTATTGACTTCAAACATATCAATCGGGCCTGCCCGAAAGATCATTTCCCTCTACCCCGCATCGACCAGATTGTCAACTCAACTGCGGGATGTGAGAGACTGTCCTTCCTGGACGCTTATTCCGGGTACCATCAGATCCGACTGTATGGACCCGATGAGATAAAAACGGCTTTGATCACCCCGTTTGGGTGTTTTTGCTATGTTACTATACACTTCGGCCTCAAGAATGTTCGTGCCACATTCATGCGCATGATTCAGAAGTGCCTGCTCACTCAAATCAGTTGGAATGTGGAAGCATATATGGACGACATAGTGGTTAGGTCACGTAAAGGTTCCGACCTACTGACTGACTTAGTTGAAACCTTTGCCAGCCTGAGAATGTATGATATCAAGTTTAACCCATCCAAGTGCACATTTGGAGTCCCAGGCAGAAAGTTACTTGGTTTCCTTGTTTCCGAACGGGGGATCGAGGCCAACCCAGAGAAATTGGCACAATCCTCCAAATGAAGCGCCCAGTTCACCTGCATGATGTTCAGAAGCTTACTGGTTGCTTGGCCGCTTTGAGCCGATTCATCTCGCGCCTCGGTAAAAAGGCACTGCCTCTTTACCGACTGATGAAGAAGTCCAACAAATTTGAGTGGAGTGACGAAGCTAAAGCAGCGATTAAAGAGCTCAAAGCCCTACTTTCCACCCAGCCGGTGCTTGCTGCTCCGGTTAGCAAGGAGCCTCTGTTGCTTTACATCGTAGCCACATGACAAGTTGTTAGCACAGTGCTCACGGTCGAGCGGGAAGAAGAAGGCAAGGCCTTCAAAGTTCAGCACCCTGTGTATTACATCTCAGATGTCTTAACCCCGTCCAAGTAGACATATCCTGATTATCAGAAGCTTGTTTATGGGATTTACCTGACCATGAAGAAAGTTGCACATTATTTCTCTGATCATTCAATATCAGTCGTTAGTGATGCTCCTTTGTCAGAGATCCTGAACAACAGAGATGCAACTGGTCGAGTGGCAAAGTGGGTGATTGAACTTCTTCCTTTGGATATCAAATTTGAGGCAAAGAAGGCCATTAAGTCTCAAGCAATTGTAGACTTCCTCGTAGAGTGGACTGAACAGCAGCAACCGATTCAAATTCAGTCGGAACATTGGACCATGTTCTTTGATGGGTCCAAGATGTTGAATGGCTCTGGTGCAGGAGTGGTTTTAGTGTCCCCACGAGGAGAAAAGCTCAGTTATGTCCTTCAGATTCACTTTGACTCTTCAAACAATGAAGCAGAGTATGAAGCTCTTTTATATGGGTTGTGTATGGCCATTTCACTCCGCGTCCGACGCCTAATGGTTTATGGCAACTCAGATTTGGTGGTCAACCAAGTGATGAAGGAATGGGATGTCAGTAGTCCGCAATGACATGTTACTGCAATGCAGTGAGGAAGCTGGAAAAGAAGTTTGAGGGATTGGATCTCCACCACATACCACGAATCAAAAACCAAGCTGCTGATGATCTGGCAAAGATAGGTTCCACTCGGAAGCCTATCCCCAGCAATGTGTTCTTGGAGCACCTCCATACCCTGTCAGTACAAGAAGACCCCTTCAAGGAAGAGCCCTCGCAACCGATAAGTCCAACCGACCCGACTGAGGTAGAGATTCCAGCCGTGGTCGACCTGATCATAGAAGTCTTAGTGATTACTCCCGATTGGATGGTCCCATACATCACGTACATTCTCAGAAAAGAGCTCCCGGAGGACGAAGAGAGGATAGCCAGATAGTTCGTCGATCCAAAGCTTTCACCATGATAAAAGGGCAGCTTTATAGAGAGAGTGTCACAGGAGTTGCACAACGCTGCATCACCCCGAAAGAAGGTCAAATGATCCTAAATGATATCCACTCGGGGACCTGTGGTCACCATGCGTCCTCTCGGACCATCGTGGCCAAAGCATACCGAGCGGGGTTTTATTGGCCTCGAGCAAATGAGATGGCGAAGGATATAGCCGACAAGTGCGCAGGTTGCCAGTTCTACTCGAACATGTCTCACAAGCCCACATCTGCCCTGAAGACTATTCCGCTCGTTCGGCAATTCGCAGTCTGGGGATTGGATATGGTCGGACCCTTCAAAACTGGCGTGAGTGGCTTCACCCATTTGCTTGTAGCAGTCGACAAGTTTACCAAGTGGATCGAAGTCAAGCCCATCAACAACCTTGGAGCAGGCACTGCCGTTAGTTTCATCAGAGAGTTGATATTCAGATATGGAGTTCCTCACAACACCATCACAGATAACGGATCCAACTTTGATTCTGATGAGTTCAAGGCATTCTATGCATGTCAAGGCAATCGGGTCGACTACGCGTCCGTCGCGCACCCGCAGTCGAATGGACAAGCTGAAAGGGCGAATTGTTTGATCCTTCAAGTGTTAAAACCTCGTCTGATGCGTGATCTTAAGCATGCTGCTGGAGCTTGGGTGACTGAACTACCATCAGTCCTATGGGGGCTTAGGACAACACCCAACCGGTCGACTGAACGAACCCCCTTCTTCCTGGTGTATGGCACCGAGGCAGTGCTTCCGAGTGACTTGCTGCACAATGCTCCCATAGTTGAACTGTTCTCAGAAACTGAAGCAGAGCAAGCACGTGAAGACGCAGTCGATCTCTTGGAGGAAGAACGCGAGATGGCTTTGGTCAGGTCTACCATTTATCAGCAAGATCTGTGTCGATTCCACACCCACAATGTCAGAGGTCGAGCGTTTCAGGAAGGACACCTTGTGCTCCGAGTGCTTCAGAAACGACCTCACAAGCTCGCTCCGGCCTGGGAAGGTCCCTTCATCATCACCAAGGTGCTACACAACGGAGCATATCATATCTACAACGTAGCCAAGAAAATAGACGAGCCACATGCATGGAACGCAGAGCTGCTTCGTCCTTTCTATACCTAGAATCAGTCGACCCGTCGAGTTGTAATAAAAGCATTCCAGATTATTTTCCAAAGACAAGATCGTTACAGTATCTTAATGATTGGTTTCCCATAATCACTTGTGTCCAAATTCCCCAGTGGGTGGCTTAGCCACGAACCTCATTTGCCTAAGTTAAAAACATTCCGAGTGGAGAGCAATCCTCCCACTCGGGGGCTTAGCTGCGACCCCGTAATCACCTAAGTTAAAAAACACTCCAAGTGGAGAGCGATCCTCCCACTCGGGGGCTTAGATGCGACCCCATAATCACCTAAGTTAAAAAAACACTCCGAGTGGAGAGCAATCCTCCCACTCAGGGGCTTAGCTGCGACCCCGTAATCACCTAAGTTAAAAAACACTCCGAGTGGAGAGCGATCCTCCCACTCGGGGGCTTAGCTGTGACCCCGTAATCGCCTAAGTTAAAAAACACTCCGAGTGGAGAGCGATCCTCCCACTCAGGGGCTTAGCTGTGACCCTGTAATCGCCTAAGTTAAAAAAACACTCCGAGTGGAGAGCGATCCTCCCACTTGGGGGCTTAGCTGCGACCCCGTAATCGCCTAAGTTAAAAGAGACTCTGAGTGGAGAGCAATCCTCCACTCGGGGGCTTAGCTGCGACCCCGTAATCGCCAAAGTTAAAAAACACTCCGAGTGGAGAGCGATCCTCCCACTCGGGGGCTTAGCTGCGACCCCGTAATCGCCTAAGTTAAAAGACACTCTGAGTGGAGAGCGATCCTCCCACTCGGGGGCTTAGCTGCGACCCAATAATCGCCTAAATTAAAAAACGCTCCGAGTGGAGAGCAATCCTCCCACTCGGGGGCTTAGCTGCGACCCCGTAATCGCCTAAGTTAAAAAACACTCCGAGTGGAGAGCGATCCTCCCACTCGGGGGCTTAGCTGTGACCCCGTAATCGCCTAAGTTAAAAAACACTCTGAGTGGAGAGCGATCCTCCCACTCGGGGGCTTAGCTGTGACAATGTAATCGCCTAAGTTAAAAACACTCCGAGTGGAGAGCGATCCTCCCACTCGGGGGCTTAGCTGCGACCTCGTAATCGCCTAAGTTAAAAGACACTCTGAGTGGAGAGCAATCCTCCACTCGGGGGCTTAGCTGCGACCCCGTAATCGCCAAAGTTAAAAAACACTCCAAGTGGAGAGCGATCCTCCCACTCGGGGGCTTAGCTGCGACCCCGTAATCGCCTAAGTTAAAAGACACTTTGAGTGGAGAGCGATCCTCCCACTTGGGGGCTTAGCTGCGACCCCATAATCGCCTAAGTTAAAAACGCTCTGAGTGGAGAGCAATCCTCCCACTCGGGGGCTCAGCTGCGACCCCATAATCACCTAAGTTAAAAAAACGCTCCAAGCAGAGAGCAATCCTCCCACTCGGGGGCTTATGCGACCCCGTAATCACCTAAGTTAAAAAACGCTCCGAGTGGAGAGCAATCCTCCACTCGGGGGCTTAGCTGCGACCCCGTAATCGCCTAAGTTAAAAAACGCTTCGAGTGGAGAGCAATCCTCCCACTCGGAGACTTAGCTGCGGCCCCGTAATTGCCTAAGTTAAAAAACATTCCGAGTGGAGAGCGATCCTCCCACTCGGAGACTTAGCTGCGACCCCGTAATCGCCTAAGTTAGAAAACATTCCAAGTGGAGAGCGATCCTCCCACTCGGGGGCTTAGCTGCGACCTCGTAATCGCCTAAGTTAAAAAACACTCCGAGTGGAGAGCGATCCTCCCACTCGGGGACTTAGCTGTGACCCTGTAATCGCCTATGTTAAAAAACACTCAGAGTGAGGAGCAATCCTCCAACTCGGGGACTTGGCTGCGACCCTGTAATCGCCTAAGTCACACGGGCGTCGACTGAGCATTACCTCTGAGCTACGCCACAAATACAATGTTCCGTCCCTATCCGCAAGGACGAGGAGGCGTCGACTGAGCACAACCTCTGAGCTACGCCACAAGTACAATGCTCCATCCCTATCCGCAAGGACGACGAGGTGTAGGCTGAACACCACGTTTGAGCTCCATCACAAGTACAATGTAATTTCATTCGGCAAAGGGTGAGGAGATCAAATCCACTCGGAACCGAGGGACAATCAGAAACAGTGTAAGAAACAGAGCAAAAGCCACGATATTCAAAGAAATCCAAATTCGGATAAACTCTGCAAAAGTTCAGAACCGCAGCGGACAAGAGTACTCAGGTATCAAGCCTGAAAGAGTTTAATGATTACACGATCACTCGGCATTCCGAGGCAAATAAGTGTGGGGCATAATGTTTTTCAGTTACTCGTCAGGAAAGGGGTTGGCTGGATCACAAAAACTGTCAAGGTCAATGCTGTCCACAATGCGAGTGGCCGCCTCAAGGAAGGGGTCCATGAAGGATTGGAAGGTGTGCTTCTTAGTGTTCGCAAACTTGAGGGCCGCCAGCTTGTCTTCTCTGGCATCTTCGTAGTGCACTCGGACCAATGACAGGGCAACGTCAGCGCCACAGCGAGCAGATGATTTCTTCCATTCCTGCACTCGGCCAGGGATTTGATTCAGTCGAGTCATCAGCGACTTGAGATCTTGTGAGAGTTCGGCCTGAGGCCAGAGTTCGGCATCAACCCGAGTCATCGCCGCCTTCAGTCGAGCCAGATAAGCAATAGCACTGTCCATGCGTGATTCCAACCACAGCAAGCTCATCGCAACATCATCTTTAACGGGACAATTGATGGGGTCGAGACCCGTGTCGACCCGCCCAGTCTCAGCCTCAAAGTCCTGGCAAAGTTCTGCACAATCAGAAAAAATCGTGAGCCGGTAGTATAACAAGACATCCGAATCGACGGCAACTAATCAGTCGAACAATGATACCTTCAAGCTTCAGGACCAGTTTTGCAGCAAGTTGTCCCGGATAGGACTCCAGCTTGCCCGTCTTGGCTTTGAGGCTTCCGACTTCATTGGTCAGGTTCTCCTTGTCCTTCTTCAGTTGCTCAACCTCCTGATTGGCCTCAGAGATGGCGGTCTTCAGCTTCGAGTTCTCCTCTTCCAACTTGCCGACCGAAGCCAGCTTCTTGTCCGCAAGTGCTGTCTTCTCTCGCGCCTCCTTTTGAGCAGCACCAAGATCCAAATCATTCTTCTCCAGAGCCTCCTTCATTTTCTCTAAAGAAACAACACTCTTGAGACGATCTTGAAGCTGACGGTTTTCACTACGCACATCTGTTCGTGTGAAGTCACTCTGTTCAAAGAGACTGAAAGAAAAAACACTGAGAAGCACGAGCCACAAGGTGGACAGGTGACGATTGGTTACCTCCCATGATAGCTGTTTCTTCCTGAGCAGTCTTGAGGTTCTTCTTCGCCAGTTCAAGATCAAGATTGAGGCTGATTTGATTCTTGTTCAACTCAGAAAGTTGAGCCCCAAGATCACAAGACCTCTGCAGTCAGCGAGAGAGAGATATCAGTCGACAAAAACAAAAGATAATCACAGTGAAAGTTACTCTAAGACTACTGCCGAATAGTCTCGGGGACTACACCCAGTGGGTGCACTTAGCATGCCCCCACTGGTTTGGATCAACACTCATCATGGTCTTCCCAACATGAGTAAAAAAAGTAGATTCTCAGACCCCAGCCGACTGCTAGCAGTCGACCGTGGTCTCAAGGACTACACCCAGTGGGTGCACTCTGCGTGCCCCCGCCGGTTCGGATAGACACTCGACTCAGCATGAGTCGAGTGGAGTGGAAGACCTATTAAACTTTAAGGTAGGCACACCCCAGTGGGTGATCGGATATGAAACACGGACCCATGATAGTAGATGCACATATGGGCAGCGAAGCAACAACGACAGTTTTTCATGATTCAAAAGTTCAGTCGGGAGTTAACCGACCTTAACGTTGGTCTGTAGAGCGGTGCTGGCATTATAGGCCACCTGACTGGCCTCGTGCATCACCTTCACTTGCTCCATAACAAGATTCACCTGGCGAAGAGCCTCCCTGGCGGCACTTGGCGAGTCGTCCGGAGTTTGGTATGTAGCAAAGAGTGATGGCGCCAAGGCGGTCGAAGCAGCCACTGGGTCGAACGCATGGAGTTGCACTAGAGCAGCAGGAGTCGGAGTAGTCGACCCTGATGGGCGATCAGTCGTCAGCGGGTCGGCGAATGTTCCGTTGGTCCGAACCGGATCTCCGGATCGCTCGACCACCGCCTCAAGCACCGGCGTCGACTCAGGGACTTGAACTTCAAGCCCTCTCCCGCTCGAGCCCTTGCCTCTCCTCCTCCTCTCCATTAGAGGCACTTCTTCTTCATCATCATCGGGAAGTACGACGATGTCTCGTGGAACTGCAGCAAAAAGAAAACATCAGAGATTCAGCTGACCGACAACTCAATCGACAAAATAAGTGTTAGTCGAGCGGATTTACCAGCTCGGGAGGTGGCCGCGTCATCAGTTTCCTCATCTCCTGGAGCCTTGTCAACGTCCATGTCAGTCGTGGCAGAGGTTGGGCTGGAAAGGTGCACGATCCGATTCGGTCAAAACAGAAGAATCAGTCGGTAGAGGTAAACATAAAAAGGATACTCACCCAGAGGCAACAGGAACATCCATCTTGATCCTGGGCAGAGTGTTCCGAGCTTTTGGAGGAGCATCCTTGGGCTATTTGGCGACTTTTTCTGTTGGCTCCGGAGTCGACGTCCGAGTGCGCTTCTGCGTTTGGGTGCTTGGGGCCACGTTCTTACCACGCCCGCCCGCTGGGTCATGGTGTTGCTTGGATCGACGTTCTGAGCGAGGCGGCGAGTCGACCGCTTCTTCGTTGTCTGACTCGTCGCTTTCCTCCTCGTCTTTTTCGTCCGAAGATTCCCATTCACCGCTCTCCTCCGCACAGTTCTCTCCCTCCTGGCCCTGCTCCAGAACTTGTTCACCATTGGGCATCGAGTACATCTCAATAAAAACCTATAAGACAAGAAGTCGAGTAAAAGTCTGTCGGGTTCAAGATCAGTCGGAATATATCCCCAAAAACAGTCGGCGACGGAAGACACACCTAGTCTGGCAGATTGCTGTCCCTGAAGCGGTCGACTCTCCTGGCTCCTCTGGGGTTGTCTGTTGGGGAACATAGTAATTTCAAAAAAATTCCTACGAACACACAAGATCATGGTGATGAATAGCAACGAGAGGGGAGAGTGTTGTCCATGTACCCTCGTAGACCAAAAGCGGAAGCGGAAGCACAACGTGGTTGATGTAGTCGTACGCCTTCACGATCCGACCGATCAAGTACTGAACGCACGGCACCTCTGAGTTTAGCACACGTTTATCTCGATGACGTCCCTCGAACTCCTATCCAGTCGAGCTTTGAGGGAGAGTTCTGTCAGCACGACGGCATGGTGACGATGATGATGTTCTACCGATGCAGGGCTTCGCCTAAGCACCGCTACGGTATTATCGACGTGCACTATGGTGGGGGGGGGGGCACCGCACACGGCTAAGAGATCCAAGGGATCAATTGTTGTCTCTAGAGGTGCCCCTGCCCCTGTACATAAACGAGCAAGGGGGGGAGGCGGCCGGCCTAGGAGGTGGGGGCGCCAAGGGCGGAGTCCTACTCCTACCGGGAGTAGGACTCCTCCTTTCCTTGTGGGAGTAGGAGAAGGGAAGGAAGAAGGAGAAGGAAGGAAGGGGGCGCCCCCCCTCCCTAGTCCAATTCGGACCAGTGCATGTGGAGGGGTGCGGCCACCCTTTGAGGCCTTTCTCTCCTTTCCCGTATGGCCCATTAAGGCCCAATACGAATTCCCATAACTCTCCGGTACTCCGAAAAATACCCGAATAACTCGGAACCTTTCCGAAGTCCGAATATAGTCGTCCAATATATCGATCTTTACGTCTCGACCATTTCGAGACTCCTCGTCATGTCCCCGATCTCATCCGGTACTATGAACTACCTTCGGTACATAAAAACACATAAACTCATAATATAACCGTCATCAAACTTTAAGCGTGCGGACCCTACGGGTTTGAGAACTATGTAGACATGACCAAGACATGTCTCCGGTCAATAACCAATAGAGGAACCTGGATGCTCATATTGGCTCCCACATATTTTATGAAGATCTTTATCGGTCAAACCGCAGAACAACATACGTTGTTCCCTTTGTCATCGGTATGATACTTGCCCGAGATTCGATCGTCGGTATCTCAATACCTAGTTCAATGTCGTTACCGGCAAGTCTCTTTACTCGTTCGGTAATACATCATCCTGCAACTAACTCATTAGTTACAATGCTTGCAAGGCTTATAGTGATGTGCATTACCGAGTGGGCGTAGAGATACCACTCCGACTATAGGAGTGACAAATCCTAATGTTGAAATACGCCAACCCAACAAGTACCTTCGGAGACACCTGTAGAGCACCTTTATAATCACCCAGTTACGTTGTGACGTTTGGTAGCACACAAAGTGTTCCTCCGGTAAACGGGAGTTGCATAATCTCATAGTTATAGGAACATGTATAAGTCATGAAGAAAGCAATAGCAACATACTAAACGATCAAGTGCTAAGCTAACGGAATGGGTCAAGTCAATCACATCATTCTCCTAATGATGTGATCCCGTTAATCAAATGACAACTCATGTCTATGGTTAGGAAACTTAACCATCTTTGATTAACGAGCTAGTCAAGTAGAGGCATACTAGTGACACTATGTTTGTCTATGTATTCACACATGTACTATGTTTCCGGTTAATAAAATTCTAGCATGAATAATAAAAATTTATCATGAAATAAGGAAATAAATAATAACTTTATTATTGCCTCTAGGGCATATTTCCTTCATTGTCCTTGTTGTCTGTAATGCTCTTCAACCACATGGCCACCGTCTTAGCTGGTACTTCCTCTGGATGGACCCAAGCGGTGTCGTCGACCCCATAGTACATCCACATAGGATGGTCATGGGCCTGGAGAGGCTAGATGCGTTGACTGAGGAATACTTCCAGCAGATCCATGCTAGTGACGCCCTGATTGATCAGTTGGACCACCCTCTCAACTAGCATGTTCGTCTCCATGCTCTCAGCAGCAGTCACTTTCAGCGAGGAAGGAGTCTGAACACGATCAAAGGTGAAGTGGGGAAGTCCGATCGACTGGCCTGGAGTTGCGAGGTCCTGGCAGTAGAACCAGGTGGATTGCCAGCCCCTGACCGATTCAGGAAGAGTCATGGAAGGGAAAGAGCTCCTCTGCCTCTTCTGGATGCCCAAGCCCCCACACATCTGAATGACATGTGTTTTCTCGTCACTCGTGTTTGCTTTCTTCACTGACTGAGAACGGATGGTGAAAATGTGCTTGAAAAGACCCCAGTGCAGTCGACACCCCAGAAAATTCTCGCACATGGACACGAATGCAGCAAGATATGTGATGGTATTGGGAGAGAAGTGATGGAGTTGGGCACCAAAGAAATTCAAGAAACCCGGAAAAAGGGGTGAGGAGGAAGCGAGAAGCCCCGGTCGACATGGGTGGCGAGTAGAACACACTCACCGGCCGTGGCTGTCGCTCCGCCTCCCCCTCTATGTCTACAATGCTCTGTACGGAGCTACTCTAGCTAATTGCTCCCACTTTCAATATGCATCTAGATTGAGACTTAGAGTCATCTAAATCAGTGTCAAATCTTGCATCGATGTAACCCTTTACGACGAACCTCTTGTCACCTCCATAATCGAGAAACATATCCTTATTCCACTAAGGATAATTTTGACCAATGTCCAGTGATCTACTCCTAGATCACTATTGTACTCCCTTGCCAAACCAGGGCAGAGTATACAATAGGTCTGGTCCATAGCATGGCATACTTTTATAAAACCTATGACTGAGGCATAGGGAATGACTTTCATTCTCTTTCTATTTTCTGTCGTGGTCGGGATTTGAGTCTTACTCAATTTCACACCTTTGCAACACAGGTAAGAACTCTTTCTTTGACTGTTCCATTTTGGACTACTTCAAAATCTTGTCAAGGTATGTACTCATTGAAAATCTTATCAAACGTCTTAATCTATCTCAATAGATCTTGATGCTCAATATGTAAGTAGCTTTACTGAGGTCTTTCTTTTAAAGAACTCCTTTCAAACACTTCTTTATGCTTTCCAGAAAAATTCTACATCATTTCTGACCAACAATATGTCACTCACATATACTTAGTGCCCCCACTCACTTCATTGTAAATACATGCTTCAGTGCAAGTCCGTATAAAACTATATGCTTTGATCAACTTATCAAAGCGTATATTCCAACTCCGAGATGCTTGCACCAGTCTATAGATGGATCGCCGGAGCTTGCACATTTTGTTAGCACCTTTAGGATTGACAAAACCTTCTTGTTGCATCATATACAACTCTTCTTTAAGAAAACCATTAAGGAATGCAGTTTTGACATCTATTTGCCAGATTTCATAAAATGTGGCAATTGCTAACATGAATCGGACAGACTTAAGCATCGCTACAATTGAGAAAATCTCATTGTAGTCAACACCTTGAACTTGTAAAAACCTTTTTGCGACAAGTCGAGCTTTGTAGATAGTAACACTATTATCAACGTCCGTCTTCCTCTTAAAGATCCATTTATTTTCTATGGCTTGCCGATCATCGGGCAAGTCCACCAAAGTCCACACTTTGTTCTCATACATGGATCCTATCTCAGATTTCATGGCCTCCAGCCATTTTGCGGAATCTGGGCTCATCATCGCTTCCTCATAGTTCGTAGGTTTATCATGGTCTAGTAACATGACTTCCAGAACAGGATTACCATACCACTCTGGTGTGGACCGTACTCTCGAAGACCTACGAGGTTCTGTAGTAACTTGATCTGAAGTTTGATGATCATCATCATTAGCTTCCTCGCTAATTGGTGTAGGAATCACTGAAACTAATTTCTGTGATGAACTACTTTCCAATTCGGGAGAAGGTACAATTACCTTATCAAGCTCTACTTTCCTCCCACTCACTTCTTTCGTGAGAAACTCCTTCTCTAGAAAGGATCCATCTTAGCAACGAATATCTTGCCTTCGGATATGTGATAGAAGGTGTACCCCAACAGTTTCCTTTTGGTATTCTATGAAGACGCACTTCTCCGATTTGGGTGCGAGCTTATCAGGTTGAAACTTTTTCACATAAGCATCGCAGCCCCAAACTTTAAAAAATGACAACTTTGGTTTCTTGCCAAACCACAGTTCATAAGGCGTCGCCTCAACGGATTTTGATGGTGCCCTATTTAAAGTGAATGCAGTTGTCTCTAATGCATAACCCCAAAATGATAATGGAAAATCGGTAAGAGACATCATAGATCGCACCATATCTAATAAAGTGTGGTTACGATGTTTGGACACACCATTACGCTGTGGTGTTCTAGGTGGCATGAGTTGCGAAACTATTCCGCATTGTTTCAAATGAAGACCAAACTCGTAACTCAAATATTCTCCTCTACGATCAGATCGTAGAAACTTTATTTTCTTGTTACGATGATTTTCCACTTCACTCTGAAATTCTTTGAACTTTTCAAATGTTTCAGACTTATGTTTCATCAAGTAGATATACGCATATCTGCTCAAATCATCTGTGAAGGTCAGAAAATAACGATACCAGCCGCGAGCCTCAACACTCATCTGATCGCATACATCAGTATGTATTATTCCCAATAAGTCAGTTGCTCGCTCTATTATTCCGGAGAACAGAGTCTTAGTCATCTTGCCCATAAGGCATGGTTCGCAAGCATCAAGTGATTCCAAAATCCCATCAGCATAGAGTTTGTTCATGCTCTTTACACCAATATGACCTAAACGGCAGTGCCACAAATAAGTTGCACTATCATTATTAACTTTGCATCTTTTGGCATCAATATTATGAATATGTGTATCACTACGATCGAGATCCAACAAACTATTTTCATTGGGTGTATGACCATTGAAGGTTTTATTCAAGTAAAAAGAACAACAATTATTCTCTGACTTTAAATGAATAATCGTATTGCAATAAACATGATCAAATCATATTCATGCTCAACGCAAATGCCAAATAACATTTATTTAGGTTTAACACTAATCCCGAAAGTATAGGGAGTGTCTGATGATGATCATATCAATCTTGGAACTACTTCCAACACTCATTGTCACTTCCCCTCAACTAGTCTCTGTTTATTATGTAACTCCTATTTCGAGTTACTAATCTTAGCAACTGAACAAGCATCAAATACTCAGGGGCTAATATAAACACTAGTAAGGCACACATCAATAACATGTATATCAAATATACCCTTGTTCACTTTGCCATCCTTCTTATGCACCAAATATTCAGGGCATTTCCGTTTCCAGTGACCATTTCCTTTGCAGTCTAAGCACTCAGTTTCAGGCTTTGGTCCACCTTTGGGCTTCTTCACGGGAGTGACAACTTGCTTGTCATTCTACTTGAAGTTCCCTTTCTTTCCCTTTGCCCTTTTCTTGAAACTAGTGGTCTTGGCAATCATCAACACTTGATGCTTTTTCTTGATTTCTACCTTCGTTTATATCAACATCGCGAAGAGCTCGGGAATCGTTTTCGTCATCCTTTGCATACTATAGTTCATCACGAAGTTCTACTAACTTGGTAATGGTGACTAGAGAACTCTGTCAATCACTATCTTATCTGGAAGATTAACTCCCACTTGATTCAAGCGATTGTAGTACCCAGACAATCTGAGCACATGCTCACTAGTTGAGCAATTCTCCTCCATCTTTTAGCTATAGAACTTGTTGGAGACTTCACATCTCTCAACTCGGGTATTTGCTTGAAATATTAACTTCAACTCCTGGAACATCTCATATGGCCCATGATGTTCAAAACGTCTTTGAAGTTCCGATTCTACGCCGTTAAGCATGGTGCACTAAACTATCAAGTAGTCATCATACTGAGCTAGACAAACGTTCATAACGTCTGCATCTGCTCCTGCAATAGGTCCATCACCTAGCGGTGCATCAAGGACATAATTCTTCTGTGCAGCAATGAGGACAATCCTCAGATCACGGATCCAATCCGCATCATTTATACTAACATCTTTCAACTTAGTTTTCTCTAGGAACATATCAAAATAAAACAGGGGAGCTAAACGCGAGCTATTGATCTACAACATAATTTGCAAAAAACTATCATCACGTGAAATGGAGTAGTTTTCAATGGTGAACATTACTATGTTGATCATATCTACTATATGATTCACGCTCGACCTTTCGGTCTCAGTGTTCCGAGGCCATATCTGCATATGCTAGGCTCGTCAAGTTTAACTTGAGTATTCTGTGTGTGCAAAACTGGCTTGCACCCATTGTAGATGGACGTAGAGCTTATCACACCTGATCATCACGTGGTGTCTGGGCACGACGAACTTTGGCAACGGTGCATACTCAGGGAGAACACTTTTATCTTGAAATTTAGTGAGAGATTGTCTTATAATGCAACCGTCAATCAAAGTAAGATAAGATGCATAAAAGATAAACATCACATGCAATCAATATAAGTGATATGATATGGCCATCATCATCTTGTGCTTGTGATCTCCATCTCCGAAGCACCGTCATGATCACCATCGTCACCGACGCGACACTTTCATCTCCATCGTAGCATCGTTGTCGTCTCACCAACTATTGCTTCTACAACTATCGCTACCGCTTAGTGATAAAGTAAAGCAATTACAGGGCGATTGCATTGCATACAATAAAGCGACAACCATATGGCTCTTGCCAGTTGCCGATAACTCGGTTACAAAACATGATCATCTCATACAATAAAATATAGCATCATGTCTTGACCATATCACATCACAACATGCCCTGCAAAAACAACTTAGACGTCCTCTACTTTGTTGTTGCAAGTTTTATGTGGCTGCTATGGGCTTAGCAAGAACCGTTCTTACCTACGCATCAAAATCACAACGATAGTTCGTCAAGTTAATGTTGTTTTAACCTTCTCAAGGACCAGGCGTAGCCACACTCGGTTCAACTAAAGTTGGAGAAACTGACACCCGCCAGCCACCTGTGTGCAAAGCATGTCGGTAAAACCAGTCTCGCGTAAGCGTACGCGTAATGTCGGTCCGGGCCGCTTCATCCATCAATACCGCCGAACCAAAGTATGACATGCTGGTAAGCAGTATGACTTGTATCGCCCACAACTCACTTGTGTTCTACTCGTGCATATAACATCAACACATAAAACCTAGCTCGGATGCCACTGTTGGGGAATGTAGTAATTTCAAAAAAAATTCCTACGCACACGCAAGATCATGGTGATGCATAGCAACGAGAGGGGAGAGTGTTGTCCACATACCCTCGTAGACTGAAAGAGGAAGCGTTAGCACAACGCGGTTGATGTAGTCATACGTCTTCACGATCCGACCGATCAAGTACCGAACGCACGGCACCTCCGAGTTTAGCACACGTTCAGCTCGATGACGTCCCTCAAACTCCAATCCAGCCGAGCTTTGAGGGAGAGTTCTGTCAGCACGACGGCGTGGTGATGATAATGATGTTCTACCGACGCAGGGCTTCGCCTAAGCACCGCTACGATATTATCGAGGTGGACTATGGTGGGGGGGGCACCGCACACGGCTAAGAGATCCAAGGGATCAATTGTTGTCTCTAGAGGCGCCCCCTGCCCCCGTATATAAAGGAGCAAGGGGGAGGCGGCCGGCCTAGGAGGTGGGGGCGCCAAGGGAGTAGGAGAAGGGAAGGAAGAAGGAGAAGGAAGGAAGGGAGCGCCCCCCTCCCTAGTCCAATTCGGACCAGTCCATGGGGAGGGGTGCGACCACCCATTGAGGCCTTTCTCTCCTTTCCTGTATGGCCCATTAAGGCCCAATACGAATTCCCGTAACTCTCCGGTACTCCCGAAAATACCCGAATCACTCGGAACCTTTCCGAAGTCCGAATATAGTCGTCCAATATATCGATCTTTACGTCTCGACCATTTCGAGACTCCTCGTCATGTCCCTGATCTCATGCGGGACTCCAAACTACCTTCGGTACATCAAAACAAATAAACTCATAATATAACCGCCATCAAACTTTAAGCGTGCGGACCCTACGGGTTCGAGAACTATGTAGACATGACCGAGACACGTCTCCGGTCAATAACCAATAGCGTAACCTGGATGCTCATATTGGCTCCCACATATTTTACGATAATCTTTATCGGTCAAACTGCATAACAACATACGTTGTTCCTTTGTCATCGGTATGTTACTTGCCCGAGATTCGATCGTCAGTATCTCAATACCTAGTTCAATCTCGTTACCGGCAAGTCTCTTTACTCGTTCCGTAATACATCATCCTACAACTAACTCATGAGTTACAATGCTTGCAAGGCTTATAGTGATGTGCATTACCGAGTGGGCCCAGAGATACCTCTCCGACTATTGAAGTGACAAATCCTAATCTCGAAATACGCCAACCCAACAAGTACCTTTGGAGACACCTGTAGAGCACCTTTATAATCACCCAGTTACGTTGTGACGGTTGGTAGTACACAAAGTGTTCCTCCGGTAAACGGGAGTTGCATAATCTCATAGTTATAGGAACATGTATAATTCATGAAGAAAGCAATAGCAACATACTAAACGATCAAGTGCTAAGCTAACGGAATGGGTCAAGTCAATCACATCGTTCTCCTAATGATGTGATCCTGTTAATCAAATGACAACTCATGTCTATGGTTAGGAAACTTAACCATCTTTGATTAACGAGCTAGTCAAGTAGAGGCATACTAGTGACACTATGTTTGTCTATGTATTCACACATGTACTATGTTTCCGGTTAATACAATTCTAGCATGAATAATAAAAAATTTCTCATGAAATAAGGAAATAAATAATAACTTTATTATTGCCTCTAGGGCATCTTTCCTTCATTATCCTTGTTGCCTGTAATGCTCTTCAACCACATGGCCACCGTCTTAGCTGGTACTTCCTCTGGATGGACCCGAGCGGTGTCGTCGACCCCAGAGTACATCCACATAGGATGGTCACGCGCCTAGAGAGGCTGGATGCATTGACTGAGGAATACTTCCAGCAGATCCATGCCAGTGACGCCCTGATTGATCAGTTGGACCACCCTCTCAACTAGCATGTTCGTCTCCATGCTCTCAGCAGTAGTCACTTTCAGCGAGGAAGGAGTCTGAACACGATCAAAGGTGAAGTGGGGAAGTCCGATCGACTGGCCTGGAGTTGCGAGGTCCTGGCAGTAGAACCAGGTTAACTGCCAGCCCCTGAGCGATTCAAGAAGAGTCATGGAAGGGAAAGAGCTCCTCTGCTTCTTCTGGATGCCCAAGCCCCCACACATCTGAATGACATGTGTTTTCTCGTCACACGTGTTTGCTTTCTTCACCGACTAAGAACAGATGGTGAAAATGTGCTTGAAAAGACCCCAGTGCGGTCGACACCCCAAAAAATTCACGCACATGGACAAGAATGCAGCAAGATATGTGATGGTATTGGGAAAGAAGTGATGGAGTTGGGCGCCGAAGAAATTCAAGAAACCCCAGAAAAAGGGGTGAGGAGGAAGCGAGAAGCCCCGGTCGACATGGGTGGCGAGCAGAACACATTCACCCGAGCATGGCTGTGGCTCCGCCTCCCCCTCTGGCAACCTTGCAGCGCCCTTGGCGATCAACCCACACTCCACCAGTTCGTCCAGATCTTCCTGCCGGAGCGAAGACCGGATCCAATCGCCTTGGATCCAGCCTGGCGGCTGCGCAGAGCGCAACGACGACCCACGATTCTATTTCTTGCCTTTTGCTGCCCCCGTCGCCTTCTTCGCGCATTCCAGCGCTGTCGTCTTGTACTTCACCATGGTGGCAGAGTGGCAGTGTCGACAGCGGAGGAGCCGGATGTGGTGGAGAAGCAGAGGAAAAGAGGAAAAAATGGACACGCACAGTGCAGGCGCCTCGGCTCCGTCGCCTTATAAAGGCCCACTTCTGAGTGGCTGACGCGTGGGTCCAGGCGATCCTGTCAAATCTCGCAACAGTCGCGCATGGCGTACGTGGTGAAAAAGGTGGCACGGAGATTGAGGCGCTCCTGTTTATCCACCCTGCTTACCTCGGCACACTCCGTCCCGCGCGCTTCCCCGAAATTTCGAATCCCGTGAAATACGGGATACACTGCAACCAATCGCGCCAAAGATTCAGCACCGCGAAACAACACTCGACAGATGATGTTACAAATTCACTCGGCAACTTTCTGAATCGATCAAGGCGACTGAGTCGAAGCTGAAGTTCTAACATGGGTCTTTTATCCTGCGTAAAATACTCGTGAAGCCCAAGGATCGGAGCAAGATCAACTTCAACATTTTTTCCACTCGGACCTTAATCCATTCGGGGGCTAATGATGAGGATACAGACCTAGGGTAGGGTCACAGGCCTGACCTATACGCCCTACCCAAGCTCACTACCCTAGAAGCAAAGAAGCTCAAGAGACAACAGAGGGTACCCAGTAAAGGTGTCGAGTGCAATCCACTCGACCAATGAACCACTCGGATACCCCTCCTTCCCGAAGTCACACGACCAGTCAATCACTCGACCATACAAGAAACCACTTGACCTACAGAAGACCAGAAGTCTGTCAGAACAGCAACGGGCGAGTATTCACTTCATAGTCTTGAAGGTCATTAAAGGCACTTAAGGCTGGCGTTACCAGTAACGCCTCAATCTTTATGTACATTCAACCCTCTGTAACGGGGGATGGTTGGGGTCCTGGCGAACTCTATATAAGCCACCCCCTCCTCTAGGACAAGGGTTCGCACCCCCTGTAACACACACACATTCATACATTCCAGTCGACCGCCTCCGGGCTCCGAGACGTCGGGCTTTTACCTCCTCCGAGAGGGGCCTGAACTCGTAAACACTTGCGTACAACCTTGTCATAGTTAGGACCTTGCCTCTCCATACGTACCCCCTATACTTACTGTCAGACTTAGTACCACAACAGGTGATGCTATCGTACATCCACGTTGATGGAGACTTCAACCCACAAAGGGTAACGGCCGCGTGAGTCCACGGAGGGCTCCACCCACGAAGGCTGCACGAAGAAGCACCTTGTCTATCCCACCATGGCCATCACCCACGAAGGACTTGCCTCACTTGGGTAGATCTTCACGAAATAGGCGATCTCCTTGCCCTTACAAACTCCTTGGTTCAACTCCACAATCTTGACGGAGTCTCCCAAGTGACACCTAACCAATCTAGGAGACACCACTCTCCAAAAGGTAATAGATGGTGTGTTGATGATGAACTCTGTACTCTTGCGCTTCAAATGATAGTCTCCCCAACACTCAACTCTCTCACACAAATTTGGCTATGGTGGAAAGATGATTTGACTGGAAAGCAACTTGGGGAAGGCTAGAGATCAAGATTCCTGTTGTCGGAATGGAATGTCTTGGTCTCAACACATGAGTAGGTGGTTCTCTTTCAGCAAATGAATGTTGGAAGTGTAGGCACGTTCTGATGGCTCTCGCCACGAATGAAGAGTGGGTGGAGGGGTATATATATAGCCTGCACACAAAATCTAACCGTTACACACAGATTCCCAAACTCAGTGAGACTAAATAGTGAAACTCAGTCAGACCAATTCAGTTCAAATTGTGAACATTAGGCTTTTCGGTGGGACCGACATGATCAACTCGGTGGGACCAATGCGCTACGGTTAGGGCATAACTTGATCTCAGTGAGACCGATCACATGAACTCATTGGGACCCATTTTAGTAATAGGCAAACATAGAGTTGGTCAGGCAAACTCGGTGGGCCCAATTCGCTCATTTCGGTGAGACAGAAACATTACGAAAAGGAAATAGGGAGTTTGGATTGCGAACTTGGTGGGACCGATCGCTCATTTCGGTGAGACCGAAACGTTACAAAGGGAAACAGAGAGTTTGCAATACCATCTCGGTGAGATCGAGATCCCTGTCGGTAAAACCGAAGTGATTAGGGTTTGTGGCAGTGGCTATGTCAAATGAACTCGGTGGCGCCGGATAGGTCAAATCGGTGGGGCCAAGTTTGAGTTTTAGGTTTAGGACATATGTGGAAATGAGTAAGTGGTTGAGGGTTTGTGGAGCATATCACTAAGCATTTTGAGCAAGCAAGCCATTAAGCAACACCTCATCCCCTTTTAATAGTATTGGCTTTCCTGTGGGCTCAATGTGATCTTGGATCACTAAAATGAAAATGTAGAGTCTTGAGCTTGTTGCCAATATGTGTCCTTAGCATTTTGAGGGGTCCACATCTCTAGTCCATGCCATGACAATCATTGAACTTTCTGAAATGATCATCTTGAAAGAGTATTAGTTCAATGATCTATATGTTGTTACGAATTGCCAAAACCATCCAGGGATTAGTTGCACTTTCACTTTCACCTAGCGGTGCATCAAGGACATGATTCTTCTATGCAGCAATGAGGATAATCCTCCAGTTATGGACCCAGTCCGTGTAGTTGCTACCATCATTTTTCAACTTAGCTTTCTCTAGGAACGCACTAAAATTCAGGGGAATGGTAGAATGGGCCATTGATATACAACATAGATATGCAAATACTATCAGGAGTAAGTTCATGATAAATTAAGTTCAATTAATCAAATCACTTAAGAAGTCACACTTAGATAGACATCCCTCGAGTTATCTAAACGATATGTGATCCAAATCAACTAATCCTTGTCCGATCATCATGTGAGATGGAGTAGTCATCAATGGTGAACATCTCTATGTTGATCATATCTACTATATGATTTACATTCGACCTTTCGGTCTCTAGTGTTCCGAGACCATGTCTGTACATGCTAGGCTCGTCAAGTTTAACCCAAGTATTCTGCATGTGCAAAACTGTCTTGCACCCGTTGTATGTGAACATAGAGTCTCTCCCGATCATCACGTGGTGTCTCAACACGACGAACTGTAGCAACGGTGCATACTCAGGGAGAACACTTTTACCTTGAAATTTAATTAAGGGATCATCTTATAATGCTACCGCCGTACTAAGAAAAATAAGATGCATAAAAGATAAACATCACATGCAATCAAAATATGTTACATGATATGGCCATCATCATCTTGTGCTTTTGATCTCCATCTCCAAAGCATCGTCATGATCTCCTTCATCACCGGCTCGACACCTTGAGCTCCATCGTTGCGTTGTGGTCATCTTGCCAACTATTGCTTCTACAACTATCGCTAATGCATAGTGATAAAGTAAAGCAATTATATGGCGTTGGCATTTCATACAATAAAGAGACAACCATAAGGCTCCTGCGGTTGTCAGACATCTTACAAAACATGATCATCTCATACAATAACGTTTATCACATCATGACTTGACCATATCACATCACAACATGCCCTGCAAAAACTAGTTAGACGTCCTCTACTTTGTTGTTGCAAGTTTTACGTGGCTGTTACGGGCTTCTAGCAAGAACCGTTCTTACCTACGCATGAAACCACAATGGTGTTTCGTCAAGTTTGTTGTTTTAATCTTCTTCAAGGATCGGCCGCAGTCAAATTCGATTCAACTAAAGTAGGAGAAACAGACACCGACCAGCCACCTTTATGCAAAATTAGTTGCATGTCTGTCGGTGGAACCGGTCTCATGTGCGTGGACATGTAAGGTTGGTTCGGGCCGCTTCATCCCACAATACCGCCGAATCAAAATAAGACGTTGGTGGTAAGCAGTATGACTACCACCGCCCACAACTCTTTGTGCTCTAATCGTCCATATCATCGATGCATAGACTTGGCTCGGATACCACTATTGAGAAACGTTGCATGGAAAACAAAAAAAATTTACGCACTCGCAATGATCTATCTATGGAGATGCATAGCAACGAGGGAGAGAGTGCGTCTACGTACCCTCGTAGACCGTAAGCGGAAGCATTTGACAACGCGGTTGATGTAGTCGAACTTCTTCTAGCTCCGACCGATCAAGTACCAAATGTACGACACCTCCGAGTTCTGCACACGTTCAGCTCGGTGACGTCCTTTGCCTTCTTGATCCAGCAAGACGTCGAGGTAGTAGATGTGTTCCGTCAGCACGATGACGTGGTGACGGTGATGGTGAAGTGATCCTCGCAGGGCTTCGCCTAAGCACTACAAATATATGATCGGGGGTGTAAACTGTGGAGGGGGGCGCCGCACACGGATAAAACTATTGTCTGGTGTGTGCTAGCCCCCCCCCCCCCCACACACACACACACACACACATATATATATATATATATATATATATATATATATATATATATATATATATATATATAGGTGGGAGGGAGAGGGGAGGCAGCCAGGAGGTGCCCAAGTAGGCCGAATCCTACTTGGCGTCTTCCCATGGCCGGCGCCCCCTGCCTTATTTGCCGGAGAGGGAAGGAAAGAGGAGGGAGGAACACTTCCGTTATCCGAATACTACTGTCCTATATATCAATCTTTACCTCTCAACCATTTCTATACTCCTCGTCATGTCCGTGATCTCATCTGGGACTCTGAACAACATTTAATCACCAAATCCCATAACTCATATAATAATATATCGTCATCGAACGTTAAGCGTGCGGACCCTACGAGTTCGAGAACTATGTAGACATGACCGAGACACCTCTCCGGTCAATAACCAATAGCGGAACCCGGATGCCCATATTGGCTCCTACATATTCTACGAAGATCTTTATCGGTCGAACTGTGATGACAACATACGACATACGCAATTCCTTTTGTCTATCGGTAGGTTACTTGCCCGAGATTCGAATATCAGTATCTTCATACCTAGTTCAATCTCGTTACCGGCAAGTCTCTTTACTCGTTTCGTAATACATCACCTCGTGACTAACTCCTTAGTCGTTTGCTTGCAAACTTATGATGTGTATTACCGAGAGGGCACAGAGATACATCTCCGATACTCGGAGTGACAAATCCTAATCTCGATCTATGCCAACTCAACAGACACCTTCGGAGATACCTGCAGAACATCTTTATAATCACTCAGTTGCATTGTGACGTTTGATAGAACACAAGGCATTCCTCTGGTATCTGGGAGTTCCATAATCTCATAGTCGAAGGAATATGTATTTGACATGAAGAAAGCAATAGCAATAAAACTGAACGATCATAATGCTAAGCTAATGGATGGGTCTTATCCATCACATCATTCTCCTAATGATTTGACCCCGTTATCAAATGACAACTCATGTCCATGATTAGAAAACCTTAACCATCTTTGATCAATGAGCTAGTCAAGTAGAGGCTCACTAGGGACATGGTGTTTGTTTATATATTCACACATGTATTTAGGTTTCCGATCAATACAATTCTAGCATGAATTATAAACCTTTTATCATGAATAAGGAAATATAAAATAACAACTTTATTATTGCCTCTAGGGCATATTTCCTTCATATTTAGTGTAGAATTTTTTGAGTGTGTAGACTATTACTTAATTTAGAAACAATCAGACGATACATAATATTTTAGAGTTGAAATTTTGATTAATATGCTTTTGTCTACAATCCGATGAATACTATTGTGTACAATCCGATTTTAATAGTGAATTTAATCTCTGCATTTAGTGTAGAATATTTTTAGTTTAGAAACGATCATATGATATATAGTCTTTTAGTGTTGAATCTTCGATTGTACAATCCAATGAATGCTTATGTGTAGATTCGAATTTTGGCAGTCTATTTAGTCATTAAATATCTTCATCAATAGGAAAATGGCGCCACCACCACCATGTAAACTATGCAAGTCAAGGTGCGACAATTGCCTTGCAAGTGGCATGTTGTTCGACATCTATTTCGAACTGAGTTTTGTTCCTGCAACGGTTATAAATTATATAAACCTTCTAACAGTTACTTCTTTTGTTTTTATTGCTACTACCATTAAAGAATTGTTTTTTTTATTTTTTGTTTTTTGTTACACAGATCAACCCATGCAATGTGAGGTTGAAATTCAATGAGTTAGTCGAAGACACTATGATCTTCAGGCTCCTGGGGGCCTCTACACTTTGGAGGTCGAGAAAGGACGAAAGATGTCCCGGATGGGAGATGGATGAGATCGTTTCCTCACCCACAATTGTCTCACCGGGCTGAATTGATCAGCTAGTCCTTCAGAGGATGATGACCCGGGCTGGATATTATCTATCTCAATACGAATGAAGATGCAGAGGATCCACTTGATGATGTCCTCTTTGCCCAAAGAATGAGGCTATACAACCGATGAATGTTTATGTGTAGATTCAAATTTTGGTAGTCCATTTAGTCATTAAATATCTTCATTAATAGGAAAATGGAGCCACCACCACCATGTAAACTATGCAAGTCAAGGTGCGACAACAGCCTTGCAAGTGGCATGTTGTTCGACAACTATTTCCAACTGAGTTTTGTTCCTGAATTATGTAAACCTTCTAACAGTTATTTCTTTTATTTTTATTGCTATTACAATTAAAGCATTGTGTTTTTTGTTTTTTGTTTTTTGTTACACAAATCCCATGCAATGTGAGGTTGAAAGTCAATGAGCTAGCCAGAGACACTATGATCTTCGAGGCTCCTGGGGGCCCCTACACTTTGGAGGTCGAGAAAGGACGAAAGATGTCCCGGATGGGAGATGGATGAGATCGTTTCCTCACCCACAATTGTCTCATCGGGGTGAATTGACCAGCTTCTCCTTCAGAGGATGAAGACTCGGGCTGGCTATTATCTATCTCAACACGGATGAAGATGCGGAGGAACCACTTGATAATGTCGTCTTTACCCAAAGAATGAGGCTGAACGATGATGAGACCGGCAACCTCTAGGACAAATTTCAGCCACGTGATAACTACGTCGGGGTGCCATTCGTGACACGTCTGACAAGGACCAATGTTACCCGCCATGTCATGGTATGTTACTTAATTTATTAATTTTTTTAGTGTTGGAATCTGTTGATGTGCTTACCATGTGTAGAATCTGATTGATATGCTTAGTGTAGACTCTATCTGGTTGATATGCTTAGTGTAGAATCCGATGATATGCTTGGTGTAGAATCCGAAGATATATGTGAATTCAAGTGTATGTTTTTTGATATTGCGCATGACATGCTCATTTATCACAGTGTAGGGAAATGTGTATGATATGCTTGCGAGAGTATGTGCGAGGCTACTTAATTGATATATATTTTTCTTCAGAAATTGCCTAAGAGGCTAGCTCTGAGCTGTGTAATCGAGGTTGTTGAAGCAGGCTATGATAGAGTACGCCTTACCGCAAGGGTCTCCATCACCACCTATGCGTACATAGCAGACACGGACAATTTCACTGTCTTAAGCTAGGTGGGGTAGAAGAACTTCCTCATTGGAAGAATCTTCAGGTTGGACAGGTTATCTTAGTCACTAAGTGTTAAGTAAATTGATATTAAATATTAGTTCGCTTGTAGTGCATGTTCGCAGTGACTAATATTAGTTAGAACTATTTGTGAGATCGATGATTGCCGGATATCTTCTCTATATAATTATATATGTTTGACCATTGTGCCAGTGCTGGTCTATATAATTATCTATGTGATCAAGATGCAGAATGCTATATTGTGGTGCAAATAATTCTTTTGGCTGCAAAAACGGTTGTTAACTTACGTGTTACATGGGATGCCGCGATGGAAAATAATAGTGCTGGCGTGGGACACGTGGCATGCCACGAGCACCTAAATTATTGTTGATGTGGGCACCAAACCACCATTATTGTTAACAGTAATGCTATATTAGTGGTGTTGGACTCCCACACCAGTAAGACACTTGTTGCCACGTCATAGTTAGAGCATCTCCAGCCACGCCCCCAACACGCCCTTCCCAGGCGATTTCGCGCCGACGCCAAAAATCAGCCCAGTCGCGCCCCCAGGAGCCCGTTTTTCGCCGGTTTGATCCCAAACTGGCGCCAGTGGACCCAGGCCGAACCCGACGCGCTGGGGGACGCCCGTGGCGCCGGGGCAAGCGGTTTTGGCGCGAACTAACTGCGGGCCCGCCGAGTCAGCGATACTCGCCTCTTCGTCCTCAGAACGCCTCGGTTTCCCGTGGGGAATCAATGCTGCCGGTCAGCCTTCCATTGATTCCTCACGGGCGGCGCTTCACGGGCGGCGCGGCGACGCCCTCCCTCCCGCCACGCGTACACACGACACTCGGCGGCTATAAAAGCATCGCCTCCCCGTCGCCTCTGGCCACACCACGCCATGGTCTGCCTCTCTATCCCTGTGCGCAGCCGCTGCCGATGATCCTCCCCTCTCTCCCCAAGCCCAGCCGCGACAATGTGCGAGCGTTTCCCCGGCAATGGAGCGGCGGCCAACGGCTTCGGCTTCCGCTCGCTGCACGAATGGGAGGCGTATTTGCTCTTCGAGGCCAACATCCCGGCGCCTCCAGACATGCGCGTAGGGCCGGGCGGATGGAGGCTCAGCGCCAGTGGCGTCGCCATTCCCCCGGTGCCCGACGTCAACGCGCGCGCCAACTACTTCGCCAACGAGGTCGACCGCGTGCGGGCGTCGCTGACCGTGGAGCAGCGCACCCTCCCGTAGTACGCCGCCGACAACCACGAGGCGTGGGCGGCATACTTCCAGCACCGGCAGGCGTAGCGGCTCACCTCCACCAACGGGGTGCCGGCGGTGGGGGCACCAAGAACAGCGAGGGGTGCCGCCTGTGGTGGGGCGCCCCCGGCCGCATGCTCCAAGAGGTTCTCCAGCACCTCGAGGGCATCAATGACCCGCCGCTAACATACCCTGCTACGGCCGCCGCCCCGGTCCCCCGTCGAAATGCCAGGCAATGGATGCCCAGGAGGTTCGGCCCCGCCTCGTCTTCCTCCTCCCGCTCCTCTTCCCGCTTCTCCGGCTCGTCGGTGGTGTTTGGCATCAAGGCCGAGCCCACAGCGGAGACGCCGCTCGGCTGGCGCACCCGCAACGCCGGCATCGTCGTCAATGAGGGCGGCGGGCGCGCCTCCTCCTTGGCTCCTCCCCGCTACGTCAAGCCAAAGACGGAGTCGGGGCTCACCGCCGTGAAGACGGAGCCAGGGCTCGCCGGCGGCACGAAGGAGGAGCTCGACGACGCAGTGGCCTTGAAGTGGGCGCGCGAAGATTGGGCGCGGACGGAGCTGCAGCGCCAGTGCCACGCCTACGAGCAGTTCGCCGCTCGGCGCCATCGCTGCGACGAGAGAGGCGTCATCGTCCCCGACGACGATAGTGACAACGACGCGCCGCCGCCACCGGTCCGCCAGGGTGACGCCTGGCAGGTGTCCAGCAGGGGCGGCCGCGTCAAGGAGGAGATGGACGACGGGGACGACGGCGAGGATGGCGGTGGCGACGTCGACGACTTCGCCGCGCTCAGCACGTTCTTCGTCCCGTAGTTGTAGTTGCGGCCCTTCTTTTAAAAGTACTTCATTTTGCTATCTAAAAAACTATGCTAATGTCATGTTCGCCGAATTTTAGCTGAATTTTTGTCCCCATTTGCCGAACTTTAGCCGAATTCCTTTTTATTAAAAACCCGCCTTCTGGGGGCGACCCTGGGGCCAGCGGCTGGGATCCCGAAAGCCCCCACGCCGATTTTAGCGTTGGTTCGCCCCCAGGCAGCGATTTTACGCGCCCCCTGGGGGACGAACGGCTGGAGATGCTATTAGGCTTTTATGCACTAGTGTATACACAATAGAAGAACAACCATAATTATAAAGTAGGGGATTACGTCAACCATAGAGGGCCTAAACCTGTACATCCTTGTGTGCACTCATTTGCACCTCAATAGTTTTGCGCTCCATTCCTATACCTATACTTATTGTTGGGATTATATCCACGACAGTTGGCACCCACCGTGGGGCATAATATCTATCGATCTATAGTGCATATGGCTTCTCCTTCATCGATGGTCGGCGGCGAGCTACTTCCGAGGCAGGTCATCTGCTTTGGTTCACTCAGTTTCTCCATCATCGAGTCGCCCTGACATCAAGATGGTCTACGAGCAGCTATCGTCGCTCGCATCTTCTTTCGCCTGACGCCACTGGAGAACGTCATGCAGTGACTCCACATTGGCAATGGAGAGGGAGGTGCGTGGGTTGACGAAGATTGGCTTTGGATCTTGTACTCGGCAAGACATCGGGCCACGGAGGCGGAGTTCGCCGCATGAGTCAGTGATAAATTCTAGGCCTCCGAAGAAGAGAGCCTGGCTTGGCTCGTAAGTGTCGGTGGGCTCGATCAACCCCGCGGAGTTGGTGATGAAGTTCATCGCCCCAAAGGCAAACATCTTGCCAGGAGCAAAGGCGACATTGTTAATGTCAAATTCCATCTGGATCTCGGTTTCGGCTAGCATGACCCATACCTGGCGCGCCACTATCTTTGTGAATTCGGTAGACCCCTCGTTAGGGCGCAACGATAACCGTAAAAGCCTAGAGAGGAAACATGAGATAATTTACCTAGGTTCATCCCCTCATGGTGGACGTGAAACCCTGCTCCTGCTCTTTATTGTATTGATTGGATGGGATATACAAAGTACAAGGTAGATCTCGATGATCATAGGTATACCAATGGGTAATGACTAAAGCGTGTCTATCAACTAGCCTGACCTTGGTTTATAAGGGACCCCAGGGGCCTAAGGTTAAAGAGTCCTAGTTTGTTATAAGGCCATGGAAGGATCTCCACGCAGTTCAGCCTCCTTGTCTTGCCTGGCAAGGATGTCGATTCCTTCATTCTCGAGGCCCCCCAAGTCGTGCTGAAGGCCCAAGCCATACACCGACCTAGGTTTCCTGGGCCGGCCTGGTAGGCCGACTTCCGAGGTCTTGACGTGTTACACCGTCAATACCCTTCTTAGAACTATTGGGGACAAAATGAAGTTCTATTTGTGTTGCAAACATTACCACTCTTACAGGGTTTACGTGCCTCACCGGATTGATAACTTCGTTTCTTACTAAATACTGAGGGAAAACTTCCTACGTACTACAAACTTCTGCGCTTGGGAGCCAACCATGTACTTGATACACAAGTCAGCAAGATATGGGGCATGGAAGCGTGACGGCGTGGCCATCGGCCTAGGGCGTAACATCTCCCGCCATCCTACTGCACCACTGTTGCAGCGAGTGGCGGCTTCGCCCAGCGTGGCACGACTGCAATCTCCCGACACGGATTCCTGCGGTGTGGCCCTCCAGCTACTTGTCCTTCCTATTGTAGCCCACGACATGCACACGATGTTGGCCGTCTCCATTCAGTACGACGACACGACCTCATCATCCCCAGCCAGCCACGTGTCTCCCATGCGTGACCGGCGAGGCCACGCCTTCTAGTACACGGCATCCAGAAGGAGAGGCGACACATGACCTGGCTGCCTCCCGACAACGGTAGCCGATGCGGTGCTGCGAGCGGTCTCTCCCTCTAGACTTGGGGATCGACGACTGATGTGTGAGGGAAGGGCTCGGGCTCGGGAATGAGATATAGGGTGGAGGAGAGAGGTGACTCCCTACTAGCTCAATTGGCACACGCCTTGCTGGTGTGGCAATGCCCAGTCAACGGTCAACGCGATCAAAACCGCCCCAAGTGAGTCAAAACCACTCAGGGTTGACTCCTGAACCGGGTGCTTAATTTAAGGTGTGGGCCAGCCGGTTTTGAAGTTTGGAATTAGTTCTCAAACTGAGTCCCACTCTTATACTATCTCCGTCCGGGTTTACTGATCCACATTGTATTTTGTGCCAAATTTTGACCATAGATTAAACTAACAAAATGTTATGTCATCAAACATTATATTTTTGAAAACTATGTTCAAATACGAATTCAATGGGATAATATTTCTTGACATGCATTAATATTTTGTTAATTAAATCTTTAGTCAAAATTTGGCACAGACTACAAAGGGGACCTATAAACCAGGACGGAGATAGTATTTCTTTACAAAGGGAGTATTTTATTTTATTTTCAACCTCGGCTAGAAAAACCGAGTGGAATTGGTTCAGGAGAGTAATGTGGAAAAAAAATGTGGCTAGAAACAAGAAAGAAAATGGCGGAGATCACCATCACATCAAGGAACGGCGTACATTTACCAGGAACACAAGCGTCTTTGACTCTTCAACACTTTCCAGTTCAAATCAAGAAGAAACAGCAGGGATACTACAGAGAGAACCGTCCACTTGCTACAGCTTTCATAGCACACACAGAGTTCCGAGCACAATGCAGTTATCGGTGTCCTGAATTCAGGTCAGACTGATAAAGCAACCCATTGACGAAGTAACTGCCGGTGGCGACGGACGGGGGAACGAGCTCGTCAGTGGCGGTGGTCGAAGCAGAACTCCTTCCGGGCACCGCACGAGCAGGTCACGCGCACCACCAGCTCGGCGCCTGGGCACGCCGCCGCTCCGTGGCCACCTCCGCCCTCGCTCTCCTGTACGAGTGTAGATTTCGTTTAAGGCAAACTACCAACATGACAGAAAGAGGCACCGGAAACGAGCGGCATTAACCATTAAACTGACGGATGCATCGGTGGAACTGAACAAAATGATCGCGATTTGTTGCATTCTCGAGTGATTTCTTATCGATAAACAAAATGAGAATGCTCATTTTTCTGAATAGCCAAGGATCGCTGAACAAAACGATCATGGTGATATGCAGATATGCGAACTTCGGATGATTCAGGTGATCGGGTTAACAGAGAGAACATGGACTTCTAGGAAAGTGGGAATGGCTTACCCGCCTGCTCGCCTTCTCCAGCGGCCTTGTTGGCGATGTGCCGAACGTGCAGATCTTTCCCGCCGGTGACTGATGCGGCGATGACGAGCAGGATGCGCCGCTGGCGGCGAGGATGTCCTTGTTGGCTTCCTGCAGCGACCGAAGCCAGAGAAATCAGAGACGCGAATCGCAATTACCAGTAACAGGCGAAGAAATCCAAAACTCAACCGCAGAGGCGGAAGATCGAGCAGGGAGGGGGAAGCGTCGCGATACCTGATTGATCGCCTTCGCCGGCGAATTGACGAACGCGCAGCACGGCCTGGTCGACGACACGGACAGGGCGGCGCGACGGGTAGGGTCGCCGATGGCCAGCGCTTCCGTCTTGGCGACCTTCTTCAGCGGCACGGTGACCTGCAGCTGCTCTTCCAACTGCCGCTTGTTCCCGCGGCGCCGTGACCAGAGGGTGCTCCCCTCGGGCTTCCGCCCCGGAGATGCCGACGTCCGGGAAGCCGGGAGGAAGAGTGGCGGCGAGATGACGAAATCGCCACCGCCGCTAATCCTGGGACCCGCGGGAGACAACACCTTGTCTGCCGCAGACGCTGAAGAATCTTTCCGCCCGAGCGCCGGGTTCGGAGAAGCCAGGAACGCCGGTTCCCCGCCGTCGTTGCCGTTGGATCCCGTGCGCGTCGGCGTCGGGGGAGCCAAGGACGCGATGGCGCCGGTTCCGTTGGAGCTCCCGTGGCCGGGAGATAACGACGGCCGAGAAGAAAAGACCCCAAAACCGCTGCTGGCGGTGGAACCCATGGGTGTCAGCGACCGCTCGGGCGAAGTCAAGAACGCGAAGGCGCCGCTGCGGTTGGAGCCCTCGGGCGACGGCTGCTCCGGCAAAGCGCAGAACGCGAAGCTTCCGTTGCTTCCGCTGGAAGGCGACAGAGCCGACGAGAAAGCGCTGACGGTGCGTCCGGCGCTGGGTGGCGGGGAAGGCGCGGGCGCGGAGGAGAAGGGGGGAAGGTCGACCAACATTTTCTTGCGCGGGGAGAAGGCGGGGAAGAGGCAGCGGCGCTTGCGGCCGGCGGCGCAGGGGTCAGAGAAGGCGACCGGCGACTGGTCTCCCTCAATGCGGAGCTCCGCGAGGTGGTGCTGCCGCTGCGGGGTGTGGAAGAAGGCGCGGGCCATCTCCATGGCTGCGGTGCGCGGCTTTCTTGGGTTCTTGTTCTATGGCAGAAGGCAGCTATTAGGTGGTGAATACCAGAAGGGCGTCCGGGCTTTTTACACTTTTATTTATAGTATAGTATAAGAAAAAAAAGACAAGATTCGGCCTTTTCTCGAATACGGTAGTACTACGGTAAACACGAAAGGGTAGTCAATGAAGAAGTCTGAAGCGCCCGAAAATCTAGTTATTTGCCCAAGGTAGATTAGTACTACTAGCAAAAGAGCCCGTGCGTTGCAACGGGAGAAAAAACACAACACACACTCTTAAGCGAACAACCATCACTCAAGACCACAATAGGTCCATCTCCTTTATTTTAGCGACACATCATATTTGTGTTGCCGCTTATCCTTTTTCCCACCCTCGCCGGCGATGGACTTAGTGTTCACACAAACCAAAACGTGTTAGAATGTGGTTAATCCTAAGACGTCTCTCTCTCCATCTGTCCTCCCTCTCCCTCTCTCTCGCTTTCTCTCACACTCGCAATGAGAAATCTGTTGTTTTCCCCTGCAACGTATTCAGAGGTATGCATGTGTAGTTCTCGATGTTTTCTTTTCCCTATATGATTATAGTGGGTGTTTCTTTGCAATCCGGATCGCCGCCTGTATCAAAGAAAAATGGATCGTGCGCTATAGTTATAAGTTTCCTTCCAAAACAATATTTAAAAAATATTTAACAGGTAAAATTAACATCATATACAGATTTCACACATTTTTCTAATCAAATTTCATATATAACATATTAAAATCGGAGTTACGGTTTAAAAGATGCGTATAATTTAGAAAACCATTTGTTTGAATTAAATATTTTTCAAAATAATATTTATAAATACTTAACAGGTTAAAGTAATCTTATATTTATATTCTACATATTTTTCTAATCAAAATTCATATATAACATGTTTAAATCGGAGTTACGGTTTAAAAGATATGGATGATTTAGAAAAGCATTTGTTTGTATTAAATATGATCCGCGAATAGAATACCTAAAAAGTCAAGGGGGTTTTTGAAAAACTGTAAAATAACGGTTCGGAGTGACTTAAATCTGGACTGCGGGTTGATTTCATGTAAACGCAGGGGCTTTTTTGCAAATTGGCGCGACGAATGGGCAGAAACCCTGCGTGCTTTATTATTAGGTAGAGATGGGTGTGGCTAGATCGCTCTACATAATCAAGTCTCAATCAAGTCATAGAAAATATGAAAAATAGTTATAAAACGATTAAAAAATTACACAGATCTTCGTATAAGATTTGACGAATACAGTCGACAGAAATCTAGCAATCCCGTAGTACTATTGAATTATGTACTATAAGTGCATCTACAGTCGGATTAGGCAAATTAGTCACTCAAACGTCTGCAGACGCGCCCGGTCAATGTGCGGACGTGTTCGTTTTAACTTCCTATTTGTCCGTCCATGCTGTCATATCCTCTTTTTTTCCTATATGTCTAATCATATGCATGTGATTGATGAATAAGGAAAAAGAAAAGAAATAATAATAATAATAATAATAATAATAATAATAATAATAATAATAATAATAATAATAATAATAAAGAAAAGGATGTTGTGTGGTGGGACAAATCCTATGGGAGAGACGCAAAACCACTAAGCGGACATGCCCGATGAGGCTAATATGATGAGTGCCGGAAAACTCAGGCATTTAAGGAGGCTTTAAGAGGTCCGATTAAATCAAAAAGTTTCTTCTCTTATGTTTGCTCAGTGGTCCTGCGTCCCTAATCAATTTAGGAAGACCGGATGTAGATCCTCTAAATGGGTTGTCAAATTGTATACTCGCCATTAGGCTTACAGACTGCTAATACAAGAGGACTAATAAAAGGTGGAGCATGATATGTAACCAACACACGGTACTATGCTCCGTCCGAGCATAATTAGCTAAAAGGTGAGAAACCATATTTTGTGATCATGCTATCTTCACTGTAGTAAACTCCCGTTCTTCCATCAAAGCCTTAATTTCCTTTATCAAATTACCATAGGTAGATCTGGCTAGTGAATCATCATATGCCTGATAGAGCATCCATTGAATCAGATTGCACGACGATCGGCAGGGTAGACCACTGTAAAGCAAGAGTCATACCCTTCAATATTGCCTGTAGCTCAGCTTCGAGGGTATCATTGCAGAAAAATAGAACATGACAAGATGCGAACGTGACACCTCCGTGACTATCTCGAAGTACCATTCTAGCCCCCGCTATTCCCTCATCCGGTGAAAAGTGGCCGTCAACCGATAGGGCAAGACTGCCCATGGGAGGTGGTTCCCAAGGGAGAACAGGGAGCCGGGCCGCATTGCTGCAACCCTGTATGAAAGAGTTGACCGGTGTCTTCCCCTTAGTGACTTGCTCAACTGATAGATGATGAACATCACGTACTGAGTTCAAATATGAACATAGAAAATTCTTAGACACCTCCGTAGGTGGGATATTCTTTCCATGTGTCAGATCATTATGGAGGCTCCAAATTCTCCATAGTAGCATAATAATCATCTCTCTGGTGATAGCTGGGTGAGAGCCAAGTAGATGCAGCAACCACTCCTCTCCCGTGTTTGTGACTTCTTCCTTCACCGGGATTGGCTACACAGTTTTCATAGTATCCCAAAGAATGGATGCGTTATCACAAGTTATCATTGCATGGTATGTATCTTCAACATCTTTACCACAAACTGGACATGTAGCTCTTTTAGCAATGTGACGGTCTCTTTTTTCGAGTTTGTGGCAAGAGCACTAGTAGCTACCTTCCATGTGTGGATACGCATTCTGTGGGGAACATCCGCCTGTCAGATGAGCCTCCACATCGAACGTGCGCCATCTGGGTTCAAGCTCGAAGCACCACCCGAGAACTTCTGTTCATGCTCCTCCATTGCCAGCTTGTATGCACTCCGTACTGTGAAGCAACCCTTCAGCTCTGGTTGCCACGCCACAAAATCTTCTTGCTGCCGAGCTGAAGTTTTAATACTTCGAATATTTGCAACGTCGACCGGCCAGAAGTGTTGTTATAATAGTCCAACATTCCATGATGTATCCTCATTCAGTAGCTGCGAGACACGGTTGCGTCTACATTGGCGCTTAGGTGTAATTGGCCGGCGGGCTGGTCCCCTTGGAATCCAGGGATCGCGCCACGTCCGGATCATCGAACCATCTCCCACACACCAAATCAACCCTTCCTTTCTCCCATGAGAGGGAAAGGCGGGAGGGGCTAGCCCCTCCCCCTTTTCCTTCCCTAAGGCTGGCCAAACAAGGGAGGGGCACACCAGCCCTCTTGTGGGCTGGCCTATCCCCTCCTTTGGCCCATAAGGCCCATATCTTGCCGGGGGGTGCCCGGAACCCCTTCCGGTGACACGATTCCTTTCCGGTACATCCCGAAACACTTCCGATGTACAAATACCATCGTACTATATATCAATCTTTACCTCTTGACCATTTCGAGACTCCTCGTCGTGTCCGTGATCCCATCCGAGACTCCGAACAACATTCCATCACCAAAACATATAACTCATATAACACTATATCATCAACGAACGTTAAGCGTGCGGACCCTACGGGTTTGAGAACTATGTAGACATGACCAAGACACCTCTCCGGTCAACAACCAATAGCGGAACCTGGATGCCCACATTGGCTCCTACATATTCTACGAAGATCTTTATCGGTCGAACCGTTATGACAACATATGTAATTCCCTTTGTCCATCGGTATGTTACTTGCCCGAGATTCGATCGTCGGTATCTTCATACCTAGTTCAATCTCGTTACCGGCAAGTCTCTTTACTCGTTCCATAATACACCACGTTGTGACTAACTCCTTAGTCATTTGCTTGCAAGCTTATGATGTGTATTACCGAGAGGGCCCTGAGATACCTCTCCGATACTCGGAGTGACAAATCCTAATCTCAATCTATGCCAACTCAACAAACACCTTTAGAGATACATGTAGAGCATCTTTATGATCACTAGGGGTGGGCATATTAACCGTTGACCGAACTACCGAACCGAAAGAACCGAGACCGAAGCCGAATAGACCGAACCCGATAAGATCGGTCACAACTCCGGTTCTCAGCGCTAGAAAACCGAATTAACTTCGGGCAATTCGGTCTCACGCATTGGCTATCCGAAGCGACCGAATACAACCGAACATGGGCCACATCTCGTAGAAAATGACGGCCCATTACTTTAACTCTCAAGGCCCTCACGTTTCTGGATCCTTTCTCCAGTCTCGCACGAGCCCCACTATCCACGTTCTACCGCAAGTTCCCAACCCTAGCCGCCAGTGCTCCCAACCTAGCAGCCAGCGGTGATTGCCCGGCACCGGTAGCTCGCAACCAGGGCGACCTCCTCCCTCTCCCTCCAGGGCTATTTCCCCCATAGCCCAAGTCGCCCCTACTCTCCTACTCCAGCAGCCAGTGGCGGGGTCCGGCAGCCGACGCCTTGTCCTCAGTCTTCCTTCTTTTGCGCAACCTTTACTGCTTCCCATCCACACCTAGATGGTAAAGCGGCAGAGTAACTTTGATCTATTGTGAGCAGCGATTCTGTGGAGGGCACACGATTTCTGGCTTCGTATGTCATTTTCTATGTTGTAGATCGGTATTGTTCGGTCACAACTGATCACCGAACCGAGCTTTTGATGGACCGGAGCACTGGTTAGCTGATTTTCTGTTGACCGATCGGTCAGCTTTTTCTCAAAACTGAAATTTTGTAAACACCGAAGCACCGACCCGATCGGTTCGGTGGAACCGAACGCCCAGTCCTAATGATCACCCAGTTACGTTGTGACATTTGATAGCACACAAGGTATTCCTCCGGTATCTGGGAGTTGCATAATCTCATAGTCATGTATTTGACATGAAGAAAGCAATAGCAATAAACTGAACAATCATTATGCTAAGCTAACGGATGGGTCTTGTCCATCACATCATTGTTCTAATGATGTGATCCTGTTATCAAATGACAACACATGTCCATGGTTAGGAAACCTTAACCATCTTTGATCAACGAGCTAGTCTAGTAGAGGCTTACTAGGGACACGGTATTTGTTTATGTATTCACACATGTATCTAAGTTTCCGATCAATACAATTCTAGCATGAATAATAAACCTTTATCGTGATTTAGGAAATATAATAATAACCATTTTATTACTGCCTCTAGGGAATATTTCCATCAGTATCCCACTTGCACTAGAGTCAATAATCTAGTTCACATTGCCATGTGATTAACACCCATAGTTCACATTGCCATGTGATCAACACCCAAAGAATTTACTAGAGTCAATAATCTAGTTCACATCGCCATGTGATTAACACCCAAAGAGTATTAAGGTGTGATCATGTTTTGCTTGTGAGAGAAGTTTAGTCAATGTGTCTATTACATTCAGATCCGTATGTATTTTGCAAATTTGTATGTCTACAATGCTCTGCATGGAGCTAGTCTAGTTAATTGCTCCCATGTTCAATACGTATCTAGATTGAGACTCAGAGTCATCTGGAACATTGTTAAAGCTTGCATCGACGTAACCCTTTACGATGAACCCTTTATCACCTCCATAATCGAGAAACATTTCCTTAGTCCTCTTTAGGTACCTAAGGATAATTTTGACTGTTGTCCGGTGATCCACTCCTGGATCACTATTGTACCCCCTTGCCAAACTCATGGCAAGGCACACAACTGGTCTAGTACATAGCATGGCATACTTTATAGAACTTATGGCTGAGGCATAGGGAATGACTTTCATTCTCTCTCTATCTTCTGTCGTGGTCGGGATTCGAGTCTTACTCAACTTCACACCTTGCAACATAGGCAAGAACCCTTTCTTAGACTGATCCATTTTGAACTTCTTCAAAACTTTGCCAAGGTATGTGCTTTGTGAAAGTCCTATTAAGCGTCTCGATCTATCCCTATAGATCTTGATGCCCAATATGTAAGTAGCTTCACCGAGGTCTTTCATAGAAAAATTCTTATTCAAGTATCCTTTTATGCTATCCAGAAATTCTATATCATTTCCAATCAACAATATGCCATCCACATATAATATCAGAAATGCTACAGAGCTCCCACTCACTTTCTTGTAAATACAGGCTTCACCGTAAGTCTGTATAAAACCATATGCTTTGATCACCTCATCAAAGCGTATATTTCAACTCCGAGATGCTTGCACCAGTCCATAGATGGATCGCTGGAGCTTGCACACTTTTTAGCACCTTTAGAATCGACAAAACCTTCTGGTTGCATCATATACAACTCTTCTTTAAGAAATCCATTAAGGAATGCAGTTTTGACGTCCATTTGCCAGATTTTATAGTTATAAAATGTGGCAATTGCTAACATGATTCGGACAGACTTAAGCATCGCTACGGGTGAGAAAGTCTCATCGTAGTCAACTCCTTGAACTTATCGAAAACCTTTCGCGACAAGTCAAGCTTTGTAGACAGTAACATTACCATCAGCGTCGGTCTTCTTCTTGAAGATCCATTTATTCTCTATGGCTTGCCGATCATCGGGCAAGTCCACCAAAGTCCACACTTTGTTCTCATACATGGATCCTATCTCAGATTTCATGGCTTCAAGCCATCTGTCAGAATCTAGGCTCATCATAGCTTCTTCATAGTCTGTAGGTTCGCCTTGGTCTAATAACATGACTTCCAGGACAGGATTACCGTACTACTCTAGTGTGGAACATGTCTTGGTTGACCTACGAAGTTCAGTGGTAACTTGATCTAAAGTTTCATGATCATCATCATTAGCTTCCTCTCTAGTTGGTGTAGGCATCACGAGAACAATTTTCTCTGATGTGCTATTTTCCAATTCGAGAGAAGCTACAATTACCTCATCAAGTTCTACTTTCCTCCCACTCACTTCTTTCGAGAGAAACTCCTTCTCTAGAAAGGATCAATTCTTAGCAACAAAGATCTTGCCTTCGGATCTGTGGTAGAAGGTGTACCCAATAGTTACCTTAGGGTATCCTATGAAGACGCACTTCTCCTCTTTGGGTTCGAGCTTATCAGGCTAAAGCCTTTTAACATAAGCATCGCATCCCCAAACTTTTAAGAAACGACAACTTAGTTTTTTTACCAAACCACAGTTCATACGGCGTCATCTCGACGGATTTAGACGGTGCCCTATTTAATATGAATGCGGCTGTCTCTAATGCATAACCCCAAAACGATAGTGGTAAATCGGTAAGAGACATCATAGAACGCACCATATCTAATAAAGTACGGTTACGACGTTCGTACACACCATTATGTTGTGGTGTTCTAGGTGGTGTGAGTTGTGAAACAATTCCACATTGTTTTAAATGAAGGCCAAACTCGTAACTCAAATATTTGCCTCCGCGATCAGATCATAGAAACTTTATTTTCTTGTTACAATGATTCTCCACTTCACTCTAAAATTCTTTGAACTTTTCAAATGTTTCAGACTTGTGTTTCATCAAGTATATCCATACCTACTCAAATCATCTGTGAAGATCAGAAAATAATGATAAATGATACGTATCCAATGTATCTACTTTTCCAAACACTTTTGCCCTTGTTTTGGACTCTAACTTGCATGATTTGAATGGAACTAACCCGGACTGACGCTGTTTTCAGCAGAACTGCCATGTTGTTATTTTTGTGCAGAAATAAAAGTTATCAGAATGACATGAAAATCCACGGAGACACGTTTTGGAATTAATGAAAAATATTGGCGAAAGAATCAGCATCAGGGGGCCCACACCCTGTCCACGAGGGTGCAAGGCGCCCCCCTGGGGCGCGCCCCTACCTCGTGGGCCCCCTAGGACTCCACCAACCTCAACCCCATCTCCATATATTCACTTTTGGGGAGAAAAAAATCAGGGAGAAGTATTCATCGCGTTTTACGATACAGAGCCGCCGCCAAGCCCTAATCCTCCTCGGGAGGGCTGATCTAGAGTCCGTTTGGGGCTCCGGAGAGGGGAATCCATCGCCATCGTCATCATCAACCATCCTCCATCACCAATTTCATGATGCTCACCGTCGTGCGTGAGTAATCTCATCGTAGGCTTGCTAGACGGTGATGGGTTGGATGAGATTTACCATATAATTGAGTTAGTTTTGTTAGGTTTGATCCCTAATATCCATTATGTTCTAAGATTGATGTTGCTATGACTTTTCTATGCTTAGTGCTTGTCACTAGGGCCCGAGTGCCATGATTTCAGATCTGAACCTATTATGTTTTCATGAATATATGTGAGTTCTTGATCCTATCTTGCAAGTCAATAGTCATCTACTATGTGTTATGATCCGGCAACCCCGAAGTGACAATAATCGGGACCACTCCCGGTGATGACCGTAGTTTGAGGAGTTCATGTATTCACTAAGTGTTAATGCTTTGGTCCGGTACTCTATTAAAAGGAGGCCTTAATATCCCTTAGTTTCCAATAGGACCCCGCTGCCACGGGAGGGTAGGACAAAAGATGGCATGCAAGTTCTTTTCGATAAGCATATATGACTATATTCGGAATACATGCCTACATTACATTGATGAACTGGAGCTAGTTCTATGTCACCCTATGTTATAACTGTTGCATGAGGAATCACATCAGACATATTTATCCATCATTGATCCATTGCCTATGAGCTTTTCACATATTGCTCTTTGCTTAGTTACTTTTCCGTTGCCACTGTTACGATTGCTACAAAAACTGCTACTGTTACTTCTGCCAATGTTACCGTTACTTCCATACTACTTTGCTACTAAATACTTTGCTGTAGATATTAAGTCTTTCAGGTGTGGTTGAATTGACAACTCAACTGCTAATACATGAGAATATTCTTTGGCTCCCCTTGTGTCGAATCAATAAATTTGGGTTGAATACTCTACCCACGAAAACTACTGCGATCCCCTATACTTGTGGGTTATCAAGACTATTTTCTGGCGCCGTTGCCTGGGAGCATAGATCTATTCTTTGAGTCACTTGGGATTTATATCTATTGATCACTATGAGGAACTTGAAAGATGAAACAACCAAGATTTTTCCCTCAAGTACGAGGGGAGGTAAGGAACTGCCTTCTAGCTCTGCACTTGATTCACCTTCTGTTATAAGTAAGTTTGCGACACCTACACCTGCTATTGATTCTGATATGTCGCATGTTATTGATGATGCCACTTCTGCTATGCATGATTCTTATGATGAAACTACTTCTATGCTTGATAATATTGTGCCATTAGGTGAATTTCTTGATGAACAACTTGATAGGGTTAGAGATAATGAAATTATTCAAACAGATAATATTGATGAAAGTGATGATGAAGATTCTCCCCCT
This sequence comes from Triticum aestivum, assembly GCF_018294505.1. Lineage (NCBI taxonomy): Eukaryota > Viridiplantae > Streptophyta > Magnoliopsida > Poales > Poaceae > Triticum > Triticum aestivum. The sequence goes on along the minus strand of NC_057795.1, from coordinate 311,111,774 downwards.
AGATATGAATTGCTTGATGTGCTTGAGGGTTATGTCATGGATAAAGAAACTGCTAGAGACCTTTTTGCTTGCAAAGATAGATATGATCTTAAGAAACTGTTACCTAAGCTGAAAGAAAAGTCTTTGAATGCTAGAATGAAATATGGCCCTGCTTTTTCTCCTTCACCTATCTGTATTTCTGATAAGGATCATGATTTCTCCGTCGATCCTGAGTTAATTACTTTGGTTGAATCTGATCCTTTTTATGGCTATGAATCTGAAACTGTTGTGGCACATCTTACTAAATTGAATGATATAGCCACCCTATTCACTCATGAGGAAAAAATTCGTTACTACTATATCCTTAAGTTATTTCCGTTCTCATTAAAGTGTGATGCTAAAACATGGTTTAATTCTCTTGCTCCTTGTTGTGTGCGTAATCCCCAGGATATGATTTATTATTTCTCTACTAAATATTTCCCCGCTCATAAGAAACAAGCTGCCTTAAGGGAAATATATAATTTTGTGCAAATTGAAGAAGAGAGTCTCCCACAAGCTTGGGGGCGGCTTCTCCGATTACTTAATGATTTGCCCGATCATCCTCTCAAGAAAAATGAAATACTTGATATCTTTTATAATGGACTAACCGATGCTTCCAAAGACCACCTGGATAGTTATGCTGGTTGTGTTTTCAGGGAAAGAACTATTGAGCAAGCTGAATTGCTATTGAATAATATATTGAGTAATGATAATGATTGGACGCTTCTGGAACCAACTCCTAAGCCAACTCCGAAGAAAAGGGGTATTCTATTTCTCAGTCCTGAAGATATGCAAGAGGCAAAGAAATCTATGAAAGAAAAGGGTATTAAAGCTGAAGATGTTAAGAATTAACAACCTATTGAAGAAATACATGGTCTTAATAACCCGTCATAGGTAGTAAAGGTAAATTCTCTCTATAGATTTGATGAAGGTGATATTCCTCATAATAAGTCTGCTAGCCAATGCTGGGATGAGTTTGATAATTTTATTGTTAAACAAGAAAACTTCAATGCTTATGTTGGTAGACAATTCAAACATAATGCTTATATGGTTGAACACTTGAGTGATTATATGTCTAGAGTTAAAGGTGACCTTAAACTTAATAGCAAACATACTTCTATGGTTACCACTCATGTAGAACAAGTGCTTAAAGCACAAGATGATTTGCTCAATGAATTAAATAATAAGAAAAATGATAATGATGTTAGAGTTATGACTAGAGGGGGTAGAATGACTCAGGAGATCCAGGAGTACCAACTATACCATGCTCCATTAAAAGAAACTATGTTAAAACTGCTATATGTGATCTTGGAGCCGGTGTTAGTGTTATGCCTCTCTCTTTATATCGTAGACTTGATTTGAATAAGTTGACACCTACTGAAATATCTTTGCAAATGGACGATAAATCAACTGCTATACCTGTCGGTATTTGTGAGGATGTGCCTGTTGTGGTTGCAAATGTTACTATTTTAACGGACTTTATTATTCTTGATATTCCCGAGGACGATAGTATGTTGATTATCCTTGGTAGACCCTTTTTGAATACTGCAGGGGCTGTTATTGATTGCAACAAAGGCAATGTCACTTTTCATGTTAATGGTAATGAGCATACGGTACACATTCCGAGGAAACAACCTCAAGTCCACAGTATCAATTCTATTGGAAAAATTTCAACGATTACTATTGGAGGTTTTGAATTCCCTCTTCATACTGTCAAGAAGAAATATGATATTCTTATTGTTGGGGACATGCATATCCCTGTTGAGGTAACCAAGTGTTATTCGAAAATTCTCCGGTTTCATGTTATTCGAAAAGATTTTGTTAACAAGACTTGATCAACCTTGTTAGTGGATTCCTTTTGATGAGCTCGAGATGGATGAAGTTAGAAAGCACAACTCTCTGTACCCTCCTTTTACGTTCTGTTATTTAGACTAAATAAAGCAAAAATAATATTTTATGTCAGTTTTCTGAATTATCCTTGCAATAAAAATACCCCAAAAGTAAAAGTTCTCCAAACGTCCTGAAAATGAAATATGATTTTTTGTAGAATATTTAAGAATTTCTGGCACTGAGAACATACCGGGGGGCACCATTTGGCGATGAGGGCACATGGCGCGCCCACCCCTCTGGGGCATGCCCCCTGGCTCGTGGGCCCCACGTGGACCCCCTCCACTTATTCCAGCACCCACTCACTTCGTCTTCCTCCAGAAAAAAAATCCTCCCATAGCTCAAACCCGTGTTCTAGCTCATCTTGCTGCCATTTTCGATCTCTTTGCTCAAAGCTCCATTCACAAAACTGTTTTGGGGAATTGTTCTTCGATATGTGACTACTCCAATGGTCCAATTAGTTTTTGTACTAGTGCTTTATTTATTGCAAATTTTTGCTGCTAAGGTGACCCTGTTCTTGAACTTGCATGTCAAATTTATATGGTCCAAAGTAGTTTTAATGCATGATATAGCCTCTTGGCACTTGTGGGAGTAGTTGCTATCAATCTTGTTGAGTTTGGTTCACTTTTATTTTGAGTCACTAAAAAATTCAGAAATTTTTCAGAGAAAGAAAAATGCATAGGAAAATGTACCAAGGTGGTTCCTCAAGGAAGCAAGGACCAAGGCTTGTGATACGTGAGCCGGACGATGAACCACCGAGGGAAGCTCAAGTGCGGCCTTGTGAATGGCCGTCAGAGGAGTTTATGGTCCAGGAAGGCATCAAGGATGAATTTGATGCGTATGTGCGTAATGCTGATCTTGAGGACTTCGTGTCAGATAAGTGCCTACAGTACCACTACCTAACTGATTCCTTTGTGAGGAGGTTTAAATTTACATCCTCGCGCAATTCTCACACTGTTTTATTTGATCTTTATGATAAATCATATACCATGGACCTAGAAGATTTTAATACTGCTTGTAAACTCCCGAAGTGGGGCAATGTTAGTGAACCTCGCAAATCTGAATATAAAGACTTTCTTGCTAGTATCATTGTGGGGGAATCTAGAGAAATCACACAAGCTACTATAGGGAGCATTCATTTCCCTTCCATACATTATTTTGCTCTCTTTATAGGTAGATGCATTAACGGTAAAGATGAGGCTTGGCACATGTGCGTTCCAGATCTTAGTGTCCTCAAGAGTGCGGTATTAGGTGATAAACAATATAACTTGAGGTCATTCTTGCATGAAGGTTGCATCTTAACGGTACAAGTGGATATTTGTTTGGTGGAATTTATGCAACTCGTGTCGCTAATTATCTTGGTGTACCCATACATGTAAATGATATGGAGTTGCCTCCTGCTTATCTAGATTATAGTGATATGGTTCGCCATTAGTTTCTTGAGAGAAATGAACAGTTCCTCTAGTATCGACTAATCTTTGACAGACATTGCACTGTCCATGTTGCCCTCCCTGCACTTACTTTCTTTAACTTTTAGGCAAAAAGGAGATATGTTATAACCAGGGAGGAGGCGAACGAGTATGAGAGAGGACGGAGGCAGCTCGCCTTCGAGCTGCAGCTCTTCAGGCAATAGTTGTTGCATCTCAGTACAACCCCAGCTATCACTTTGGATATCCACCAGGCCAGCAGTGGCCATAGACCAACGTAGGCCAAAAGCCTAAGCTTGGGGAGTATGTATTTCTCACCGACAATACATTCATTTTCACACACTGATTCTAGTTGTCGGTGATCATACTTTTTCATTGTACTATCCATGCTAGTTTATTTTCTTTTCTATGCCTTCTTCTTGTGCGTTTGAAAAACCTTAAGAAAAACCAAAAAAATTAGTTATAGCTTTTAGCTAGTTTACTTTCCATGCTTGTAGTAGTAGTAATTAAAAGAAAACCCAAAAAGATTTCTCGTTCTTCTTTTGCTTGTTGGGAGCTTTCCTGTGTAAATAGTTTTATTTCTTTTCTTTTCTTTGGGGGTCGAGAGGAGAAGACCATGATGAAAATGTTGAGTGGCTCTCATATGCATTATTGTTGATTTAACCAATAGCCCATATTACCTTGTTTTCCCCTTGTATTAAATGTTGAGTGGCTCTCATATGCAGATTCCAGCTTAGTCCAATGCACGTGCACTATTATCATTATCCACACCGTTCGGTCGGCGAGTGAAAGGCAATAATGATGATATATGATGGACTGATTGAGATGAGAGAAGCTGGTATGAACTCGACCTATCTTGTTTTTATAAATATGATTAGTTCATCGTTCCTGATTCAGCCTATTATGAATGAAACATGTTTGCAATGACAATTAGAGATTATAGTCGCTCATGCCATGCTTAATTAGCTAGGAGTTTATAATGGTTTACCTTGCATGCAACATGCTATTAAAATGGTTGTGATGTGGTATGATAGGGTGGTATCCTCATTTGAACGATTCGAGTGGCTTGACTTGGCACATGTTCATGCATGTAGTTGAAACAAAATCAACATAGCCTCCATGATATTTATGTCCATGGTGATTTATATCCTACTCATGCTTGCACTCATTGTTGATTAATCTTAATGATGGGTTGGATGAGATTTACCATGTAATTGAGTTAGTTTTGTTAGGGTTTGATCCCTAGTATCCATTATGTTCTAAGATTGTTGTTGCTATGACTTTGCTATGCTTAGTGCTTTTCACTAGGGCCAGAGTGCCATGATTTCAGATATGAACCTATTATGTTTTCATGAATATATGTGAGTTCTTGATCCTATCTTGCAAGTCAATAGTCACCTACTATGTGTTATGCTCCAGCAACCCCGAAGTGACAATAATCGAGACCACTCCCGATGATGACCGTAGTTTGAGGAGTTCATGTATTCACTAAGTGTTAATGCTTTGGTCTGGTACTCTATTAAAAGGAGGCCTTAATATCCCTTAGTTTCCAATAGTACCCCGCTGCCACGGGAGGGTAGGACAAAAGATGTCTTGCAAGTTCTTTTCCATAATCACGTATGACTATATTCGGAATACATCCCTACATTACATTGATGAACTGGAGCTAGTTCTGTCTCACCCTATGTTATAGCTGTTGCATGAGGAATCGCATCCGACATAATTATCCATCATTGATCCATTGCCTATGAGCTTTTCACATATTGATCTTTGCTTTGTTACTTTTCCGTTGCCACTATTACGATTGCTACAAAAACTGCTACTGTTACTTTTGCCACCGTTACCATTACTTCCATACTACTTTGCTACTAAATACTTTGCTGCAGATATTAAGTCTTTCAGGTGTGGTTGAATTGACAACTCAACTGCTAATACTTGAGAATATTCTTTGGCTCCCCTTGTGTCGAATCAATAAATTTGGGTTGAATACTCTACCCTCGAAAACTGTTGCAATCCCCTATACTTGTGGGTTATCAATACACGCCGTGTGCCTCAAAACTCATCGGACCGCATACATCGGTATGTATTATTTCCAGTAAGTCATTAGCTCGCTCCATTGTTACGGGGAACAGAGTTTTAGTCATCTTTCCCGTGACGCATGGTTCGCAAGTATCAAATGATTCATAATCAACTGACTCCAAAAGTCCATCCGCATGGAGTTTCTTCATGTGCTTTACACCAATATGACCTAAACGGCAGTGCCACAAGTATGTTGCACTATCATTATCAACTTTGCATCTTTTGACGTTAATATTATGAATATGTGTATTACTACGAGATTCAATAAACCATTCACATTGGGTGTATGACCATAGAAGGTTTTATTCATGTAAACATAACAACAATTATTCTCTGACTTAAATGAATAACCGTATTGCAATAAACATGATATAATCATATTCATGCTCAACGCAAGCACCAAATAACATTTATTTAGGTTCAACACTAATCCCGAAGGTAAAGGGAGTGTGCGATGGTGATCATATCAACCACGGAATAACTTCCAACACACATCGTCACCTCGCTTTTAACTAGTCTCCGCAACTCCTGTTTCGACTTACTAATCTTAGCAACTGAGCTGATATCAAATACCCAGGGGCTACTACGAACACCCGTAATGTACACACCAATAACATGTATATCAAATATACCTTTGTTCACTTTGCCATCCTTCTTATCCGCCAAGTATTTGGGGCAGTTCCGCTTCTAGTGACCATTCCCTTTGCAGTAGAAGCACTTTGTTTCGGGATTAGGTCCAGCTTTGGGCTTCTTCACGGGAGTGGCGACTTGCTTGCCATTCTTCTTGAAGTTCCCTTTCTTTCCCTTGACATTTTTCTTGAAACTAGTGGTCTTGTTTAACCATCAACACTTGATGTTCTTTCTTGATTTCTACCTTCATCGATTTCTGCATCACGAAGATCTCGGGAATCATTTTCATCATCCCTTGCATATTATAGTTCATCACGAAGTTCTAGTAGCTTGGTGATAGTGACTAGAGAACTCTGTCAATCACTCTCTTATCTGGAAGATTAACTCCCACTTGATTCAAGCGATTGTAGTACCCAGACATTCTGAGCACATGCTCACTGGCTGAGCTATTCTCCTCCATCTTGTAGGAAAAGTAGAGGTCTCATACCTCTTGACACATGCATGAGTCTGAAATACCAATTTAAGCTCTTGGAACATCTCATATGCTCTGTGGCATTCAAAACGTTTTTGAAGTCCCGGTTCTAAGCCGTAAAGCATGGTGCAGTAAACTATTAAGTAGTCATCATATCAAGCTTTGCCAAACGTTCATAATGTTTGCATCTGCTCCTGCAATAGGTTTGTCACCTAGCGGTGCATCAAGGATATAATTCTTCTGTACAGCAATGAGGATAATCCTGAGATCGTAGACCCAATCCGCATCATTGCTACTATCATTTTTCAACTTAGTTTTCTCTAGGAACATATCAAATATAGGTAGGAGATATATCACGAGCTATTGATCTACAACATAGATATGGAAAACTATCAAGACTAAGTTCATGATAAATTAAGTTCAATTGATCAAATTACTAATGAACTCCCACTTAAATAAACATCCCTCAAGTTTATCTAAGTGACACATGATCCAAATCAACTAACCCATGTCCGATCATCACGTGAGATGGGGTAGTCATCAATGGTGAACATATCTATGTTGATCATATCTACTATATGACTCATGTTCGGCCTTTCGGTCTCCAGTGTTCCAAGATCATGTCTGTACATGCTACACTCGTCAAGTTTAACCCAAGTATTTTGCATGTGCAAAACTGTCTTACACCATTTGTATGTGAATGTAGAGTCTATCACACCCGATCATCACGTGGTGTCTCGAAACGACAAACTGTAGCAACGGTGCATACTCAGGGAGAACACTTTTATCTTGAAATTAAGTGAAGGGATCATCTTATAATGCTACCGCCGTTCTAAGAAAAATAAGATGCATAAAAGATAAACATCATATGCAATCAAAATATGGCCATCATCATCTTGTGCTTTTGATCTCCATCTCCAAAGCAACGTCATGATCTCCATCGTCACCGCCTTGACACCTTGATCTCCATCGTAGTGTCGTTGCGTCGAGGTCGTCACGCCAACTATTGCTTAACTATCAGTGACGCATAGTGATAAAGTAAAGCAATTACATGGCGCTTGCACTTCATACAATAAAGAGACAACCCTAAGGCTCCTACCGGTTGTCGATATTACAAAACATGATCGTCTCGTACATCAACATATATCACATCATATCTTGACCATATCACATCACAACATGCCCTGCAAAAACAAGTTAGACGTCCTCTACTTTGTTGTTCCAAGTTCTACGTGGCTGCTTGATACGTCTCCAACGTGTCTATAATTTTTTATTGTTCCATGCTACTATATTACCCGTTTTGGATGTTTATGGGCTTTACTTTATACATTTATATCATTTTTGGGACTAACCTACTAACCGGGCCCAGCCCGAATTGCTTTTTTTTTTTGACTATTTCAGCGTTTCGAAGGAAAGGAATATCAAATGGAGTCCAAACGGAATGAAACCTCCGGGAGCGATCTTTTTGGAACAAACGCAATCCAGGAGACTTGGAGTGGACGTCAAGAAGCAGCCGAGGCGGCCACGAGGCAGGAGGGCGCGCCCCCCACCCTCATGGGGCCCTCGTGGCTCTCCTGACCTACCTCCTTCGCCTATATATATCAACGTACCCCAAAAACATCTAGGAGCACCACGAAAAACTATTTCCACCGCCACAACCTTCTGTACCCACGAGATCCCATCTTGGAGCCTTCGCCGGTGCTCTGCCGGAGGGGGAATCGACCATGGAGGGCCTCTACATCATCTCCAAGGCCTCTCCGATGAGTTGTGAGTAGTTTACCACAGACCTTCGGGTCCATAGTTATTAGCTAGATGGCTTCTTATCTCTCTTTGAATCTGAATACAAAGTTCTCCTCGATCTTCTTGGAGATCTATTCGATGTAACTCTTTTGCGGTGTGTTTGTCGAGATCCAAAGAATTGTGGGTTTATGATCAAGTTTATCTGTGAGAAATATTTGAATCTCCTCTGAATTCTTTTATGTATGATTGGTTATCTTTGCAAGTTTCTTCGAATTATCAGTTTGGTTTGGCCTACTAGATTGATCTTTCTTGCAATGAGAGAAGTGCTTAGCTTTGGGTTCAATCTTGCGGTGTCCTTTCCCAGTGGCAGCAGGGGCAACAAGGCACGTATTGTATTGTTGCCATCAACGATAAAAAGATGGGGTTTATATCATATTGCTTGAGTTTATCCCTCTCCATCATGTCATCTTTCTTAATGCGTTACTCTGTTCTTATGAACTTAATACTCTAGATGCAGGCAGGAGTCGGTCGATGTATGCAGTAATAGTTGTAGATGCAGAATCGTTTCGATCTACTTGTTGCGGACGTGATGCCTATATACATGATCATGCCTAGATAATCTCATAACTATGCACTTTTCTATCAATTGCTCGACAGTAATTTGTTCACCCACCGTAATACTTATGCTATCTTGAGAGAAGCCTCTAGTGAAACCTATGGCCCCCGGGTCTATCTTTTATCATATAAGTTTCCAATCTACTTTTATTTGCAATCTTTACTTTCCAATCTATATCATAAAAATACAAAAAAAATTATCTTATCTTATTATCTCTAACAGATCTCACTTTTGCAAGTTACCATGAAGGGATTGACAACCCCTTTATCGCGTTGGTTGCGAGGTTCCTGTTTGTTTGTGTAGGTACGAGGGACTTTTGCGGAGCCTCCTACTAGATTGATACCTTGGTTCTCAAAACTGAGGGAAATACTTACGCTACTTTGTTGCATCACCCTTTCCTCTTCAAGGGAAAACCAACGCAGTGCTCAAGAGGTAGCACTGCTACGGGCTTCTAGCAAGAACCGTTCTTACCTACGCAAAAAACACAACGGTGTTTCATCAAGTTTGCTATTTTAACCTTCTTCAAGGACCGCCTGTAGTCAAATTTGATTCAACTAAAGTAGGAGAAACTGACACCCGCCAGCCACCTTTATGCAAAACTAGTTGCATGTCTATCAGTGGAACCAGTCTCATGTGCGTGGACATGTAAGGTTGGTCCGGGCCGCTTCATCCCACAATATCTCCGAATCAAAATAAGACGTTGGTGGTAAGCCGTATGACTATCACCGCCCACAACTCTTTGTGTTCTACTCGTGCATATCATCTACGCATAGACCTGGCTCTGATGCCACTGTTGGGGAACGTTGCATGGAAAACAAAAAAAATTCCACGCACACACAATGATCTATCCATGGAGATGCATAGCAACAAGGGGGAGATTGTGTCTACATACCCTCGTAGACCATAAGAGGAAGCATTAGACAACGCGGTTGATGTAGTCGAACTTCTTCGCGATCCAACCGATCAAGTAGCGACCGTATGACACCTCCGTGTTCTGCACACGTCCAGCTCGGTGACGTCCTCGGCCTTCTTGATCCAGCAAGTTAGCGAGGTAGTAGATGAGTTCCGACAGCACGACGGTGTGGTGACGGTGATGGTGAAGTGATCTCCGCAGGGCTTCGCCTAAGCACTACGAAAATATGACCGAGGGTGTAAACGGTGGAGGGGGGCGCTGCACACGGCTAGGCAATCTGTTGTGTGCTCAGCGCCCCCTCCCACATATATATAGGTGGGAGGGAGGATGGAGTAGCCAAAGAAGGCGCCCAAGTAGGAGGAATCCTACTTGGGGTCCCTCCCAAGCCGCGCCCCCCTTTCCTTATTTGGAGTGCGGGGACAGGCAAGGGAGGGTGCCCCCCCTTTCCTTTCTCCCATGAGAGGGAAAGGCAGGAGGGGCTAGCCCTCCCCCTTTTCCTTCCCTAGGGCTGACCAAACAAGGGAGGGGGCGCACCAGACCCCTTATGGGCTGGTCTGTCCCCTCCTTTGGCCCATAAGGCCCATATTTTGTCGGGGGGTGCCCGAAACCCCTTCCAGTGACCCGATTCCTTCCCGGTACGTCCCGAAACACATCCAGTGTCCAAATACCATCGTCCTATATATAAATCTTTACCTCTCGACCATTTCGATACTCCTCTCCATGTCCATGATCTCATCCGGGACTCCGAACAACATTCGGTCACCAAAATATATAACTCATATAACACTATATCGTCAACGAACGTTAAGCGTGCTGACCCTACGGGTTCGAGAACTATGTATACATGACTGAGACACCTCTCTCATCAATAACCAATAGCAGAACTTGGCTGCCCATATTGGCTCCTACATATTCTACGAAGATCTTTATCGGTCGAACCATTATGACATCATACGTAATTCCCTTTGTCCATCGTGATGTTACTTGCCCGAGATTCGGTCGTCAGTATCTTCATACCTAGTTCAATCTCGTTACCAGCAAGTCTCTTTACTCATTCCGTAATACATCACCTTGTGACTAACTCCCTAGTCATTTGCTTGCAAATTTATGATGTGTATTTGTTGACGCTGGAACACGTCACACGAACACGTCGATGTGTATCCGCGGCGCCGAGGGAGATGCTCCGCAACTCACACCGCGGGAGGCCGACTTCCAGCGCGATACGCAAGACAGCAAGCCGGCGCTTTTGGGACCAGACGCCCCACTCGCCCGAGAGGGACCCCGTTAGGGCTCGCGGCGACGATTGGCTGCTCGAGGTCGGTCTTACCGCCCCTAGAGCCTCGTGGATTCGCAGCCTCCAATCTTGAAGAACGACGAAGAACGAGAAGAAAGATACAAGGGAAGAGATAAAAGTAGATGAACACGGAAAAATAGTACATTGATTGATCGATTGTGTGTTGTTCAATCGTCCGTCACCCCTTAGGTATATAAGAGGCGGCTGGACTTCCCGTGCAAGGAAAAAGGCTTGGATTCACGTCCAAAACCCTAGTCAAATTCGGATTGGTTTTGTCCGAACTTTCCAAAACTGTTCGGTTTAAACTGGCTGCACCTTGCGGGTCTTTTTTGTGGTGGTAAACGATCTCGGATGGAAACTAGCCCAAAAGCAATCTTGACCATTTTGACGAGACGAACAACTTTTATGTTGAACGTATATTGATCAGAGGTTATCTTGAGGGTCAAATCGGTCGCGCAAAACAGGCTATCCCTCGCGCTACCCATCAGACAGGGTGTCTGGTGGGGCGGGCCAGTTTTTGCCTCTGACAGGGCTGTATTCCGATGGCTCTAACTTTTGCATAAGAACTCGGATTGGAACAATTTTTATATAAAAATCAATCGTCTCGACGAGACGAAGACAATCCGTGTAGATATTTTTCCATTTGAGGTGGTCTTGGGGGCTCAATAAGCCAAACTGTACTCTGAATATAAAATCTTAGTACTTTGAGCATAGTTTCGGCCTTCGAGATGAAATCGGACGGCGATGACCCAAACTTCAAAGATGTTCATATCAAAAATGCGGAAATCTTTCATGAAGATCACATCCCCATTTGAGTCCATCTTAAATAAGTTCTTGACCATGCCAAAATCTGGTGTCAACACATGCCCCCCTGTTTTTCGGCAAAGCTTGTGTGCCAAAAAATAACTTGCACATAGCTTGCTCTAAGGATGATGTCAACACTTCATCAGCCATTTCGCATATGCTTAGGATGATAAGTTTATATCGGCCATTGCTTGTGTGAATATTTCGATGCAAGTTTGGGTGAAACTTTCCCAACTTCAATAACAATCCAGTGATAAGGTTCCATAGATCAAAACCATCCTCCGAACCATATTGTTCACCCTTTCGCTAGGACTTTGCAGATAATCAATAATAAACTTCCTCCAATCCTTACTTCACCTGCATAAAAGTTTCATTAGTGGCCAAAGCGGTGGGCTTCTGTTCGGCCTTACCTATGTTGACAAAACCTAGCATCGGCTATTGATAGAAATACAATACACCATAGTTCACATAGTAGCCATATGCTTGCTGTGCCAACTCTTTCAAATTGTTATGTCTAGATATATGAACAATTTTAAAGCAACCCAAGGTAAATCTTGCATCTAGTCATATCAAAAGATAAACTATAAGTGATTCGTCAAAACATTGATAACCCTTGGACATTTGTTGCACTACTAATAATGAATCACCGGAAGCCTCAATATGTATAGCACCTATAGCAAGGCAAAGCTCCAATCCGAATAACAATTCATATTCATCTTTGATCATTGTGCAAAAATATCTTAAGCGGCATGAGGCTTCACAAACTAGCTCCATATGGAGATAAATAAACAACACCAACACTTTGGCCATTGCTACAAATTGAACCATCAAAATATAATCTCCATACTACTAGAGAGACAAAGCTAATATCACTTAACAAGTACCTTGTCTCGGTTCCAATTGAACTAAGGACGATGTTAGAATTCCACACCGGCCATCATCAGATAGTTTCTTAGGACGATAGTTAAGTATCTGCCATTACCATGAGGTTCATGTAGAATTCATCCATTAAAACATGTATAGCCAAAATAAACAAATAAAATAGCAATAAAATATTTCGGCTCCTTTGTCTTAGCAACAAAAATGTAACTAACCAAATGTATAGTGATTTGGTAATACTCTGTCATCATATAGAAAATTATGTTGCATCCATGGATCAAAATAAGTCCATGGAGGGTAACTGATCATACCTTCGGCTTAATTGTTTGTTGCTTCCATCATTCTCCTTCATTTTTATTGTACTTGTTGCAATTGAAGCATGCACATCGTTTTTGTTTTGATTGATCCTCTTGGGAACCCATGCCATGTTCCTCTTTCTAAGCTCTTGTGCACTAAGATTTTGTAATTCCTTCTTTTGCCAATACGATAAGCCGAGTGAGCACCTCGACTGTGATTTTGTTTCAACCAATGGCAACTCTTTCTGGGCCTTGTGCACCCTCAACTTATTTTCTTCAGATTTGGCACTCTGATTTTTATCAATTGATTGCTTCACTTCTTTGCCTTTTGTAGCCAATGTCAACATTTTAATTGGCTCTTTGTTTTTTGAGATCAAATCTGAAGTAGCACACTTATGACCATCTCTTTTCACACGGTAAACTTGCTTTACCATCTCTTTCTTCTTCCTTGAGCTCTGGACCGATTCCTTATGATTGAAACGGTCTTTGATACATGATTGTTCAAATGTTGATCTTCTTGGAGCTGCATGGTATTGGTGAGATGGTCTAGAATAAGATGGAGAATGTGCCCTTGTACCATACCTGTCCCATGATGAATATGTATCTATATGAGCATAGGGAGGCATCCACGACATTCGCATTGGTGGCCCAAAATAAGGATATGAATATGTTGCATTAAAATTATCACTTTGCCAATACCAATCCTCATATTTGCGCCTTGGGGGTGATCTTGGTTTCTTTGCATGATTTGGCCGATAAGCATTCTTCTCTTCACTCATCTTTTGATATTTATCCAATAGTTCAGCAAAGGTGATTTTTTATCTCTTACACTTGCGCTTATTTCGGCCTTTGTTTTCTTTTGTTTTGCTTTCATCGATCATTGGATTTGCTTGCTGCCCCCTCCTTGGCGTCTCCATTGTAGCTTCGATGGAATTTTCGCCCTCAAGATTATGTTCATTATGCTCTTCAACAACTTCTTTACTTGAAACCTTGATCCCATCACCTGCAGTTTTTACATTCTCTTTAAATGGATCGGCTTGAAGCAGCCGATGCAAAAACCTTTTGCCATCGGGACCAATTGGAATAGACTGGTCATCTCTTGGTGTTTCAACAAACTTCAATCGTCCTTTTTCAATGGCCGATTTAACTATTTGCCGAAACATGTTGCAATCCTCAAAATTATGTTTGGAAGAATCATGCAACTTACAATACATTCGTCCTTGGATTGATGGCTTAACATGGTGATCGAGAATTGTAATGTAATTATTTTTCAGCAACAAATCAAATATTTGATCACACATGCTTGAATTGAAGGTATACTTCTTGTTTTCCAGCCGATCATGCTGTTTGAACGGCTTTGCAGATAAGCAAACGAATGGTTCAGATTTGGAATCTCCCCATTCGGCTATGCATTGTGTTTTCCAGTCTATCTCCGATGTCTTTGGATAAGATATTCTATTAGCATCGGTTTTCTCAATAGAATTTAACCTTGGCTTTAAATTTCTGAAACGAATATATTTAGAACATACATGTCTCAGTTGAGACCAAGTGCAAGCCAAGTATGAAATAAGCAAAGCTACCCAACTAGATATGAACTTTAGATAAAGCAATGGGGAAAGCTTTGGCTGTAACAATAAGTCATTATCGGTCTTTATAAATGGCGCAATGGTTTGACCGATATGTTCCATAACAATTTTATTGCTAACAAGTAAATTACCCTTCTTCATTGGTCTTTCAAAATTACTTATGAGAATATTTCTTATAGATGCATCAATAATGAAGTTGCGACCAAATCTGAAAATAGGTAAATTACTCGCTATGCATACCTCTTCAAATATGTTGGGAGAAGATGATGGTGGTGCCATTTGAAGAACATCTTGCTCCGTCTTTGGATGGCTCACCAACACCTTGTCATCATCTTTTTCTTGAATCCATGCATCATTGCTTTGAAGATTTTTGTCGGCCGAACTTTGTTCGGCTGCTTGTTCTTGTCCTTGAAGCTTGTCAATTTCTATGACATGGAACTCATAGGGCAGGAAGTAGGTTCCATTAACTTCAGAAAAATCAAGCACCGTTGTTTTCCTATGCTTGCCATGCCCTTTCTCAATAATGCTTGCCTCGTTGGATTTGATGGATTCAGAATATATACTACTTGATTCGGATTTTTCAACCGAAGCAATTTCATGTTCCGAATCATCCTTCTTTTCATTGATACTACCAATTGGCAATGCTTCTTTTATCTGAGTCAGTTCTTTTTCTATTTGTTTCTGACGGCAAGCGGCAAAATTAGCTTTAAGCTTTTTCTCAATTTCAGCCCACTCCGGATATGATTGCCCCCCAATGCTTTTAGATTCATTCGGCAATGACAAACGGGTGTTGCCGCAATTGTGTAGGGGGTGTATAATATGATATAGTATTAGGTGAAGGCATATGCATTGTTGTAAGACCATCCTTTTGCTCGCCAATTTTATCAATTGGCAAAGATTCATCTTCTTGCAAAACTCTAGCTTTTATTGCGGCATAACCAGGAAATAGCCCCTTTTCATGTTGTTCAAGGCAAAGAGCCTCTTATTTTGGGCTAAACTCTTCAATGCAGCCACCACTACCTCATCTTCTGCAATGTTGGGCACAACCGCTCCTGTAAAATTTACATTCATTCGGCTATAACCAGGAAGGTATGAAGCCGAATTATGAGCATCTACTGTTGTGTATGGTGCCGAAGAATTAGTAACATGAGGTGTAGCATATGACGGTTCAGAGTAACTGGCCGAATAGCCACTAGTAGCATGGCCAATTCTCTCATTCATCGGCATGGTTGGATTACTATATTGCACATTAGCTGCCGATGAATAAAAGGGTGAAATACTTTCTTGTATGGCATTGGAAATTCTAACTTGGGGTGTTTCCAATTGATTAATCGAACTCATCATGTTGCTCATCGGCATATGAATTTGCTGGGTTGCCGATGCATGTGAGTTGGGATACATATGGTGCATGTTACTAATATCATAAGAAGTTGAAGTATATAAATTACTTTGAATCGGCCCTTGCATGTAGTTAGTTGCATGATTGCAAAAACTAGGGTTGGCCGATAGAGTATACTCATTGAACGATCTAATAACACCATATGAATTATTTGCATCTACATAAAGGGATTGGGTATTTGTCGTGGCTGAGGACGAGCACCTATGGGGCAGGGCCCCTTTTCGGTCCGGCAGGGAGCGGAGGGCGCACGAAGAGCAGATCGAGGTCGGGCGCGCGGGGGATTTTACCCAGCTTCGGAGCTCCCTAGAGGGATAAAACTCCTACTGCTGCTTTGTGTTTGTATTCTGTTCTTGCTTGTGAACGTAGGTGTGCTGTGGTTGAGAATGAGTCGAACCAAACCAAAAACCGAACCCTCTCTATGTGCGCACGGGCCTCCTTTTTATAGTCTAAAGGGGTCACCGACAGGTGGCAACGCAGAGAGAGGGGTAGAAACGTAAAAACGCGGGTTGGTACAACCGCTATCAACAGTGGCCCCTACCTAACTCTGACGGCAGGGGACAAGGGCATTTAATGCCCGTCCGGTCGCCCAAACAGTGCAGGAAGCGACCGTTAGGGGCGCCACCGATTGCCACGATGGCCTCCCTGTCATCTTCGCTTGCCACCTCGCCCCGCTTGCCTGCACAGCCACCCGCCACGTGCACCAGGAGCGATCCTGCGGCGACACTTCGTCGGGTGAGCTGGAGCGTGGGCGCAGAGTGGTGGCTTTGCCACGGCAAGCGCCTTGCCGCGGTCACTGTCTTGTCGCACCCGCGAGCTCGCCGCTCATCGGGTCTTGCCGGGACGCGCGGTGCGTCGCGGCAAGTTTTCTGAAGTGCCTTGGTTGGCCTTCCCGGCAAGCTCCTCTTGCCGGGGCCTTGTCCTTCCCGGCAAGCTTCTCTTGCCGGGGTCTTGTCTTCTTAGTTAAACACTTTGTTCTTGAATGGTAGTAATATGAATGACGGAGGGCCTTGGCGGACGCCCGACAAGGCTTTCCGCGGGGACGCTGCGACTGCCCGTGCACAAGTTCGGGGTACTAAGGTACCCCCTACTTTAGTACACCGACAGGAGCCCCCGGGCCTGGGCCATACACGGTGCCGAGCGCTGTTGGGCCAGGCCCAAAACAGGGCACGGGCACGCGCGGCCTGGGTCCAAACCAAATCCACTCCGTATCCACCGCGTCCTCTCGTAACGGCACGCGTCAATCGCGGCGTCGTGGGAGAGGTGGGCGGTTCTTTAATCAGGAAAAGCGTAACATTCGCCTCCCCTGTTTATAAGCAGAGGAAATAGAGTCGTTCCCCCACCTTCGCCACTTGCAGTTCCTTCCTCCGAAAGCTCCGCCGCTCCCCTCCGCTTCCCAAGCCGAAAGAGAGCAGCATTCCGCCACTCGTCGCCGCCGTCGTCGCCAACGCCTCCGCGCTCCCCCTTCACCTCTGCCATGGCTCCGAAGACCGGGAAGGCCAAGAAGTCGTCCGAGGCGCTGCGACTCGAGACGATGCGCAAGGAGCGAGCGCTTTTCCCCTCCGAGCTCACCCCGAAGGCGCTGCGGGAGGAGTTCTACCTCTTCTGGTCGACGGAGACGCGGGCGCACCCGCGCACGCCGGTGCTCTCCGCCGAAGCCTCCACTTCGAAGCGGTGCCCAAAAGGGTACCATTTCTTTCCGGTATTCTTCTGGCACCCGTAGTTCGCCTAGGCGCCCCTTTTGCCCTTCTCGCCTCCTTGACCTACCTCCTGAAGAGAGGAACATGAAAGGGATTACGGGCATCTTATCTTTTTAATCTGTAAGCCTTCGGGCCTTAGCCGTATTTAAAACTTGTAATCCTCTCTTTCATGTTTTTCATCCTCCATGGACTGTATCCAAGTAAGATGTTTTTAATGAAAAAGGGATGCTTGAAAAAGGACGAAAGTCTTATCTGATACCGCAGCCCCCGGCAACTCTGGCTTGCCGCAGCCCCCGGCAACTCTGGCTTGTCGGGGCTTGGGTGCCGGCGCGCCCTTCTTCTCTTTTTCGCTGTTATTTCAGTTTTGAGAATAATTTAGTCAGTGCCGCAATAAGTTATTTTTGTAATATAACTTTATTCTGGGCAATGCTTGCTATGTTATCTCCTTTACTTGATTTTATCCCTTGTATGTTTTTACCCTACGCTTTTAGGGAACTTGCCGGCGCAAACACACTTGCTAAGTGCGGAACATCAGCAGCCTGCTGGCGGTGTTGCCTCCGGCAAGAAACCTTGTCGGGACTAATTGCAGCGCACTTCATTGTTGAGCGGGCTCGAAACAAAGTAAGGGCGCAACTAGCCACGAGTTGGTTCCTCCGCGCACAGGTTTTCCATACAAAGCACGGTCGTTCAAGGAGGATAACTTAAAAATTTAAAAATGCTTGTGCTCAAACTTTGGCAACTTAGCTTTTTCTATCGCATGTGTCCCGGCAAGGCTTATGCTTCTTTGAATGATGCTAGGTCGCTGCTGGCCAAAAGAAACCTTGCCGGAAGGCCTTGCCGGTTAGGGCTTTTGCGCCAATGTGGTGACCACATATGGCTCCATGTATCTCCGCCAACAGCTTATGTCCTTCTT
The DNA here is from genome assembly GCF_018294505.1 of Triticum aestivum. NCBI lineage: Eukaryota > Viridiplantae > Streptophyta > Magnoliopsida > Poales > Poaceae > Triticum > Triticum aestivum. The sequence continues at coordinate 311,093,124 of NC_057795.1, read as the reverse complement.
CCCGGGGAACGCATTTCAATTTCACTCTGTTGAATCTTTTTCTGTACAGTATGTCATTGACAAACTGATACATACTTGATTGCCGGGCTACTCTTTCTGCTCTTTCCTGCTCTTCGGGAAGTTCTCCTGTCTGAAGGAAATGGACGATTTGCTGTGCCCATGCCGGAGCTTGTGGCTCGACAACAAGGACTAAAGGCGCAAATGCTGCTGCGGGAGCATCTGCTTCTACGGCAAGAACCTGGGATCTTGCCGGAGCGTGATGTTCCCTAGCAAGCGTGTCGGGACACAACTTTTCGGGAGTGTCTGCTTCAACGAAACAAACCCTAGGGCTTGTCGGAGCAGACTGCTCCTCAGCACTTTTTGTGTTGATCCTGGGTACCTTCTTGGCGGCGGCTTCGGGAAGCTCTGCCGGAAAGTAGTCGCCAGTAACCAACTTTCTCTTCTTGCACTTGCCGGTGGAGCTCGATGGTGTGTCCTCAACGGTAGCGCAGCACTCCGAAGAGGTGCGCTTGCCGGAGTCGGCATCAGAGCTACTCTTGCCGGACTTGGTCTTCTTCTTCCAATGCGAGCACAGTGCCAAGGGCACCATGGCGTTGTCGATCCCGCACCCCCTGGGAGGGGTGCGGCGTATGTACGGACGCCGAAGCTTGCGGGGCCTTGTCCTTGGACCTGGTGACGACGTGACTCCCACCGTCGGCGCCCGCTCCTCCGCCGGCGTCTACCCCACCGCCCGTTTGCTCCGGCGGCGGTGGAATCGACGTAGACGGAGCGGCCACCTCCGAAGTCTTCTTCTTCGGTGGCATGTCGATGAAGATGTTGATGTAGCGCGCGCGGAGACCGGATCAGATTCGCACAACCTCGACGCCCCCTACCTGGCGCGCCAAAGATGTCGTGGCTGAGGACGAGCACCTATGGGGCAGGGCCCCTTTTCGGTCCGGCAGGGAGCGGAGGGCGCACGAAGAGCAGATCGAGGTCGGGCGCGCGGGGGATTTTACCCAGCTTCGGAGCTCCCCGGAGGGATAAAACTCCTACTGCTGCTTTGTGTTTGTATTCTGTTCTTGCTTGTGAATGTAGGTGTGCTGTGGTTGCGAATGAGTCGAACGGAACCAAAAACCGAACCCTCTCTATGTGCGCACGGGCCTCCTTTTTATAGTCTAAAGGGGTCACCGCCAGGTGGCAACGCAGAGAGAGGGGTAGAAACGTAAAAATGCGGGTTGGTACAACCGCTATCAACAGTGCCCCCTACCTAACTCTGACGGCAGGGGACAAGGGCATTTAATGCCTGTCCGGTCGCCCAAACAGTGCAAGAAGCGACCGTTAGGGGCGCCACCGATCGCCACGATGGCCTCCCTGTCATCTTTGCTTGCCACCTCGCACCGCTTGCCTGCACAGCCACCCGCCACGTGCACCAGGAGCGATCCTGCGGCGACACGTCGTCGGGTGAGCTGGAGCGTGGGCGCAGAGTGGTGGCTTCGCCGCGGCAAGCGCCTTGCCGCGGTCGCTGTCTTGTCGCACCCGCGAGCTCGCCGCTCGTCGGGTCTTGCCGGGACGCGCGGTGCGTCGCGACAAGTTTTCTGAAGTGCCTTGGTTGGCCTTCCCGGCAAGCTCCTCTTGCCGGGGCCTTGTCCTTCCCGGCAAGCTTCTCTTGCCAGGGTCTTGTCTTCTTAGTTAAACACTTTGTTCTTGAATGGCAGTAATATGAATGACGGAGGGCCTTGGCGGACGCCCGGCAAGGCTTGCCGCGGGGACGCTGCGACTGCCCGTGCACAAGTTCGGGGTACTAAGGTACCCCCTACTTTAGTACACCGACAGTATTCATATTACCTTTGTAGACTGCAAACCCTAGATGATGATCTCTTTGTAGCAAGAACGGGCCGAAGACCGTTCGAAGCTTCGTCCCCAGCAGAGTCGCCAAAAAGTGTGTTGACGCTGGAACGTGTCACACGAACACGTCGATGTGTACCCGCGGCACCGAGGGAGATGCTCCGCAACTCACACCGCGGGAGGCTGACTTCCAGCGCGATACGCAAGACAGCAAGCCGACGCTTTTGGGACCAGACGCCCCCCTCGCCCGGGAGGGACCCCGTTAGGGCTCGCGGCGACGATTGGCTGCTCGAGGTCAGTCTTACCGCCCCTAGAGCCTTGTGGATTCGCAGCCTCCAATCTTGAAGAACGACGAAGAACGAGAAGAAAGATACAAGGGGAGAGATAAAAGTAGATGAACACAGAAAAGTAGTAGATTGATTGATCGATTGTGTGTTGTTCAATCGGCCGTCACCCCTTAAGTATATAAGAGGCGGCTGGACTTCACGTGCAAGGAAAAAGGCTTGTATTCACATCCAAAACCCTAGTCAAATTCGGATTGGTTTTGTCCGAACTTTCCAAAATTGTTCGGTTTAAACTGGCTGCACCTTGTGGGTCTTTTTTGTGGTGGTAAACGATCTCGGATGGAAACGAGTCCAAAAGAAATCTTGACCGTTTCGACGAGACGAACAACTTTTATGTTGAACATGTTTTTATAATAGGTTATCTTGAGGGTCAAATTGGTCGCGCAAAACAGGCTCTCCCTCGCGCTACCCATCAGATAGGGTGTCTGGTGGGGCGCGCCAGTTTTTGCCTCTGACAGGGCTGTATTCCCATGGCTCTAACTTTTGCATACTAACTTGGATTGGAACGATTTTTATATCAAAATCGATCGTTTCGACGAGACGGAGACAATCCATGTAGGTAATGTTTCCATTTGAGGTGGTCTTGTGGGCTCAATCAGCCAAACTGTACTCTGAATATAAGATCTTAGTACTTTGAGCATAGTTTCGGCCTTCGAGATGAAATCGGAGGGCGATGACCCAAACTTCAAAGATGTTCATATCAACAATGCGGAACTCTTTCATGAAGATCACTTCTCCATTTGAGTCCATCTTAAATAAGTTCTTGACCGTGCCAAAATCTGGTGTTAACAGTATTACCAAGAGGGCCTAGAGATACCTCGTTGATACTCGGAGTGACAAATCCTAATCTCGATCTATGCCAACTCAACAAACACCTTCGGAGATACCTGTGGAGCATCTTTATGATCACCCAGTTACGTTGTGACGTTTGATAGCACACAAGGTATTCCTTCGGTATCTGGGAGTTGCATAATCTCATAGTCGGAGGAATATGTATTTTACATGAAGAAAGCAATAGCAATAAACTGAACAATCATTATGCTAAGCTAACGGATGGGTCTTGTCCATCACATCATTCTCCTAATGATGTGATCCCGTTACCAAATGACAACACATGTCCATGGTTAGGAAATCTTAACCACCTTTGATCAATGAGCTAGTCTAGTAGAGGCTTACTAGGGACACGGTATTTGTTTATGTATTGACACATGTATCTAAGTTTCCGATCAATACAATTCTAGCATGAATAATAAACCTTTATCATGATTTAGGAAATATAATAATAACTATTTTATTATTGCCTCTAGGGTATATTTCCATCATTTTAACCCCTTTCCGCGATGGTGTTTTGAACAGTCGCCTACTGAATGAATGCGATAGGGGGGGTCCTTCCCACACGACCCAGAAACCGTCGGGGATAGGCCCTCCGCTCGCACACACTCGGCAAAATGAGGTCATGTGCGATGGGCGAGTGATCAAATACGATTATACAGGCCCAATCGATTCCGGTCATAAGTACATCTCACACAGTCAGACCCAAACATTCTGTTTGTTATGTACATTCCACACAGTCAATCCAAGGAATACGTTTCCGTTCTTATATACATCCCTCACAGTCAATCCAAAGAAAATGTTTCCGTTCGTATGTACATCCTACACAGTCAATCTAGGGAAAACGTTTCTGTTCGTATATGCATCCCACACAGTTTTATGTATAGCCTCGTGTGTGATAGGTGTAACTATCACACACGCTCTGCCTCGGTTAACCGTTTGCTGTTAATCAACTACATCACACACGATTTGTTGAAGAAAACCGTATGGCATTGGGCTTTCCATCACAAAGCGCTTTTACTGCTAGAACCGTTTGCAAAGTACCATGACCCATTTAGCAGATTTATTAGTTTACAATTAATAATTCCAGTATTATGCAAATTCACATTTCATATCGAGCAGTTGTTTGCCAATTTCATATCAGGCACATAAATATATTTTAACATCACAGTGTGATAGTTACCTGAAAACATCATAGTACAACATATAGCTAGTTCACCTTCATAAGAACAATATTAGAACAATATATTCATTTCCCTAATCTAGATCATTCAGGCTCGTCTTATCCACCTTTGCTTTCAGTTCAGTAAGAACCTATTTTGCACTGGCCAACTGGGAAAGTGCCTCCTCCTTCGCCAACACCATCTTAGCAAAGTCTAATTTAAAAATATGAGCTCATTCTCCATCTTCCAATTTTTATCCCACATCTTCAAATATTCTTCAGCGTTGAAAACACTTTCTCTAAGCCTACCTGTGTTATCTTCCTCATACATGCTCCAAAGCTTTGCTAGACACATCTTCAAAGACTGTGGCCACTCTTGATTAACCCACTATAGGTAAGAACACTTATGTTAATCCTATAATATTTAAAACTATATCAGTAATAATTGTAGGGGAAATGGGTTTCTAGCAACATAGAAAATGACCAAATACATATTTTGGAAAACTGAAGAAACAGATTAATTATGACATATCTTCCTAAAAAGGTCAATGTGCAAATGAATTAATTGCTACTAAGACAACAACAAAATTCCGAAACATCAGAAGCTATAATTAAATACAACAATGCTACAAGTTCTTAGTCATGTACTATAAATAACAAATTGAACATTTTATGAGGAAGCTAAATATAACTGCAACAGCATAGCGACAGTGTTTGGATGACAGCAAATTGATACTAACAGGTGTGTACATGCATAAATTTAGTAACATAGCACTAATAACACTAAGGCCATCCACTATGTATGCCAAAACCGGTGTAAAGACAATTGTTGCTACATTTGACACCGGTGCCCTGCACAGGCGAGCTGATGCAGCGGGAAAAAATCAGGGACCCAGACTCCAGAGCACCTAGTTGCTCTGATGCCCAGTTCCTTCGTGCCATAAAGATTTAGTATTTTACTGCTTGGTTGCTAGGATGTGTGGACCAATGTTGGCTGCACAAACTGCTAAAGCGGTGCCAAATAATTTTCTAATGGCACCGCTGATGAGATGGCAACATTTTTAGATACTAGGTACAAAATGTGACACTGTCTTAACATCCAAAATAACATAGCACGGTGATAGTGTCTGAATCACATCTAACAAATGATTTGTAACAAGCAAAGTGTGGCTAACCTTCTCTGCACATGCCAGAAACTTCCGCCCACTGTCCACAGATTCAAAGGCAACTTGCTTCACGCATGGAGATAGATGGTGACAACGAGCAGGCATATCTTCAGCCACCCCACTCCATTCATTGCAACTAATGATCTTAGGGAGCTACAAGAGGAAGAAATGACTCAAATCGACCTCTGGGTTAAAATCCTTCATTCCAAGTCATAACCCGAGAGAGAGAAGAGAGGCATACCCGGGTGCTGAAAAATTCGTCGGAGGAGGAGGAACCGTTGGAGAGGTCATTGAAGAAGAGCATGGCGACCCCGGCGGTAGGATGCGAGACGGCGAGAGTGAGGAAGCAAGCGAGGAAGCGGCTATAGCTTTGGAAGGAAGGAAGAGGAAACATGGGAAATGTGACTTGTCGTTGGGGAGAAAAAGGGGTGGGGAGAGGGGGGTAGATATTTCAGCGGTACGCCAAAAATTTCAAAATGTGGAGGGAAACTTTGCGTGTGGTGCATCCGGACACCATTCACTTTGAACGATGTGTGCATCGCAAACGATTCTTCTACTTTACGCACATGGGATGAGTTTGATAATTCAAATTTTGGTGGAAATTTCCCTGGGTACTTTCCTCATCCATGTCATTGCCTAATTTAACATCGCTTGCTAATTTGGGCACACAAAAGAGCGTACAGCACACAGACCACACTTACTGAATCGAGCAATTTTAGTAATTAAACAGAGCCAGTTGACCTGAACATTGCTCTAACAAAAGACCAGCATTATAAATAAAGCCTAAGTACTCATAATTTTAACAAAGCCGCCGCCGAGGCGACCTATGCATCACCGGTGTGAGATGAGACGTCGATGACTTGTCCTGGCGACATGCTGCCGTTGGTGGACTCCGCGTCCCCCATGCTGAAGTCGACCACGTCCTCATCCTCGTCCTTGTCCTTGGCGCCGCCCTCAAGGTTGTAGTACTCATAGTAGTGGTTGCGCCAAAGCTCACGTTGGTACTCCACCGCCGATTCCTCGACGGAAAGACTCTTCTCTACCTCGATCACAGCCACGCGCAACTCCTCCTCCTGGCGCTCCTTGATCTCCGCCGCCTCCTGCATCTCCCGCTCCCGCTCGGCGATCTCATGAAGAAGCAGGTGCTCCATGGCCACCGCCGCCTTTTCGGAGGTGGGTTGCATGCTGGATTCCGAGGTGACCCGAAATATCTTGGCGTGTGCGTCCTCGATCTTGGCATGGATGGCCTCGACCCGGACCAGGGCGACATCAGCGTCACGGAGGACAGCTCGAGCGCTCTCGGCATCTGCAGCCGCTGTCACAGCGGCTGCTGCAGCTGCCATGTCGACTACCATAGAAGCCCTCTCGATAGATGCAGCCACACTCAATGAGGATGCGGCAGCACTCGGCATAGGTGGCCATGCTCTCGGTGCAGGAGGCGGCGCTCGGGGAGGACACGGCCATCGTACGGGCCCTCACGAAGCGTTTCCACGGCATCATCTTTGCAAGAAGGGGTCGCGGGAATGGGGATCGGGATTCATGGATTCGGTGGTTGCCGGCACTGAAGCAGATGAGCCGGCAAAGCTTAAGGAGGAAGACTTAAATAGACCCACAAATTTTCATCGCAAACGGTTCCTACAAAAAAATGTGTGTGATGTTGTTAACATTTTTTATTAGCTGTGAAAGACGAATTTGGAGTAAAGTGGCAACGGATGGTGTTTTAAATGTACGAGAAAATTGTAGTATTAATACAACTTTCATGTCGAAAATTGTAAAATTTCAGCGGTTATTTGACCTTTTAAGACATTTTAAGTGATTTACTAGCCATTTAATGACTGTAATACAAATTTGAACTACATCTACATGCAATGGTTAAGCATAAAGGGTTGAAAAATCATATTTGTGTACTTGTGTGCGAGTTAATTCCATCTTTAGTAAATTGGAAGAAATTTTCAAACATATTGGTGTCACGGCACGGACACATGCATGGAGTGCCATGGAATTTAAATTCCAAAAAAATAAAAAAAAATCATAAATACATGAAACCTTGCTTGATATAATGTCATGCCACCAAGATGATGTGGTAAATTTTTTGGCATTTTTGACGAAAGTTTGGACACACACCCCTCACAAACTGGTGCAACTCACTAGAAGGCTCATGGTTCCGAGAGGGAACAATGCATGTTTGATGACGAACGGGAGATAGCTTCCTCTTACAGCCTTCAAATTTTTTCTACATTTAACATGCACTAATACAACTGTCATGTGAAATTTGTAAAATTCTAGGGGTCATTTGACCTTTTTAAGACATCTAAGTGATTTTCTAGCCATTTAATGACCGTAATTCAAATTTGAACTACATCCACATGCAACGGCTAACCATAAGGGTTTGAAAAATCATATTTGTGTATATGTGTGCGAGTTAAATCCATCTGTAGTAAATTGGAAGGAATTTTCAAACATATTGGTGTCACGGCCTAGACACATGCATGGAGTGCCATGGAATTTAAATTCCAAAAAATTAAAAAATATCAGAAATACATGAAACCTTGCTTAATGTAATGTCATGCCACCAAGATGATGTGGTAAATTTTTTGGCATGTTTGACGAAAGTTTGGACACACACCCCTCACAAACCGGAGCAACTCACTAGAAGGCTCCTGGTTCCGAGAGGGAACAATGCATGTTTGATGATGAACGGGAGATAGCTTCCTCTTACGGCCTTCAAATTTTTTCTACATTTAACGTGCACTAATACAACTGTCATGTGAAAATTTGGAAAATTCTAGGGGTCATTTGACCTTTTTAAGATATCTAAGTGATTTTCTAGCCATTTAATGACCATAATTCAAATTTGAACTACATCTACATGCAACGGCTAACCATAATGGTTTGAAAAATCATATTTGTGTACTTGTGTGCGAGTTAATTCCATTTGCAGTAAATTGGAAGGAATTTTCAAACATATGGTGTCACGGCCTAGACACATGCATGGAGTGCCATGGCATTTAAATTCCAATTTTTTTTAAAAGATCAGAAACAAATGAAACCTTGCCTGATGTGATGTCATGCCACCAAGATAATGTGGTAAAGAATTTGGCATGTTTGAGGAAAGTTTGGACACACACCCCTCACAAACCGGAGCACTCACTAGAGGCTCGTGGTTCCGAGAGGGAACAATGCATGTTTGATGATGAACGGGAGATAGCTTCCTCTTACGGCCTTCAAATTTTTTCTATATTTAACATGCACTAATACAACTGTAATGTGAAAAATTAGAAAATTCAAGTGGTCATTTGACCTTTTAAAGACATTTAAGTGATTTTCTAGACATTTAATGACCATAATTCAAATGTGAACTACATCTACATGCAGTGGCTAACCATAACAGTTTGAAAAATCATGTTTTTGTGTACTTACGTGCGAGTTAATTCCATGTGCAGTAAATTGGAAGGAATTTTCAAACATATTGGTGTCACGACCTGGACACATGCATGGAGTGCCATGCCATTTAAATTCCAACAAATTAAAAAATGATCAGAAACACATGAAACCTTGCTTGACGTAATGTCATGCCACCAAGATGATGTGGTAAAAAAAATAGCATGTTTGACCAAAGTTTGGACAGACATCCCTGATACGTCTACAACGTATCTATAATTTTTTTTGTTCCATGCTATTATATTACCCGTTTTGGATGTTTTTGGGCTTTACTTTACAAATTTATATCATTTTTGGGACTAACCACCTAACCAGAGGCCCAACCCGTATTGCTGTTTTTTTGCCTATTTCAGTGTTTCGAAGAAAAGGAAAATCAAACGGAGTCCAAACAGAATGAAACCTTCGGGAGCGATCTTTTTGGAACAAACATGATCCGGAGGACTTCGAGTGGAAGTCAAGAAACAAACAAGGCGGCCACGAGGGTGGAGGGCGCCCCCCTACTAGGCGCGCCCCCTGTCTCGTGGGCCCCTCGAGCGTCCACCGACCTACTTCTTCCTCCTATATATACCCATGTACCCAGAAAACATCAGGGGAGCCCACGAAAAACTATTTCCACCGCCGTGACCTTCTGTATCCACGAGATCCCATCTTCGAGCCTTCGTCGGCGCTTCACCGGAGCGGGAATCGACCATGGAGGGCCTCTACATCATCTCCAAGGCCTCTCCGATGAGTTGTGAGTAGTTTACCACAGACCTTCGGGTCCATAGTTATTAGCTAGATGGCTTCTTCTCTCTATTTGAATCTCAATACAAAGTTCTCCTTGATCTTCTTGGAGATCTATTCGATGTAACTCTTTTTGCGGTGTGTTTGTCGAGATCCGATGAATTGTTGGTTTATGATCAAGTTTATCTACGAGAAATATTTGAATCTCCTCTGAGTTCTTTTATGTGTGATTAAGTTATCTTTGCAAGTCTCTTCGAATTATTAGTTTGGTTTGTCATACTAGATTGATCTTTCTTGCAATGGAGAAGTGCTTATCTTTGGGTTGAATCTTGCGGTGTCCTTTCCCAGTGACAGCAGGGGCAGCAACGCACGTATTGTATTGTTGCCATCGAGGATAAAAAGATGGGGTTTATATCATATTGCATGAGTTTATCCCTATACATCATGTCATCTTTCTTAATGCGTTACTCTGTTCTTTATGAACTTAATACTCTAGATGCATGCTGGATAGCGGTCGATGTGCGGAGTAATAGTAGTAGATGCAGGCAGGAGTCGGTCTACTTGTCACGGACGTGATGCCTATATACATGATCATGCCTAGATAATCTCATAATTATTCGCTTTTCTATCAATTGCTCGACAGTAATTTGTTCACCCACAGTAATACTTATGCTATCTTGAGAGAAGCCACTAGTGAAACCTATGGCCCCGGGGTCTATCTCTTATCATATAAGCTTTCAATCTACTTTTATTTGCATCTTTACTTTTCCTATCTATATTACAAAATACCAAAAATATATTTATCTTATCATATTATCTCTATCAGATCTCACTTTCGCAAGTGGCCTTGAAGGGATTGACAACCCCTTTATTGCGTTGGTTGCGAGTTCTTGTTTGTTTGTGTAGGTGGGTGGGACTTCTGAGGAGCCTCCTATTGGATTGATACCTTGGTTCTCAGAAACTGAGGGAAATACTTACGCTACTATTGCTACATCACCCTTTCCTCTTCAACGAAAACCAACACAAGCTCAAGACGTAGCAAGAAGGATTTCTGGCGCCATTGACGGGGAGGTCTTCGCTCAAGTCAAGACATACCAAGTACCCATCACAAACTCATCTCCCTCGCATTTACATTATTTGCCATTTGCCTCTCATTTTCCTCTCCCCCACTTCACCCTTGCCATTTTATTCGCCCTCTCTTTCCCAATCTCCTCTCTCTTTCCTGTTTGCCTTCCCGTTGCCATGGCCGAATCAAAAAGAACTAAGGGTCCTTTCCAGGGTTTTAGTACCTTGGATAGTCCCTCTATCCTCTCTAAGCTCATAAATAATGATGCTATGGAAAGACCCACCGGGGTCACCGATGAGAACTTAAATAATTTTGATGAAGATGACTCCGGAATTTTTCGCTATTTACTTGATGAATCTTTAAAAGATGGTTGGGATAGGTTATTATGGATTCGAGCTAGCTATGTGCCATAATATCAAATTGAAGTTTACTTAAAAAGTTTCTATGTTAGCTTACCCGCTTCTTTCAAGCAAGTTCTAGATTCTATTTTTAAATAAGGTTTTCTTAAGGGGGATGCTATAGATACCTATGAAAAAAATTAAAACTATATTTGGGCACCCTATGAATGATAAGGTTGAATCTACCACTCTCTTATGCTTTTATCAAAATGAAATTATCAAAAAGATGAAGGCTAGCTTAGATGCAAATTTCTGTAACGTGTTTAATCTTACTTCATCCATTAATGGCAATGCGCTTTCCCTAAATAGAAGAATGAATGCCATAGAAAGGAAATCCTCTTTTTCCTTTCCGAGTGCCAAAGATGGCACTACTTAGATCTATCCTCACTTTTATGCCTAGATAGGGGCGTTAAACGATAGCGCTAATTGGGAGGCAACCCAACTTTATCTTTGTTTTTGTTTTTGCTTCTGTTTAGTAATAAATTTTTCATCTAACTTCTGTTTAGATTTGTTTTTATGTTTTAATTAGTGTTTGTGCAAAGTAGAACCTATGGTGATAGTTAATTTGATTCTGCTGAAAAACAGAAACTTTGCATGCACGAAAATAATTTTAGTAATTCACAGGCACGTGATTTCGCGTTGATTATTTTTGCTGTAGATCAATAGAAGAATTTCCCAGGACTTCCTATTTTGGTACGATTTTTAAAGTTCCAGAAGTATTCTAGAGTTACAGATTGCTACAGACTATTCTGTTTTCGACAGATTCTGTTTTTCGTGTGTTGTTTGCTTATTTTGATGCATCTATGGCTAGTATGTAAGGGTATGAACCATAGAGAAGTTGGAATACAGTAGGTTTAACACCAATATAAATAAATAATGAGTTCATTACAGTACCTTATGTGGTGGTCTTTCTTTCTTGCACTAACGGAGCTTATGAGATTTCCTGTTGAGTTTTGTGTTGTGAAGTTTTCAAGTTTTGGGTAAGGATTTGATGGACTATGGAATAAGGAGTGGCAAAAGCCTAAGCTTGGGGATGCCCATGGCACCCCAAGATATTCAAGGATAACCAAAAGCCTAAGCTTGGGGATGCCCCGGAAGGCATCCCCTCTTTCGTCTTCGTCTATCGGTAACTTTACTTGGAGCTATATTTTTATTCGCCACATGATATGTGTTTTGCTTGGAGCGTCTTGTATGATATTAGTCTTTGCTTTTTAGTTTACCACAATAATCTTTGTTGTACACACCTTTTGGGAGAAACCCACTTGATTGGAATTTATTAGAATACTCTATGTGCTTCACTTATATCTTTTGAGCTAGATAGTTTTTTGCTCTAGTGCTTCACTTCAATCTTCTAGAGCACGGCGGTGGCTTAATTTTTAAGAAATTGTTGATCTCTCATGCTTCACTTATATTATTTTGAGAGTCTCTTTAAACAACACGGTATTTGCTATGGTTATAAAATTGGTCCTAGAATGATGGGCATCCAAGTTGGGTATAATAAAAACTATCATAGAAAGTGAATTGGGTGCTGTGATCAATTTTATGCTTGATAATTGTTTTGAGATATAAAGGTGGTAATATTAGAGTCATGCTAGTTTGGTGATTATGAATTTAAAAAATACTTGTGTTGAAGTTTGTGATTCCCATAGCATGCACGTATGGTGAACCGCTTTGTGATGAAGTTGGAGCACAATTTTATTTATTTATTGTCTTCCTTATGAGTGGCGGTCGGGGACGAGCGATGGTCTTTTCCTACCAATCTACCCCCCTAGGAGCATGCGCGTAGTACTTTTTTTCGATAACTTGTAGATTTTTGCAATAAGTATATGAGTTCTTTATGACTAATGTTGAGTCCATGGATTATACGCACTCTCACCCTTCCACCATTGCTAGCCTCTCTTGTGCTGCGCAACTTTCGCTGGTACCATACACCCACCATATACCTTCCTCAAAACAGCTACCATACCTACCTATTATGGCATTTCCGTAGCCATTCCGAGATATATTGCCATGCAACTTTCCACCGTTCCGTTTATATGACACACATCATCATTGTCATATTGCTCTTTGCATGATCATGTAGTTGACATCGTATTTGTGGCAAGGCCACCTTCATAATTTTCATACATGTTACTCTTGATTCATTGCATATCTCGGTACACCGCCGGAGGCATTCATATAGAGTCATATCTTGTTCTACGTATTGAGTTGTAATCTTGAGTTGTAAGTAAATAAAAGTGTGATGATCTTCATTATTAGAGCATTGTCCCAGTGAGGAAAGGATGATGGAGACTATGATTCCCCCACAAGTCGGGATGAGACTTTGGACTTTACAAAAAAAAGAGGCCAAAGAGCCCACCAAATAAAAAAAGAAAGGCCAAATAAAAAAAGAGAAAGGCCAAATAAAAAAATGAGAGAAAAAGAGAGAAGGGGCAATGCTACTATCCTTTTTACCACACTTGTGCTTTAAAGTAGCACCATGATCTTCATGATAGAAAGTCTCCTATGTTGTCACTTTCATATACTAGTGAATTTTTCATTATAGAACTTGGCTTGTATATTCCAATGATGGGCTTCCTCAAAAGTGCCCTAGGTCTTCGTGAGCAAGCGAGTTGGATGCACACCCACTTAGTTTCTTTTGTTGAGCTTTCATACATTTATAGCTCTAGTGCATCCGTTGCATGGCAATCCCTTCTCACTCATATTGATATCTATTAATGGGCATCTCCATAGCCCATTGATACGCCTAGTTGATGCGAGACTATCTTCTCCTTTTTGTCTTCTCCACAACCACCATTCTATTCCAATATAGTGCTATGTCCATGGCTCACGCTCATGTATTGCGTGAAAGTTGAAAAAGTTTGAGATTACTAAAGTATGAAACAATTGTTTGGCTTGTCATCGGGGTTGTGCATGATTAAATACTTTGTGTGATGAAGAAAGAGCAACAGCCAGACTATATGATTTTGTAGGGATAACTTTCTTTAGCCATGTTATTTTGAGAAGACATGATTGATTTGATTAGTATGCTTGAAGTATTACTATTTCTTATGTCAATATGAACTTTTATTTGAATCATTTGGATCTGAACATTCATGCCACAATAAAGAAACTTACATTGAGAGTTATTCTAGGTAGCATTCCACATCAAAAATTCTGTTTTTATCGTTTACCTACTCAAGGACGAGCAGGAATTAAGCTTGGGGATGCTTGATACGTCTCCAACGTATCTATAATTTTTGATTGTTCCATGCTATTATATTACCCGTTTTGGATGTTTATGGGCTTTACTTTACACATTTATATCATTTTTGGGACTAACCTACTAACCGGAGGCCCAACCCATATTGTTTTTTTTCCTATTTCAGTGTTTCGAAGAAAAGGAATATCAAACGGAGTCCAAACGGAATGAAACCTTCGGGAGTGATCTTTTTGGAACAAACGTGATCCAGAGGACTTGGAGTGGAAGTCAAGAAACAAACGAGGTGGACACGGGGGTGGAGGGCGCCCCTCCTACTAGGCGCGCCCCCCTGTGTCGTGGGCTCCTCGAGCGTCCACCGACCTACTTCTTCCTCCTATATATACCCATGTACCCCGAAAACATCAGGGGAGCCCACGAAAAACTATTTCCACCGTCGTAACCTTTTGTATCCGCGAGATCCCATCTTGGAGCCTTCGTCGGTGCTCCGCCGGAGGGGGAATCAACCATGGAGGGCATCTACATCATCTCCAAGGCCTCTCCGATGAGTTATGAGTATTTTACCACAAACCTTTGGGTCCATAGTTATTAGCTAGATGGCTTCTTCTCTCTCTTTGAATCTCAATACAAAGTTCTCCTTGATCTTCTTGGAGATCTATTCGATGTAACTCTTTTTGCGGTGTGTTTGTCGAGCTCCGATGAATTGTGGGTTTATGATCAAGTTTATCTATGAGAAATATTTAATCTCCTCTGAGTTCTTTTATGTGTGATTAAGTTATCTTTGCAAGTCTCTTCGAATTATCAGTTTGGTTTGGCCTACTAGATTGATCTTTCTTGCAATGGGAGAAGTGTTGGGGAACGTTGCAGAAAATTAAAAAATTTCCTACGGTTTCACCAAGATCCATCTATGAGTTCATCTAAGCAACGAGTCATGGGAGAGAGATTGCATCTACATACCACTTGTAGATCGCAAGCGGAAGCTTGCACGGTGATGGTGATGATGGAGTCCTACTCGTCGTGATTCGGATCACCGATGACCAAGTGCTGAACGGACAGCACCTCCGCGTTCAACACACGTACGGGACGGGAGACGTCTCCTCCTTCTTGATCCAGCAAGGGGAAGGAGAGGTTGAGGAAGATGGCTCCAGCAGCAGCACAACGGCGTGATGATGGTGGAGTGACAGTTCTCCGACAGGGCTTCGCCAAGCGCACGCGGAGGAGGAGAGGTGTTGGGGAGGGGAGGGGCTGCGCCTTCAATGGTGTGTTGCAGCCCTCCCCTCGCCCCTCTATTTATAGGGGGAAGGGGCAAGGGGGCCGGCCCCTCTAGATGGGAATCTAGAGGGGGGGGCGGCGGCCAAGGGGAGGGGGCTTGCCCCCCAAGCAAGGGGGCGCCCCCTCTAGGGTTCCCCCCCCAAACCCTAGGCGCAAGGGCCCAAGGAGGGGGGGCGCACCCAGCCCACTAGGGGCTGGCTCCTGCCCCACGCAGCCCATGTGGTCCCCCGGGAGGGGTGGCCCCTCCCGGTGGACCTCCGGAACCCTTCCGGTGGCCCCGGTACAATACCGGGATGCCCCCGAAACTTTCTGGTGTCCGTTTGACAACTTCCCATATATAAAACTTCACCTCCGGACCATTCCGGAACTCCTCGTGACGTCCGGGATCTCATCCGGGACTCCGAACAACATTCGGTAGTCAGATACTAGTCTTCCTAACAATCCTAGCGTCACCGAACCTTAAGTGTGTAGACCCTACGGGTTCGGGAGACATGCAGACATGACCGAGACCACTCTCCGGTCAATACCCAACAGCGGGGTCTGGATACCCATGTTGGCTCCCACATGCTCCTCGATGATTTCATCGGTTGAACCACGATGTCGAGGATTCGATCAAACCCTGTATACAATTCCCTTTGTCAATCGGTACGTTTACTTGTCCGAGACTCGATCGTCGGTATCCCAATACCTTGTTCAGTCCCGTTACCGGCAAGTCACTTTACTCATACCGTAATGCATGATCCCGTGGCCAAACACCTTGGTCACCTTGAGCTCATTATGATGATGCATTACCGAGTGGGCCCAGAGATACCTCTCCGTCATACGGAGTGACAAATCCCAGTCTCGATTCGTGTCAACCCAAGAGACACTTTCGGAGATACCTGTAGTGCACCTTTATAATCACCCAGTTACGTTGTGACGTTTGGTACACCCAAAGCACTCTTACGGTGAGTTACACGATCTCATGGTCTAAGGAAGAGATACTTGACATTGGCAAAGCTCTAGCAAACGAACTACACGATCTTTGTGCTATGCTTAGGATTGGGTCTTGTCCATCACATCATTCTCCTAATGATGTGATCCCGTTATCAACGACATCGAATGTCCATAGCCAGGAAACCATGACTATCTGTTGATCACAACGAGCTAGTCAACTAGAGGCTCACTAGGGACATATTGTGGTCTATGTGTTCACACGTGTATTACGATTTCCGGATAATACAGTTATAGCATGAACAAAAGACAATTATCATGAACAATGAAATATAATAATACTTTTATTATTGCCTCTAGGGCATATTTCCAACAGTCTCCCACTTGCACTAGAGTCACCAATCTAGTTACATTGTGATGAATCGAACACCCATAGAGTTCTGGTGTTGATCATGTTTTGCTTGCGAGAGAGGTTTAGTCAACGGATCTGCGACATTCAGATCCGTATGTACTTTGCAAATTTCTATGTCTCCATCTTGAACATTTTCACGGATGGAGTTGAAACGACGCTTGATGTGCCTGGTCTTCTTGTGAAACCTGGGCTCCTTGGCAAGGGCAATAGCTCCAGTGTTGTCACAGAAGAGTTTGATTGGCCCCGACGCATTGGGTATGACTCCTAGGTCGGTGATGAACTCCTTCACCCAAATCGCTTCATGCGCTGCCTCCGAGGCTGCCATGTACTCCGCTTCACACGTAGATCCCGCCACGACGCTCTGCTTGCAGCTGCACCAGCTTACTGCTCCACCATTCAACATATACACGTATCCGGTTTGTGACTTAGAGTCATCCAGATCTGAGTCGAAGCTAGCGTCGACGTAACCCTTTACGACGAGCTCTTCGTCTCCTCCATAAACGAGAAACATGTCCTTTGTCCTTTTCAGGTACTTCAGGATATTCTTGACCGCTGTCCAGTGTTCCTTGCCGGGATTACTTTGGTATCTAGCTACCAAACTTACGGCAAGGTTTACATCAGGTCTGGTACACAACATGGCATACATAATAGATCCTATGGCTGAAGCATAGGGGATGACACTCATCTCTTCTTTATCTTTTGCCGTGGTCGGTGACTGAGCCGAGCTCAATCTCACACCTTGTAACATAGGCAAGAACCCTTTCTTGGACTGATCCATTTTGAACCTTTTCAAAATCTTATCAAGGTATGTACTTTGTGAAATACCTATGAGGCGTCTCGATCTATCTCTATAGATCTTGATGCCTAATATATAAGCAGCTTCTCCAAGGTCCTTCATTGAAAAACATTTGTTCAAGTAGGCCTTAATGCTGTCCAGTAATTCTATATTATTTCCCATCAAGAGTATGTCATCTACATATAATATGAGAATTGCTACCGAGCTCCCACTCACTTTCTTGTAAACGCAGGCTTCTCCATAAGTCTGCATAAACCCAAATGCTTTGATCATCTCATCAAAGTGAATATTCCAACTCCGAGATGCTTGCACCAGCCCATAAATGGATCGCTGGAGCTTGCATACTTTGTTAGCGTTCTTAGGATCGACAAAACCTTCCGGCTGCATCATATACAACTCTTCCTTAAGATGCCCGTTAAGGAATGCCGTTTTGACGTCCATTTGCCATATCTCATAATCATAGTATGCGGCAATTGCTAACATGATTCGGACGGACTTCAGCTTCGCTACGGGAGAGAATGTCTCGTCGTAGTCAATCCCTTGAACTTGTCGATAACCCTTAGCGACAAGTCGAGCTTTATAGATGGTAACATTGCCATCCGCGTCCGTCTTCTTCTTAAAGATCCATTTGTTTTCTATCGCTCGCCGATCATCGGGCAAGTCTGTCAAAGTCCATACTTTGTTTTCATACATGGATTTTATCTCGGATTTCATGGCCTCAAGCCATTTGTTGGAATCTGGGCCCGCCATCGCTTCTTCATAGTTCGAAGGTTCACCGTTGTCTAACAACATGATTTCCAGGACGGGGTTGCCGTACCACTCTGGTGCGGAACGTGTCCTTGTGGACCTACGAAGTTCAGTAGCAACTTGATCCGAAGTACCTTGATCATCATCATTGGTTTCCTCTTCAGTTGGTGTGGGCATCACAGGAACATTTTCCTGAGCTGCACCACTTTCCCGTTCGAGAGGTAGTACTTCATCGAGTTCTACTTTCCTCCCACTTACTTCTTTCGAGAGAAACTCTTTTTCCAGAAAGCATCTGTTCTTGGCAACAAAGATCTTGCCCTCGGATCTTAAGTAGAAGGTATACCCGATAGTTTCCTTAGGGTATCCTATGAAGACGCATTTATCCGACTTGGGTTCGAGCTTTTCAGGTTGAAGTTTCTTGACATAAGCATCGCATCCCCAAACTTTTAGAAACGACAGCTTAGGTTTCTTCCCAAACCATAATTCATACGGTGTCGTCTCAACGGATTTAGACGGTGCCCTATTTAAAGTGAATGTAGCTGTCTCTAGAGCGTATCCCCAAAATGATAGCGGTAAATCGGTAAGAGACATCATAGACCGCACCATATCCAATAGAGTGCGATTACGACGTTCAGACACACCGTTTCGCTGAGGTGTGCCAGGCGGCGTGAGTTGTGAAACGATTCCACATTTCCTGAAGTGTGTGCCAAATTCGTGACTTAAATATTCTCCTCCACGATCTGATCGTAGGAACTTTATTTTTCGGTCACGTTGATTCTCTACTTCATTCTGAAATTCCTTGAACTTTTCAAAGGTCTCAGACTTGTGTTTCATTAAGTAGACATACCCATATCTACTCAAGTCATCAGTGAGAGTGAGAACATAACGATATCCTCCGCGAGCCTCAACGCTCATTGGACCGCACACATCGGTATGTATGATTTCCAACAAGTTGGTTGCTCGCTCCATTGTTCCGAAGAACGGAGTCTTGTTCATTTTCCCCATGAGGCATGGTTCACATGTGTCAAACGATTCATAATCAAGAGACTCCAAAAGTCCATCAGCATGGAGCTTCTTCATGCGCTTGACACCAATGTGACCAAGGCGGCAGTGCCACAAGTATGTGGGACTATCGTTATCAACTTTACATCTTTTGGCATCCACACTATGAACATGTGTAATATTACGCTCGAGATTCATTAAGAATAAACCATTGACCATCGGAGCATGACCATAAAACATATCTCTCATATAAATCGAACAACCATTATTCTCAGACTTAAATGAGTAGCCATCTCGTATTAAACGAGATCCAGATACAATGTTCATGCTCAAACTTGGCACCAAATAACAATTATTAAGGTTCAAAACTAATCCCGTGGGTAAATGTAGAGGCAGCGTGCCAACGGCGATCACATCGACTCTGGAACCATTCTCGACGCGCATCGTCACCTCGTCCTTCGCCAGTCTCCGTTTATTCCGCAGCTCCTGCTGTGAGTTACAAATATGAGCAACGGCACCGGTATCAAATACCCAGGAGTTACTACGAGTACTGGTAAGGTACACATCAATTACATGTATATCAAATATACCTTTGTTGTTGCCGGCCTTCTTATCCGCTAAGTATTTGGGGCAGTTCCGCTTCCAGTGACCCTTCCCCTTGCAATAAAAGCACTCAGTCTCAGGCTTGTGTCCATTCTTTGACTTCTTCCCGACAACTGGCTTACCGGGCGCGGCAACATCCTTGTCGTCCTTCTTGAAGTTCTTCTTGCCCTTGCCCTTCTTGAACTTAGTGGTCTTATTGACCATCAACACTTGATGTTCTTTCTTGATTTCAGCCTCTGCTGACTTCAGCATCGAGAACAATTCAGGAATGGTCTTTTCCATCCCCTGCATGTTGTAGTTCATCACAAAGCTCTTGTAGCTTGGTGGGAGCGACTGAAGGATTCTGTCAATGACAGCCTCATCTGGGAGGTTAATGTTCAGCTGGGTCATACAGTTGTGCAACCCAGACATCTTTAGGATGTGTTCACTGACATAACTGTTTTCCTCCATCTTACAACTATAGAACTTGTCGGAGATGTCATATCTCTCGACCCGGGCGTGAGCTTGGAAAACCAGTTTCAGCTCCTCGAACATCTCATATGCTCCGTGATGCTCAAAACGCTTTTGGAGCCCTGGTTCTAAGCTGTAAAGCATGCCGCACTGAACGAGGGAGTAATCATCAGCACGAGTTTGCCAAGCATTCATAATGTCTTGGTTCTCTGGGACAGGAGCGTCACCTAGCGGTCCATCTAGGACATATTGTTTCCTGGCAGCTATGAGGATGATCCTCAGGTTCCGGACCCAGTCCGTATAGTTGCTGCCATCATCTTTCAGCTTGGCTTTCTCTAGGAACGCGTTGAAGTTCATGTTGACATGAGCGTTGGCCATTTGATCTACAAGACATATTTGCAAAGGTTTTAGACTAAGTTCATGATAATTAAGTTCTAATCAAATTATGAACTCCCACTCAGATTAGACATCCCTCTAGTCATCTAAGTGTTACACGATCCGAGTCGACTAGCCCGTGTCCGATCATCACGTGAGACGGACCAGTCATCATCGGTGAACATCTTCATTTTGATCGTATCTTCCATACGACTCGTGTTCGACCTTTCGGTCTCCGTGTTCCGAGGCCATGTCTGCACATGCTAGGCTCGTCAAGTTAACCCTAAGTGTTTTTGCTGTGTAAAACTGTCTTACACCCGTTGTATGTGAACGTAAGGATCCATCACACCCGATCATCACGTGGTGCTTAGAAACGACGAACTGTAGCAACGGTGCACAGTTAGGGGAGAACACTTCTTGAAATTTTTATAAGGGATCATCTTATTTACTACCGTCGTCCTAAGTAAACAAGATGCATAAACATAAAAAACATCACATGCAATTATATAGTTGTGACATGATATGGCCAATATCATATAGCTCCATTGATCTCCATCTTCGGGGCTCCATGATCATCTTGTCACCGGCTTGACACCATGATCTCCATCATCATGATCTCCATCATCGTGTCTTCATGAAGTTGTCACGCCAACGACTACTTCTACTTCTATGGCTAACGTGTTTAGCAATAAAGTAAAGTAAGTTACATGGCGTTCTTCAATGACACGCAGGTCATACAAAAAATAAAGACAACTCCTATGGCTCCTGCCGGTTGTCATACTCATCGACATGCAAGTCGTGAATACTATTACAAGAACATGATCTCATACATCACAATTCATCATTCATCACAACTTTTGGCCATATCACATCACATGATCAATTGCTGCAAAAACAAGTTAGACGTCCTCTAATTGTTGTTGCATCTTTTACGTGGCTGCAATTGGGTTCTAGCAAGAACGTTTTCTTACCTACGAATAACCACAGCGTGATTTTGTCAACTTCTATTTACCCTTCATAAGGGCCCTTTTCATCGAATCCGCTCCAACTAAAGTGGGAGAGACAGACACCCGCCAGCCACCTTATGCAACTAGTGCATGTCAGTCGGTGGAACCGGTCTCACGTAAGCGTACGTGTAAGGTTGGTCCGGGCCGCTTCATCCCACAATACCGTTGAAGCAAGAAAAGACTAGTAGAGGCAAGTAAGTTGACAAGATCCACGCCCACAACAAAATTGTGTTCTACTCGTGCAAAGAGAACTACGCATAGACCTAGCTCATGATGCCACTATTGGGGAACGTTGCAGAAAATTAAAAATTTTCCTATGGTTTCACCAAGATCCATCTATGAGTTCATCTAAGCAACGAGTCATGGGAGAGAGATTGCATCTACATACCACTTGTAGATCGCGAGCGGAAGCTTGCACGGTGATGGTGATGATGGAGTCGTACTCGCCGTGATTCGGATCACCGATGACCAAGTGCTGAACGGACAACACCTCCGCGTTCAACACACGTACGGGACGGGAGACATCTCCTCCTTCTTGATCCAGCAAGGGGAAGGAGAGGTTGAGGAAGATGGCTCCAGCAGCAGCACGACGGCGTGATGATGGTGGAGTGACAGTTCTCCGACAGGGCTTCGCCAAGCGCACTCGGAGGAGGAGAGGTGTTGGGGAGGGGAGGGGCTGCGCCTTCAATGGTGTGTTGCGGCCCTCCCCTCGCCCCTCTATTTATAGGGGGAAGGGGCAAGGGGGCCGGCCCCTCTAGATGGGAATCTAGAGGGGGGGCGGCGGCCAAGGGGAGGGGGCTTGCCCACCAAGCAAGGGGGCACCCCCTCTAGGGTTCCCCCCAAACCCTAGGCGCAAGGGCCCAAGGAGGGGGGGCGCACCCAGCCCACTAGGGGCTGGCTCCTGCCCCATGCAGCCCATGTGGTCCCCCGGGAGGGGTGGCCCCTCCCGGTGGACCTCCGGAACCCTTCCGGTGGCCCCGGTACAATACCGGGATGCCCCCGAAACTTTCCAGTGTCCGTTTGACAACTTCCCATATATAAAACTTCACCTTCGGACCATTCCGGAACTCCTCGTGATGTCCGGGATCTCATCCGGGACTCCGAACAACATTCGGTAGTCACATACTAGTCTTCCTAACAATCCTAGCGTCACCGAACCTTAAGTGTGTAGACCCTACGGGTTCGGGAGACATGCAGACATGACCGAGACCACTCTCCGGTCAATAACCAACAGCGGGGTCTGGATACCCATGTTGGCTCCCACATGCTCCTCGATGATTTCATCGGTTGAACCACGATGTTGAGGATTCGATCAAACCCTGTATACAATTCCCTTTGTCAATCGGTACGTTTACTTGTCCGAGACTCGATCGTCGGTATCCCAATACCTTGTTCAGTCTCGTTACCGGCAAGTCACTTTACTCGTACCGTAATGCATGATCCCGTGGCCAAACACCTTGGTCACCTTGAGCTCATTATGATGATGCATTACCGAGTGGGCCCAGAGATACCTCTCCGTCATACGGAGTGACAAATCCCAGTCTCGATCCGTGTCAACCCAACAGACACTTTCGGAGATACCTGTAGTGCACCTATATAATCACCCAGTTACGTTGTGACGTTTGGTACACCCAAAGCACTCTTACGGTATCCGGGAGTTACACGATCTCATGGTCTAAGGAAGAGATACTTGACATTGCCAAAGCTCTAGCAAACGAACTACACGATCTTTGTGCTATGCTTAGCATTGGGTCTTGTCCATCACATCATTCTCCTAATGATGTGATCCCGTTATCAACGACATCAAATGTCCATAGCCAGGAAACCATGACTATCTGTTGATCACAACGAGCTAGTCAACTAGAGGCTCACTAGGGACATATTGTGGTCTATGTGTTCACACGTGTATTACGATTTCCGGATAATACAGTTATAGCATGAACAAAAGACAATTATCATGAACAATGAAATATAATAATACTTTTATTATTGCCTCTAGGGCGTATTTCCAACAAGAAGTGCTTAGCTTTGGGTTCAATCTTGCGGTGTCCTTTCCTAGTGACAGCAGGGGCAGTAACGCACGTATTGTATTGTTTCCATCGAGGATAAAAAGATGGGGTTTATATCATATTGCATGAGTTTATCCCTATACATCATGTCATCTTTCTTAATGCGTTACTCTGTTCTTTATGAACTTAATACTCTAGATGCATGCTGGATAGCAGTCGATGTGTGGAGTAATAGTAGTAGATGCAGGCAGGAGTCGGTCTACTTGTCACGGACGTGATGCCTATATACATGATCATGCCTAGATAATCTCATAATTATTCGCTTTTCTGTCAATTGCTCGACAGTAGTTTGTTCACCCACCGTAATACTTATGCTATCTTGAGAGAAGCCACTAGTGAAACCTATGGCCCCCGGGTCTATCTCTTATCATATAAGCTTTCAATCTACATTTATTTGCATCTTTACTTTTCCTGTCTATATTATAAAATACCAAAAATATATTTATCTTATCATATTATCTCTATCAGATCTCACTTTCGCAAGTGGCCTTGATGGGATTGACAACCCCTTTATTGCGTTGGTTGCGAGTTCTTGTTTGTTTGTGTAGGTTGGTGGGACTTCTGAGGAGCCTCCTACTGGATTGATACCTTGGTTCTCAAAAACTGAGGGAAATACTTACGCTACTATTGCTGCATCACCCTTTCCTCTTCAAGGAAAACCAACGGAAGCTCAAGACGTAGCAATCCCTCACAAACCAGAGCAACTCACTAGAAGGCTCATGCTTTCGAGTGGGAACAATGCATGTTTGACGATGAATCGATGATAGCTTCCTCTTATGGGCTTCAAAAAATTCTACACTTAACATGCACTAATACAACTGTCATGTAAAAATTTGGAAAATTTCAGGGGTCATTTGACCTTTTAAAGACATTTAAGTGATTTTCTAGCCATTTAATGACTATAATTCAAATTTGGACTACATCTACATGCAACGACTAGTCATAACGGTTTGAAAAATCATATTTTTGTGTACTTATGTGCGAGTTAATTCCATGTGCAGCAAATTGGAAGGAATTTTCAAACATATTGGTGTCACGCCCTGGACACATGCATGGAGTGCCATGCCATTTAAATTCCAAAAGAATAAAAAATTATCAGAAACACATGAAACCTTGCTTGACGTAATGTCATGCCACCAAGATGATGTGGTAAAAAAATTGGCCTGTTTAACGAAAGTTTGGACACACACCCCTCACAAACCGGAGCAACTCACTAGAAGGCTCGTGGTTTCGAGAGGGAACAATGCATGTTTGATGACGAATCGACAATAGCTTCCTCTTATGGGCTTCAAAAAATTTCTACAGTTTACATGCACTAATACAACTATCATGTCAAAATTTGGAAAATTTCAGGGGTCATTTGACCTTTTTAAGACATTTAAGTGATTTTCTAGCCATTTAATGACTGTAATCCAAATTTGAACTACATCTACATGTAGCGGCTAACCATAACGGTTTGAAAAAAAATGTGTACTTGTGTGCAAGTTAATTCCATGTGCAGTAAATTGGAACGAAGTTTGAAACATATTTGTGTCATGGCTTGGACACATGCATGGAGTGCCATGGCATTTAAATTCCAAAAAAATAAAAAAATTAGATGATGTAAATATCTGGTGTTCAAAAAAGAACATGTAAAGATCTGGCAAGACAACCGGGCCCCACACGATTGGCACTGGTTATTAATGGGACACGGTTTTGTATTGGAAACCATCAGCTATTAAGTTCACACACAGCTTTTGCTGCGGGAATCGTGTGTAATTCAAACTACAGTACTCGCAAATTCTGGCGACAGGCGTGTGTACTATTCCCATCGATCTAGATTTCGGCTACAAATAAATACTACCTTCCTCATGCCATCCCGCCTACATTCTCATCTACATCCTCCCCTCGCTTGCCCTTTCGCTCTCTCTCAAATCTCTGCAATGGCGCCGCCGATCTGCCCACGCACCGACGAGGAGGCGCCGCCCCCCGAGGACGCTCAGTCGAAGAGCAATGACGAGGGGGACCCCTACGCGCCGCCGGATGAGGTTGCACCTGACCCCCCAAGTTTGGAGTGGTTTTGGGGCCAGTACAATCTTTGTCTGTGGAAGTCGTGTTGGGGAACGTAGTAATTTAAAAAAAATTCTTACGCAGACGCAAGATCATGGAGATGCATAGCAACGAGAGGCGAGAGTGTTGTCCACGTACCCTTGTAGACCGAAAGCGGAAGCGTTAGCACAACGCGGTTGATGTAGTCGTACGTCTTCATGATCCGACCGATCCAAGTACCGAACATACGGCACCTCCGAGTTCAGCACACGTTCAGCTCGATGACGTCCCACGAACTCCGATCTAGCAGAGCTTCACGGGAGAGTTTTGTCTGCACGACGGCGTGATGATGGTGATGATTTTGCTACCGACACAAGGCTTCGCCTAAGCACCGCTATGATATGATCGAGGTGGAATATGGTGGAGGGGGCACCGCTCATGGCTGTGAGAGATCAATAGATCAACTTGTGTGTCTAGAGATGCCCCCTTGCCCCCGTATATAAAGGAGTGGAGGAGGGGGGAGGGTTGGCCCTCCTATGGCGCGCCCTGGAGGAGTCCTACTCCCATCGGGAGTAGGATTCCCCCCTTCCAAGTAGTAGGAGTAGGAGTCAAGGGAAGGGAAAAGAGAAGAGAAGGAAGGAGGGGGCGCAGCCCCTCCCCCTAGTCCAATTCGGACTAGGCCTTGGGGGGGGCGCAACCTCCCCTCTCTCTTTCCCCTAAAGCCCAATAAGGCCCATATACTCCCCGACGAATTCCCGTAACTCTCCGGTACTCCGATAAATACCCAAATCACTCGGAACCTTTCCGATGTCCGAATATAGTCGTCCAATATATCGATCCTTACGTCTCGACCGTTTCTAGACTCCTCGTCATGTCCCCAGTCTCATCTGGGACTCCGAACTACCTTCGGTACATCAAAACACATAACTCATAATATAAATAGTCACTGGACGTTAAGCGTGCGGACCCTACAGGTTCAAGAACTATGTAGACATGACCGAGACACATCTCCGGTCAATAACCAATACCGGAACCTGGATGCTCATATTGGCTCCCACATATTGTACGAAGATCTTTATCGGTCAAATCGCATAACAACATACGTTGTTCCCTTTGTCATCGGTATGTTGCTTGCCCGAGATTCGATCGTCGGTATCTCAATACCAAGTTCAATCTCGTTACCGGCAAGTCTCTTCACTCGTTATGTAATGCATCATCCCACAACTAACTCATTAGTCACATTGCTTGCAAGGCTTATAGTGATGTGCATTACCGGGAGGGCCCAGAGATACCTCTCCAACAACCGAAGTGACAAATCCTAATCTCAAAATACGCCAACTCAACAAGTACCTTTGGAGACACCTGTAGAGCTCCTTTATAATCACCCAGTTACGTTGTGACGTTTGGTAGCACAGAAAGTGTTCCTCCAGTATTCGGGGGTTGCATAATCTCATAGTCATAGGAACATGTATAAGTCATGAAGAAAGCAATAGCAACATACTAAACGATCAAGTGCTAAGCTAACGGAATGGGTCAAGTCAATCACATCATTCTCTAATGATGTGATCCCGTTAATCAAATGACAACTCATTTCTATGGCTAGGAAACTTAACCATCTTTGATTCAATGAGCTAGTCAAGTAGAGGCATACTAGTGACAATCTGTTTGTCTATTTATTTACACATGTATTAATACAATTCTATCATGAATAATAAACATTTATCATGAAATAAGGATATAAATAATAACTTTATTATTACCTCTAGGCCATATTTCCTTCAGTCTCCCACTTGCACTAGAGTCAATAATCTAGTTCACATCACCATGTGATTTAACACCAATATTCACATCTGTATGTGATTAACACCCATTGTTCACATCGTCATGTGACCAACACCCGAAGGGTTTACTAGAGTCAATAATCTAGTTTGCATCACTATGCGATTAACACCCAAAGAGTACTAAGGTATGATCATGTTTTGCTCTGAGAGAAGTTTAGTCAACGGGTCTACCAAATTCAGATCCGTATGTATTTTGCAAATTTCTATGTCAACAATGCTCTGCACGGAGCTACTCTAGCTAATTTCTCCCACTTTCAATATGTATCCAGATTGAGACTTAGAGTCATCTGGATTAGTGTCAAAACTTGCATCGACGTAACCCTTTACGACGAACCTTTTGTCACCTCCACAACCGAGAAACATATCCTTATTCCACTAAGGATAATTTTGACCAATGTCCAGTGATCTACTCTTAGATCACTATTTTACTCCCTTGCCAAACTCAGGGCAGGGTATACAATAGTTATGGTCCATAGCATGGCATACTTTATAGAACCTATGACTGAGGCATAAGGAATGACTTTTATTCTCTTTCTATTTTCTGCCGTGGTCGGGATTTAAGTCTTACTCAATTTCACACCTTTGCAACACAGGCAAGAACTCTTTCTTTGACTGTTCCATTTTGAACTATTTCAAAATCTTGTCAAGGTATGTACTCATTGAAAATCTTATCAAGCGTCTTGATCTATCTCAATAGATCTTGATGCTCAATATGTAAGTAGTTTTATTGAGGTCTTTGTTTTAAAGAACTCCTTTCAAACACTCATTTATGCTTTCCAGAAAAACTCTACATCATTTCTGATCAACAATATGTCACTCACATATACTTATCAGAAAGGTTGTAGTGCTCCCACTCACTTTATTGTAAATACAGGCTTCACCGCAAGTCCGTATAAAACTATATTCTTTGATCAACTTATCAAAGCGTATATTCCAACTCCGAGATGCTTGCACTAGTCCATAGATGGATCGCTGGAGCTTGCATACTTTGTTAGCACCTTTCGGATTGACAAAACCTTCTGGTTGCATCATATACAACTCTTCTTTAATAATTCCATTAAGGAATGCAGTTTTGACATCCATTTGCCAGATTTCATAAAATGTGGCAATTGCTAACATGATTCGGACAAACTTAAGCATCGATACGAGCGAGAAAATCTCATCGTATTCAGCACTTTGAAGTTGTCGAAAAACTTTTGCGACAAGTCGAGCTTTGTAGATAGTAACACTACTATCAGTGTCTGTATTCCTCCTTGAAGATCCATTTATTTCTATGGCTTGCCGATCATCGGGCAAGTCCACCAAAGTCCACACTTTGTTCTCATACATGGATCCCATCTCAGATTTCATGGCCTTCAAGCCATTTTGCAGAATCTGGGCTCATCATCGCTTCATAGTTCGTAGGTTCATCATGGTCTAGTAACATGACTTCCAGAATAGGATTACCGTACCACTCTCGTGCGGACTGTACTTTGGAAGACCTATGAGGTTCTGTAGTAACTTAATCTAAAGTTTCATGATCATCATGATTAGCTTCCTCACTAATTGGTGTAGGAATCACTGGAGCTGATTTCTGTGATGAACTACTTTCCAATTCGGGAGAAGGTACAATTACCTTATCAAGCTCTACTTTCCTCCCACTCACTTCTTTCGAAAGAAATTCCTTCTCTAGAAAGGATCCATCTTAGCAACGAATTTCTTGCCTTCGGATCTGTGATAGAAGGTGTACCCAACAGTTTCCTTTGGGTATTCTATGAAGATGCACTTCTCCCATTTGGGTTCGAGCTTATCAGGTTGAAACTTTTTCACATAAGCATCGCAGCCCCAAACTTTAAGAAACGACAACTTTGGTTTCTTGCCAAACCACAGTTCATAAGCTGTCGTCTCAACAGATTTTGATGGTGCCCTATTTAAAGTGAATGCAGTTGTCTCTAATGCATAATCCCAAAACGATAGTGGTAAATCAGTAAGATACATCATATATCGCACCATATCCAATAAGGTTCTGTTACGACGTTCAGACACACCATTACGTTGTGGTGTTCCATGTGGCGTGAGGTGTGAAACTATTCCACATTGTTTTAAATGAAGGCCAAACTCGTAACTCAAATATTCTCCTCTACGATCAGATTGTAGAAACTTTATTTTCTTGTTACGATGATTCTCCACTTCACTCTGAAATTCTTTGAACTTTTCAAATGTTTCAGACTTGTGCTTCATTAAGTAGATATACTCATATCTGCTCAAATCATCTGTGAAGGTCAGAAAATAACGATACCTGCCATGAGCATCAACACTCATTGGACCGCAAACATCGGTATGTATTATTTCCAACAAGTCAGTAGCTCGTTCCAATGTTCCGGAGAATGGAGTTTTAGTCATCTTGCCCAAAAGGCACGGTTTGCAAGCATCAAATGATTCATAACCAAGTAATTCCAAAAGTCCATCTTTATGGAGTTTCTTCATGTGCTTTACACCGATATGACCCAAACGGCAGTGCCACAAATATGTTGCACTATCATTATCAACTTTGCATCTTTTGGCATCAATATTCTGAATTTGTGTATCACTATGACCGACATCCAACAAACTATTTTCATTGGGTGTATGACCATCGAAGGTTTTATTCATGTAAACAGAAACAACAATTATTCTCTAACTTTAAATGAATAACCGTATTGCATTAAACATGATCAAATCATATTCATGCTCAACGCAAACACCAAATAACATTTATTTAGGTTTAACACTAATCCCGAAAGTATAGGGAGTGTGCGATGATGATCATATCAATCTTGGAACCACTTCCAACACACATCGTCACTTCACCCTCAACTAGTCTCTGTTTATTCCGTAACTCCTGTTTCGAGTTACTAATTTTTAGCAACCGAGCAAGTATCAAATACACAGGGGGTACTATAAACACTAGTAAGGTACACATCAATAACCTGTATATCAAATATACCCTTGTTCACTTTGCCATCCTTCTTATCCACCAAATATTCAGGGTATTTGCGCTTCTAGTGACAATTTCCTTTGTAGTAGAAGCACTCAGTTTTATGCTTCGGTCCATCTTTGGGCTCCTTCGCGGGAGTGACAACTTGCTTGCCATTCTAAATGAAGTTCCCTTTCTTTCCCTTTGCCCTTTTCTTGAAACTAGTGGTCTTGTTAATCATCAACACTTTGATGCTATTTCTTGATTTCTACCTTCTTCGATTTCAGCATCACGAAGAGCTCGGGATTCGTTTTGTCATCCCTTGCATACTATAGTTCATCACGAAGTTCCAGTAACTTGGTGATGGTGACTAGAGAACTCTGTCAATCACTATCTTATCTGGAAGATTAACTCCCACTTGATTCAAGCGATTGTAGTACCCAGACAATCTGAGCACATGCTCACTACTTGAGCTATTCTCCTCCATCTTTTAGCTATAGAACTTGTTGGAGACTTCATATCTCTCAACTCGGGTATTCAACTTCTGGAACATCTCATATGGTCCATGACGTTCAAAACGTCTTTGAAGTCCCAATTCTAAGTCGTTAAGCATGGTGCACTAAACTATCAAGTAGTCATCATTTTGAGCTAGCCAAACGTTCATAACGTCCGCATCTGCTCTTGCAAATAGTCTTTCACCTAGCGGTGCATCAAGGACATAATTCTTCTGTGCAGCAATGAGGATAGACCTCAGATCACGGACCTAGTCCGCATCAATTGCTACTATCATCTTTCAACTTAGTTTTCTCTAGGAACACATATAAAACATAGGGAAGCAACAACGCGAGCTATTGATCTACAACATTATTTGCAAAATACTATCAGGACTAAGTTCATGATAAATTAAAGTTCAATTAATCATATTACTTAAGAACTCCCACTTGGATAGACATCCCTCTAATCATCTAAGTGATCACGTGATCCAAATCAACTAAACCATGTCCGATCATCACGTGAGATGGAGTAGTTTTCAATGGTGAACATCACTATGTTGATCATATCTACTATATGATTCACGCTCGACCTTTCGGTCTCCAGTGTTCCAAGGCCATATCTGCATATGCTAGGCTCGTCAAGTTAACCCGAGTATTCTGCATGTGCAAAACTAGCTTGCACCCGTTGTAGATGAACGTAGAGCTTATCACACCCGATCATCACATGGTGTCTCGGCAGGACGAACTTTGGCAACAATGCATACTCGGGGAGAACACTTATACCTCGAAATTTAGTGAGAGATCATCTTATAAAACTACCGTCGAACTTAGCAAAAACAAGATGTATAAAAGATAAACATCACATGAAATCAAAATATGTGACATGATATGGCCATCATCATCTTGTGCCTTTGATCTCCATCACCAAAGCATCATCATGATCTCTATCGTCACCGGCATGACACCATGATCTCCATCATCTTGATCTATATCAATGTGTCATCACATGGTCGTCTCGCCAACTATTGCTCTTGCAACTATTGCTATTGCATAGCTAAAGTAACGCAATTATTTGGTGCTTGCATCTTATGCAACAAAGAGACAACCATAAGGCTTCTGCCAGTTGCCGATAACTTCAACAAAACATGATCATCTCATACAACAACTTATATCTCATCACGTCTTGACCATATCACATCACAACATGCCCTGCAAAAACAAGTTAGACGTCCTCTACTTTGTTGTTGCAAGTTTTACATGGCTGCTACGGGCTGAGCAAGAACCGTTATTACCTACGCATCAAAACCATAATGATATTTCGTCAAGTTAGTGCTGTTTTAACCTTCACAAGGACCGGGCATAGCCACACTCTGTTCAACTAAAGTTGGAGAAACAGACACCCGCCAGCCACCTGTGTGCAAAGCACGTCGGTAGAACCAGTCTCGCGTAAGCGTACACATAATGTCGGTCCATGCAGCTTCATCCAACAATACCACCAAACCAAAGTATGACATGCTGGTAAGCAGTATGACTTGTATCGCCCACAACTCACTTGTGTTCTACTCGTGCATATAACATCTATGCATAAATCTGGCTCGGATGCCACTGTTGGGGAACGTAGTAATTTCAAAAAAAATCCTATGCACACGCAAGATCATGGTGATGCATAGCAACAAGAGGGGAGAGTGTTGTCCACGTACCCTCGTAGATCGAAAGCGGAAGCTTTAGCACAACGCGGTTGATGTAGTCGTACGTCTTCACGATCGGACCGATCCAAGTACCGAATGTACGACATCTCTGAGTTCAGCACACGTTCAGCTCGATGACGTCCCGCGAACTCCGATCCAGTAGAGCTTCATGGAACAGTTTTGTCAGCACAAGGCGTGATGACGGTGATGATGTTGCTACCGACGCAGGGCTTTTCCTAAGCACCGCTACGATATGACCGAGGTGGAATATTGTGGAGGTGGCACCGCACACGGCTGGGAGAGATCAATAGATCAACTTGTGTGTCTAGAGGTGCCCCCCGCCCCCGTATATAAAGGAGTGGAGGAGGGGGGAGAGCTGGCCCTCCGATGGTGCGCCCTGGAGGAGTCCTACTCCCACCGGGAGTAGGATTCCCCCCCTTCCAAGTAGTAGGAGTAGGAGTCAAGGAAAGGGAAAAGAGAAGAGAAGGAAGGAGGGGGCGCAGCCGCTCCCCTAGTCCAATTTGGACTAGGCCTTGGGGGGGAGCAGCCTCCCCTCTCTCTTTCCCCTAAAGCCCAATAAGGCCCATATACTCCCCGGCGAATTCCCGTAACACTCCGGTACTCCGATAAATACCCGAATCACTCGGAACCTTTCCAATGTCCGAATATAGTCATCCAATATATCGATCTTTACGTCTCGACCATTTCGAGACTCCTCGTCATGTCTCCGATCTCATCCGGGACTCCGAACTACCTTCGGTACATCAAAACACATAACTCATAATATAAATCATCACCGAACGTTAAGCGTGCGGACCCTACGGGTTCGAGAAGTATGTAGACATGACCGAGACACATCTCTGGTCAATAACCAATAGCGGAACCTGGATCCTCATATTGGCTCCCACATATTCTACGAAGATCTTTATCGGTCAAACCGCATAACAACATACATTGTTCTCTTTGTAATCGGTATGTTACTAGCCCGAGATTCGATCATCGGTATCTCAATACCTAGTTCAATCCCATTACCAGCAAGTCTCTTTACTCGTTATGTAATGCATCATCCCACAACTAACTCATTAGTCACATTGCTTGCAAGGCTTATAGTGATGTGCATTACCGAGAGGGCCTAGTGATACCTCTCCGACAATCGAAGTGACAAATCCTAATCTCGAAATATGCCAACTCAACAAGTACCTTTGGAGACACCTGTAGAGCTCCTTTATAATCACCCAGTTACGTTGTGACGTTTGGTAGCACAGAAAGTGTTCCTCCGGTATTTAGGAGTTGCATAATCTCATAGTCATAGGAACATGTATAAGTCATGAAGAAAGCAATATCAACATACTAAACGATCAAGTGCTAAGCTAACGGATTGGGTCAAGTCAATCACATCATTCTCTAATGATGTGATCTCGTTAATCAAATGACAACTCATGTCTATGGCTAGGAAACTTAACCATCTTTGATTCAACGAGCTAGTCAAGTAGAGGCATACTAGTGACAATCTGTTTGTCTATGTATTCACACATGTATCAAGTTTCTGGTTAATACAACTCTAGCATGAATAATAAACATTTATCATGAAATAAGGAAATAAATAATATCTTTATTATTGCCTCTAGGGCATATTTCCTTCAAGTCGCTGCCGACGGTTGAGAAAGCTAGGCAAGTGGCGTTCAAGAAGGAGATGGCGGAGGAGGAAGCCAGGTACTAGGCGGCCTGTGAAGCCCGTGATGCCGCCTGGAAAAAGGAGGCGGTGGAGCTTTGGGGTGGGCGCATTGTCATGCGGAGGAGGTGTACAAAGACGAGTACTTCGCGAGGAAGGCCAAAGGCGCTAGGAGCCTCATCACTGCGTGGAGGTGGGCTGATAAGCTCCATCGTGCCACCGACTAGGAGCTCTGGTGGGCGCCCAATGAAATGGCAAGATCGTTCCCGCTCGTGTGCCAGCAAGAGGCAGATCAGTACATCAAGCGCTACGAGGCGAAGGAGGCGGAGTACTGCCTCTGTGCTGGGAAGACGCCGTGCACCAGGGAGCTTCTAGTGAGGGGCTGCCGGAATACTGCCCCTAGGAGGGATTATTAGTTTTAGTATTGTTAGTTTTCAATTTTATACATTGTACCTAGTAGTTAAGTATCATCACGTATATGTGATGATATTATATATATATTATGTGATGAACTAATGGACAATTAATATATATTATGAATTCCATTTTCTATCTATTTTCGTATACTAATTTGTATCTTGCTGTTATCATCCACATATATACAATAGAAAGCATATACACACATATTGAAACAGAACATATAAGAACAGAAAACTGAGTACACACATTGGAACAGAGCAATAAACAGAGCAATATTATGATTGTTGAGAATACATAGTGATCCAAGTAGAAACGACTCAACAAAATAAAACGCGTCCATGAGACCATGACCAGCAGCCCTTGCCTACGGTAGCTCTTGGCTCTGCCTGAACTCGTGCAGGCATTCATCCAAGTGGTCGACACGCTCGCGGTACATCTGGAGCACGATATCGAGCTCCAAGTTCGCTATTTCATCGTAGATCACCAGCTCGAGGATGCGACGACCATGTTCCTCTACTGCGCCCAGGTGGCCACCTGGGCCAAGGAGGAGGTCGAGCCTAGCGACCAGCGCGTTGGCATCCAGTCGGCCGCTGACAAGGCGAACGACGCTACCCATGCGAACAACGTGGCGGGCGTCCGGTGCAAGTATGGTGTGGCCGGCCTCTAGTGCAAGTACGGCGCAGATGACCTCTGCCCACTCCTGGCGAGGAATGGAGGTATTGACAAGACGTGTACCCAGCTGTGAAGCCCTATTGACAGCAGGCAAGCGCCGATGGATCTGCGCTTGCTGTGCGGCGCGCCGCTGATAAGTCTCCGTCGTAGAAGTGTGCGTAGAGTTGTATCGGTGGTCGGTAGAACTTGAGGGAATATTTGTTCTACCTTTAGCTCCTCGTTGGGTTCGACACTCTTATTTATCGAAGAAGGCTACAAACGATCCCCTATACTTGTGGGTTATCAAGACCTTTTTCTGGCTCCGTTGTTGGGGAGCAATAGCGTGGGGTGAATATTCTCGTGTGTGCTTGTTTGCTTTATCACTAAGTAGTTTTTATTTCATGTTCTAAGTTGTTCTCTATCTTTAGTTATGGATATGGAACATGAAACACCAAAAAAATTAGTGGTGCTTGCTACTCATTGTAGCGACCAGACCTCAAATAGTCTGATCTCTGTGCATCAGTGTCATCCCTGGATCGGTAATGCTGACACGCACAGTACTCGAGGATTTATAACAGAGTAGCAATCACACACTTATTACATCGAATGTCTCAAAAGAGAACTTATTACAATAACATGGCTTAAGGCCATCTAAAATCGATAACAGCGGAAGGCTTGGAAGATAAAGTGAGTCCATCAACTCCAACGGCATGAGTGAAAGACAACGACCTATGGCACCTTACTCGTCGTCCGAAAAGTCTGCAACATGAACGTTGCAGCCCGAATGGGTCAGCACATGGAATATGCTGGCAATGTATCACATAGAGTACTGAACAGAATAAATGCTATCATTACATGCATATATGGCTGGTGGAAAGCTCTATGGTTACAGTTTTGCAAAAAGCCAATTTTTCCCTACTACAAAGGAATAAGTTTTATTTAACTATCATGGTGGTTGTTAAACATTGAGAAGGTTCCTCCAACTCAATCCCAATTAAGCATCATCATTAAACACACTCAAATTAATTTAGAGTGATAAGATCAGCATGAATTGTACTTCGGGGTAAAACGGGGCCTCTGCTGAGCTCCTGAATTGTACTTCCCTTGTCCATACTTCCTCTTGCGGTTGTCAATCTGCTGTTTCTTCCCTTCAATCATGAGAGCTCTATCTACCAACTCCTGGTAGTTGTTGAAGGTTGCCACCATCAACTGCATGCTCAGCTCATCATTCAGTCCTTCCAGAAACTTCTCCTGCTTAGATGCATCCGTAGCAACATCATCCGGGGCATAATGTGCTAACTTACTAAAGTCATCCACACACCGGCTCACTGTGCGTCCTCCTTGGCGCAAGTTGCAAAACTCGCGCTTCTTCATGGCCATAGCTCCTGCTGAAACATGGGTTGTGCGAAAAGCTTGCTGAAACTGGTCCCATGTGACAGTGTCGATGGGCTAAGTGGCTGTGAAATTCTCCCACCATGATGTTGCGGGTCCGTCAAGCTGATGTGCGGCAAAATGCACTCTCTCTGCATCTGTGCATCCTGAAGTGGTCAACTCCCTTCCAAACTTGCGGAGCCAATCATTTGCAACTATCGGCTCGGTGCTACTAGAGAACAGTGGCAGATTCAGCCTTAGGAAACGGACTATGTGATCAACAGGTGGTGGTGGTGGGTTGTTGTTGTTGTTGTTGTTGTTGTTGTTCCCCTTATTCTGATTCTGGACTAGTATCTGCATCAAAGCATTCTTTTGCTGGATCAACTGAGTGAGCTCCGATGGGAAAGCAAATCCATTTTCGCGTCTCGGAGGCATCTGATGGGTTTAGAAAAGATGAGAAAACAGAATAGAGATAGATCTAGAGGGAAAACACTACCCATATGCACATGAGACAAACACAAACATATCACTTCAATCAATTTCAAACAAGGGCATACATCAGTCTAACTATCGTTACAAAAGTGCTCGGACTATACTATATACATGGAGGAATACTACTACTGGTATGGTGGTCGACTAGAAAAATTGATCGGTGGAAGACTCCATGATATCTGCTCCAGCTTCATCAACAAAGTCATCATCGCTATCGTCGGGGTCTGAGTCGGTGTCGTTGAAGATGATGTAGTTCTTCGGACAAGTGGAATCATCGTCTTCTCCTCTTGGTGCGGGGTCTCCCATGAATACTCCTAGCTTCCTGATCAGATCGTCATTCTTCTCCACGAGTATCAACATTTCTTCCTCATATCCATCGCGTGTAGACTTGAGTTCTTCCTCCAGCTCCGTAATCCTGGTCATTGCCTTCTTCAGATCTATCATGCCTGCGCACATCTAGTTCTCCTGGCGACGAATGTGTTGGTTTAACTCTTGGATGAAAGCTGCAATAGATCTATCCTTCCCTGTGACGCCCCTGATTCAATCGTACACTAATCAAGCACGCAAACGTGTACGATCAAGATCAGGGACTCACGGGAAGATATCACAAAACAACTCTAAAAACATAAATAAGTCATACAAGCATCATATTACAAGCCAGGGGCCTCGAGGGCTCGAATACAAGTGCTCGATCATAGACGAGTCAGCAGAAGCAAAAATATCTGAGTACAGACATAAGTTAACCAAGTTGCCATAAGATGGCTAGCACAAACTGGGATACAGATCGAAAGAGGTGCATGCCTCCTGCCTGGGATCCTCCTAACTACTCCTGGTCGTCGTCATCAGCCTGCACGTAGTAGTAGGCACCTCCAGTGTAGTAGTCGCCGTCGACGGTGGCGTCTGGCTCCTGGGCTCCAACGTCTGGTTGCGGCATTCGAGAAGAAGAGGAAAACGGGGGAAAAGAGGGAGCAAAGCAACCGTGAGTACTCATCCAAAGTACTCGCAAGCAAGGAGCTACACTACATATGCATGGGTATATGTGTAAGGAGGCCATATCAGTGGACTGAACTGTAGAATGCCAGAATAAGAGGGGGATAGCTAGTCATATCGAAGACTACGCTTCTGGCAGCCTCCGTCTTGCAACATGTAGAAAAGAGTAGGTTGAAGTCCTCCAAGTAGCAACGCATAGCATAATCCTACCCGGCGATCCTCCCCTCGTCGCCCTGTGGAAAAGTGATCACCGGGTTGTCTGTGGAACTTGTCTAGGTGTGTTTTATTAAGTATCCGGTTCTAGTTGTCATAAGGTCAAGGTACAACTCCGGGTCGTCCTTTTACCGAGGGACACGGCTATTCAAATAGATAAACTTCCCTGCATGGGTGCACCACATAACCCAACACGCTCGATCCCATTTGGCCGGACACACTTTCCTGGGTCATGCCCAGCCTCGGAAGATCAACACGTCGCAGCCCTACCTAGGCACAACAGAGAGGTCAGCACGCCGGTCTAACTCCTATGTGCGCAGGGGTCTGGGCCCATCGCTCATTGCACACCTGCACGTTGCGTACGTGGCCGGAAGCAGAACTAGCCCCCTTAATACAAGAGCAGGCTTATGTTCCAATCCGGCGCGCGCCACTCAGTCGCTGACGTCATGAAGGCTTCGGCTGATACCACGATGTCGAGTGCCCATATCTTTCCCGCATAGTTGGTTAGTGCATATAGGCCAGTGGCCAGACTCAGATCAAATACCAAGATCTCGTTAAGCGTGTTATTATGAAGTAACCACGAACGCCGACCAGGGCCAGGCCCACCTCTCGCCTAGGTTGTCTCAACCTGCCCTGTCGCTCTGCCTCAGAGTAACAGCAGGGGGCCGTCGGGAACCCAGGCCCACCTCTACTGGGATGGAGCCACCTGTCCTTCCAGCCCCCACACCGAAATCACTTGCGGGTACTCAACGAGCTGACCCGACTTTAGTCACCATCTGTATAGTACGTATGTGTGTATAGTATATACCCGTGATCACCTCTCAAGTGATCACGACCCGATAGTATAGCAAGACGGACTGACAAGAATGTAGGGCCACTGATGATAAACTAGCATCCTATACTAAGCATTTAGGATTGCGGGTAAGGTATCAACAACTGTAGCAACAATGACAGGCTATGCAACATAATAGGATTAACCAAACATTAACATGCTACACTATAATGCAAGCAGTAGAGGGAAGAATAGGCGATATCTGGTGATCAAAGGGGGGGGGCTTGCCCTGTTGCTCTGGCAAGAAGGAGGGGTCGTCAACTCCGTAGCCGAACTGGGGGTCACCGGCAGTCTCGGGGTCTATCGGAAAGAAGTAACAGAGAGGGAACACAGTAAATAACAGAGCAAACAAAGCATCACAAATCGTAACAAGGCAATATGCGGTGTTCAGTGTACCTAACGCGGTAGTAGGTGATACCGGCGAAAGGGGGAAACATCCGGGAAAGTGTTACCGGTGTTTCGCATTTTCGGACAGATGAACCGAAGGGAGAGAGTTGCGTGTTTGCTATGCTAGGGATGCGTGGCGGACGAACGGGCTGCATATCCGGATTCGTCTCGTTGTTCTAAGCAACTTTCAGCTACAAAGTTTTTTCATGCGAGCTACGGTTTATTTTATATTAATTTTTAAAGTTTTAAATCATTTTTAGAATTTATTTAATTATTTAATTCTAACATTATCTTGAATAGTGCATGCTGACATCAGCATGATGTCAGCATGACATCAGCAGTCAACAGGGGTGTTGACTGGTCAACTGACGTGTGGGTCCTGTTCATCATTGACTGTTTAGTCTAATTAGGGTTTAACTAATCTAATTACTGTTTAATTAAACTAACTAGTTAATTTGATTAATTAAACATGATTACTTAATTAATTAATTTAATTATTACTTATTTATTTATTTATATTTTTATAATCCTCTTTTTTAATAATTCGTTCCAGCGGTGGGCCCCAGCTGTCATTGGGCCAGGGGGCCTTAGCGGGTGAGCGGGCTAGCGGGCGTTGGGCGCAGTCACAACGAGCGTAGCCCAGCAGAGTGCCGCGGGAGGCCGATGGCCACGGCGCCAGCTAGGCGTGGCTCAGGCGAGGCCGGGCGCCGGACCGGGCGGCGAGGCAGTAGCAGCAGTAGCAAGGGGGTGGGCGGCACAGTGAGCAGTGAGTGCGGGCAGCAGCGCGGGCTGCGACGGAGCTAGGCAACAGCGACGAGGAGCTCCGCATCAGCGATGGCCGGGGCGAGGAGGAGTGAGGGGTGGTGACACGACGCGACGTTGATAGTAGGGGAACCGCACGCGCGACAGGGCGGACGCCGAGCGCGACGATTGCGGCACCGGCATGCGGGGCGAGGGGAGCGCGTGTGCGGGTGAGCAAGGGCGAATGGGGCACGGGCACGGTGACCGTAGTAGGAGCAGGGGACGGCCACGGCGCAGGACGGCGGGCGAGAGCGTACGTGCGAGGACAGGGAAAGGAGGAGAGGCAGAGGGCCTCACCGGGGTTCGTAGGGACGGGGCAACAGTGCGCGGGGAGCGACTTGGGGAGGAGGACGAGGACGACGGGGCGGAGCAGAAGCAGGCCGGCGAGGGGGTCCGGGCGGCGATGGTCGATCCGACCGGCGGCGTCGGCGGTCTCCAGGGTCGGGGGGGGGGGGCGAGCGCCCCCGATCCAGATCGGGTCGTGGGGTGGGGAGAGGAGCGAGTGGGGGAGTGGTGTGCGTGGGGGCTAGGGTTCGGTTGCTCGAGGGGATAAGGTGGGACGGGATGGGCCTCCTGGTGGCCTGATGGCTAGCTGGGTCGAGGCCCAGCGAGGGAGGGGGGGTTTTCTCTTTTGCTTTAGTTTAGTTACTGTTTTCTATTTTCTATTTTCTTTTATTTCTTCTTTTCTGTTTTATTAAAAAAAATATGAAATACCCAAGTTGTACGAGTACCTAAAATATTATTAATACTTATGCCACTACCATAATTAACTTGGCACCTAATACAAAATAGTTTGTAATTGTTTATTATTTTATAATCATTTAACTAATTGTTTTTGCTGTCATTTCTATTACTTTATTGCATTTAAACATTTTATTAAAAGATAATTTATCCGCCAATATTTACTAAGGATTATTTGACACATTAGGAACAATTTAGTTTTGACTTTTGAAAACTTTAATTGTTTAACTTAAATTCAAATTTTCAATATGAATCGTTTCGAACTAACGCGAGATTATCAACAGTAATCCGAGGTGACGTGGCATCGTTAACATGGGGTTACTGTAGCCTAATTATCCGGGCGTCACATTCCTGGTGCTAATCATCTCCCATTGCTCATCTCGGCGCCTGCAAATCTGGTAGATAGTATCCTTGAGATCCTTGTGGTAAACTTCTCCAATGCGTCCCATAGTGATGTGGGCTGCCATGCTCTTTCCTAGACTCCAGGTTGGTGCATCAAAGGAAAACTCTATGGGCTCAGTGACTGGCATGAACATCCTTCATGGAATTTGAACTCGAATCATCCAACGCTCCTCTTCTGGTAAAGTGGCGATGTAGGTCCCGGTGAAAATTGGTATTCCGATGTTCAGGTACCTAGTAACTTCCTTCAAGTGTCCTCCAAAAGGTGTATCTTCATCCGGTTGTGTGAACTTGTTCCTTGCATCCGCCATCCTAAAGACTAGAAAAGGGAGAGGAGTCAGAAATGAGAAGAGAGTAGTGATCTAGGGCTTTAGCTTAGTGGTCGTGTCCAACATTCAGCGTGTGCTCTGATACCATCTTGTAGCGACCAGACCTCAAACAGTCTGATCTCTGTGCATCAGTGTCATCCCTGGATCGGTAATGCTGACACGCACGGTACTTGAGGATTTATAACAGAGTAGCAATCACACACTTATTACATCGAATGTCTCAAAAGAGAACTTATTACAATAACATGGCTTAAGGCCATCTAAAATCAATAACAGCGGAAGGCTCGGAAGATAAAGTGAGTCCATCAATTCCAACGACATGAGTGAAAGACAACGTCCTATGGCACCTTACTCGTCATTTGAAAAGTCTGCAACATGAACGTTGCAGCCCAAAACGGGTCAGCACATGGAATATGCTGGCAATGTATCACATAGAGTAATGAACAGAATAAACGCTATCAGTACATGCATATATGGCTGGTGGAAAGCTCTATGGTTACAGTTTTGCAAAAAACCAATTTTTCCCTACAACAAAGGAATAAATTTTATTTAACTATCATGGTGGTTGTTAAACATTGAGAAGGTTCCTCCAACTCAATCCCAATGAAGCATCAACATTAAACCCAATCAAATTAATTTAGAGTGATAAGATCAACATGATAATCCAAGAACTAGATATTCAAAACGTCCATAACCGGGGACACGGCTAACCATGATTAGTTTGTACACTCTATAGAGGTTTGCGCACTTTTCCCCACAAGACTCGAATACATCCATGGTCGGAGAATCAAGACACAGTCTTTCTGAAACAATAACTCTTTACTCCGGGTGGACAGTTACACCTACTTTCCCCTACATCTGCTAGCCCACCACTGAAAGAGGTCTTGCAACTTACTCAACTATGCTAGAGCCCATAATAGCTTGTGGCTGCACACGGAAGCTCTAGCATGAATAATCTTATGATCCCTTTGAGCCTGGGTGGCAGACCATAGGATGATCACACGGGTACTCCAGGATATCCTAGGACAACACTGGATTCTCCAGGTGCCCTGACAACCACTAAGTACTCCAGGGTGCCTTCAAGCAAACCACCCAGATGTGTATTAAAGTAGCCACCTTAAGTTAACCATTAAGTAACAACACTCACATCTGTCATGAATCACTCGAACCAAACCAAGTCTACAAGCATAGCATAGCAATATAAGCAACGTAGAAGTAACTCCCAAAGGTTTGATAAGTAAACAGGGCAATAGGTTCTACCTCATCATCTATTTCCCAAAACCCACATGTTAATCAGATCCTAACCATGCAATTGTTTGAGGATTGATCTAATGCAATAAAACTGGGTAGTAAAGGGGTATGATCAAAGTGTTACTTGCCTTGCTCATGATCCGTGAAACCTAGAGACTCGTAGTAGCACGCTTCGCACTCCGAGTACTCTATCGCACACAAACAAGCATACAATAAGTACTCAACTAGAAGCACAGGTAAAACTCAAATAAGAGATCTAACCAGGAAGTTCAACTTAAGAACTCCGATTTGCAAAAATAATCCAATCAAACGAAGCAACGAAACTCAAACTGCGAAAGAAACAAGATTCGTTTGCTAATCTGGACTTAAGTCAAATTTTATAGTGCCAAAACCTTGTTTCAGTTGGTTAAACAGAAAGAGGGCTTCGAGACGAAGATCTAGGCACTTGAATTGCCTGATTCCGATAAACGAGCGAAAAGATAAACTAAAACGAAAATCAGGACAGAAATTGCGATCGAAAATAATCGCGGAAAATCCCTGGAAAAAGAAAAACTGACGAACAGGCTAACGAACGAACGTTCGCTGTCTGCGGCTAACGGGTGAAAACTATTCGTTAAAACAAACGTATGAACGGGCGTTCGCTAAATAACTAAACCGGGAAAAATAAAATAAACC
The DNA here is from genome assembly GCF_018294505.1 of Triticum aestivum. Lineage (NCBI taxonomy): Eukaryota > Viridiplantae > Streptophyta > Magnoliopsida > Poales > Poaceae > Triticum > Triticum aestivum. Next base: position 311,049,094 of record NC_057795.1, on the reverse strand, counting down.
GATCTAAAAAAATAACCACGGGTTTCTTAAAAAAACCGAGCGGTTAACCGGCAAAAACGGGCGGCGGATCATCGGCTACCTCGGGACGGGATCGGCGGCGACTCCGGCGGACAACTCCGGTGAGGCGGCGGCGGCGACGGCGCGGGCTAGGGTTAGGGTTCGGTGTCGGCGGCGGGTGGGCTGGTGGGCTACGGGGTCGGCGGGGCGGCTTATAAAACCTGAGGCGACACGAGTCCGGGTCGCCCACGGCCCGTTAAGTCGGTTTCGTTTTTTTAAATAGTTCTGCATGCACAAAAATAAAGAAAAGAAATACTAAACGGACTCCAAAACTCCTAAAATAAATTTTCCCCATCCTCTAAAAATATAGCGGACAAAGTGAACATTTATTTCGGCCTCTAATGCAATTTTGAAAAACGCATATTTTTCCTAATTCAAATAAAATTACGATAAAACTCCGAATAAAATTCTTATTTGATTTTAATATTAAATCTCCAATATTTCTTTATTTTTGGGAAGTCATTTTATCCCCTCTCTTTTATTTTCATAAAAGAAATATTTGAAGAGAAAATAATTAAAATCAAACGATCCTCTTTTCAAAATTTGAGAAAACTCAAATATGAAAATAACGAAATCCCCAACCCTCTCCGGGGTCCTTCAGTTGCGTAGAATTTATAGGATCAAGCCAAAATGCAATAAAATATGATATGCAATGATGATCTAATGTATAACATTCCAAATTGAAATTTGGGATGTTACAAACCTACCCCCCTTAAGATGAATCTCGCCCTCAAGATTCGGGTTGGCTAGAAAATAGGTGAGGGTGGTCCTTCTGTAGGTCTTCCTCTCATTCCCAGGTGGCTTCATCCTCAGTATGGTGGCTCCACTAAACTTTGCAAAACTTGATAACCTTGTTGCGTGTGACTCGGCTGGCAAGCTCGAGAATCTTCACTGGTTTCTCCTCGTAGGTCAAATCGCTATCCAACTGAATCGCTTCCAGTGGCATTGTATCTCTCAGAGGGATATTAGCCATCTCTTTGTGGCACTTCTTCAACTAGGAAACATGGAACACATCGTGCACTCCTGACAATCCTTCGAGCAATTCTAACTTGTAAGCAACTTCTCCCATACGTTCCAAAATTTTGTATGGTCCAACAAAACGTGGTCCTAACTTTCCCTTAACTCCAAAACGCTTAACTCCTCGAAGTGGGGACACACGAAGATAAACTCTGTCTCCTACTTTGTAAACTGTCTCCTTGCATTTAGAATCCAAATAGCTCTTCTGCCTGGACTAGGCTACCTTGAGTCTATCGTGAATCAACTTAATCTTATCTTCAGACTCTTTAATCAAATATGGTCCAAACAACTGGCGGTCTCCAACTTCATCCCACAACAACGGTGTCCTGCACCTCCTTCCGTACAAAGCTTCGAAAGGGGCCATCTTCAAACTGGCTTGATAGCTGTTGTTGTAAGAGAACTCTGCATATGGCAAATTGTTGTCCCAACTAGATCCATAATCTAGCGCACAAGCTCTCAGCATGTCCTCCAGAATCTGATTGACTCTCTCGGTTTGTCCATCTGTCTGTGGATGGAAGGCTGTACTGAACTGTAGCCTAGTGCCCAAAGTTTCATGCAACTGATTCCAGAACTTTGAGGTAAATCGGGTTCCTCTATCTGATACAATGGTCCTCGGAACTCCATGCAGACATACGATCCTGGTCACGTATATTTTTGCCAACTTAGCACTGGTGTAAGTGGTCTTCACTGGGATGAAATGAGCTCCCTTCGTCAACCGATCAACTACAACCCATATCGAGTCATAGCCTGAACGTGTCCTGGGTAATCCCGTGATAAAATCCATGCCTAGCTTATCCCACTTCCATTCGGGTATCGGCAATGGCTGTAGCAATCCGACTGGCTTCTGATGCTTTGCCTTCACTCTTTGACATACATCACAAACTGCTACATACTCCGCAATATCCTTCTTCATTTCGGTCCACCAGAAACTATCCTTCAAATCCAGATACATCTTTGTATTTCCTGGGTGAATCGAATACGGCGAATCATGGGCCTCCTACAGAATCAACTTCCTGATCTCCGGATCATTAGGCACATATACGCGGTCCTCAAACCATAAGGTATCGTGCTCATCCTCACGAAATCCTTTAGCCTTTCCTTTGCTCATCCTTTCCTTTATCTCGGCAATCTCCTTGTCCGTCTTTTGAGCTTCCCTGATCTTATCCATCAAAGTAGACTGAATTTCAAATGCTGCTACATAGCCTCTTGGAACTATTTCCAAACATAGCTCACGAAGATCCTCTGCTAACTCCTTGGGTAACTCTCCGGTCATGAGTGTATTGACATGACTCTTGCGGCTCAACACATCGGCTACTATGTTAGCCTTTCCGGGATGATAATGCAACCTCATATCATAATCCTTGATGAGCTCCAACCATCTCCTCTGCCTGAGATTCAACTCCTTCTGCATGAAGATATACTTCAAACTCTTGTGATCCGTGTACACCTCACAATGGTTTCCGATGAGAAAGTGTCTCCAAGTCTTCAACACATGCACTACGGCTGCTAACTCCAAATCGAGTGTAGCATAATTCAACTCATGGGGTTTAAGCTGTCGTGAGGCATATGAAACAACTCTTCCCTCCTGCATAAGCACTGCTCCAAATCCTCGATGAGAAGCATCACAATACACTTGATAATCCTTGTGTTGGTCTGGCAGAATCAACACTGGAGCTGTAACCAAGCGTTTCTTCAACTCCTAAAAACTGGCCTCACATTCCTCAGTCCATTTGAACTTGGTGTCCTTCTTCAACAACTCTGTCATAGGTTTTGAAATCTTCGAGAAATTCTCAATGAACCTCCGGTAGTATCCTGCGAGTCCAAGAAAACTCTGGATCTCTCCAACTGATGTGGGTGCTTCCCAGTTTGTCACAATGACAACCTTGGTGGGGTCTACTGCTATTCCTTCTCCGGATATAACATGTCTGAGGAATCCAACTTCCTTCAACCAAAACTCACACTTGCTGAACTGGGCATATAGCTGATGTTCTCTGAGCTTTCCAAGTACCAAACGCAAATGCTCCTTATGCTCCTCTTCATTCTTCGAGTAGACCAATATGTCATCAATGAACACTACGACGAACTTATCCAAAAACTCCATAAACACCTTGTTCATCATGTTCATGAAATAGGCAGGTGTGTTAGTCAGACCAAATGACATAACGGTATACTCATATAGCCCGTACCTCGTGGTAAAAGCTGTCTTAGGTATATCCTGCTCTCGAATCTTCCGCTGGTGGTATCCTGATCGCAGATCGATCTTGGAAAAATACTTTAGCTCCTTGCAACTGGTCAAATAGATCATTGATCATCGGCGGTGGTTACTTGTTCTTGATCGTCACCTCATTCAATCCACGATAGTCAACAACCATCCTCAACGATCCATCCTTCTTCTTCCCTAGAAGCACTGGTGATCCCCAAGGTGACAAACTTGGGCGAATATAGCATTTATCCAGTAACTCCTTAATCTGCTTCTTAATTTCCTCCAAATCCTTTGCGGGCATCCTATATGATCTCTTAGATATTGGTCCTGTGCCTGGCAAAAGCTCAATCAAAAATTCAATGTCTATGTCTGGTGGCATGCCTGGCAACTCTTCTGGAAATACATCAGGGAAATCCTTCACCACTGGTACTTCCTCCTGTACAACTCTTGATAAGGAATTCACTTGAGTCCTCTTCGGCACATGTCGGGATACATACTTGATCCTCCTTCCTTCTGGGGTGGTGATCATAATCGACTTACTGGCGCAATCGATGTTCCCTCCATACATCGATAACCAATCCATACCCAAAATCACATCCAAACCTTGCGACTCCAAAATTATCAGGTCTGAGGGGAAAACATGCCTACCTATGGTCAAAGGCATCTGAAAATATCCTTGGCCTGCCATATGCTCCGCTCCTGGCGAGCTTACTAACATAGGTGTTCTAAGAACCTTGGTGGGCAACTTGTACTTATCCACAAATCCCCTTGATATGTATGAATGCGATGCACCAGTATCAAAAAGAACGATTGCAGTAAATGACTTAACCAAAAACTTACCTATTACTGCATCTGGCTGGGCTTCAACCTCCTCCACGTTAACGTGGTTCACTTTCCCCAATTGAAGGGTTGGGCTTCTTCCCGGAGCTTCCATTGCCATTTCCATTCTTTGCTTCAGAACACTCCGTGGCGTAATGTCCATTCTTCCCGCACTTGAAACAAGTAATGTGACTTAGATCCTTCTTGGCGGGCGTTGCTGGGTTGGAACAGTTCTGTCCGTTGCTTCCTCCATTACCATTCACATTCTTGGCGCCACTATGGTTGTGCGAACTCCCTCCATTGTGATTGTGACCTCCATGGTTATGTTGAAGGGGTCCTCCCGAGTTCGGGGTAAAACGTGGCCTCTGCTGAGCTCCTGAATTGTACTTCCCTTGTCCATACTTCCTCTTGCGGTTGTCAATCTGCTGCTGCTTCCCTTCAATCATGAGAGCTCTATCTACCAACTCCTGGTAGTTGTTAAAGGTTGCCACCATCAACTACATGCTCATCTCATCATTCAGTCCTTCCAGAAACTTCTCCTGCTTAGATGCATCCGTAGCGACATCATCCGGGGCATAATGTGCTAACTTACTAAAGTCATCCACATACTGGCCCACTGTGTGTCCTCCTTGGCGCAAGTTGCGAAACTCGCGCTTCTTCATGGCCATAGCTCCTGCTGAAACATGGGCTATGCGAAAAGCTTGCTGAAACTGGTCCCATGTGACAGTGACGATGGGGTAAGTGGCTATGAAATTCTCCCACCATGATGTTGCGGGTCCATCAAGCTGATGTGCGGCAAAACGCACTCTCTCCGCATATGTGCATCCTGCAGTGGTCAACTCCCTTCCAATCTTGCGGACCCAATCATCTGCAACTATTGGCTCGGTGCTACTGAAGAACACCGGCGGATTCAGCCTTAGGAAACGGGCTAAGTGATCAACATGTGTTGGTGGGTTGTTGTTGTTCCCCTGATTCAGATTCTGGACTAGTATCTGCATTAAAGCATTCTACTGCTGGATCAGCTGTGTGAGCTCCGGTGGGAAAGCAAGTCCATTGTCGCGTCTCGGAGGCATCTGATGGGTTTGGAAAAGATGAGAAAACAGAATAGAGATAGATCTAGACGGAAAACACTACCTATATTCACATGAGACAAACACAAACATATCACTTCAATCAATTTCAAACAAGGGCATACATCGGTCTAACTATCATTACAAAAGTGCTCAGAGTATACTATATACATGGGGGAATACTACTACTGGTATGGTGGTCGACTAGAAAAATTGATCAGTGGAAGACTCCATGATATCTGCTCCAGCTTCATCAACAAAGTCATCATCGCTATCGTCGGGGTCTGAGTCCTTGTCGTTGATGATGATGTAGTTCTCTGGACAAGTGGAATCATCGTCTTCTCCTCTTGGCGCGGGGTCTCCCATGAATACTCCTAGCTTCCTGATCAGATCGTCATTCTTCTCCACGAGTATCGACATTTCTTCCTCATATCCATCGCGTGTAGACTTGAGTTCTTCCTCCATCTCCATAATCCTGGTCATTGCCTTCTTCAGATCTATCATGCCTGCGCACATCTGGTTCTCCTGGCGACGAATGTGTTGGTTTAACTCTTGGATGCAAGCTGCAATAGATCTATCCTTCCTGGTGCTGATCATCTCCCATTGCTCATCTTGGCACCCATAAATCTGGTAGATAGTATCCTTGAGATCCTTGTGGTAAACTTCTCCAATGCTTCCCATAGTGATGTGGGCTGCCATGCTCTTTCCTAGACTCCAGGTTGGTGCATCAAAAGAAAACTCTATGGGCTTAGTGACTGGCATGAATGTCCTTCCTGGAATTTGAACTCGAATCATCCAACGCTCCTCTTCTGGTAAAGTGGCGATGTAGGTCTCGGTGAAGCTTGGTATTCCGATGTTCAGGTACCTAGTAACTTCCTTCAAGTGTCCTCCAAAAGGTGTATCTTCATCCGATTGTGTGAACTTGTTCCTTGCATCCGCCATCCTAAAGACTAGAAAAGGGAGAGGAGTCAGAAATGAGAAGAGAGTAGTGATCTAGGGCTTTAGCTTAGTGGTCGTGTCCAACATTCAGCGTGTGCTCTCATAGCATCTTGTAGCGACCAGACCTCAAACAGTCTGATCTCTATGCATCAGTGTCATCCCTGGATCGGTAATGCTGACACACACAGTACTTGAGGATTTATAACATAGTAGCAATCACACACTTATTACATCAAATGTCTCAAAAGAGAACTTATTACAATAACATGGCTTAAGGCCATCTAAAATCGATAACAGCGGAAGGCTCGGAAGATAAAGTGAGTCCATCAATTCCAACGACATGAGTGAAAGACAACGTCCTATGGCACCTTACTCGTCATTTGAAAAGTCTGCAACATGAACGTTGCAGCCCAAAACGGGTCAGCACATGGAATATGCTGGCAATGTATCACATAGAGTAATGAACAGAATAAATGCTATCAGTACATGCATATATGGCTGGTGGAAAGCTCTATGGTTACAGTTTTGCAAAAAACCAATTTTTCCCTACAACAAAGGAATAAATTTTATTTAACTATCATGGTGGTTGTTAAACATTGAGAAGGTTCCTCCAACTCAATCCCAATTAAGCATCAACATTAAACCCAATCAAATTAATTTAGAGTGATAAGATCAACATGATAATCCAATAGCTAGATATTCAAAACGTCCATAACCGGGGACACGGCTAACCATGATTAGTTTGTACACTCTGCAGAGGTTTGCGCACTTTTCCCCACAAGACTCGAATACATCCATGGTCAGAGAATCGAGACACAGTCTTTCTGAAACAATAACTCTTTACTCTGGGTGGACAGTTACACCTACTTTCCCCTACATCTGCTAGCCCACCACTGAAAGAGGTCTTCCAACTTACTCAACTATGCTAGAGCCCATAATAGCTTGTGGCTGCACACGGAAGCTCTAGCATGAATAATCTTATGATCCCTTTGAGCCTGGGTGGCGGACCATAGGATGATCACACGGGTACTCCAGGATATCCTAGGACAACACTGGATTCTCCAGGTGCTCTGACAACCACTAAGTACTCCAGGGTGCCTTCAAGCAATCCACCCAGATGTGTATTGAAGTAGCCACCTTAAGTTAACCATTAAGTAACAACACTCACATCTGTCATGAATCACTCGAACCAAACCAAGTCTACAAGCATAGCATAGCAATATAAGCAACCTAGAAGTAACTCCCAAAGGTTTGATAAGTAAACAGGGCAATAGGTTCTACCTCATCATCTACTTCCCAAAACCCACATGTTAATCAGATCCTAACCATGCAGTTGTTTGAGGATTGGTCTAATGCAATAAAACTGGGTAGTAAAGGGGTATGATCAAAGTGTTACTTGCCTTGTTGATGATCCGTGAAACCTAGAGACTCGTAGTAGCACGCTTCGCACTCCGGGTACTCTATCGCAAACAAACAAGCATACAATAAGTACTCAACTAGAAGCACGATTAAAACTCAAATAAGAGGTCTAACCAGAAAGTTCAACTTAAGAACTCCGGTTTGCAAAAAGAATAAAATCAAACAAAGCAATGAAACTCAAACTGCGAAAGAACCAAGATTCGTTTGCTAATCTGGACTTAAGTCATTTTTTCCCTCTCTTTCATTTTCATAAAAGAAATATTTTAAGAGAAAATAATTAAAATCAAACGATCCTCTTTTCAAAATTTGAGAAAAATCAAATATGAAAATAACGAAATCCCCAACTCTCTCCGGGGTCCTTGAGTTGCGTAGAATTTCTAGGATTAAGCCAAAGTGCAATAAAATATGATATGCAATGATGATCTAATGTATAACATTCCAAATTGAAAATTTGGGTTGTTACACTCATGGAGATGGGAACCTCCTCAAACCCTCAATGCTTGTTATGTGAAAGATATTATGCACTACTTTGATAATCCTGAGAAAACCCCGTTCAACACTATAATGGGAGTAACGTTGGATCAACATGAATACTTTAGGGATTATCGCTTGATTCATAAAGGGAAATTGTTATGGGATCAAATTCATATGTTGCATTGGTATGCTCAGGAGCTATGCTTGAGATATGATTATACTTGTTGCTCTAGGATGAATGCTCCACATCATCCCTTTTAATGCAAATTTAATGATAATGAAACCTTGGCTTCTTATGCTAATGGTATATATGATTACTATGATGTGGAATGAATAGAAGAATTTGTTGCTTTTAAGGGTTCTTATGAAATTGAATCTTTGTTTGATAAGTTTGAAGATTTTGATGATTCAATTTATAGACCTGAAAATTTTGCTATCCTTAAATATTTCCATGATAATTATAAATTCAATTACGATATTGATGTATTTATGGAGAGAATGTCTGCTGCCTTGGAAGAGATTAACATTTTGCAGGAGTCTGTGGAAGAAGAAATTGATGAAACTGTGAGCTCATTGGATGAAAAAGATGACGAGGAGAGCGAAGAACAAAAGGACGAAGAGCGGATTGATCGCCCGTGCCCACCTTATAATAGGAGTAACTCTTCAACTCATACATTGTTTAATGTCCCTCGTTCTTACCGAAGGATAAATGCTATGATAATTGTTCTGATCCCGTTGATTCTTTTGAAATATTCCTTTTTGATGAACTTGATACTTGCTATGCTTGTGGCCAAGATGCCAATTTGAATTATGCTTATAGAGATGAACTTGCTATAGTCCCATATGTTAAGAATGAAATTGTTGCTATTGCACCCACAGATGATAGTCCTATTATCTTTTTGAATTCTCCAAACTACACTATATCGGAGAAGTTTGCTCTTATTAAGGATTACATTGATCGGTTGAATTTTACTGTTGCACATGATAATTTTGATGAATATAATATGCATGTGCTTGCTGCTCCTACTTGAAATTATTATGAGAGAGGAACTACATCTCCGCCTCTCTATGCAACATGATAGAATTGCAAGAAACTGCTTATGCTATGTATTGGCCTTTACTTAATGTGCATGAATTGTTCTTCTATGATATGCCGATGCATAGGAAGAGAGTTAGACTTCATCATTGCTTGATATATGTTGCTTTGTGCTCACTACTAAATGCCAAATCATTGCTAATTAAAATTGGCTTTGATATACCTTGGGATCCGGGTGGATCCATTACTTGAGCACCTTATGCCTAGCTTAATGGCTTTAAAGAAAGCGCCGACAGAGATACAAGCCGGAATTTTTAGAGAGTCATTTATTTATGTTGAGTGCTTTTATATAGTTTAAAAAAATATAGTGGGGAACTTAAAACTTCACAAAAAGAAAAGTGAAAGTGAGAAGGACGAGCACCGTGGAAGCGGGAGCATGCCTTGAACTTTGTTCATGCCCATGGAAACTTTGTGAATCTCAATTACAGAAACTTTTCAACAAAAATAATTATCCCCTAGTACAAATCCATTGTATTTTATCGTCTGGTAAGATTTGCCTTTGGGATGGGTAGATTGCTTGTTGGTATGTGTGGTGAAGGAACAGAAACTTTGTCTGTAGCGCGTGAATTTTCATTTTTTACTGGAATGTCAAAAGGTTATGAAACTTTTTTCAAACTATTTCTAAACAAATTTTTTATTTCATCCTAATGTTTCAGATTTTTTGGAGTAACAAAAGTATGGTAGATGTTCAGATTTCTACAGACTGTCCTGTTTAAGACAGATTTTGTTTTTGATGTATTGTTTTGCTTGTTTTGATGAAACTATCGATTCTATCGGTGGTATAAGCCATGGAAAAGTTATATTACAGTAGCCAAAATGCAAAAACAAAATATGAATTGGTTTTCAACAATACTTAGAGTAGTGATTTGCTTTATTATACAAACGGATCTTACCGAGCTTTCTGTTGAGTTTTGTGTGGATGAAGTGATCAAAGGTCGAGGAGGTCTCTATATGCGGAGAAGGAGGAGAGGCAAGAGCTCAATCTTGGGGATGCCCAAGGCACAACAAGTAAATATTCAAGGAGACTCAAGAGTCTAAGCTTGGGAATTCCAAGGAAGGCATCCCATCTTTCTTCAACAAGTATCAGTATGTTTTCGTCTTTGTTTCGTTCATGTGATATGTGCAAATATTGGAGCCTCCTTTGTGTTTATTTTTAACTTTTTTTTATGCACCATGCTGGTATGAGATAGTCAATGGTTGATTTATAGAATGCTCATTGCACTTCACTTATATCTTTTGAGTATGGCTTTATAGAATGCTTCATGTGCTTCACTTATATCATTTGAAGTTTGGATTGCCTGTTTCTCTTCACATAGAAAATCGTTATTCGAAGAATGCTCTTTTGCTTCACTTATATTTATTAGAGCATGGTATTTTGTAGAAAGAATTAAACTCTCATTCTTCACTTATATCCATTTAGAGAGTCAACGGGAATTGGTCAATTGCATGGTTAGTCACGAAATCCTACATAAAACTTATGGATCACTAAATATGGTATGTTTGATTCCTTGCAATAGTTTTGCGATATAGAGATGATAATATGTGGGACGTATTAGTAAACGGTTGTGGTTAGTAATAATATGGGTGTGAAGGTTTGTGATTCCTGAAGCATGCACGTATAGTCTCTCGTTATGCTATGAAGTTGGAGCTTGATTTATTATTGATTGTCTTCCTTATGAGTGGCGGTCGGGGACGAGCGATGGTCTTTTCCTACCAATCTATCCCCCTAGGGGCATGCGTAGTAGTACTTCGCTTAAAGGGCTAATAAACATTTGCAATAAGTATATGAGTTCTTTATTACTAATGTGAGTCCATGGATTATACGCACTCTTACCTTTCCGCAATTTGCTAGCCTCTACGGTACCGTGCATTGCCCTTTCTCACCTTGTGACGTGGTGCAAACTTCACTGGTGCATCCAAACCCCGTGATATGATACGCTCTATCACACATAAGCCTTATTATATCTTCCTCAAAACAGCCACCATACTTACCTATTATGGCCTTTCCATAGCCACTCCGAGATATATTGCCATGCAACTTCCACCGCTTCCATTTTTGATTACTTGAGCATTCATTGTCATATTGCTTTGCATGATCATATAGCTGACATAGTAGTTGTGGCTCAGCCATCGTGCATCATTTTTTATACATGTTACGCTAGATCATTGCACATCCTGGTACACTGCCAGAGGCATTCATATGGAGTCATATTTTGTTCTTGGTATCGAGTTGTAGTTTTTATTTCTTTTGAGTTATAAGTAAATAGAAGTGTGATGATCATCATTATTCATTATTAGAGCATGTCCCAGTGAGGAAAGGATGATGGAGACTATGATTCCCCACAAAGCGGGATGAGACTCCCGACAATGAGAGAAGAAAAAAAAAGAAAAAAAGAAAAGGAAAAAAGGAAAAAAAAGAGAAGGGGCATTGTTACTATCTTTTACCACACTCTTGCTTCAAAGTAGCACCATGTTTTTCATGTAGAGAGTCTCCTATGTAGTCACTTTCATACACTAGTGGGAATTTTTCATTATAGAACTTGGCTTGTATATTCCTATGATGGGCTTCCTCAAATGCCTGAGGTCTTCATGAGCAAGCAAGTTGGATGCACACCCACTTGTTTCCATATTGAGCTTTCATAGACTTATAGCTCTTAGTGCATCCGTTGCATGGCAATCCCTACTCCTCGCGTTGATATCAATTGATGGGCACCTCCATAGCCCGTTGGTTAGCCGCGTCGATGTGAGACTTTCTTATTTTTTTTGTCTTCTCTATATTTACCCCTATCATCATACTCTATTCCACCCGTAGTGCTATATCCATGGATCGCGCTCATGTATTGCATGAGGGTTGAAGAAGCTGAAGCGCGTTAAAAAGTATGAACCAATTGCTTAGCTTGTCATCAGGGTTGTGCATGATTAATACTTTGTGTTAAGAAGACAGAGCATGACAAGACTATATGATTTTGCTTTTTAGCGTTCATATTTTGAAAGACATGATTGTTTGTTGGGATGCCTGAGTATTGGTGTCTTTATGTCAAATTATAGAATATTCCTCTGAGTCACTTGTGTCTTAATATTCATGCCATGACTAGACATATGATCAAGTTTATGCTAGGTAGCATTCCACATCAAAAATTATCTTTTTTATCATTTACCTACTCGAGGACGAGCAGGAATTAAGCTTGGGGATGCTGATACGTCTCCGTCGTATCTATAATTTTTGATTGTTTCATGCCAATATTATACAACTTTTATAAAATTTTGGCAACATTTTATATGATTTATTTGGACTAACATATTAATCCAGTGCCCAGTGCCAGTTCCTGTTTGTTGCATGTTTTTTGTTTCGTGGAAAATCCATATCAAATGAAGTCCAAATGCGATAAAAATTTACGAAGAACTATTTTGGAATATATGTGATTTTTGGGACTTGGAATCAATGCTAATGGAGGCCCACGGCCTCCACAACCCACCAGGTCGTGACAGGCACCCCCTGGCGCGCCCAGGTGTCTTGTACCACCCCGTAAGGCAGTTGAGGCCCTTCTTCTGGCACAAGAAAGATAATTTATGGAAACAATCGTGTAAATTTTTTAGCGCAATCGGAGTTACGGATCTCCGGGAATTTAAGAAACCGTGAAGGGCCAGATCTGGGGAACGCGAAATAGAAGAGAACAGAGAGGGAGATCCAATATCGGAAGGGATCCCACCCCTTCGCCGCCATGGAGACCATGGACCAGAGGGGGAACTCCTCCTCCCATCTAGGTGGGAGTCCAAGGAAGAATAATAAGGAGGGGGCTCTCTCCCTCTCTCTCCCGATGGCGCCGGAGTGCCGCCGGGGCAAGAATCGTGATGACGATCTACATCAACAATCTTGCTACCATCAACACCAACTCTCTCCCCCTCTATGTAGCGGGGTAACACCCCTTCTCTCCACTGTAATCAACATGGTTCTCAACTCCATATATTATTTCCCAATGATATTTGGCTATCCTATGATGTTTGAGTAGATCCGTTTTGTCCTATGGGTTAATCGTGATCTTGGTTGGTATGATTGTATATTTTATTTATGGTGTTGTTCTACGGTGCCCTCCGTCTCATGCAAACGTGAGGGCCCCTCGTTGTAGGGTGTTCCAATACGTTCATGATTCGCTTATGGTGGGTTGCGAGAGTGACAGAAGCTTAAACCCGAGTAGGTGGGTTGTTGCGTATGGGATAAAGAGGACTTGATACTTAATGCTATGGTTGGGTTTCACGACCTTAAAGATCTTTAGTAGTTGCGGATGCTTGCTAGGGGTCCAATCATAAGTGCATATGATCCAAGTAGAGAAAGTATGTTAGCTCATGCCTCTCTGAAAGGATCGAGAAGAGGTGTCTAGAGGGGGGTGATTAGGCACTCAATAAAAAAGTTGATAGTTTTTAAGTTTTTCAAGTTTGGGTGGAGTTTAATCACAAGTTTAACCATTCACAATACATATCAAGCATGCATGCAAAGAGTATATGAGCAGCGGAAAGTAAAGCATGCAACTTGCAAGAAAGTAAAGGGATAGGATTGGAGTATGCAAACGAAAGTGGAGACACGGATGTTTTTGTCGTGGTTCCGTTAGGTGGTGTTATCGTACATCCACGTTGTTGGAGACTTCAACCCACGAAGGGTAACGGCTGCGCGAGTCCATGGAGGGCTCCACCCACGAAGGGTCCACGAAGAAGCAACCTTGTCTATCCCACCATGGCCATCACCCACGAAGGACTTGCCTCACTAGGGTAGATCTTAACGAATTAGGCGATCTCCTTGCCCTTACAAACTCCTTGGTTCACTCCACAGTCTTGTTGGAGGCTCCCAAGTGACACCTAACCAATCTAGGAGACACCACTCTCCAAAAGGTAATAAATGGTGTGTTGATGATGAACTCCTTGCTCTTGTGCTTCAAATGATAGTCTCCCCAACTCTCAACTCACTCTCATAGGATCGGATTTGGTGGAAAGATGGTTTGAGTGGAAAGCAACTTAGGGAAGGATAGATATCAAGATTCATATGGTTGGAATGGAATGTCTTGGTCTCAACACATGAGTAGGTGGCTCTCTCTCAGAAAATGAGTAGTGGAAGTTTAGGCACGGTCTGATGGCTTCCCTCATGAATGAGGAGAGGGTGGAGGGGTATATATAGCCTCCACACAAAATCTAACCATTACACATATTATACCAAACTCGGTGGGACCGAATCAGAAAACTCGTTCGGACCGATTTAGTGCATATGTGACCGTTAGGCAATTTCGGTGGGACCGACATTTCATCTCGGTGGGACCGATATCATTAGGGTTAGGGCATAACGTAATCTCGGTTGGACCGATTACTCAAACTCGGTTGGACCAACTTTGGTAATAAGCTAACCTGAGAGTTGGTCAGGCAAACTCAGTGGGACCGATTCACTCGTCTCGGTGGGACCGAAGCGTTACAAAAAGGAAACAGAGAGTTTGCATTGCAGACTCAGTGGGACTGATCGCTTATCTCGGTTAGACTAAAACGTTACAAAGGGAAACAGAGAGTTTGCAACCCCATCTCGGTGAGATCGAGATCCCTATCGGTGAGATTGAAAAGACTAGGATTTCTGGCAGTGGCTATGTCAAATGAAATTGGGGGCGCCGGATGGATCAAATCGGTTGGGCCGAGTTTGACTTTTGGTTTGGGACATATGTGGATATGAGAAAGTGGCCGAGGGCTTTGGAGCATATCACTAAGCATTTTGAGCAAGCAAGCCATTAAGCGACACCTCATCCCCTTTTAATAGTATTGGCTTTCCTATGGACTCAATGTGATCTTGGATCACTGAAAATAGAAAATGTAGAGTCCTGAGCTTTGAGCTTGAGCCAATCCTTTGTCGTTAGCATCTTGAAGGGGTTCCACATCCTCTTATCCATGCGACTCCACTGTTGGACTTACCTGAAATGTACTAGATGAAAGTATTAGTCCAACAAGAGATATGTTGACATTAATTACCAAAATCACCCAGGGAGCACTTGTGCTTTCAATCTCCCCCTTTTTGGTAATTGATGACAACATACATCAAAGCTTTAGATAAAGATATAGAGAAAGGCAAGTAAAGCTTTGGAAGGACATGTAACATGCATAGGCTCCCCCTACATGTATGCAATCATGTAAATATGGAACATAAGATCATGTGAGAGCATAATCATGACAGAGCAAGCAATGAGTTACATGTATCTTGGCTATATGCATCAGAGCAAATGGTGTGAACATGGGAAATGTACCTTTATGCTCATGAGTCCTTCTTGCAAACAATATGTACATCAGCAAGAGATCCTCATGTACATGAGTGTGATGCATATACTTACCTTGTGGTCTTGAACTGGCCTTGGAAGAGATGAACCTGAGTAAGCAAGGTTAGACAACACAAAAACATCTACTAAGCAAAGCAGGAACAGTAAACCACAAGAGTACCAAGATTGGGATGACATGTATAGAGTGAGTACTAGGTACTCCAATTGAGTGTAGACATCTCCCCAAAGGTAAATATATGCAAGGAATTCGAAGATTTCCTTCCCTTAGATGTCTTGCTCCCCCTGAATATTATAATGGATATTGGGAGAAGATAGGGAATAGAAAATCAGAGCAAAGATAAACTATATGAACATGTCTTCCCCTCTAAAGACATGTAACATCTCTCCTCTTTGAATACCAAGCAACTGAGGTCTTTCTTTTGAAAAGAAAAGGAGTGTCTCTCTCCCTCTATTGCTCTCCCTCCCTGTTGGAGTGATTTAGCTTTGATGTGAACTCTCTCTCCCCCTTTGACATCAATTTCCAAGAAGGGTCTTCTGGAATGTGAGTCAAAATAGGTTTGGTCCTTGAGTCACTGAGCAAAGCTACACATGGAATATGATGCTGATAGAGGATAAGAATCATCGAGTGGAGCTGGAACAAAATGTGCAGAATGCAAATGATAGAGTGAGTTCGTAGTGTTGAAGTCAGCTAAACCGAGTTAGTTCCTTCGGTGGCACCGAAAAATTTCGGTTTGACCGAAAGAGGAGTCGGTTTGTCTGAATTCATTTCAGAGAAAGTGCACTAGTCAGCTGAGCTCACTACGCAAGTAAAATCTCATAAGGATTTTCAGGGAATTATCTAAAGGATTTGTAATGAATTAGATGCAGAGAAATGCAGAGCAGAAACAAAAGAAAATAAGTCTAGATGAAGTTTTTTTGAAAGGAGAACAGTTATGCATGAGACAAAATGCAATTACAAGGAGAAATACTAGAGAACTTCATCTAGAGTTGGTCGGCGACAAAGTCACCTATGTTAGAGTATATTGACTTAGGAGTCAAGTGAGGACACTTGATCATAGGTCATACTCATCGTTTAAGCTCAAAATGGGGTTGCCATTTTTTGTTTAAGCATCTTGATATATTCTTATCTTGTTGAGTTGCTTTGACCCATGTCTTGGGGTAAAGCTTATCTAAGATGGAATAACATACCTTGGGTGGTGGTGTTGAACTTGATCATGTAGTTGAACTTGTGTGGGATGCTCAATGTTGATGTAGTTCATTTGGAGCACCACTTGTAATTGGAGTTCATCTACCTACATGGATTGGATTTGCAAGGAAAAAGCACTTGTATATCCAAAATGACAATCATGAAATTTGATAGAGGAATTTTTCAAAGGATATATTTGAGGGGTTTCTAGCTTCCTTGTCTTCAACTACCGTGAATTGGAGACTTGGTGATGTAGAGATCGCTCAAGATGTGAATGAGTTGCAATCTCATAGATTTGGATCCATCCAAGTACCTACATGGATTAGATGACATGCAAGGGTGCAAAAATATCCAAGATATGTGATTATCATCATAAGAGAAATATCAAGGATAAGTCATAGGCTCATGTCTTGCATGTATCCCAATGGAATTCCTACTCCAAGTTTGAGGCATCAATGATGTTCAATTATCCTCTCAACCTGTAAAACACTTTCCCATCAAGTGGTTTAGTGAATATATCCGCCAATTGCTTGTCGGTGCGTACATTCTTAAGGTTAATATCACCCTTAGCAACATGATCTCAAATGAAATGATGACGAACTTCAATGTGCTTAGCTCGAGAGTGTTGCACGGGATTGTGAGCAATCTTAATAGCACTTTCGTTGTCACAAAGCAAAGGAACATGTTTCACATGTATCCCATTATCTTTAAGAGTTAGGGTCATCCAAAGTAATTGAGCGCAACATGAACCGGCGGCGACGTATTCCGCTTTGGCGGTGGATAAGGATACTGAGTTTTGTTTCTTGGAGGACCAAGACACAAGAGATCTACCAAGAAATTGACAAGTACCCGAAGTGGACTTTCTATAAACCTTGTCTCCGGCATAATCCAAATCGGAGTAGCCAACTAGATTAAAAGAGGCCCTCTTTGGATACCAAATGCCAAAGTTGGGTGTATGAATTAAGTATCTCACTATCCTTTTCACGGCCTTAAGATGACATTCTTTAGGGGCCGCTTGATATCGTGCACACATGCACACACCTAGCATGATGTCGGGACGAGAGGCACATAGATACAATAATGAACCAATCATAGAGCGATAAACCTTTTGATCAACGGGTTCACCATCTTTGGTCAAGTCAAGATGTCCACTAGTGGGCATGGGTGTACTCATACCTTTGCATTCTTGCATATTGAACTTCTTGAACAAGTCTTTGGTGTACTTCGTTTGAGAGACACAGGTGCCTTATTTAGTTTGCTTAATTTTCAAACCAAGAAAGAACTTGAGTTCACTCATCATAGACATCTCAAACTTCTCCGACATAAGCTTCCCAAACTTCTCGCTAAAATGAGGGTTAGTTGATCCAAATATAATATCATCAACATAAATTTGGCACACAAATAATTCTCCATTAACCCTTTTAGTGAAAAGAGTAGAAACAACTTTTCCAATCTCAAAGCCTTTTTCAATAAGGAACTTGGTCAAGCATTTATACCATGCTCTAGGAGCTTGTTTAAGACCATAAAGAGCTTTGTGAAGCTTGTAAACATGATTGGGTTTCTTAGGATTAACAAAGCCGGGAGGTTGCTTAACATAAAGTTCCTCCTAAATTTCATCATTTAGAAAAGCACTCTTAATGTCCATTTGGTATAAAGTGATATCATGGTGATTAGCATAGGCAAGTAAGATGCGAATGGACTCAAGTCTAGTAACGGGGGCATATGTCTCACCATAGTCCATACCTTTGACTTGAGTGTAGCCTTGGGCGACGAGACATGCTTTGTTGTGAACTACTTGTCCATCTTCATCTTGCTTGTTCCGAAACACCCATTTGGCACCGATTGTGGTTGTTGTCGGGCTTCTCGACCAATGTCCATAGTTGGTTTCTCTCATAGTTGTGTAGTTCTTCGTGCATGGCATTTATCCAATCCGGATCTTCCAATGCTTCTTCAACCTTCATAGGTTCAATTCTAGAGATGAATGAATAATTTTCACAAAAGTTAGCCAAACGAGATTTTGAGCGAGTGATTCTCCCGGTTTGGATATCTTTATAGATTTGCTCGACGGGATGATCTCTAGAAACTCTTGCTCGAACTCGTGAGAGCTTTTGCTTTGATCGGGATGGAAGATCTTCTTCATCATCTCATTCTTCTTCTTGGCCTTCATCGTTGTTGACGTTGTCGTTCTCTTGTCGTGGTGGAGAAGGAGGTTGATGAGGTTCATCTTGGTGTACTTCCTCGTTTTCTTCATCTTGGTGTGTCCCACTTGTGGATGCCTCCATTTCACCTCTTGGTTCACCTTGTCGTGAGGTAGAAGCTTCCACTTGGACGGACGAGGTGCTCTCCTTTACCTTCGTTGGATGAACCTTGACAATAGACAAGTCTTGGATTGCTTCCGAAGGATCTTTATCTCCTACATCAATTGGCAATTGCTCTACTTGCGAGCCGTTAGATTCATCAAACTTCACATCTACCATTTCTTCAACCTTTCGGGTGAAATTTTTGTAGACATGATAAGTGTGAGAGTATGAGCTGTAACCAAGTAGGAATCCCATGAGATTTAGGAGTAAATTTAGAACGACGATGCTTATCAAGAATGTAGCACTTTGAGCCGAATAATCGAAAGTATCCAACTTGGGGTTTGTTACCGGTGAGGAGCTCATATGCCGTCTTGCCAAGTAGCTTGTGAAGATACAAGCGATTTGTTGCATGACAAGCTATCTTAACCGCTTCCGCCCAAAAGTGCTTCGGCGTCTTGTACTCATCAAGCATCATTCTCGCCATTTCGATGAGCGTCCGGTTCTTCCTCTCAACAACTCCATTTTGTTGAGGTGTATACGTAGCCGAGAACTCATGTGAAATCTCTTCTTCGTCAAGAAAGGTGTCCACATTAGCGTTCTTGAACTCCGTTCCGTTGTCGCTGTGAACCTTCTTGATCTTCACTTGAAACTTATTTTGGGCCTTCCTAGTGAAGTTTTTGAAGATATTTTAGACCTACAATTTATCATCGAGAAAGAACACCCACGTAAATCTTGAAAATCATCAACTATAACTAGACCAAAAGAATTTCCACCGAGACTTTTGTAAGCGTTGGGACCGAAAAGATCCATGTGAAGTAGCTTGAGCGGCCTCCTTATGGTCATGATATTCTTCATGGGATGCCTTCCTCCAACCTGTTTACCTGCTTGACAAGCGCTGCAAAGTCTATCCTTATCAAATATGACATCTTTGATACCAAGGATATGATCACCTTTAATAAGATTGTCAAGGTTTCGCATGCCCACATGACCTAACCATCTATGCCACAACCAACCATTAGAGGATTTAGAGATTAAGCAAGTTCTAGGTTGAGCCTTTTTAGTGAAATCAACAATGTATAGATCACCTTTGCGTATACCAGTAAAGACCATTTTATGATTATATCTATGAAACACTTGGCAATCTACATCGGTTAATAGGACATTGAAACCAAAGTCAGCTAGTCTAGAAACTGAAAGCAGATTATAGCCAAGAGATTCAACGAGCATGACATTTTGTATGGAGCTATCATGTGAGATGGCCACCTTACCAAGGCCAACCACCTTACCCTTTGAGTTATCACCAAGAGTGACATACTTTTGAGGGTCATCATTTTCAGCAAGCTCACGAAACATATCTTTATCTCCAGTCATTTGATCGATACACCCACTATCAAGAACCCATTCCTTTCCTCCTGCCTTGTATCCCCGAAGATTTGCCATAAGACCAAAGCGTCTCATTGCATCATCAAGATCAAGTCACTATCATCATCCTCATCATAGTATGCATGTTCAACATCATCATGTGGTGGATCAATTCCTAGAGAGGGTGATTCATTAGAGTGAGTTTGACAATGATCTTCCTTATGAATTCTAATAGCTTCGGAAATAATATTGCTAATAATTCCAACATCTCCTTTGGCACGCATAAGATTTGTAAGCTTAAATAGACAATCACCAAACTTAGGATCATTGGAATTCATATTACTCAAGGCAATAGACTTATGGAGAATTTCATCTAGATTTTGCAAGGAATAATTTGGAAAACATTCCTCAAGAAATTTCCATATGGCGTAGGCACACTCAAGAGTAGGCAAGCAACCAATCAAGTTTCTAGGACAAACTCTAGTGATAAGATTAACAGTTCTAAGATTGTGAATCATGTCAATTGACTCATCAAGGGTAGGATGCATAGGATCAACATGGGGTGCACAAGGACTAGTAATGTAGTTGTTCAAATGATATTCATTGAAAATCACAAGCATCTCATTTTTCCACTCATGAAAGTACTCTCCATCAAGTATAGGCACTCTATGTCTAAGACTCCCCAAAGTAGACTCATCCTTCTTCCTCCAATGGTATTTAAACCAAAGCAATGGAGACCAATGCTCTGATACCAATTGAAAGGATCGAGAAGAGGTGTCTAGAGGGGGGGGTGATTAGACACTCAATAAACAAAGTTGACAGTTTTTAAGTTTTTCAAGTTTGGGTGGAGTTTAATCACAAGTTTAACCATTCACAATACATATCAAGCAAGCATGCAAAGAGTATATGAGCAGCGGAAAGTAAAGCATGCAAAGAGTATATGAGCAGCGGAAAGTAAAGCATGCAACTTGCAAGAAAGTAAAGGGATGGGATTGGAGAATGCAGACGCAATTGGAGACACGGATGTTTTTGTCGTGGTTCCGATAGGTGGTGCTATCGTACATCCACGTTGATGGAGACTTCAACCCACGAAGGGTAACAACTGCGCGAGTCCGCGGAGGGCTCCACCCACGAAGGGTCCACAAAGAAGCAACCTTGTCTATCCCACCATGGCCATCGCCCACAAAGGACTTTCCTCACTAGGGTAGATCTTCATGAAGTAGGTGATGTCCTTGCCCTTACAAACTCCTTGGTTCACTCCACAATCTTGTTGGAGGCTCCCAAGTGACACCTAACTAATCTAGGAGACACCACTCTCCAAAAGGTAATGGATGGTGTGTTGATGATGAATTCCTTGCTCTTGTGCTTCAAATGATAGTCTCCCCAACACTCAACTCACTCTCATAGGATTGGATTTGGTGGAAAGATGATTTGAGTGGAAAGCAACTTGGGGAAGGCTAGAGATCAAGATTCATATGGTTGGAATGGAATG
Source organism: Triticum aestivum (assembly GCF_018294505.1). Lineage (NCBI taxonomy): Eukaryota > Viridiplantae > Streptophyta > Magnoliopsida > Poales > Poaceae > Triticum > Triticum aestivum. The sequence goes on along the minus strand of NC_057795.1, from coordinate 311,027,361 downwards.
TCCTGGTCTCAACACATGAGTAGGTGGCTCTCTCTCAGAAAATGAGTAGTGGAAGTGTAGGCACGATCTGATGGCTTCCCTCATGAATGAGGAGAGGGTGGAGGGGTATATATAGCCTCCACACAAAATCTAACCATTACACCCATTATACCAAACTCGGTGGGACCGAATCAGAAAACTCGGTCGGACCGATTCAGTGCATATGTGACCGTTAGGCAATTTCGGTGGGACCGACATGTCATCTCGGTGGGACCGATATCATTAGGGTTAGGGCATAACGAAATCTCAGTTGGACCGATTACTCAAACTCGGTTGGACAAGAATTTGGTAATAAGCTAACAAGAGAGTTGGTCAGGCAAACTCCGTGGGACCGATTCGCTCGTCTCGGTGGGACCGAAGCGTTACGAAAAGGAAACAGAGAGTTTGCATTGCAGACTCGGTTGGACCGATCGCTTATCTCGGTTAGACCTAAACGTTACAAAGGGAAACAAAGAGTTTGCAACCCCATCTCGGTGAGACCGAGATCCCTATCGGTGAGATCGAAAAGACTAGGGTTTTTGGTAGTGGCTATGTCAAATGAACTCGATGGCGCCGGATGGATCAAATCGGTTGGGCCGAGTTGACTTTTGGTTTGGGATATATGTGGATATGAGAAAATGGCTGAGGGCTTTGGAGCATATCACTAAGCATTTTGAGCAAGCAAGCCATTAAGTGACACCTCATCCCCTTTTAATAGTATTGGCTTTCCTATGGACTCAATGTGATCTTGGATCACTAAAAATAGAAAATGTAGAGTCCTGAGCTTTGAGCTTGAGCCAATCCTTTGTCGTTAGCATCTTGAAGGGGTTCCACATCCTCTTATCCATGCGACTCCACTGTTGGACTTACCTGAAATGTACTAGATGAAAGTATTAGTCCAACAAGAGATATGTTGACATTAATTACCAAAATCACCCAGGGAGCACTTGTGCTTTCAATCTCCCCCTTTTTGGTAACTGATGACAACATACATCAAAGCTTTAGATAAAGATATAGAGAAAGGCAAGTAAAGCTTTGGAAGGACATGTAACATGCATAGGCTCCCCCTACATGTATGCAATCATGTAAATATGGAACATAAGATCATGTGAGAGCATAATCATGACAGAGCAAGCAATGAGTTACATGTATCTTCGCTATATGCATCAGAGCAAATGGTGTGAACATGGGAAATGTACCTTTATGCTCATGATTCCTTCTTGCAAACAATATGTACATCAGCAATAGATCCTCATGTACATGAGTGTGATGCATATACTTACCTTGTGGTCTTGAACTGGCTTTGGAAGAGATGAACCTGAGTAAACAAGGTTAGACAACACAGAAACATCTACTAAGCAGAGCAGGAACAATAAACCACAAGAGTACCAAGATTGGGATGACATGTATAGAGTGAGTACTAGGTACTCCAATTGAGTGTAGACTTGTCCCCAAAGTTAAAGATATGCAAGGAATTTGTAGATTTCCTTCCCTTAGATGTCTTGCTCCCCCTGAATATTATAATGGATATTGGGAGAAGATAGGGAACAGAAAATCAAAGCAAAGATAAACTATATGAACATGTCTTCCCCTCTAAAGACATGTAACTTCTCTCCTCTTTGAATACCAAGCAACTGAGGTCTTTCTTTTGAAAATAAAAGGAGTGTATCTCTCCCTCTGTTGCTCTCTCTCCCTGTTGGAGTGATTTAGCTTTGATGTGAACTCTCTCTCCCCCTTTGACATCAATTTCCAAGAAGGGTCTTCTGGAATGTGAGTCAAAATAGGTTTGGTCCTTGAGTCACTGAGAAAAGCGGCACATGGAATATGATGTTGATAGAGGATAAGAATCATCGAGTGGAGCTGGAACAAAATGTGCATAATGCAAATGAGAGAGTGATTTCTCAGTGTTGAAGTCGGCTAAACCGAGTTAGTTCCTTCGGTGGCACCGAAAAATTTCGGTTTGACCAAAAGAGGAGTCGGTTTGTCCGAATTCATTTCAGAGAAAGTGCACTAGTCAGCTCAACTCACTAAGCAAGTAAAATCTCACAAGGATTTTCGGGGAATTAACTAAAGGATTTGTAATGAATTAGATGTAGAGAAATGCAGAGCAGAAACAAAAGAAAGTAGTGTTAACTCAAAAATCTTTAATACACCCACAATCAATAGCTAACCCTGAAATAATCCAGTGACATTAAATGGCATTGTTTAAATTTATCGGTGGCATTAGACTGACTACGACACTAGTTAAATTCTGCATCACTTTAGCAGTAACATTGCTTGATTTTACCGGTGGCGTTTGAGACGTCTCCAACGTATCTATAATTTTTGATTGCTCCATGCTACTTTATCTACTGTTTTAGGCAATATCGGGCTTTATTATCCACTTTTATATTATTTTTGGGACTAACCTATTAACCGGAGGCCCAGCCCAGATTTGCTGTTTTATGCCTATTTCAGTGTTTCGAGGAAAAGGAATATCAGACGGATTCAAAATGGAATGAAATCAACTGGAGAAGTTATTTTTGGAAGGAAACCAACCTTATGGACTTGGACCCCACGTCATAAGATACGGGAGGTGATCACGAGGGTGGGGGGCGAGCCCTCCCCCCTGGGTGCGCCCCTCTGCCTCGTGGGGCCCCCGTAGCTCCACCGATGTTCTCCCTGCACCCATATATACCTACGTACCCTAAAACTTCCAGAACAGAAGATAGATCAGGAGTTCCACCGCCGCAAGCCTCTGTAGCCACCAAAAACCAATCGGGACCCTGTTCCGGCACCCTGCCGGAGGGGGATCCTATCACCGGAGGCCATCTTCATCATCCCGGTGCTATCCATGACGAGGAGGGAGTAGTTCACCCTCGGGGCTGAGGGTATGTACCAGTAGCTATGTGTTTGATCTCTCTCTCTCTCTCTTGTGTTCTCTCTCGTGTTCCTCTATGGCACGATCTTGATGTATCCCGAGCTTTGCTATTGTAGTTGGATCTTATGATGTTTCTCCCCCTCTACTCTCTTGTGATGAATTGAGTTTCCCCTTTGAAGTTATCTTATCGGATTGAGTCTTTTATGAGAACACTTGATGTATGTCTTGCCGTGATTATCTGTGGTGACAATGGGATATCATGTGCCACTTGATGTATGTTTTGGTGATCAACTTGCGGGTTTCGTGACAATGGGAACCTATGCATAGGGGTTGGCACACGCTCTTGACTCTCCGGTAGTAGCTTTGGGGCACTCTTTGAAGTACTTTTATGTTGGTTGGATGAATCTGAGATTGTGTGATGCATATCGTGTAATCATGCCCACGGATACTTGAGGTGACAATGGAGTATCTAGGTGACATTAGGGTTTTGGTTGATTTGTATCCTAAGGTGTTATTCTAGTATGAACTCTTTTATAGATCGATCTGAAAGAATAGCTTTGTGGTGGTTTCGTACCCGACCATAATCTCTACGTTTGTTCTCCGCTATTAGTGGCTTTGGAGTGACTCTTTGTTGCATGTTGAGGGCTTGTCATATGTTCTATCTATGTTATTATTGTTGAGAGAACTTACACTAGTGAAAGTATGAACCCTAGGCCTTGTTTCCTATCATTGCAATACCGTTTACGCTCACTTTTATCATTAGTTACTTTGCTGTTTTTATTATTTCAGATTACAAATACCTTTATCTACTATATATTTTGCACTTGTATCTTCATCTCTTCGCCGAACTAGTGCACCTATACAATTTACCATTGTATTGGGTGTGTTGGGGACACAAGAGACTTTTTGTTATTTGGTTGCAGGGTTGTTTGAGAGAGACCATCTTCATCCTACGCCTCCTACGGATTGATAAACCTTAGGTCATCCACTTGAGGGAAATTTGCTATTGTCCTACAAACCTGTGCACTTGCAGGCCCAACAATGTCTACAAGAAGAAGGTTGTGTTGTAGACATCAAGCTCTTTTCTGGCGCCGTTGCCGGGGAGGCTAGGTAAGTGAAGGTATATCTTTAGATCTTGCAATTGAATCTTTTTGTTTCTTGTTTTAGCACTAGTCTAGTTTATAAAAGAAAACTACAAAAAAACGGAGTTGAGTTAGTCTCATACGCTTCACCTTTTTAATATCTTTCGTGAGTATGATGGAAAGGATAATTGTGCTCAAGTGCTAGAAGAAGAAATCTATAGAATGTTTGGAACTAAATATGTGAATGATGAGCATGATTGCAATGTTGTTAGTATGAATTCCTTGAATATCCATGATGCTAATGATATGCAAAGCCACAAGCTTGGGGAAGCTATGTTTGATGAAGATGATATTTTTTGTCCCCCAATCTTTGATGAGCAAATTTACTATGATGAAAGCATGCCTCCTATCTATGATGATTATTGTGATGATACGTATGCCATAAAGAAGAAGTTTGCTTATGAGGAGAGTAGTAAAATTTCTATGCTAGTAGATCATGAAAAGAATATTTTAGGTGCTGGTTATATTGTTGAATTCATTCATGATGCTACTGAAATTTATTATGAGGGAGGAACATATGCTTGTAGGAATTGCAATAATGTCAAGTTTCCTCTCTATGTGCTTAAATTCTTGAAGCTATGCTTGTGTTACCTTCCTATGCTAGTTAATTATTGTTCCCATAAGTTGTTTGTTCAAAAAATCTCTATGCATAGGAAGTGGGTTAGACTTAAATGTGCTAGTCATATGCTTCATGATGCTCCCGTTATGTTTTAATTCTTATCTTTTATGTGAGCATCATTATCATCATCATGCCTAGTTAAAAGGCATTAAAGAAAAGCGCTTGTTGGGAGGCAACCCAATATGTATCCTTACTGTTTTTGTGTGTCCACATGATTATGCTACTGTAGTAATCATGTTTTATCGCTTTTGTTTCAATAAAGTGCCAAGTAGAACCTTTGGGAAGACTTGGGTGAAGTTTATATGATCTTGCTGTGAAAAACAGAAACTTTAGCACTCACGAGATTAGGTGCCATTTTTTAATGGAGAGTTATTTTAGGTTGATTCTTTTTTAAGATGATTAATAGACAAATTTCTCAGGTCCAGCAATTTATTTCATAATTTTTGGGGCTCCAGAAGTATACGTTTTATACAGATTACTACAGACTGTTCTGTTTTTGACAGATTCTGTTTTCTACGTGTTGTTTGCTTATTTTGATGAATCTATGAGTAGTATCGGAGGGTATGAACCATAGATAAGTTGGAGTACAGTAGATATTACACCAATATGAATTTATAATGAGTTCATTACAGTACCTAAGTGGTGGTTTTATTTTCTTATACTAACGGAGCTTACGAGTTTTGTTTTGAGTTTTGTGTGGTTGAAGTTTTCAAGTTTTGGGTAACGATTCGATGGACAATGGAATAAGGAGTGGAAAGAGCCTAAGCTTGGGGATGCCCAAGGCACCCCAAGGTAATATTCAAGGACAACCAAGCAACTAAGCTTGGGGATGCCCCGGAAGGCATCCCCTCTTTCGTCTTCGTTCATCGGTAACTTTACTTGGAGCTATATTTTTATTCGCCACATGATATGTGTTTTGCTTGGAGCGTCAATTTATTTTGTTAGTTTTTGCTTGCTGTTAGTTAGAATTGTGTTTTGCCTCTTTATTTTCAATAAAAAAGTCAAGGATAGCCTTTGCCATGCTTATTTTGCTAGTTTGCATGTTGCTGTTTGAAAACAGAAAGTTTACTGCTGTTGCAAAAATTCCCTAGAAAAGTCAGAGCATGGTCTAACGTTAAATCTTTTTGCATATTGAGATATGATAAATTTATTACAGTGGGAATTTTAGTTCATAATTTTTGGAGTCAGGGAAGTATTGATACTCTTGCATTCTTTACAGACTGTACTGTTTTGGCAGATTGCTGTTATGGTTGCATTGTTTGCGTATGTTTGCTTGTTTAATGATTCTATTTGATGATAGGAGTGTTAAATATGCAGAGGCATTTAGTATTCAATGTTGAATAATAATTTAAGTGATTTGTTACAGTATAATATGATAAGGTTTTGCATTGGGTTATACTAACATATCTCACGAGTTCTTGTTGAGTTTGTTGTGAATGAAGCTTTTGATAAAAAGAGAAACCATGATATGAGAGGAATTAAGGAGACACAAAAGCTCAAGCTTGGGGATGCCCAAGGCAACCCAAGATAATATTTTAAGAAGTCTCAAGCATCTAAGCTTGGGGATGCCCCAGTAGGCATCCCACCTTTCTTCTTCAACAACTATCGGTTAGTATCGGTTGAGCCTAAGTTTTTGCTTCTTCACATGAGTTGTGCTATCCTTGCATTGTAGTTTTCTTTAGCTTTGCTTGCTGTTTGAATAAAGTATCAAGATCTGAAATACTTTAATGATAGAGAGCCATACACAAATTGGAATTTGCTAGAATACTCTATGTGCTTCACTTATATCTTTTGAGCTTGATAGTTTTGCTCATAGTGCTTCACTTATATCTTTTGAGCGTGATAATTTTTGCTCTAGTGCTTCACTTAGATCTTTTAGAGCATGGTGGTGGATTTGTTTTAAAGAAACTTGATCTCTCATGCTTCACTTAGATTATTTTGAGAGTCGCTAATAGCATGGTAATTTGCTTAATGTTAATATACTTGGTGTTCAAGATATGTGAAACTTTCTTTTTGAGTGAATTAAATTAAGTTTGATGGTTGATAATTGTTTTGAGATATGGAGGTGATAATATCAAAGTCGTGCTATTTGAATAGTTGTGAATTTGAGAAATACTTGTGTTAAAGTTAGCAAATCCCGTAGCATGCACGTATGGTTAATGTTGTGTAACAAATTTGAAACATGAAGTGTACCTGGCTTGTGCATCCTTATGAGTGGCGGTCGGGGACGAGCGATGGTCTTTTCCTACCAATCTATCCCCCTAGGAGAATGCGCGTAGTACTTGATTTTTTATGACTTCTAAATTTTGGCAATAAGTATATGAGTTCTTTTGACTAATGTTGAGTCCATGGATTATATACACTCTCACCTTTCCGCCTTTGCTAGCCTCTTCGGTACCGTGCATTGCCCTTTCTCACCTTGAGAGTTGGTGCAAACTTCGTCGGTGCATCCAAACCCCGTGATACGATACACTCTATCACACATAAACCTCCTTTTATCTTCCTCAAAACAGCCACCATACCTACCTATCATGGCATTCCCATAGCCATTCTGAGATATATTGCCATGCAACTTCCACATCATCATCGTGACATGCATTACTTTTGTCATATTGCCATTGCATGATCTTGTAGTTGACATCGTATTTGTGGCAAAGCCACCATGCATTATTTTCCATACATGTCACTCTTGATTCATTGCACCATCCTGGTACACCGCCAGAGGCGTTCATATAGAGTCATATCTTGTTCTAGTTTCGAGTTGTAATATCAAGTTGTTGTAATAGAAGTGTGATGATCATCATTATTAGAGCATTGCCCCAGTGAGGAAAAGGATGATGGATACTATGATTCCCCCACAAGTCGGGATGAGACTCTGGACGAAAAAAAAAGGAAAGGCCAAAAAAAGGCCCAAAAAAAGAGAAAGGCCAAAAAAAAGAGAAAGGCCCAAAAAAATAAAAAAATGAGAGAAAAAGAGAGAAGGGGCAATGTTACTATCCTTTTACCACACTTGTGCTTCAAAGTAGCACCTTGTTCTTCATGTAGTGAGTCTCATATATTGTGCTTCAAAGTAGCACCTTGTTCCTCATGTAGTGAGTCTCATAAGTAGTCCTTTTCATACTAGTGGGAATTTTTCATTATAGAACTTGGCTTGTATATTCCTACGACGGGCTTCCTCAAATGCCCTAGGTCATCGTGAGCAAGCAAGTTGGATGCACACCCACTTAGTTTCTTTTGTAGAACTTTCATATACTTATAGCTCTAGTGCATCCGTTGCATGGCAATCCCTACTCCTTGCATTAACATCAATCGATGGGCATCTCCATAGCTCATTGATTAGCCTCGTTGATGTGAGACTTTTTCCTTTTTATCTTCTCCACACAATCCCCATCATCATATTCTATTCCACCCATAGTGCTATATCCATGGCTCACGCTCATGTATTGCGTGAAGGTTGAAAGAGTTTGATTTGAGTATGAAACAATTGCTTGGCTTGTCATCGGGGGTATAGAAGTTGGGAACATCTTTGTGTGACAAAAATGAAGCATAGCCTAACTATATGATTTTGTAGGGATGAACTTTCTTTTGCCATGTTATTTTGAGAAGACATGATTGCTTTGAGTAGTATGCTTGAAGTATTATTATTTTTGTGTCAATATGAACTTTTGTCTTGAATCTTTCTGATCTGAATATTCATATCACAATTAAGAAGATTTACATTGAAATTATGCCAAAGTATCACTCCGCATCAAAAATTCTTTTTTATCATTTACCTACTCGAGGACGAGCAGGAATTAAGCTTGGGGATGCTTGATACGTCTCCAATGTATCCATAATTTTTGATTGCTCCATGCTACTTTATCTACTGTTTTAGGCAATATCGGGCTTTATTATCCACTTTTATATTATTTTTGGGACTAACCTATTAACCGGAGGCCCAGCCCAGATTTGTTGTTTTATGCCTATTTCAGTGTTTCGAGGAAATGGAATATCAGACGGAGTCAAAACGGAACGAAATCAACTGGAGAAGTTATTTTTGGAAGGAAACCCACCTGATGGACTTGGACCCCACGTCAGAAGATACGGGAGGTGCTCACGAGGGTGGGGGGAGCGCCCTCCCCCCTGGGCACGCCCCCTGCCTCGTGGGGCCCCCGTAGCTCCACCAATGTTCTCCCTGCACCCATATATACCTACGTACACTAAAACTTCCAGAACAGAAGATAGATCGGGATTTCCGCCGCCGCAAGCCTCTGTAGCCACCAAAAACCAATCGGGACCCTGTTCCGGCACCCTGCCGGAGGGGGATCCTATCACCGGAGGCCATCTTCATCATCCCGACGCTATCCATGATGAGGAGGGAGTAGTTCACCCTCGGGGCTGAGGGTATGTACCAGTAGCTATGTGTTTGATCTCTCTCTCTCTCGTGTTCTCTCTCGTGTTCCTCTATGGCACGATCTTGATGTATCCCGAGCTTTGCTATTGTAGTTGGATCTTATGATGTTTCTCCCCCTCTACTCTCTTGTGATGAATTGAGTTTCCCCTTTGAAGTTATCTTATCGGATTGAGTCTTTTATGAGAACACTTGATGTATGTCTTGCCGTGATTATCTATGGTGACAATGGGATATCATGTGCCACTTGATGTATGTTTTGGTGATCAACTTGCGGGTTTCGTGACATTGGGAACCTATGCATAGGGGTTGGCACACGTTCTTGACTCTCCGGTAGTAGCTTTGGGGCACTCTTTGAAGTACTTTTATGTTGGTTGGATGAATCTGAGATTGTGTGATGCATATTGTATAGTCATGCCCACGGATACTTGAGGTGACAATGGAGTATCTAGGTGACATTAGGGTTTTGGTTGATTTGTATCTTAAGGTGTTATTCTAGTACGAACTCTTTTATAGATCGATCCGAAAGAATAGCTTTGTGGTGGTTTCGTACCCAACCATAATCTCTATGTTTGTTCTCCGCTATTAGTGGCTTTGGAGTGACTCTTTGTTGCATGTTGAGGGCTTGTCATATGTTCTATCTATGTTATTATTGTTGAGAGAACTTACACTAGTGAAAGTATGAACCCTAGGCCTTGTTTCCTATCATTGCAATACCGTTTACGCTCACTTTTATCATTAGTTACCTTGCTGTTTTTATTATTTCAGATTACAAATACCTTTATCTACTATATATTTTGCACTTGTATCTTCATCTCTTCGCCGAACTAGTGCACCTTTACAATTTACCATTGTATTGGGTGTGTTGGGGAGACAAGAGACTTTTTGTTATTTGGTTGCAGGGTTGTTTGAGAGAGATCATCTTCATCCTACGCCTCCTATGGATTGATAAACCTTAGGTCATCCACTTGAGGGAAATTTGCTACTGTCCTACAAACCTGTGCACTTGCAGGCCCAACAACGTCTACAAGAAGAAGGTTGTGTAGTAGACATCAGCGTTATACTAAGGGGCTATTTGTTTTGTGACTAACTTTGCCAAAGGTTTCCATACCTAAGTTTAGGGAAGTTTAAGAAACTTAGATGAGTGTTTGGTTCAAGCCACACCTTAGGCAAGCCACACAAGGGCCCCACATGGCATACACAAAGAAAATGTGGCAAGATTCCCTCATTTTGATGAACTAATCTTAGGCAAGCTTGGCAAAAATGTGCGGCAAAGTGTGGCACTGCAAGGCCTAGAACCAAACATCCCCTAACAGCAAAAAAGTGGTAAGAGAATGGGGAGGCCCATTCGGACAGTGCGCGCACCAGTATGATGTACCTCCACGGACGCATAGAGTGGTGAGGGAGGGATGGTTGCCCAGAGCAACAAATATCCAGGCAGCATATGTGGATTACGTCCCATTTTTGTTCTCTTTAGCCACCTTTTTCCTATGTGAGGACAACAAACTGATCGACCTGGTCATTCTCTATTGGGTTGTCATGCCTTTCTACCCTTTTTCAACCAAGAGACAAGAGACTCGTTCCATAGCCACTAATTTTCCCCTTTTCAACTAAGATGCAGGTTTGATACCTAGTCTCTTCGACAGTACTTTCTCCCTTTCTTTACTTATTCAACCCAGACATGGATTAGTCCGCATGAAGTAGGGTTTCCATTAATAGTGCAAATTAAGGTTTTCGTCTGCGTGACCAGCAGAGCAGAGGATAGTAAATTGGGGAGATGGGCGAGTGGGAAAAGATCCACATGCAGCGACATGGCAGATGGGGTAATAGAACAAGGGTATGGTTTGAAAAGAGCTAGCATACCCGAGGTCGGTGGGAAGTGGCTTCGCTCGTGGTCGTCATCCTCTGCACACACTACGACAACGAGCTTGGGGACGGAGGCCATCCCGCACCAGCACTAGCTTTGAGAGGACGGCCTTGTCGTTAGTGTGTGACCTCGCTCACCGACGATGAGTGCGTCAACGCTGCACGTCCTTTTTTCCCCGGTGGACGGGATTCTTGCGGATCTGTGACCACCGGTGAGGAGGGAGAGAGAGGGTCCACCACCATATTTTTTAGATCTGTAGAGAGGGTGATAGTCTGAGAAGCAAGTGGGCAGCCCTTAGCAAGCAAGGGGTGAAGCTCCACCCTATATACTTTACTAGTACTGGTAAGTACTAGAGGTAGAGTAGTTTACATTTTCTCTGCATATAGTACCAATTAGTTGTGCTTCAAAACTGAATGACACGCCATTAAAAAATAAAGTCAAGAAATAATGCAGCACCTCGGGCCAACGCAGCCAAATCGCATTTTGCACGAGAAATGACACACCATGTTTCATTGACATGTGGTCCCGTTCCAACATGTCAGTGAGACGATGACGAGTCCTTTTGTATAATTTCCAAACAGACGTCTATGTAGGCCGGGGCGCCTCTTTCTATACTATGACGACCGTCCGCTCCCCACTAGGCTCTTCCTGTACTGTGGCAACCGCCTCTTCGCCTTTCCCTCTCGATTTGGAACTATTGTCGCACGCTCTTCCTCCCTCCATTTGCCTTGACTCTTCCTTCTGCCATTGGTCATCTTCTCGATGGAGCAAACAAGAAGGAAACGACCCCGTTATTCTTGCCCCAATCAGAAAAATGACATGGTGGAGGAACTCATTGATCGGTGCGACGTCATCACCACAGCCATCATGGCAGGTTCATTCAAGAGCATTATTGACTCAACAAATAACATCATTACAAAGAACCCAAGGGTTCAGGAGCGGTTTGATCTCCCCTATCTTCTTCGCCATGACCCTCTCGCTAGCGCGGGGACGACGGAAGCCTCGCCTTATGCAAGTTGATGACGCTTGATAATGATACATGTGATGTAAAGATGCCATCACTTAAGGGTAAGGCCTAGGTAGGCGCAAATGGAGATTGGGTTGTGTATATTGGGTACAACTATGAGTGGGAAATTGATAATGTGTACACTCATCACCGGGTTTCACTTCCAAAAATATCAGACTGTCGTGAGGTTGAGCACATCGATGATCTATGTACGTTCAAATACAGTCATGGTGACTGTAGTCTACAGAAGGTAGCGCTTTGTCGAGTTCTCAGTCACTCTTAGGATTATAGGAATGCTTGTGTTGTCGATATCTTCGACAAGCTTGTTTCCATCCTTAGTCCTTCGACTCGATGTATATTGCTCAAAAATCAGTTTTGTACACGGATGTGTAGTGTGATGCAATTCAATAAGAGGGTCTTGTGTTTGCTGCCACCACTTCTGTCACTGTTTTCGCATGGGATCCTTATTGTTTTGGTACATTTGTCTTCCACTGTAATTATAATTGTTACATTCACCATGCATGTGATTTAGTATCCCTGTACTAGTTGACCTTCTCTGTTTCCAAGTTCCTATCAACATTCCCCCACCGATACTTGGAAAATTTTATAACCAAGGGGGATATGACGATGGTGATGGTGATGATCACGAGCATGAAGACGAGCGGGACCTACATACTCAGTGGCGCCTAGCAACTTATTCTGATGGATCACCTCTTCTTGTCTGTATACAGGGCACTACTGATGTTACTAAGGAAGCAGGTGTTATCTCCCATTGTCGCACTCTCCGAACCTATTCCAACATCCGTTGCAGGGTATTCGGGATGGATACTAGCGTGCTAGCACTAGCACTTTCTCCCTGGTTCAATATTGATAGTCTTGGAGAAAACTCTCTCTTCCTTGGACTAAACTATCCAATGATGGTGAAAGGCGATCCAGCTGCTGTTGGCACAACATTACTACCATTTATGAGAAGCAACTGTATATATACATCAGACATTGCTATGGTTCCCTACCCTATCTATCACAATATGCATCCTGATATAGGACACTTCAGCCTGGATGATGAGTCTTGCATTGGTCTCGATATTGAGTAGCCGGCCCTGCCCAGAGAATCACTTATGGTTCAAAGCAAGCGTTCCCAATGCCAAGGATTGGTTGACCTGAAGTTTATTTCATCGCTTATTTTGTTGTGTGATAAAAACTTTAGTATTTATAATGTATCCTCGTTGTTGTTGTGCGTTAATGACTTGTTGTATGTAATACTAAATGATATGTCCATGATAACTTACTAAGTATGTGAATGGCTTTGGAGTCGCTTCTCAGAGTGGGTGCTACGACGTGGCAAAAAAAATCCTGAATACATAATTGTATTTGCATTGCAACAGGTTATCGGGTGAGTCTAGTCAACAATTCAAGAATATTTGTACCCCTATATAGTGTGTGAATAACTTTGAAAGATGGTCATTGGATGAAGCCAATCCGACGGTGCAGAGATGGCAAATCCGAGCACTACTGGCCGTTGGATATCATCTACATTCCACCTGATTCCGCCATATGTACAATCTAGAAGACTCCATGGTTGAACTTAAGCATAATGCACAAACCTCAAAACACAAGCACTTCTCCCTTGTTCTAGAATCTTCCGTATAATAATTGCCCAAACATTTTTTTCTAGATGAATTGCCATTATTTGTTTTTACTTTATGCTTTACAACGCACAATTCCATGAATCTTAAAATAGATTTACTTTTTTATAAAAAACTAATTGATTTTGAATGAGATGAACTATAAGAATTAAACGAACATCTACATCATGCATATATGACTCAAAGATTACATGCTATAGTGTGGTATTTATTCATAACTTGGTCGCCAAATCTCATGTGTGCAATGCCCGTGTACCTTACTAGTATTACTAGTATTAGTTAGCTTCACATGCTTCATGCGGCGGGCGGGTGTTTTTACTGTAGCTGTGAATCCCATCATCCTAGGTCGTCGGATGAGTCCAATCAATAGTATGAATTCCATTATGATGTTTGGATTCAAACTTTCAAAACTACTGCACTATCTCTACGTCTACATATACGTAATACAAGAGACCAGTCATCCACCCTCACAAAGAACGCTTTTTTGCCTAGCACAGACTCCAGGAAATTTGGCCATAGTGTGAGGTGGGCCATATGTTAATGTGTTCATTGTACGTAACCAGCACCTCAAGGCCTCGATATATAGTAGGGTGGCATGGGCCAGAACAAGCATTCACGTCTAGGAGTACGGCACACACCACCAGCATGACTACCATCTGACACCATATTTCTTGTAGTCGGTGCTACAGCTATCTCTTCTCCCTCCTCGTTTCTCTAACTCAGCCATCGTTTGCCAGGCGAGGTGGGGGTTTGCCGATAGTCGGTTTCCTCACTGCGGTCCCACTTGTAAGTGAAGATGCGAGACAACACGAGTTCCTCCCTTGAGCGGCGTGCCAGACCAACCGTGTGGGGGTGCCACGTGAACACGGCAGGCTTTTCCTTTTGAACTTGTGCTAGTACTAGTAAGTTGCAACACTTGGTTCTACTCCTGGCGCGACCAATAGATAGAAATAACGATTTTTCCTCAAAAAATAGAAATAACGATTCAAAACACTAGCGCTGGGCTTTTCCCACGTGATAAACGGGGGAGTTTTGCCAATTTCAGCCATCATCGCTTTCCTTACATGTGGTCCCATATTTAAGTGATATGCCTAGCCACTATGCATTGAGGGGCGGGCCGGAACGCCCGTCTTAGGTGATCCTGCGCAACGGTCTGCTCGCACGCCTTCGGTCTACTCAAAGACTCCGTCCTAATTTGTTGGTCCTTTCATATTTTGTGTCAAATTTTGACCATAGATTTAATTGACAAATTTTTAATGCATGTTATAAACATTTATATGGTTGGATTCGTATTTGAACATAGTTTCCAATGATACTATTTTTTGTGACATGCGTTAACATTTTGTAAATTGAATTCATAGTAAAAATTTGGCACAAAACACTAAGGGGAACAATAAACCAGGATGGAGGTAGTACCACCCGCACGGTGCCTCCTTGTAGTCAATTAATAGAGGGATGCGTGGCAGCACTTAAATGGTTAGTAGAACGCCCACGGTTTCAATACTACTATTTCCGATTGTAACATGGCAGCTCTTTGTTCCAAAATGACTTTGTTTTGGTTGTTTATGTGTGCGCCCTCGCATATTGAACCACCACGCCCAGAAGTTTGAAATCCATTCCCATATCTTGCATGGGACCTAAACATTCCCATTACATGTCAATATTAATATATAAGAAGTTTGGTTATGGCGCGGTTCATGCATGGTACGTACGTAAGTTATGAAGTTGATGCAAAAGGTAAGAAAATTACAGTATACATGGAATTGACACAAAAATAAAGATGCATACAGATCCAGCAACGACATCCTCTCGCCCTAGTGCGCCGGGTCACCAACTGACAGGTGAGCAACAGTGTTGGCGGCGAGCTCAACATGCTTACGAACAACGCCATCCAAGGTTGCCTTGTGGTCCAAGAAGGCCAGCGTCCTATCGTCCTCCTCTGGCATGTAGTAGTCCTTGTGGACGATTTGCTCGTAGACATGGGTGATTATGTCGATGGTGTCTTGCTGAGCTAGGCGTTGCGTGGCGAGCGCGACCTCGAGGTGGACATTCTTCAGCGCGATGGCGGGCAGTCGCAGGGACACCAGTGCATCGAAGAGGTTGTCACCATAGAGGCCATTGAGGGTGGCAGGCATCACAGAACCTGGGCGCGTGGGTTGGAGGCGTACGTCAAGGTCGTCTGCGAGCTTCTTCACGACAGTGAACTTGTCGAGGAAGCTGACGAGGGCCTCATCGAACAAGGAGACGAACCTATCGTCCAAGAGTCCTCTCGCCCTGGCGGCCTCAAGAATGACCTGGAGGCGTTCCTCGGTGCCGGGCCGTAGGCCCACGTCCTGGACCATCTGGCACAGCCGACTCATGCTCGCGCTCATCGCCTCCATGGGTCTAGCTTCTGGTCAACTAATCTTCCGATTTGAGTGATCACTCTTGCAGGGTGTGTAGGATTTCGTAGATGGATTGGACTGGCGGGGGCCTTTATATGTGAAGTGCAGACTGCGTTGCATTCACGTGTGTGTTGGCCATCTACTCCTTGGCCCTTACTCCCTCCGTACCGGTGCACTATAGTCATCTCACAGAGACCAAGTTGGGGAAGAGCGAGAGAACTTGATGTTTATTTGGTAATTAATGTCATTGCATGCAGAGAATTGAGCACTACATGTTGTGCTAAGTAGTCTCAAGTCATTGAATACATGCACACCCCCATGTCTCCTATTGGCTGATTTCTTTTTTCATGCCAAAAAACAGGGAACGAGGTGGGTAGTTAATGCATCGGCCTAAAATATTTGGGATTATTTGGTTTTCGTAACATGACTAATGCACATATACGGGGGGAGTACAATAGTAGTCTGATTGATGAGATTTCAGATTTGAGCCATCTACCGCAAGGGAGAGTGTATAATATCATCGGAGACTACATTCAAAACCGAATAAAACAATACTCTGTCGGATGTTGGGTTCCAGCAGACCCTTAAGGTTCGAACACTGGGGTGCGCACGAAGATCTCTCCCCTACCGATCTACGTCCGATCGCCTCGTGAGATCTAAGCTGGAAACGATGAACAACACAAGGGACACGAGATTTATACTAGTTCGGGACACCGATGTGGTGTAATACCCTACTCCAGTGTGTGGTGTGGTGGATTGCCTCTGGGGCTGATGATGAACAGTACAAGGGAAGAACGGCCTCGCGAGAGGTGTTCTTGAGTTGGTGTGATGAACTGCTTGGGTGAGTTCGATCGCCTCTCTCTCTCTCTTTCTCTCAGCTGAACGTCCCTTCCAGATGCCTCTACTCCAAGGTTGGAAAAACGGTAGGCGTAAGCGAGGCGGTTGGCCTTCGCCTAGTGCCTAGGCGGTGCTTAGGTGCTCTAGGCGCAGCCTAGGAGGTTATATAATTTTTACTATCAAGGTGTATATGTGGTTACTGTATATGTATTTTATTAATTCAAGGCATATAAGTATGTTAACTACCAGCTACTACGATTGAAATATGGCTTTTTTGGCATATCAGTACAATATGCTTGATTTCTCGCTTGGGTAGACAATTTCTTACTTGCTCTGCCTAGACTTCTGCTTATGCCCTAGGCGAGGCGTTCGGCCATTGCCTAGCGCCTAGGCGTGCCTAAGCGCCTCCTAGGCACTGCCTTTTCCAACAGAGCTCTACTCTGTGGTTGCTAGCTCTATTCATAGAGGCCCTGGGCCTCTCCCCAAATATTGAGCGAGAAGGGCGCCAACAAGGGCCATTTCGAAGGGGAACATCTAGTACAAGTTATCCTGACTAAAGTTGGTCTTCGGCTGCCAAAAGCACTGGTGATGACGCTGTCTTGGGCTCCACGGTGACCTCCATCCTGCCGCTCCACTGGTCTTGGTCTCGTTGCACTAAAATGGCAACCTTTGCCTCATGCCTCGGTACTCCATGTCTGTGCTTGCCCCCTTTGCACCAAAGAGGAAACAAGGACACTGCGCAGACCGGCGCCTGCCTGGCCTCGATCGTCATGGCTTGTGTCACGAGCACCTCATGAGGTACCCTGCCTTGATCTCGCCGCCTCCTCACGAGCCTGCCTGGCGAGGCCGTCCCTAAGGAAGCCTTACATTGTCCGCCCCGCGAGGCTTGGCCCCTCGCGAGGGTCTTGAGTCTTATGCTGATGAAGATGGGTCGTACTGGGCTACCACTTGAGCCACGCCGCAGGCCACAGGCAAGCAAGTTTGGGGACCCCCGTTCCCAGAATGCCGACAGTAGCCCCCGGGCCCAAGGCACGCTCGGACTTGGCTTAGTGGAGAAGCGAAGGGGCAAGTGCAGAGTGCTGCGGGCCCCATCAGCATGTGGCCTTGGGCGCCGTGTGGCAGTTGATTGGACGTGGGCGTCTCCGCTTCCCCACGCTGCCTCGGCAACTGCTCGACTTGACAAGTCCCTGCATGCAAAATGGGTCATGATTACCTGAGATCGTGATGGCCGACGGTTGGCCTCCTGCGGACTATAAGTACGGACGGGCGAGAGCCCCGTAGTCCATCCCTTCCTGCTACTCCCTTTCTTCTTATTCCTCTCCCTTGTTCCACCTTACGCCAATGGCGCCGATCCGCCGGTTTTCTACGGAAGAGAAGGGAAAGGCCCCCCGAGAGGGTCCTGACCCACTTCCGCCGAAGAAGCGACCTATCCCTGGCCGTCGCGACGTGGTCGCTTGGCAGGGGTCGTCGCGGCCCTGGTACGAGCATCCGCCGTCTGGGTTCCCGCTGCCCTTGTACGCCCGAATCGAGGGCCCTGGAGAAGAAGCCGCCGAGCGACATCACCAGTGCTGCAGGCGATGCCGGCGAATCACGGCAGTTCACG
Source organism: Triticum aestivum (assembly GCF_018294505.1). NCBI lineage: Eukaryota > Viridiplantae > Streptophyta > Magnoliopsida > Poales > Poaceae > Triticum > Triticum aestivum. The sequence continues at coordinate 311,008,989 of NC_057795.1, read as the reverse complement.
TCATCACCCCTGGCGTCCACGCCAAGGGCTCTTCCCGCGAATTTGTGCTTCACGCCGCCATGCCTCCGTGATCTTGGATTCATCTTCCTCCCTCCTTCGCTTTCGAGATGCCGCCGAGCGGGTCTCTGGAGCTTTGGCTGCAGCACGCCGACTGCAGCACCCTGGCAACCGGAGCGGAGGTTGCGGTCGTCGCTCCGGGGAAGGTCTTCATGACCCAGGGCTGGGGCGAGATCGCCCGGGTCTGCCAGACAAGGGCCGCCCTTGTAATTCATCTTGAATACGACGGCGCCTCCTTGATGTTCTTCAAGGTCTTCGACGCGGTAGGCCGCCGGCTAGAGTGCTGCCCCGAGAAAGGCGGCCGGGGTACCAGTGTGGCGAGGGCCAGGCCGGCCAATCGCCTCCCCAGCAGCTCCTCGGGCAGCAGCGGAGGAGCCAGAGGATCCAGCGACTCCGCCGAGCTTCACGCAACTCCGGAGACAAGCGACGACAGCTATGAGCCCCAAAGCTCGCGTCGCTCCCCGAGCAGGGCAGCTGCATCAGGCCGTCGGCGCCACTGATCTGGATGGGGTTGGCGTCGGCGCCTAACGGCCCACTATTGATGATGGCGTCTCCTGCGGAGGCGCACGTAGTTAACGCTCCCTAGGGTTGGCACCTTTTGTTCCCTGCGAGGAATTGAAATGACACCCCATGGGGATATGTAAGGCGCCTGCCATGCCTTTTGTGAATTGTACATCCTTATTATGAATCGATGCGAGATGCGTGTTCTGCCCCGGTTCAGCTCCCCCTTTCTTTCCTCATCAGGGCTTGGTGCTCTACGCTGACAGGTCCCGGTCCCCAGGCAGACTTTAGCCGTCGCTGGTATGCCAGGTCGCGATGCCGTGGTCAAGGCCAGGAGGTGAGCGGCCCAAGGTCCAGTAAGAGCCCCTGAGTCGCGATGCTCAGGAGGTCCCCCTTAGCGCTCAAGCAGCCTCCGCTGGGCGAGAAAGGCGGGCAACGTCGCTGCACAGAGCTGCACTGATCGTGGGTTTGGCATTGAGTTGATTTAGCTTTTCTGGAGTGTGACTTATCTCATAGGTTCAGAGTAATTATTCGGCGAGGTGCCGGGCCTGCACGCCGGCGGCTGGGGTGTTTTTGGGTTAGGCCCTCGTGAGCTTCTGCCCCTTCCCCGCACTTTCCTTCATGCTCTACGCCCTCAAGTCCCGGCCCTTGAGCAAGCTCAGCCGCCGCTGGTATGACAGGTCGCGATGCCGTGGGTCAAGGCCAGGGGGTGAGGGCTGGAGAGCCAGTAAGAGCCCATGAGTCGCGATGCTCAGGCACCCCCCCTTTTAACGTGCGAGCTCACGACGCCCCCACGTTACTCCTTAAGCGGATCCTGCACACCAATCATGAGGGAAAACAAGGTCTGCCGTTACGGTTGCCAGCCAGCCATTGGTTGCTCTGAGGGAGTGATTGGGGCACTGAAGGCCTGGTGAGGTGGCGCTATGCGGGGCTGCCGCGGCCAGAGCTCGACCACTCAGATTTGTCGGTGTTGTAGGGACGGACCCATGCGCAAGCGCCGTGCCAGAATGGGCGGCTCCAAAGGTAGGTGTCAATCGAGCAGGCGATTATCTCAAGCAGGTTAATCATGAAGGAGAAAATCAACTTAGATAGATGCAGATAAAGAAAACGCCACTGGGTCAGACCCGAGCGGCTTGGGGATGATGCAGCCCGAGGGGCGCCCCCAACAAGGTAAGCAGAGAACATAAGCAAAACGGATACATGCCGCAGGGATGGACCCACGTGACCTGGGAATGATGCAGCCCTGTGGGCGCTCCCAGCTGAAATGAAAACTGAAAAGAAGTCACCTGATACTGTCGCGGAACGATTGTCAGAGTAGCGGACGATGCAGGGTGAAGGAGCCGATCCTCACAAGCCCTCGGGACTCCGTGCCTCGGGAGACTCAGGAGGTCCTGGCGGCCTGACGAGGTCCATCTCTATCTCCTCCAAGAACGCGTGATGCTTGGCCACCTAAGCTTCCAGAATGCTCCTCATCAGGCGCTGGTGGGCTGCAGCCGCGTTCGGCAAGCCGAAGGGCATGCGAATGAAGCTATGCGGTGGGCCCGCGCAACGCCCCACGCGCGAAGGCCAGAAGCACTCCTCAGAAGCGACTCGATTGAGCCCTGGGTAGTCGATGCAGACGCACAGCCTGCCATCCTCGCCTGGATGGGGAGCTACGCCGGGTAGACGGCGATTGCCGCGCATGACTCTCGATTCCTCCAACTCCTGAGCGGCCTTGGTGATGAACTCCTGAGGGTTGGGTCCTTATTTCCTTATGCCTTCCTGAGGGAAACGTGCCGTGAAGAACGCTGAGGGAGTCCTGGACTAGGGGGTGTCCGGATAGCCGGACTATCATCATCGGTTGGACTCCAAGACTATGAAGATACAAGATTGAAGACTTCGTCCCGTGTCCGGATGGGACTTTCCTTGGCGTGGAAGGCAAGCTTGGCGATACGGATATGTGGATCTCCTACCATTGTAACCGACTCTGTGTAATCCTAGCCCTCTCCGGTGTCTATATAAACCGGAGGGTTTTAGTCCATAGGACGAACAACCATTACAACAATCATACCATAGGCTAGCTTCTAGGGTTTAACCTCCTTGATCTCGTGGTAGATCCACTCTTGTACTACTCATATCATTAATATCAATCAAGCAGGAGTAGGGTTTTACCTCCATCGAGAGGGCCCGAACCTGGGTAAAAACATCGTGTCCCTTGTCTCCTGTTACCATCCGCCTAGACGCACAGTTCGGGACCCCCTACCCGAGATCCGCCGGTTTTGACACCGACATTGGTGCTTTCATTGAGAGTTCCTCTGTGCCGTCACCGATAGGAAGGATGCCTCTTCCCATCTTTAAAGACGGTATCTTCGCCAAAGGAGCCTTGGCCACCGGCCAAACTATCGGCTGGGTGGTTTTCTCATGACCGCCTGTTCGGCCACCGCTTCGACGATGACCTCTCGGGTCATCAAAAGCAATCTTCACGTCAGCTCGGAATTCGCCGAGCAGCTGGATCCAATAGAGCTCTCGTCCGTAAATGAGCTCTTGGATCGCATCGCCGCCCTGGGAGTCGCTACAGACTACAATCAGATTGGGCTTAAAACCGATCTGAGAGAGATTAACTCTCCCCAAGTTACCCACCACGTTGCGGTGGTAGAGGAACAACGCGGCAACTCTTCTTCTGTATTGAAAACTAGTCATGTACGGACTCCCGAACCCTCCATGCCAGATTCCCGCGGAGGGACGGACTTCGATCAAGCACTGAACCAAAAGTCAGGCATCAGACCAGACTCATTGGACAACGTCCAGCAATCCAAGCTTCCAAATTCGGAAACTTTTCGGCCCTTGAGCCTCGAGATGGGTAGGGTTCCGGACTCAATTCCACCCACCCACCCAGACATATGCGATCTATCTCAAATCCGGCAAGAACCTGCTGAAACAGTACATCATTACTGGGCCAGATTCCTCCTGGTTATGGACAGGATAAAGGACTGTCGAGAGGAAAACGCAATTTCAATTTTCTACAATAATTACACGGACGAAGGAATCTTGAACACCGTCAGTCGCCGTGAAATTACACGCTTCGCTGATCTAGCGTCCATAGTATGAAAGTACTGTGCGATGGAGAGTTTCTGGAAAACCGAAACTAAGTTTTGGGACAATCCGGCCCCGAATACAACCCTAGTCCAAAACAAAAGGATGCATCACACTCAGGCACCAGGTACAAAAACCAAAAAGAAAAAACCCCATAAAGGGCACGGAACCGTACTGGAGGGATGGCTCAGCGGACCCTGTAAAATTCACAGTACAGAAGGCGCCACTCCAACACATAGCCTTCGAGCATGTTGGATACTGCGGCAGGTGGCCAAAAGTGGTGAAGAGCTTCTAGCCCCGGAGAACCACTCCAACAGTACCAGTACGGTGTCAACAGTCTTCGAGACTTTCGCATCAAATAATATGCGGAAACGAACAATCCGCAGCCTCGCCGAAGTCTACCAAGTAGCAACAACAAATCCATGGAGCGACACGGCCATCACCTTCAACGCCAGCGACGAACCTAAATTCCGAACAGCCCGAGCACCAGCCGCATTGGTCCTCAGTCCAATAGTGGACGGTTTCCGTCTTACCAAGGTACTCATGGATGGCGGCAGCGGATTAAACCTCATCTACGAGGAAACTCTTCAAAAAATGGAAATAGACTGGAGCCGCATTGAGCGAAGCAGCACGGCCTTTAGAGGAATAATCCCTAGCCGGGAAGCACGCTGCACAGGAAAAATCACACTTGATGTGGTGTTCGGCTCGCCGGACAATTACAGGTCCGAAGGGGTCACATTCCAAGTGGCCCCGTTCAGCCATGGATATCACGCTATATTAGGACGAGAGGCATTCACAATTTTTCAAGCCATACCCCATTACGGGTACATGAAGCTTAAGATGCTCGGGCCCGGCGGAATAATCACTCTCGTTAGTGATCCGGACACGGCACTCCGCGTCGAAAACAAGACAACCGCATTAGCCCTGGAGGCACTATCCGAAGCCCTAGCGGCAGAGGAACTCACTGCGCTGCGCTCTATGGTGAACAGGGATGATGTGATACTCGATAAGAGATCCAAGTCCACCTCCTTTAAACCAGCTGACGAAATAGTCAAATTCCAGGTCCATCCAACGGACCCAACAAAGATGGCCTCCATCGGGGCACAGTTGAACCCTGATGTAGACGCCGCACTACAAGAATTCCTTCGGGAAAATTGGGACATCTTTGCCTGGCACCCTTCAGATATGCCAGGAATCCCATGCAGATTGGCAGAACACAGCCTAAACATCCTAAAAGGATTCATGCCAGTCAAACAGGCTCTTCGGCGATTTTCCGAACCCAAAAGACAGGCAATGGGAGAAGAGCTGGCCAAACTACTGGAAGCCGGATTCATCAGAGACATCAAACATCCGGACTGGCTAGCAAACCTGGTAATGGTACCAAAGAAGGATAAATCCTGGCGCCTATGTGTCGATTTTAAAGACCTCAACAAGGCCTGCCCAAAGGATCCCTTCCCCCTTCCCCGCATCGACCAGATAATCGATGCTACCACAGGGCACGATTCATTGTGCTTCCTTGACGCATACTCCGGCTACCATCAAATCAAGATGGCAGAGGCGGACCAAGCCGCAACGACATTCATTACTCCATATGGACCATTCTGCTTCAACACGATGCCCTTCGGACTCAAAAACGCCGGCGCAACATACCAGCGCATGATTCAGACATGTCTGGCTACCCAGATCGGCAAAACAGTAGAGGCATACGTAGACGACGTAGTCGTCAAAACCAAACACGTCGAAACTCTAGTAGACGATTTGAGGCTCACATTCGACAACCTCCGAGCATATGACATTAAGTTGAATCCAGAAAAATGTGTTTTCGGTGTACCAGCCGGAAAGCTCCTGGGCTTCATTGTATCTAGTAGAGGAATTGAAGCAAACCCAGCCAAGATCCGAGCTCTGTCACAGCTGGATATTCCAAAAGACCTCACACAAATACAAAAATTGACTGGATGCGTGGCGGCTCTAAGCCGCTTCATCTCCCGTTTGGGAGAACACTTCGAGTGGACGGATGCTGCCACTGCCGGACTCGAAGAAATAAAAGCCATATTGGCAACAAATCCGGTCCTGGCTGCGCCTAACCTGGGTGAACCAATGTTGTTATATATCGCGGCAACACATCAAGTTGTAAGCGCGGTGCTCGTCGTCGAACGAGAAACAGAAGGGCATAAATTCCCTCTTCAAAAACCAGTGTACTATGTATCCACTGTCTTAACTCCCTGCAAGTCCCGGTACCCGCACTATCAAAAGATAGCGTACGCGGTGTTCATGGCATCCCAGAAGCTCCGACACTACTTTCAAGAGTGTTCGATAATAGTGGCCTCCGAAGTGCCCCTCAACGACATTATAAACAACCGCGACGCGACGGGCAGGATTGCAAAATGGGCCATTGAGCTCTTACCATTCGATATAACTTACAAACCTCGGCGAGCTATAAAGTCGCAAGTCTTAGCTGACTTTGTCACTGAATGGACTAAAGCCGAACTCCCTAAAGAGTACGGTGCATACTCCAATTGGATTATGCATTTCGACGGCTCCAAAATGTTGGCCAGCTTGGGGGCTGGCGTCGTATTGACGTCCCCAACCGGGGACACAGTCCAGTATGTACTTTAGATAATGTACACAGACTCCAACAATGCAGCCGAATACGAGGCCTCCTACATGGCCTCCGGATGGCAATCTCCATGGGCATTCAACGCCTAGAGGTGCGCGGGGATTCAAACCTTGCAATATCCCAAGTAAATGGAGACTTCGACGCCAAGGATCCGAAAGTGGCAGCCTATCGTAACGTTGTCCTAAAAATGTCAGCTCGGTTCGAAGGACTCGAATTCCACCACGTAGCCCGGGATAATAACCAAGCAGCCGACGTACTGGCGCGCATCAGCGCGAAACGCGACGCTGTCCCTCCAAACATCTTCCTGGAACGGCTCTTTAAGCCATCCGTACTATGGGAAGAGGGGTCTGGAAATAACAACCCGGAAGCAGCCGCACCACCCAACACAGAACAATCTGACATAATCGGCGGCTCAGCCGATGAAATAACACCTTCAGCCCATGAAATAATGGCAGTAATCACCCCGTGGACAGAGCCATTCCTAGCCTACTTAATTAGGCAGGAACTTCCTGAAGACCAAAATGAGGCCCGCTGCATAGTTCGGCGATCTAAAGCCTACAAGGTCCACGAGGGGGAACTTTATAAGAAAAGCACAACCGGAGTCCTTCAAAGGTGTATCTCCGAAGAGGAAGGGCGAAACCTTCTGGCTGAAATTCATGCCGGACTAGGCGGACACCACGCCGCAGCCCGGGCCCTTGTAGGCAAGGCATTCCGTACAAGATTTTATTGGCCGACGGCCCGGGCAGATGCTCAGGACTTAGTCCAAAGATGTGTCGGTTGTCAGCTCTTTGCTAATCAGAGCCATATGCCACCCACCGCCCTCAAAACTATACCCATTACCTGGCCGTTCGCGGTCTGGAGGCTTGACATGGTTGGACCCCTTAAAGGGGGAACCCACAAGCAAAAATACCTACTGGTCATGGTGGATAAATTCACCAAATGGATAGAGGCTAAGCCAGTTAAGACGGCAGAGTCCGGACCAGTGGTAGACTTCATATCCGGGGTAGTACACCGTTACAGCGTCCCCCACAGCATCATTACCGATAACGGCACGAACTTCACGGCCGACAAGGTCAAACTCTGGTGCAAAAACATGGGCATTAAGCTCGACTACGCTTCGGTTTACCACCCTCAAACCAACGGTCAAGTGGAACGAGCAAATGGTCTAATAATGAGCGGAATCAAACCCAGACTAGTGCGGTCCCTTACGGAATCTAACACGCACTGGGTAGAGGAGCTCGACTCTGTACTCTGGGGACTGCAGACCACGCCAAACCGTACTACCGGATTCACACCATTCTTTATGGTATACGGCGCAGAGGCAGTTTTGCCCTGTGACATAATTCATGACTCACCTCGAGTGCGCATGTACGAAGAAAGAGAAGCCGAGCTGGATCGGCAGGACAGCTTGGACGCATTGGAGGAGGAACGCGATGTGGCAAAGGCCCGTTCCGCATTCTATCAGCAGCAGGCTCGAAGATATCAAAGCAGAGAAGTACGAGCTAAAACTTACAATGTTGGTGAACTAGTTCTACGCCTGCCGGACAAGAAAAAGGACAAACTCAAGCCCAAATGGGAAGGTCCCTTCATCATCGACCAAGTCCTGACCGGCGGAGCATACCGTCTGCGGAATGCATTGGACAACCGACTCGAGCCGAACCCATGGAACGCAGCCCGCCTCCAAAGATTCTACGCCTAGCGCCGGACTAAGAGTTCGTCTCCTTCCTCCACATTTTCACAATTCAGCTGTCTTTTGTTTCTCTCTCTTCTCCTACCTTTTTCATAAAAGCCCTTGGGGGCCTATTTGCACATTGTTCGCACACACCTGATGTGCTACCCGCACTCATTATACCTGGGGGCTTCTCTAACAGAAGCATACTTATAAGGGCTTCATGCCCAGCACATGTGTCAAACCTCCACATGTACCTTTTATTCACCATTATATGCATCGATATGACTTAAGTTTTGGCCAAGTTGGGTTGCCTGGCTCCTGTGCTTACCCCTACGTTCCCGATTGTTCGGCTAGGAGGTAAATGGAGAACCTCTGCGATTGTTACTGCCGAGTCAGCCGGATGTGTACCTCAGACTGGGTGAAGCCGAAAGCTAGCGTTCTTAAGAGAATATTCGGTCGGTGACCTGAAAGAAGATTTTTTACACATTTATCTATCTGCCCCCAGATGTTTTCCTACTTTTTCGCAGTCCGGACATGCACTTTAGGGCATGCCTCCCAGGGAAAGGAACCCTTAACGGAACTATTCTCCCTGGAAGATGTTTCTTACTAACCATGTAATATAACATAACTAGTTGGGCACTTGTCTGATAAAGCACTAATGACCCCTACGCCTGGTCTCCATGCATGCCCCGGTTTTGTCATAACCGAGAAGGTATTCGGACACACTCCGGACTCTAGGGTCCCAAGGTCGAAGCGAAAAGGTCGGCAAAGACAAACGATCTACAATCTGGCTAGAAGGCATTTTACATGTCATTTTAAATACATCGTCAAATTGACTGACTGTACTCCTCCTCAATCCCGTCTAACAGGCTGTCTAATTTACAGTCCCGTTGGGAATACTTAGCGGCCAACTCTACTTGGCCGTACACTAAGCTCACAGGGATCTCCTTCCCATCGGGCCCCACAGGTCCGACCTCGGCCATGTGGTTTGGATCCGCCTTCTTGTACCGCGTCTTCACCATGGCCCAGGCCTCCCTGGCACCTTGACGGCAGGCCGATATCTTCCATAAATGGAAGCGCTGTCGCGCTCCCTGAAGCTTCTCCGCAAGCTCTCCAAGGCCCTCGGGTAGGGAGACGGATGGCCATAGGGCCTGGACGATGCCACTCATCGCCTGCCGAACACGTTCGAGCAGTTGCACCAGCTCGGGAAGTTGGTCACTCGTTGAACTGGGCATTTCCTCCGCAGGGCGACCTGTGAGCGCACCTACAGACATATTTCTGTCAATAGGCTTCCTCGCCGAACTCTTCTTTTCAAAAGAATTCGCTCAAGCACTTACTATAGATGCCGCGACGAAGCCGCTGATTCTCCTTCACGGAGCCAGACAGCTCGGCCCGAACACCTTTCAACTCTTCCCCAAGCTGGGTGTGGGCATCCTGGAGTTTGTTCCTCGCCTACTACACCTTCATCAGCACCCTCTCGCCGGCCTTCAGCTGGCGCAGTAGGTGTTGCTTGTCCGGATCCAGTCCGGCAACATCTGCAATATCATTGTCAGACTTACACGCACGCCGCACACCGCTTATCTTTTTCAAATAATGTGTTACCAGGAGGGGTCTATGTGTATCCTCCTTCGGCAGCGAGTGCGGCCTCAAGTTGGGCCTTGCACTCTTGTAGCTCCTGGGACAATTGGGTATTCTTCTTTGTAAGATCCTGCACATTAAACGACCCTTAAATCAGTTATTTTAACTACTTTAAGTCTCGGGGGCTACTGGCATATACCGCTATTATAATCCCTTACCCGTATGTCTTTTACATACTGCTCTGTGGCTCTGGTCAAACCATCTTGAGCAGCACGGAGGTGCGTGTCTCCCGCGTTAAAGGCATTCAACGCCTCAGGGGAGAGACACGCATCACGAAAAACTATCCGGCGGCGCCTATGGTTCATGGCGCTCTCCACCTCAGACCTAGTGGCGGACAACCTGTCGGCATCCTCCGTTGGAGGAATATCTGGCTCGCGCCTTGCGCTCGCCTCCCCCTCCGGACCAGGTAGTGGAGCCTAGCTGGCGGAGGCTTGGGTGGCAACCTCGCCAGGCACAGTCCGGCGAGCACTCTTTCTCCTGAAAAAGTCATGAGCATTAATACACCCCCTAGGAATCTTTTCCTAAATAACGGTCGCAAGCTATACCGTTGCGGTGACATTTCGATTCACACCGCACCCCTCTTCCGCCTGCGGGGTCGGACTGACCCTTGTTGGCCAGCCGCCGCGGGTTCGGCTTCCCGCCTTGAAGGCACCTCCTGCAAGACATTGTTGTATACGGTGGTCAGGAATGCGCAAGGATGAAATAATGGTGTCAGGACATTGGTTATAAGTACCTGGGAAGCTGGTAACAAGCCGGGGTAGTCAGCCGTAATGGCGACTAGAGCGTCGTCCATGCTGAGTTGGTGGAACACCCCATCGATTAGCTCCACCTTTATGTCCGGATCCTCTTCGGAGGTCGGATCAAGGGATCTTCCTGGATCCTCGGGTTGTGGAGCCGGACTATGTATGCCCTCCACATCCCGGCGCAGCTCCTGCGTCGAAATCGTAAAGTAAGGTACTTAAACTTTGAAGGCATGGGTCGGATAAATAAAATGTCCGCTTACCCAGTGCCGAGGGTTATTCATGGAGAACCCATTCAATGGGCTCGTCTGGAGGAAGTCCTCCTTCTCCCCCTCGTACAGGCCGGACAGAATCTTCACCAGATCTTCGGTCGATTCCGGCCCTTTGCGGCCATGACGGGTGGCATCATTTTCCCCGTTGAAATCCCACATGGGGTGGCCCCTGTATTGCAGCGGCTGCACCCTCCGCATTATGCACGTGGCCATGACTCCGATCATGGTCAATCCGGAATGGGCCAGCAACCTTATCCGGCCCATCAAATAATGGACGCCCTTGTCTTCCTCTAGTTGAGGGCTCCGCGGGCGCCAACTTAGGCGTTTCTTCAGAGGAGCCCTACTGAACTCTGGGAGGCCGATCCGAACTGGGTCCGGCAGTGGAGCGTCTTCTACATAGAACCATTCCGAAGGCCAGTCTTCGGGCGCCTTCTTTGGGGTTCCGGATGGATATCCGGTCCCGGCGATGCGCCATATTTCGGCACCACCCACTTGATATATTGACCCCTCGTGAGAACGGGGTATGAGGCAGAATAGCCTCTTCCACAGCGCAAAATGGGGCTCGATGCCCAGGAATAGCTCGCAAAGAGCTACGAAACCTGCGATGTGCAGAATGGAAGTGGGCGTGAGGTGATGGAGCTGGAGCCCATAGAACTCCAGAAGCCCGCGGAGGAACTGATGTACAGGAAATCCAAGCCCCCTTATTAGATAGGGGATGAAGCACACCCGCTCTCCTTTAGAGGGGCTAGGGGTGGCCTCCGCTTGCTTCCCACCTTTGTAGGTGGCCAGCCCGGCTCGAACCGGGACCATAAAGGCCGGAGGAAGATATCCCTCCGCTTGAAGCTTCACCAGCTCGTTGTGCAGAACTGAACATCTCCTCCAATCTCCTGGCAGAGGGCTGGGAGCGCGAGAGGAGGAGCCGCGTCGACGGTCCATGATGGGATGGGTTTTCGGTCAGAAGCGCTCCGATGAGTACTCGCGGTAGGAGGATGCTGTGATTTGGATCTGGATTCTTATCTCTCTTATAGGCAGATTATTTGCGCAGCTGTGGGGTAAAACGTAAAAGATACCCTGGCTTTTCGCATTCGTGTGACGCGTGGAAGAGGGCCATTATTGGGCGTGGAAGCCAAGGAGCGCAACATTTGTAAGGGAGCCGGACACTATTCGGCAAGCACATGGAATTTGGAGGAGAACCCGCCTTGCAACACCGAAGACTATATATGCGTTGGACTCATCGTCATTGAAGCCTGGTTCGGGGGCTACTGAGGGAGTCCTAGACTAGGGGGTGTCCGGATAGCCGGACTATCATCATCGGCCGGACTCCAAGACTATGAAGATACAAGATTGAAGACTTCGTCCCGTGTCCAGATGGGACTTTCCTTGGCGTGGAAGGCAAGCTTGGCGATACGGATATGTGGATCTCCTACCATTGTAACCGACTCTGTGTAACCCTAGCCCTCTCCGGTGTCTATATAAACCGGAGGGTTTTAGTCCATAGGACGAACAACCATTACAACAATCATACCATAGGCTAGCTTCTAGGGTTTAGCCTCCTTGATCTCGTGGTAGATCCACTCTTGTACTACCCATATCATCAATATCAATCAAGCAGGAGTAGGGTTTTACCTCCATCGAGAGGGCCCGAACCTGGGTAAAAACATCGTGTCCCTTGTCTCCTGTTACCATCCGCCTAGACGCACAGTTCGGGACCCCCTACCCGAGATCCGCCGGTTTTGACACCGACACACGCCTCCAAGTGGTGCCCAAGCGCCTCCCTCATGATCTTGGCAAGGTCGGTGGCTCCCAAGGACAGAGCCCCCAAGCCCTGCCCGAGGAGGGCATCGGGCGTGCCTTCCTATGCGATGGAGGGTGGCGCCCCTTGGACGGGCGCGTGTCCTGATGTGGCGCCTCCGAAAGTGCCTGCCTCCTGAGGCCTTGATTCAGGTGATGTCTTCTTCTTCTTGGGAGCTGCTCCAGGGAGGTTTCCACTCTTGCTATCCGGGTCCTTGATCGACGCGGCCTGGAAGGCGCGCTCGAGGGAGCACACCGCATCCTTCTCTTCACAGGGGACCGTGATGACCCCACCACTTCCTGGCATCTTGAGGACGTTGTAGCCATGGTGAGTCACTGCCATGAACTTGGTCAGGGCCAGATACCCGAGGATGGCATTGTACGGCAGGCAAATATGAGCGACGTCGAAGTCAATGAGCTCGGTGCGGTAGTTGTTGCATTGTCCAAAGGTGACAGGAAGGCGGACCTGCCCTATCAGGACAGTGGAACCATCAGTGACTCCTGAGAAAGGCTTGGTTGGCTGAAGCTGATCATATGGCACTTGGAGATTGTTGAACATCTCGACGGACAGGACGTTGAGTCCTGCTCCATCGTCGATGAGGGTCCTGGTGACTTGCACATTGCTGATGACTGGGGAACAGAGCATTGGGAGGACACCGGCCGTTGCCGCGCACTTGAGCTGGTCCGCTGAGCTGAACGTGATGGCGCATGTAGACCACCTGAGAGGGCGTGTGGCCTCCAGCTTGGGGAGGACTGCATTCACCTCGCGAGCAAACTGCTTGAAGATGCGCTGTGAGGCTGGGGCCTGAGTGCCGCCCAGGATGCAAGCGATTGCACGTGGCTCTTGGAAGCCCCCAGCCCCCTCATCCTGATGATGGTCCCCATTCCTTCTTGGTGGTGGTGGCAGAGGAGGAAGGCCTGCGTTGCCTTGCGGGCGGTCCTCGCGAGGCTGATCTCTCCAGGCTCCCTCGCGAGGCTGGTCCTGCCAGCGGTCCTCGCGAGGTCGGTGACGCCACCCTTGGCGAGGGCCACAGTCGTCCCATCGTCCTCCACCTCTTGCTCCGCCTCGGCCGTAGCCCCGATCGTTGTGCTCGGGGCATCGACCGACGCGACCTTCTCGCACGGCCCTGAGCTCTTGGCTCGTTGGTGTTGTGGGTGTGGAGATCGTGATACACACAGTACCGGCTGCCCTTGGACGACTCCGGCTGGTCCCTGCCGTGCTTGGTGTCCGGCTCTGCTGCAAGCACAGCTGCTCCCTTGAACTTCACATCCTTGGCCTTGACTTTCTTCTCTTCCGGGTCCGCTGCCGGGAGCTCGAGAAGGGAGAGGTGTCCCTCCTCAGCCCTTGCACACTTGGTCGCCAGGTTGAACAGCTCCAGAGACGTGCACAGATCTTCATGGATTGCCAGCTCCTCCTTCATCTTGACGTCGCGAACACCATCGGAAAACGCAGAAATAATGGCCTCCTTTGTCACCCTGGGAATCTTGAGGCGAGCGTTGTTGAAGCATTGGATGTACTTCTGCAAGGTCTCTCCAGGCTGCTGCTTGATGCGGCACAGGTCACCCACGGCCGGCGGGCAGTCGCGAGTGCCCTGGAAGTTGGCGATGAAACGGGTGCGCATCTCATCCCAGGAGGAGATCGTGCCAGGAGCCAGGTTCAGGAGCCAGGTGCGGGCACCGTCCTTGAGCGCCATGGGAAACCAGTTCGCCATGACCTTTTTGTCTCTGTTGGTGGCTTCGATGCCCAGCTCGTACAGCTGTAGGAACTCTGCAGGGTCTGTAGTGCCGTCGTAGCGAGGAGGCAGGTCAGGCTTGAACTTGCCTGGCCAGGCGACACCGCATAGCTCGGGGGTGAAGGCACGGCAGCCTGTGGTGGCCACCGGAGCCCTCTGCTGATGCTGGGCTTGCTCCTGGAGATTCCAATGCATCGCGGCTTGGAGCAGCGCGGGGTCTTGGTGTGCTGGCGTAGGGATGCGGTCATGGTGCGCCGGTGCTGGGAGCATGCAGGCACCGTCTTGGGGACGAGGGATCTCTTAGCAGCTCCTTTCTTGTCGCGCGGGCGCCGGACGCGGTGGATCTCGTCCTGGGGTCACGCGCCATGGAGCCAGGGCGCCTTCTTGGGGAGGAGGTGGCGGAGGCACCTCCTGATCTGCGTCTCCTGCGCAGGACGAAGGGCGAGGCAGCGAGAGGGACAGCACAGGAGATCCCCTGCAGCACTGACAAGCTCGATGATGCGGGCGAGCCAGTCCTCGTAGAGGTCGTCGACGGGACGGTAGTGCAGGAGCTCATGCGCCAAGAGCAACGCGGCATGTGCGTCCGTGGGGGCGCGTCGGGCGTGGGACGACGAACCGGCTGGAGTCAGCGACGAGGTGGCGGTGCAGCCTTCCCGCCGCACCGATGGATGCAGAGACGAGGCCTGCTGCTCGTTCCCCGCCGGGCTGGTGGCGGCGTTGGAGGCAGGCGGCGGGGAACGAAGGGGACACCCGCCGACGGGTGCCGTCTGGGCGACGCAAGCGGCGAGAGCAGCCCGACGCTTGGCGCGAGCCCAGCGAGCATCAGCCATGGACACGACGGAAGATTGAACACGAACATCAGAAGAAAGATTCCGACGCACCCCTACCTGGCGCGCCAAATGTCAGATGTTGGGTTCCGGCAGACCCTTAAGGTTCGAACACTGGGGTGCGCACGAAGATCTCTCCCCTACCGATCTACGTCCGATCGCCTCGTGAGATCTAAGCTGGAAACGATGAAGAACACAAGGGACACGAGATTTATACTGGTTCGGGCCACCGATGTGGTGTAATACCCTACTCCAGTGTGTGGTGTGGTGGATTGCCTCTGGGGCTGATGATGAATAGTACAAGGGAAGAACGGCCTCGCAAGAGGTGTTCTTGAGCTGGCGCGATGAACTGCTTGGGTGAGTTCGATCGCTTCTCTCTCTCTCTTTCTCTCAGCTGACGTCCCTTCGAGATGCCTCTACTCTGTGGTGGCTAGCTCTATTTATAGAGGCCCCGGGCCTCTCCCCAAATATTGAGCGGGAAGGGCGCTAACAACGGGGAACATCTAGTACAAGTTATCCTGACTAAAGTTGGTCTTCGGCTGCCAAAAGCACTGGTGATGACGCCGTCTTGGGCTCCACGGTGACCTCCATCCTACCGCTCCGCTGGTCTTGGTCTCATTGCACTAAAATGGCAACCTTTGCCTGATGCCTCGGTACTCCACGTTTGTGCCTGCCCCCTTTGACCAAAGAGGAAACAAGGACACTGCGCAGGCCGGCGCCCGCCTGGCCTCGATCATCATGGCTTGCGTCACGAGAACCTCGCGAGGTACCCTGCCTTGATCTCTCCGCCTCCTCGCGAGCCTGTCTGGAGAGGCCGTCCCTGAGGAAGCCTTGCGTTGTCCGCCCCGCGAGGCTTGGCCCCTCGCGAGGGTCTTGAGTCTTGTGCTGATGAAGATGAGCCGTATTGGGCTACCACTTGAGCCACGCCGCAGGCCGCAGGCAGGCAAGTCTGGGGACCCCCGTTCCCAGAACGCCGACATACTCCATGTATTTTTTTACAGAGAGAGTAGTATATTTTTTGTGACATGCATTAGTAGATATTGCTAGTCAAATACTAAATCCAGACGGATGTGGTAGTACTAGTAAATCCAGACGGTGGTGCTAGTACTAGTAGTACTGTACTACCCGTTGGTCAAATTATAACGTGCTGCTCCTCACAATGAAGTGCCAAGACCTTGCGTCGGAGATGACACCTGAGTGTAGGTGGCGTGTTCGGCATACCAAAGTCAGCCTCACCGTGTGTAGTCACCATCATCATGGATGTAGAGCTAGCCTGCCTACAACTTGCTATGTTTGACATAATTCCCGTGCGTTGCCATGAATAATAATAAATATAGTACTCAAGTAATGGGTATATCGTTGCCGCACCTATGCACACAAACATTAATCATAACATAGTATTGATACGTATCAAACGTATCTATAACTTGTGATTGTTCCATGCTGTTATATTATCATTCTTTGATGTTTTACAATCCTTTTACATCAACTTCATATCATTTTTGGGGACTAACCTATTGACATGGTGCCTAGTGTTAGTTGTTGTTTTTGCTTGTTTTTTACTTCGCAGAATATCAGTACCAAACGGAGTCCAAACACAGCAAAACTTTTGGGAGTTTTTTGGACCAAAAGACAACTTGGGAGCCAAGGAAGCACCTAGGGGGAGGCCCGTGGGACCCACAAGACACCAGGGAGCACCAGAGGCCCCTCGCACGCCCTTATAGATTGTGGGGCCCACTAGGGTCTCCTACACCACCTCTCAGCTCTAAATACCCTAATATTACAGAAACCCTAGGGGAGTTGACGAAACACAATTCCAGCGGCCGCATGTTCCAGAACCACGAGATCCAATCTAAAGCCCTATTCTGGCACTTTGCCGGAGGGGAACACGATCATGGAGGGGTTCATCATCCTCATTGGTGCCTCTCCGATGATGCACGAATAGTTCACCATAGACCTATGGGTCTGTAGGCAGTAACTAGATGGCTTCTTCTCTCTTTTTTGATTCTCAATACAATGGTCTCTTGGAGATCTATTTGATCTAATGACTTTTTGTGGTGTGTTTGTTGGGATCCGATGAAGTTCGAGTTCATGATCAGATCTATATCCATGAATATTATTTGAGTCTTCTTTGATCTCTTATATGCATGATTATTTATAGTCTTGTATTTCTTCTTCGAATCTTTGGTTTAGTTAGGCCAACTAGATCAATTTCTCTTGCAATTGGAAGAGGTGCTTTGTGATGGGTTCGATCTTACGGTGTCCACACCCAGTGACAGAAGGGTTAGCAAGTCATGTATGTATCGTTGCTATTATGGATAACAAGATGGGATCTATTCCTACATGAATAGTGTAGGATCGAAAGTATGTCTAGAGGGGGGTGATTAGACTACTTGACTAAATAAAAATCTAGCCTTTTCCCAATTTTAGTTCTTGGCAAATTTTAGCAACTTAGCACAAGTCAAGCAATCAACCTACACATGCAATTCTAAGAGTTTAGCAGTGGAATGTAAAACAATTGCATACGAAGGTAAAGGGAGGAGTTTGAGGGAGCAAACGCAATGTTGACACGGAGATTTTTTAGCCATGGTTCCTATAGGTGGTGCTATCGTACATCCACGTTGATGGAGACTTCAACCCACGAAGGGTAACGGTTGCGTGAGTCCACGGAGGGCTCCACCCACGAAGGGTCCACGAAGAAGCAACCTTGTCTATCCCACCATGGCCGTCGCCCACGAAGGACTTGCCTCACTAGGTGTAGATCTTCACGAAGTAGGCGATCTCCTTGCCCTTACAAACTCGTTGGTTCAACTCCACAATCTTGTCAGAGGCTCCCAAGTGACACCTAGCCAATCTAGGAGACACCACTCTCCAAGAAGTAACAAATGGTGTGTTGATGATGAACTCCTTGCTCTTGTGCTTCAAATGATAGTCTCCCCAACACTCAACTCTCTCTCACAGGATTTGGATTTGGTGGAAAGAAGATTTGAGTGGAAAGCAACTTGGGGAAGGCTAGAGAACAAGATTTACGTGGTAGGAATGGAAGATCTTGACCTCAACACAAGTGTAGGTGGTTCTCTCTCAGAAAATGTATGCTGGAAGTGTAGGTACGTTCTGATGGCTCTCTTCATGTGTGAAGAGTGGGTGGAGGGGTATATATAGCCTCCACACAAAATCTAACCGTTACACACAACTTACCAAACTTGGTGGGACCGAATCGTGAAACTCGGTCGGGTCGATTTAGGAAATAATGTGACCGTTAGGATTTTCGGTGGGACCGACATGTCATCTCCGTGGGACGGATATGGTTAGGGTTAGGGCATAACGTAATCTCAGTGGGATCGATTACACAAACTCGGTGAGACCGATTTTGGTAATGGACACATAGAGGGTTGGTCAGGCAAACTCGGTGGGACCGATTCACTCATCTCGGTTAGACCAAAATGTTATGAAGGGGAAACAGGGAGTTTGCATTGAAATCTCGGTGGGACCGATCTCTCATCTCGGTGTGACCGAAACGTTACGAAGGGAAACAAAGAGATTGCAATCCCATCTCGGTGAGACCGAGATCCCTATCGGTGAGACCGAAAAGACTAGGGTTTGTGGCAGTGGCTATGACATCTGAACTCGGTGGCGCCGGATAGATGATTTCGGTGGGGCCGAGTTTGACTTTTGGTTTGGGTCATATGTGGATGTGAGAAAGTTGTTGAGGGCTTTGGAGCATATCACTAAGCATTTTGAGCAAGAACCTCATTAAGCAACACCCATCCCTCCTTGATAGTATTGGCTTTTCCTATAGACTCAATGTGATCTTGGATCACTAAAAATAGAAAATGTAGAGTCTTGTGCTTTGAGCTTGAGCCAATCCTTTTGTCCTTAGCATTTTGAGGCATCCACTTCTCTCATCCATGCCATGCCAATCATTAAGCTTTCCTGAAATATTTATCTTGAAATAGCATTAGCTCAATGAGCTATATGTTGTTAGGAATTACCAAAACCACCCAGGGATAGTTGCACTTTCAATCTCCCCCTTTTTGGTAATTGATGACAACATATAGATCAAAGCTTCGACAAAAGATAATAAGATTGAAAGACATCGTCGCTTTGAGAAGTATGTGATAAGTAAGAGCCCCCCCCTAAAGTTGTGCACTATTTTAAAATTTTGCTTTGGACTGCAAATGCACAATGAGTTAGGATCATGGGTCACTCTTCCATGTCTCATACATCTTGGTGGAGCGCTCAAAATGATAATAATTAAACACATGCACTCATCACCAAGCAAAGTGAATGATCATATAAGGATATGAAAGATAATGTCATCCAACAAGCATTAAGGTAGCATATGATCAAACACATGATCATCCAAGTATCTCACAAAAGTCATAAGGTATCAAGCAAACACACACACACAAAAAAGAGTTCAACCACAAAAATCAAGAGAGATAAAAAGCAACACTCTCTCTCGAAGCCTATGATCTATACATTCTTCTCCCCGTTTGGCAACAAGTTACCAAAAAGTTCAAAAATGCATAGTACTAATCGACTCTCAGGCTTGGTCTTCATGAGGTGGTGTAGAGATGATTCCAAGGACGAAAGCATTAGTTGATGTAGCTGGAGCTGGTGGAGTAGGTGCTGGAGCTGGGGGCACTGAGGCTATAGCAGCTGGTGCAGATGATGTAGCTCTGGTGTCTGGAACAGGCACTGCAGCAGATCTCTGACCTCTGGGCACTCTAGCAAATGCATCTGTGGTAGACTTGCCCTTCTTCTCCTCCACATCCTCCTAAAGTTGCTCAACTGCAGTTTGGATTTCTGTGACCTTCACGTCAAGTGCATAGAACTTCTGCTCTATGATTCTCTCCAAGCTCTCCTAGTTTTGAGTCAGGGTGGCCAAGCCCTTCTCAATCCTCAAGGTGGAGGCAATCAAGTAGCCAAGTTGGTCTTGCTTGCTCTTCAGAAACACTTGAGATGCCTCTTCTGCAATTGGCATCTTAGCAGCTTTCTCTGCCCTTGCTTTCTCTCTCTTTTCATGTGCTTGCACAGATGATGGTTCTTCCTCATTCATCTCAACAGTGTTATCTTCAAATTTAGGATATAGGAGTAGATGCTCCTTGTCCAAAAGATATGTGTTTGTGCCCATCTTTAAGTCGATGAGCTCCTGAATGTGTGAAGCATACCCACAACTCCTCTTCTGATCAGCTGCAGTCCTCTTGATTGTTTCCACAATCAAGCTCATGTCTTTGAATTTCTGAGGTATATCAAACAAGTGCAGCAAGTTGATAGCATGACCTCTGATCATGTTGTGATCTCCTGACTTGGGAAGCAATGTGTGCCTAAGAATCCAATTTATAGTAGGCAGACCAGACAACAAGTAGTGCATAGATCCAAGCTTGTGAGTTTCCAAAGCTTTGTCTAGGATCTCTCTGTACATGTGAGCCATAGAGTTGTGGAATTTCTTCTTCTCTGCATATACATCCAAGTCATCTTCAGATTCCTTAGGGGCATTTATAAGCTCAGCCCATTCCTCAACTGTGGATTGGTACCTAGTACCCTCAGACATCCAGACAATCTTCCCATCTGGGTAGAAGTGAGCCGTGGAGTAAAACTGCATAATGAGCTCATCATTCCATTTGGTGAGCTTCTGGGCAACAAAGTCATCAACTCCACAAGACTTGAAGCTGTCAAACACTCCTGGATAGTGAGCTTCATTCTTCTTCATGTAATCCCAGTTGATCCTTCTCATGTCACACACAATGGGCTTCTTGTCAAGCAAGATAGTCTCATAAAAGTCCTGTTGCGCATTGGTGTGAAATATGTAGTCAACTGTTGTCCTTCTTCTCACAGCATAAGGATCTGACTGTCTCCACAATCTCAGTCCAGCATCCTTTCTGATATGCATGTCTTCAGCAACTAGATGAGCATCATTGTGATCAGGAATCTTAGGCTTCAACTTTCTCAACACAAGAGAATCAACTTCTTCTTCAGCAGCTTCAGGCACTGGGGCCTTGTTCTTTTCAGATGCAGGAATATTTCTGGTATTCCTCTTGGGTTTAGGCTTTGGTACTGGGGCAGCAGCCTTGGGAGCAGCTTTGGGCTTAGATGGAGCAGCCCCTGACTTGATTGCATCTCCCATTAGCTTCTGAGCTTTAGGAGCTGGTGCAGCATCCTCTTCCTCTTCTTCTTCCTCATCAGAAGATCTCCTCATAGAGTGCTTGCCAAGGACTTCGGCAGTAGTAGTTCTGACTCTCTTCTTCTTCTTATCTTGGCCAGCAGATTCTTCGTCAGACTCAATGGTGAACTTCATGGTTTCACCAGTGGCAACCTTCCTAGGTTTGGAAGTGGGAATTCTCCTGGCAGGTACCTCCTTGTGCATGCCTGGCTTGGTGGTAGCAGCTGTGCCATATTCCTTTTTCAGCACCTTCTTCTTAGAAGTGGCCTCATCCTCAATAGCCACATAGTCCTCATCTTCAGAATCTGAGGTTTTCTTCTTCCTTGTCCTGGTGGCAGCTTTTGGCAAATTGCTGGGTGTGCTCCTGCTGTCATCATAGCTGCTTGAGGGACTAGTGCCCTCACTCATCTGAACTTGCTCCTCTATCTTGTTCTGATTGTCCCTTTGATCAGACATCCTGCAAACTTACTGACAGCAGACCCTGCGAACAGATGTAGATGAGGTAGAGCGGATGAGCATCACAAACCACAGAGGTTTTTGCACAAAAATTGAATCAAAAACTTAGTTTTAGTTTTCCACAGAAAGCATTTTGGACCTACCGATTTGTAAACTCGGTGATACCGAAGCAGCTTTTGGAACCTAAACTAGTGAACTCGGTCAGACCGAGTCACAGTTCGGTGGCACCAAGACTGCTAGGGTTTCATAAAGAATCGATCTCGGTCGCACCGATTGGCAATTCTCGGTCAGACCGAGAATCACATGTGCAATGGCCTGAGCCAAATCGGTGAGACCGATTTCTACAACTCGGTCGGCCCGAGATGAATTCTGCGGAAACCTAACCCTAAATTTTCAATCCAAAACTAATCTATGGAGTAGTTTCCCTAGATAGAAAGATTTCAAACGTGGAAAGATTCATGGCAATGCAATGTGCTAGGAATCGGAGTTAATGATAGCACACAGTTTCGAGTCCATTCCCTAGTTCAGCAATGAACTCGCTACGGGGGCAACGACGGGGCAGAATGCCGTTGACAGCGGCGGAGACCAACGGCGGGAGGTCGCTGGCGACAAGGAGGACGGTCCGGAGACCCGAGGAGGCAAAGCAGGCTATGCGTGGGCGAAGGGGTTCCAGAAAAAATTCCAAATTTTGGCCCGGGGGTATATATAGCCTAACCCTGTCGGTGTGACCAAGTGGAACAACTCGGTGTGACCGAAAAGTTCTAATCAGTTGCACCGAGGTTGAAAACCTAGATCAACTTAGTGATCTCGGTGCCACCTAAAATGGTGAATCGGTCAGACCGAAATGCACAAAGAAGTTTTGGAAGTTTAAGTCTATGATGAATCAGGGACTCTGAGTGCTCCTCACACAGAGTGGTTCGAATCTGACTTGATCAAACTTTTTTATGTAGCATGAATAGAGTTTGAGACAAGAAAGTCATAGATAGCTAGAGAAGGTTCTTCGGCATTCTTGTCCATCCACTTGGCAAAAGAAAAGAAACAAAACAATCAAAACAACAAGTGGATGTCCTCGAATGAGAAAAATATGCAACCAACATGCTCACACAATAAATGGCAAATGAAATATGTGGCAAAGCATGCACAACCAATTCTAGCATCTATCAAACAATTGGCGATGACTAGGTCATCTATATATGAGTATATTAACTTAGGAGTCAAATGAGAACATTTGATTATAGGTCATACTCATCGTTTAAGCACAAGTGGGGTTACCACTTTTACATAAAGCATTGTTGTGTTCACACCATTAGAGTTGCCTTAGCTCAATTCTTAGAGTAAAGCTCCCCCTAGATGTGAGATCCCCCCTAAGAGGGATGAACTAACCTTGGGTTTTGTCGATGAGGACTTCATGTAGGTGTCGAAGATGTGGATGCTCAATGTTGATGTAGATCATTTGGAGCAATCCATTGGAGTGGGTTGCACTTTCAACATCTACATGGGTTAGTCCCACAAGGAACAAACAAGGATATCCATAGACATAGAGTGATGCATACACAAGATGATGTCCATGAAAGCATTAGGTTACCTTGTCCCTTGTCTTACCAACAAGAGGGTTTGTGACTCCTTGAACTAGTGCAAGATGTGGAAGTTGATTGCACTTTTCCTTGCCAAAATGATAAGAGTGGAGTATGTTGGCGGAGTCACCCTCAAGAACACTCCAGTTCTTCTTCAAATGCATCAATCTCCTCTTGAAGCTTGTCCTTGCCTTTTTGATTGTGGTCTTGTGGTGGAAGATCATCTTGAGCTTGTGTCCCTTTGAAAGAAGTGGGATCATACTTCTCTTGTTGAGGAACAAACTTCATCTTGGGGTATTAATCTTCCCACTCAACTCCATTGGCATTGAACTTTCATTCAAAACCAACACCTTGATTCTTCCGGTGCCTTCCTTGCTTGCGTACAATTTCCTCGAAATGCTTACTTCCGGCAAGACTCTTGTACAATAAGCTATTTTCTTGCTCAAGTGTAACTTGGCTAAGAGAATCATTAGTGGAATCAAGAGAACTACTAGAAGCAACAACATTGGATTTAGCATCATTATTGTTACTACTAGAAGAAGAATCTTTCTTGTTCTTGTTATTAGACTTGACTTGAGGCATGTAAGTAGACAAGAGTAAACGTTTGGCAATGTAAGAAGAACTTTTCTTGCAAAGATCATCATTCATTGCCTTTAAAAACTCATGCTCTTGCTCAAGGTTGAGCTTTTCAAAGTGTAACTTCTCATGAGTCTTTAAAAGTTCTCGATGATCTTCCAAGATAGTTTCATGAGCTAACTTAAGAGTGTTTAGTTCTTTAGTTAGGTGCTCAATCTTCTCCTTATCATTTTCATTCGTTTTATCTTGATTCGCATGATTATTTGACGTTTCATCATAGTATTCATCACTAGAGTTGTCAACAAGTAAATCATTGATACGTCTCCAACGTATCTACTTTTCCAAACATTTTTGCCCTTGCTTTGGACTCTAACTTGCATGATTTGAATGAAACTAACCCGGACTGACGTTGTTTTCAGCAGAACTGCCATGACGTTGTTTCATGTGTAGAAAACAAAAGTTCTCGGAATGTCCTGAAAATCCACGAAGGCACTTTTTGGAAAATATAAAAAATACTGGCAAAAGAATCAAGACCAGGGAGCCCACACCCAGTCCACGAGGGTGGGGGGGCGCCCCCTGTCTTGTGGGCCCCTTGGACCTCCACCGACCTCAACTCCAACTCCATATATTCATGTTCGGAGAGAAAAAAATCAGAGAGAAAGTTTCATTGCGTTTTACGATACGGAGCCGCCGCCAAGCCCTAATCTCTCTCGGGAGGGCTGGTCTGGAGTCCGTTCGGGGCTCCGGAGAGGGGGATTCGTCGCCGTCATCATCATCAACCATCCTCCATCACCAATTTCATGATGCTCACCGCCGTGCGTGAGTAATTTCATCGTAGGTTTGCTGGACGGTGATGGGTTGGATGAGATTTACCATGTAATCAAGTTAGTTTTGTTAGGGTTTGATCCCTAGTATCCACTATGTTCTGAGATTGATGTTACTATGACTTTGCTATGCTTAATGCTTGTCACTAGGGCCCGAGTGCCATGATGTCAGATCTGAACCTATTATGTTTTCATGAATATATGTGTGTTCTTGATCCTATCTTGCAAGTCTATAGTCACCTATTATGTGTTATGATCCGACAACCCCGAACTGACAATAATCGGGATACTTCTCGGTGATGACCATAGTTTGAGGAGTTCATGTATTCACTATGTGCTAATGCTTTGTTCTGGTTCTCTATTAAAAGGAGGCCTTAATATCCCTTAGTTTCCGCTAGGACCCCGCTGCCACGGGAGGGTAGGACAAAAGATGTCATGCAAGTTCTTTTCCATAAGCACGTATGACTATTTACGGAATACATGCCTACATTACATTGATGAACTAGAGCTAGTTCTGTGTCACTCTATGTTATAACTATTACATGAGGAATTGCATCCAGCATAATTATCCATCACTGATCCATTGCCTACGAGCTTTTCACATATTGTTCTTCGCTTAATTAATTTTCTGTTGCTACTATTACAACTACTACAAAACCCAAAAACATTACTTTTGCTACCGTTACCTTTATTATCATACTATTTTGCTACTAAATACTTTGCTGCAGATACTAAGTTATCCAGGTGTGGTTGAATTGACAACTCAACTGCTAACACTCAAGAATATTCTTTGGCTCCCCTTGTGTCGAATCAATAAATTTGGGTTGAATACTTTACCCTCGAAAGCTGTTGCGATCCCCTACACTTGTGGGTTATCAAGACTAATTTCTAGCGTCGTTGCCGGGGAGCATATCTCTATTCTCTGAGTCACTTGGGATTTATATCTGTTGATCACTATGAAGAACTTGAAAGGCGCGAAAACTACGATCTATCCCTCAACTACGAGGGGAGGTAAGGAACTGCCATCTAGCTCTGCACTAGATTCTCCTTCTGTTTTGAGTAAGCTTGCGACACCTAAACCTGCTACTGCTATGAACTCTGATATGTCGCATGTTATTGATGATGCCACTTCTGCTTTGCATGATACTTATGATGAAACTACTTCTGTGCGTGATACTACTTTGCCATTAGGTGAATTTCTTGATGAACAACTTGCTAGAGTTAGGGGAATGAAATTATTGAAGATGCTATTATTGATGATAGTGATGATGAAAATTCTTCCAATTATTATGAATTGCCTGTTATTCCTAAGGGTTATGTTATGAATGAAGAAGCTGCTAGAGCTATCTTTGCTTGCAATGATAGATATGATCTTAAGAAATTATTAGCTAAATGGAAGCAGCAGTCTCTTACTGCTAGAATGAATCCTAACCCTGCTTTTGCTACTTCACCTATCTGTGTTACTGATAAGGATTATGAATTCTATGTTGATCCTGAAATTATTACTTTAGTGGAATCTGATCCTTTTTATGGCCTTGAATCTGAAACTGTTGTGGCACATCTTACCAAGTTGAATGGCATAGCCACCTTGTTTACTCATGATGATAGATCTCGCTATTTTTATATCCTTAACATATTTCCGTTCTCATTAAAGGGTGATGCTAAGACTTGGTATAATTCTCTTGCTCCTGGTCGTGTGCATAGTCCCCAGGATATGATTTATTACTTCTCTGCTAAATATTTCCCTGCACATAAGAAACAAGCTGCCTTGCGGGAAATATATAACTTTGTGCAAATCAAAGAAGAGAGTCTCCCACAAGCTTGGGGAGGCTTCTCCGGTTACTTAATGCTTTGCCTGATCATCCTCTTAAGAAAAATGAAATACTCGATATCTTTTATAATGGACTAACCGATGCTTCCAAGGACTACTTGGATAGTTGTGCTGGTTGTGTTTTCAGGGAAAGAACAGTCGATGAAGCTGAATTACTATAGAATAATATGTTGACTAACGAAAATAATTGGACTCTTCCCGAGCCAATTCCTGAGGAAATTCCTGAACCAATTGAGCCAACTCATGAACCTATTCCTAAACCCACTCCAAAGAAGAGAGGTGTTTTATTTCTCAGTCCTGAAGATATGCAAGAGGCAAAGAAATCAATGAAAGAAAAAGGTATTAACGCTGAAGATGTTAAGAATTTACCACCTATTGAAGAAATACATGGTCTTAATATACCGCCTGATGAAGAAACACATTATCTTGATAACCCGACACAGGTAGTAAAGGTAAATTCTCTCTATAGATATGATAAAGTTGAAATCCCCTCTACTAAATTTCATAGCCCATGCTTACATGAATTTGATGACTTTATAGCTAGACAAGAAAGTTTTAATGCTTATGTTGGTAGAGAGTTAAAGAATAATGCTTTCAATATAGGACGCGTAAGCGATAATATGGCTAAAGTTAAAGGTGAACTTAAACTCATTAGCAAATATGCTTCTATGGTTGCTACTCAAGCTGAGCAAGTACTCAAAGCTCAAAATGATTTGCTTGATGATTTAAATAATAAGAATGACTTTGCTATTAGAGTGGCTACTAGAACTGGTATAATGACTCAGGAACCTTTGTATCCTGAAGGCCACCCTAAGAGAATCGAGCAAGATTCTCAAAGAAATAATTTAGAGGCACCTAGTTCTTCTAAAAAGAAGAAAATGAAAAACGATAGAACTTTGCATGCTTCTAGTGAACCTACTGTAGACACACCTGATAATCCCAATGATATTTCTATTTCTGATGCTGAAACACAATCAGGTGATGAACATGAACCTAGTGATAATGTTAATGATAATGTTCATGTTGATGCTCAACCTAGTAAAAACAATGATGTAGAGATTGAACCTGCTGTTGATCTTGATAACCCACAATCAAAGAATCAATGTTATGATAAGAGAGATTTTGTTGCTAGGAAGCACGGTATAGAAAGAGAACCATGGGTTCAGAAACCCATGCCCTTTCCTCCTAAACCATCCAAGTCAAAGGATGATGAGGATTTTGAGCGCTTTGCTGAAATGATTAGACATATCTTCTTACGTATGCACTTAACTGATATGCTCAAAGTAAATCCTTATGCTAAGTATATGAAGGATATCATTACAAATAAAAGAAAGATACTGAAAGCTGAAATTTCCACCATGCTTGCTAATTATACGTTTAAGGGTGGAATACCAAAGAAACTTGGAGATCCGGGTGTACCAACTATACCATGCTCCATTAAAAGAAATTATGTTAGAACTGCTTTATGTGATCTCAGAGCCAGTGTTAGTGTTATGCCTCTCTCTTTATATCGTAGACTTGAATTGAATAAGTTGACACCTACTGAAATATCTTTGCAAATGGCTAATAAATCAATTGTTATACATGTCGGTATTTGTGAGGATATGCCTATTGTGGTTGCAAATGTCACTATCTTAATGGACTTTGTTATTCTTGATATTCCCGAGGACGATAGTATGTCGATTATCCTTGGTAGACCCTTTTTGAATACTGCAGGGGCTGTTATTGATTGCAACAAAGGCAATGTCACTTTTCATGTTAATGGTAATGAGCATACGGTACACTTTCCGAGGAAACAATCTCAAGTTCATAGCATCAATTCTATTGGAAAAGTTCCAACTATCATTATTGGAGGTTTCGAATTTCCTCTCCCAACCGTCAAGAAAAAGTATGATATTCTCATTGTTGGGGATTTTCATATCCCCGTTGAGGTAACTTAGTGTTATTTGAAATTTCTCCGGTTCCATGTTATTCGGAATGAGTTTGTTAACAAGACTTGATCAACCTTGTTAGTGGATTCATTTTGATGATCACGAGATGGATGAAACTAGAAGGCACAACCTTTTGTACCCTCTTTTTACTTTTTGTTATTTAGAATAAAAATAGCAAAAATAGTATTACCTGTCTGTTTTCTGAATTATCCGTGCATTAAAAAATATCCCGAAAATAAAAGTGCTCCAAATGCCCTGCAAATTTAGTATGATTTTTATGGAATATTTAAAGATTTTAGGCACTGAAAACACTGCAGGAGGGGCAAGCACCAGGCCACGAGAGTGGAGGGCGCGCCCACCCCCTGGGCATGCCCCCCTATCTCGTGGGCCCCTGGTGGCCCCCCTCTACTTATGCCAGCACCCACACACTTCATATTCTACCCAAAAAAATCCCCATCCAGCTCAAGTACGAGTTCTAGCTCTTTTTGCTGCGATTTTCGATCTCCTTGCTCAAAGCTCCATTCACAAAACTGCTTTGGGAGATTGTTGCTTGGGATGTGACTCCTCCATTGGTCCAATTAGTTTTTGTTCTAGTGCTTTATTCATTGCAAATTTTTGCTGCATAGGTGACCATGTTCTTGAGCTTGCATGTTGACTTTATGAGGTCCCAAGCAATTCCAATGCATGATATAGGATCTAGGCACTTGTAGGAGTAGTTGCTACCAATCTTATTTAGTTTTATTCACATTTATTTTGAAGTTACTAAAATTTCAGAAATTTTCAGAAAATGTTAAGGAAACTTTTGAGGGGCTCTTCTAGCCAAGGCTCTCAGGAAAAACAAGCTAAAGAGAAGGAAAAAGCCAAGTATAATCTTCCTCGCTTAGCGGAAGTACGGTCGTGTGAATGGTCATGCGATGATTTCTTGAAAGAAGCTGGAAATCATGAAGATTTTTATTCTTTGATCGAGAATGCAGGCCTCACTGGTTTCATCAACGACCGGATCGATCAGTATCTCTTACTCACCAATACTTTCGTGCAAAATTTTATTATTATCCTAAGTCACCGCCTTCAGTATCATTTCATTTATATGATGAATTCAGAGAAATGTCTTTACATAATTTTTGCGTGGTATGTAGGATACCCTACGAGGGAGAATTAGAGGAACCCCATCGTAAAGATGTGGATGGATTTGTTAACACTATAGCTGTAGAGGAGCCAAAGAAGGGTTCCGAGGCGAAAATCTCTAGCATACATTTTCTTGTTTTACGCTACTTTGCCATATTTGCTAGTAGATGCTTGATTGGTCATGGAAATAGTGGAAACTTTAGTGTTCCTGACATTATCATCCTTCAACATGCCTTGCTTGGAGATAATAGTTTTAGTATGGGTGCCGTCGTTGCTAAACGGCTAGGCCTGAATCATACAAAAGGCCCCATATTTGGAGGTATCTATGCTTCACGTCTTGCTAGAAATTTTCAGATTCCTATTAGGCACCATGAGAAAGAGGAGACAAAATTGCCTCCTCACATTTTAGATTACAAGAGCATGGTAGCCCACAAGTTTATCGTTGACAATGAAGAAAGGATGCTCTTGTACAACCTTAGATTTAATAAGAAACACAATGAGACTATTATTTTGCCTGCGCCTCTGTTGCTTGATTTGACTGCAGATAATTTTCTTGTTACACCTGAAGTGATGTACACTCATCGAGCCCAAGCTTTCACTCCAGAACCTGAACCTGAGCCGGAACCTGAACTGGACCCTTATCGTGCATCATCTTTCCAGTGGGATCCGGAGATGACCAGCCAGTGGTATCTTGATTACCCCTCCCAGTACACCGGGGAGAGTAGCAGCAGTCCTTGGTACTAGACCAACTTAGGCCAAAAGCCTAAGCTTGGGGGAGTACGTATTTCTCACCGACTTTACATTCATGTTCACACACTAGTCGTCGGTGCTCATACTCTTTCATTGTATTATCCATGTTAGTTTAATTTTCTTTTTCTAGTTTTCTTCTTGTGTGTTTGATAAACCTTGAGAAAAACCAAAAAAATTAGTTAGTTTAATTTCTTTGCCTGTAGTAGACATTAAAATGAAAACCCAAAAAGATTTCTAGTTCTTCTTCTTACTTGTTGGGAGCTTTCCCGTGTAAATAGTTTTATTTTATTTCCTTTTCTTTGGGGGTCGAGAGTAGAAGACCATATTGAAAATGCTTAGTGGCTCTCATATGCATGATTGTTTATTTAATTTAGAGCCCATATTACCTGTCTTCTCTTTTGAGTTGAATGCTTGCAGATTCCAGCTTAGTCCAATGCACGTGCACTCTTATTATTATACACATCGTTCGGTCGTGCAAGTGAAAGGCAATAATGACGATATATGATGGACTTATTGAGATGAGAAAAGCTGGTATGAACTCGACCTCTCTTGTTTCTGTAAATATGATGAGTTCATCGTTTCTGATTCAGCTTATTATGAAGTAAACATATTTGCAATGACATTTAGAGATTATAGTTGCTTGTGCCATGCTTGATTAGCTATGAGTTATAATGGTTTAACTTGCGTGCCAACATGCTATTAGAATGATTATGATGTGGTATGATGGGATGGTATCCACCTTTGAATGAATTGAGTGACTCGACTTGGCACATGTTCATGCATGTAGTTGAAACAAATCAACATAGCCTTCATGATATTTATGTTCATGGTAGATTATATCCTACTCATGCTTGTACTTGGTGTAAATTAATTTTAATGCATGTTTATAACTATAGTCGCTCTCTCAGTTGGTCGCTTCCCAGTCTTTTGCTAGCCTTCACCTGTACTAAGCGGGAATACTGCTTATGCATCCAAACTCCTTAAACCCCAAAGTTGTTCCATATGAGTCCACCATACCTTCCTATATGCAGTATTTACCTGCCGTTCCAAGTAAATTTGTATGTGCCATACTCCAAACCTTCAAATGAAATTCTGTTTTGTATGCTCGAGCAGCTCATGTTTCAACTAGGGCTCCTATATCTTCCATGCTAGGTGGGTTATTCTCAAGAGGAGTGGACTCCGCTCCTCAATCACGAGAAAGGGCCGGTAACCGGGATGCCCAGTCCCATGATCT
Source organism: Triticum aestivum (assembly GCF_018294505.1). Classification (NCBI taxonomy): domain Eukaryota; kingdom Viridiplantae; phylum Streptophyta; class Magnoliopsida; order Poales; family Poaceae; genus Triticum; species Triticum aestivum. Next base: position 310,977,602 of record NC_057795.1, on the reverse strand, counting down.
AGAAAGATCAAAGCAAATCAAAATAATTAAACAAAACTCCCCCAGGGCTGTTGTTAGTTGGAGGCACTCGTTGTTTCGAGCAAGCCATGGATTGATGCTTGTTGGTGGTTGGGGGAGTATAAACCTTTACCATTCTGTTTGGGAACTGCCTATAATGCATGTAGTATGGAAGATACAGTCATCTCATAGTTGTTGCATTGACAGTGAAAGTATGCCGCTCAAAATGTTATTCAATCTCTATTTTAAAATCGAGCTCTGGCACCTCTACAAATCCCTGCTTCCCTCTGCGAAGGGCCTATCTATTTACTTTTATGTTGAGTCATCACCCTTCTTATTAAAAAGCACCCGCTGGAGAGCACACTGTCATTTGCATTCATTACTATTGGTTTATATTGGGTATGACTTGACTGGATCTCTTTTACCATTAATTACAATGTTTAGTCAGTCCTTGATCTTTAAAGGTGCTTTGCATTTATGTTTTGCGGTCTCAAAAAAGGCTAGCGAGATACCATTTTGTTATATCATGTTATGATTGTTTTGAGGAAGTGTTGTCATCCGAGTTTTATTATTATGGCTTGCTAGCTGATTATGCTATTGGTATGAGTAATTGTGAGACCTAAGTGTTATTGTGAGTATGGTTAGTTCATCATATTTGCTGAAACCTGAATGATGGCTTTGCATGTTTACAACAACAAGAGCAAACAGAGTTTGTAGAAGTTTTTCTTTATCACTTTCAGTTTATCAATTGAATTGCTTGAGCACCAGCAAAGGTTTAAGCTTGGGGGAGTTGACACGTCTCCAATGTATCTACTTTTCCAAACACTTTCGCCCTTGTTTTGGACTCTAACTTGCATGATTTGAATGAAACTAACCCGGACTGACGCTGCTTTCAGCAGAACTGCCATGATGTTGTTTTATGTGTAGAAAACAAAAGTTCTCGGAATGTCCTGAAAATCCACGGAGGCACTTTTTGGAAAATATAAAAAATACTAGTGAAAGAATCAAGACCAGGGGGCCCACACCCTGTCCACGAGGGTGGGGGCGCGCCCCCTCCCCCTAGGCGCGCCCCCTGTCTCGTGGGCCCCTTGGACCTCCACCGACCTCAACTCCAACTCCATATATTCACGTTCGGGGAGAAAAAAATCAGACAGAAAGTTTCATCGCGTTTTACTATACGGAGCCGCCGCCAAGCCCTAATCTCTCTCGGGAGGGCTGGTCTGGAGTCCGTTCGGGGCTCCGGAGAGGGGGATTCATCGCCGTCGTCATCATCAACCATCCTCCATCACCAATTTCATGATGCTCATCGCCGTGCGTGAGTAATTCCATCGTAGGTTTGCTGGACGGTGATGGGTTGGATGAGATTTACCATGTAATCAAGTTAGTTTTGTTAGGGTTTGATCCCTAGTATCCACTATGTTCTGAGATTGACGTTGCTATGAATTTGCTATGCTTAATGCTTGTCACTAGGGCCCGAGTGCCATGATTTCAGATCTGAACCTATTATGTTTTCATGAATATATGTGTGTTCTTGATCCTATCTTGCAAGTCTATAGTCACCTATTATGTGTTATGATTCGACAACCCCGAAGTGACAATAATCGGGATACTTCTCGGTGATGACCATAGTTTGAGGAGTTCATGTATTCACTATGTGCTAATGCTTTATTCCGGTTCTCTATTAAAAGGAGGCCTTAATATCCCTTAGTTTCCGCTAGGACCCCGCTGCCACGGGAGGGTAGGACAAAAGATGTCATGCAAGTTCTTTTCCATAAGCACATATGACTATTTACGGAATACATGCCTACATTACATTGATGAACTGGAGCTAGTTCTGTGTCACTCTATGTTATAACTATTACATGAGGAATCGCATCCGGCATAATTATCCATCATTGATCCATTGCCTACGAGCTTTTCACATATTGTTCTTCGCTTATTTACTTTTCCGTTGCTACTGTTACAACTACTACAAAACCCAAAAACATTACTTTTTCTACCATTACCTTTATTATCATACTATTTTGCTACTAAATACTTTGCTGTAGATACTAAGTTATCCAGGTGTGGTTGAATTGACAACTCAACTGCTAACACTCAAGAATATTCTTTGGCTCCCCTTGTGTCGAATCAATAAATTCGGGTTGAATACTTTACCCTCGAAAGTTGTTGCGATCCCCTACACTTGTGGGTTATCAATCATCATCACCTAATAAGTCATCTTCATCACTATTGAAATCAACATACTCGGGGTGTGATACCTTTGGGCCTTTAGCCATGAATCATCTTCCAAGTCCTTCATTTTGTGAGTCAAATATGTCGTAGGAGTTGGTTGACACAAGTGCTAGACCGGCAACACCTTCCTCTTGAGTATATTCGGAGTCGGAGTGATAGCTTCTCTCGGAGTGATTGTCGGAGTCGGAGCCGGATACCCATTCACCAACATGAGCTTGATGTCTTTGTTTTGTGTAGCTCCTTGATGACTTGTCCTTCCTTTCCGAATCCTTGCTTCTCTGGGATGTTCTTCGTTCATAACGATCATCTCTACTCCTTCTTTCTCCTGATGGTGATTCTTCTCTTCTACTTCTTCTTTTTGGAGAATCTTCTCTTCTTTTGTAGGGAGTCGTACACTCATTGGAGTAGTGTCCGGGTCTTCCACAATTGTAGCAGTTACACTCACGACTAGAAGATCTTTTGTCATTGTAGGACCTTGACTTGGAACTTCTTTCCTTGCTTCTATTCTTGTAGAATTTGTTGAAGTTCTTCACCATTAGGCTCAATTCTTCATTGAAGGTTTGTTTCTCACTTGATGATGTGGGAGCTTCACATGAGGCTTTGTAAGCACCACTTGACTTGTTGTGGAGCTCCTCCTTATCCTTGAGTGACATCTCATGAGCAACAATTCTTCCAATGACTTCTGTTGGCTTGAGATCTTTGTAATTGGGCATCATTAGGATCAAAGTGCACACGATATCATATTTTCCATCCAAGGCTCTTAGGATCCTCTTGATGATGAATTTGTCAGTCATCTCTTCACTTCCTAAGCCGGCAATCTCATTTGTGATGAGAGCGAGCCTAGAGTACATCTTGGTGACGCCTTCACCATCCTTCATTTTGAACTTGTCAAGTTGACTTTGAAGCACATCCAATTTGGATTCCTTGATGGAGTCGGTACCTTCGTGCATGTCAATCAAAGTATCCCAAATTTCCTTTTCATTCAGCTGATTTTGTTGAATTCTTCGGGGCACAATCCGTTGAAGAGGATATCACAAGCTTGAGCGTTGTATTGCAGAATCTTCAACTCTTCCACGGTAGCTTCACGGTTCGGTTCTCTCCCATCAAAGAATTCACCTTGCAAGCCAATACACACAATAACCCAAACGGCGGGGTTATGTCCAAGAATATGCATTTTCATCTTATGCTTCCAACTAGTAAAATTAGTACCACGAAGTAAGGACCTCTACGGTCATAATTTCCCTCGCTAGACGCCATACTCTCCTAGGTTGTGAAACCAAGGCTATGACCACCAAAATCTATGGAAATCAAAGCAAATGGAGACCAAAGCTCTGATACCACTTGTAGGATCGAAAGTATGTCTAGAGGGGGGGTGATTAGACTACTTGACTAAATAAAAATCTAGCCTTTTCCCAATTTTAGTTCTTGACAGATTTTAGCAACTTAGCACAAGTCAAGCAATCAACCTACACATGCAATTCTAAGAGTATAGCAGTGGAATGTAAAACAATTGCATATGAAGGTAAAGGGAGGAGTTTGAGGGAGCAAACGCAATGTTGACACAGAGATTTTTTAGCCGTGGTTCCGATAGGTGGTGCTATCGTACATCCACGTTGATGGAGACTTCAACCCACGAAGGGTAATGGTTGCACGAGTCCACAGAGGGCTCCACCCACGAAGGGTCCACGAAGAAGCAACCTTGTCTATCCCACCACGGCCGTCGCCCACGAAGGACTTGCCTCACTAGGGGTAGATCTTCACGAAGTAGGCGATCTCCTTGCCCTTACAAACTCCTTGGTTCAACTCCACAATCTTGTCGGAGGCTCCCAAGTGACACCTAGCCAATCTAGGAGACACCACTCTCCAAGAAGTAACAAATGGTGTGTTGATGATGAACTCCTTGCTCTTGTGCTTCAAATGATAGTCTCCCCAACACTCAACTCTCTCTCACAGGATTTGGATTTGGTGGAAAGAAGATTTGAGTGGAAAGCAACTTGGGGAAGGCTAGAGATCAAGATTTATGTGGTAAGAATGGAAGATCTTGACCTCAACACAAGTGTAGGTGGTTCTCTCTCAGAAAATGTATGCTGGAAGTGTAGGTACGTTCTGATGGCTCTCTTCACGAGTGAAGAGTGGGTGGAGGGTAAATATAGCCTCCACACAAAATCTAACCGTTACACACAACTTACCAAACTCGGTGGGACCAAATCGTGAAACTCGGTCGGACCGATTTAGGAAATAATGTGACCGTTAGGATTTTCGATGGGACCGACATGTCATGTCGGTGGGACCAATATGGTTAGAGTTAGGGCATAACGTAATCTCGGTGGGACCGATTACACAAACTCGGTGAGACCGATTTTGGTAATGGACACACAGAGGGTTGGTCAGGCAAACTCGGTGGGACCGATTCGCTCATCTCGGTTAGACCAAAATGTTATGAAGGGGAAACAGGGAGTATGCATTGAAATCTCGGTGGGACCAACCGCTCATCTCAGTGTGACTGAAACTTTACAAAGGGAAATAGAGAGATTGCAATCCCATCTCGGTGAGACCGAGATCCCTATCGGTGAGACCGAAAAGACTAGGGTTTGTGGCAGTGGCTATGACATCTGAACTCGGTGGCGTCGGATAGATGATTTTGGTGGGGCCGAGTTTGACTTTTGGTTTGGGTCATATGTGGATGTGAGAAAGTTGTTGAGGGCTTTGGAGCATATCACTAAGCATTTTGAGCAAGAACCTCATTAAGCAACACCTCATCCCTCCTTGATAGTATTGGCTTTTCCTATAGACTCAATGTGGTTTTGGATCACTAAAAATAGATAATGTAGAGTCTTGTGCTTTGAGCTTGAGCCAATCCTTTTGTCCTTAGCATTTTGGGGAACCACTTTTCTCATCCATGCCATGCCAATCATTGAGCTTTCCTGAAATATTTATCTTGAAATAGCATTAGCTCAATGAGCTATATGTTGTTAGGAATTACCAAAACCACCCAGGGATAGTTGCACTTTCAAATAGATCTTGTCTACATCATGTCATCGTTCTTATTGCATTACTCCGCTTCTCCATGAACTTAATACACTAGATGCATGATAGATAGTGGTCGATGTGTGGAGTAAGAGTAGTAGATGCAGCATCGTTTCGGTCTACTAATGTTGGACGTGATGGCTATATATTGATCATTGCCTTGGACATCGTCATAATTATTTGTTCTTCTATCAATTTCCCAACAATAATTTGTTTACCCACCGTGTGCTATTTTCTCGAGAGAAACCTCTAGGGAAATCTACGGCCCCCGGGTCTATCTTTTATCATATTTGCTTTCCGATCTATCCTTTGCCGTATTTATTTTCAGATCTATTATTCCAAAAACCCAAAAATAACTTGCTGCACTTTTTCTTTACTTATTTTATTTTGTGTTTTATTCAGATCTATTTATCCAAACTCATACAAATTAATCTATCTTTTTACCGAGGAGGGATTGACAGCCCCTCTTACGCGTTGGGTTGCGAGGATTTGTTCTTTGTGTGCAGGTACCGTTTACATAGTGTTGCTTGGTTCTCCTACTGGATTGATACCTTGGTTTCATAACTGAGGGAAATACCTACCGTAGTTGTACTGCATCATCCCTTCCTCTTTGGGGAAATACCGACGCATATTCTAGTCACATCAAAAGGAATTTCCGGCGTCATTGCCGGGAGACATCATAAACATCTACCAGGTTCCTAATCACAAATAGCATCTCCTTGCAATTTACATTATTTGACATTTGCCTCTCGTTTTCATCTCCCCCACTTCACAAGAATTTTCCTTTTATTTGTCGTCTTTTTCGTTCACCTTTTTCCCGTCAGATCTATTTTTTTGTCTGCCATCTTGCTTGCCTACTTTGTCGTTATGGCTAGTTCTTCCTCTATTCCGTGTACCCCGAGAATGAGGTTCTTAATAAAGGGGAGGGGAGAATATAAATGACTCTTGGTATATAATTTGCAATGCTCATAATAGATCTATTCATAAGCAATCTACCATTGTTCTTCTTCGCAGTTTTTATGTGAGCATCACCACTTGGTATAGGTTCATCCTTGATACGATTACCGGTGGGAACTTCTTGATGTGTCCATCTTTGGATGCTTTTAATGCTATGGGAGATCTAGTGGGTGCACCACCTATCATTATTAATGAAACGGTCCTAACTCTTGAGCATGTTATGCAAAGATTAGATGCTATTGAAAAGAAAATGATCACCGAAGAACAAATTGAAATTTTGGATAAAAGGATGCATAAACTTGCTAATAAAATTGGGTCAAAAGCGGGAGATGTTTTTAAATTACTAAGGGAAAAGGAAATCGTAATTAACAAAAGAGTAGAGGAAATCCCTTCTCGGATTGATAAGTTGGAAGAAATTTTTAGTAACCTAAGCTCGGCCTTTCCTTCTGTTAAAACTATTGAAAAAACTCCCATAAAAATTTGCAAGTCTACACAAGTTACTAAGAACAAGGGTGCTACTTCTAATAGCAACAAGGAAGATCTTAAAATGATTAGTATTCACCCTAATTTTGTTGAAGTAGCAAAAGATCCTACTTGCAAGAATGAATTCTTCAATCTTATTCCTAGAAGTATTGTTATTGAAAGTATGCATGTTAAGTCTCTGAAGAATTCTAGTTGTGTGATTGATGAGTTGGAAACCAAAGATGACAACACTTGAATCTATGCATTATGCCTATAGCTAGGGGCATAAAACGATAGCTCTTGTTGGGAGGCAACCCAATGGATAAAATTTATTTTTGCCTTTTTCTTTCTGTTCTTGAGTGTTCATACAATTATGCTGCTGTTATGATTGTGTTTTTTATGTTTTAGTTAGTGTTTGTGCCAAGTAAAGCCTTAGGGATCATGTTTGGTGATAGTTGATTTGATCTTGTTGAAAAACAGAAACTTCTGCGTCCAGTAGCAGAATTTTGTAAAATCACAGAAGCGACGAAAAATTCTGAATTTTTTTACACAAGATTGATATGAAAATTTCCAACGATTTCCTAATGTTTTAGAACTTTTGGAGTTATAGAAGTATGGTTAGAGTTCAGATTACTACAGGTTGTTCTGTTTTTGTTGCATTGGTTGCTTATTTTGATGAATCTATGGCTTGTATTGGAGGGTATAAGCCATGGAAAAGTTGGAATACAGTAGATATAATGCAATAATAAAATATTAATGGGTTTGCAATAGTACTTAGAGTGGTGATTTGCTTTATTACTAACGGATCTCACGAAGGTTTTGTTAAGTTTTGTGTGATTGACGTTTTCAAGTTTTGGGTGATGTCGTGGGAAACCACGGCCACCTATGGGGCCATGAGCCCCTTTTTGGTTCGGCGGGGGGATAGGCGCATTGCACAAAGAGCGGAGAAGCGTAGCACAGTGCGGCAGAGATCACACGGGCAGTTTTACCCAGGTTCGGGCCGTCGTGAGGCGTAAAACCCTACTCCTGCTTTGGTGGATTGATGGTGGAAATATGGTTGCAAACGTAGTGCACTTGCCCGACAAGGTTGCCTCAAGGCGAGAGTGGCTACGCTCGTATGAATGTGTGAGGGTCCGAATCAGCCAACCCTTTCTATGGTCGCCATGGGCCTCCTTTTATAGATTAAGGGGTCACCACAGTGGCAAATCAGTCTTTACACACTGATTAGATAGCAAACAGTGCTATCACACCTAACTCTGCAGGCTGACAGAGCACATTAAATGTGTCGTCTAGTGTCACATCACAGCGTGCCGGGCAAGGGTTTGCCAGCTTTGCACCTGCTTGTTTGACACGTCTTAGGACATGTGTCGTATGGAGGCGTTTGCTATAGGAAGTGGCTGCCATGTGGCAAGAAACAGCCACTTAGTCACTTAGGGGCTTGACACCGCACTGATTGACGACTTGCGTTGCTTGTGAGGTGGAGCGGTGGTGTGGCTTGCCTCCTCAAGCCTCGGCAAGCCTGCCGAGATGATCTGAAAGCTTGCTTCCGGGGTAAACCCAACCTTGCCAGGCTCGCCCGACAAGGGAGGTTCTTTGTTTAGTGATATCTTGCTCCTTTGGCTCATCTTGGTCTCCCTGATCTGCACTTGAATCCTTCAAAGGAATTGATCCCTCATGCTTGGGTTGATCTTGGTGATGTAATCTTGTCTTTGGGCCTATGCACAATCCGGACAACGGACCCAGGGTTTGTTGCACCGACAAGAGCCCCCGGGCCTGGCACGAACACGCCGCTGGGCATCATCGGGGTAGGTCCAACCAGTGCACGGGTAGGAATGCAGGGGTGGCTCCATCCTTTGAGATCTTCTTTGCTTCTTCATTATCCCAAACTTGGGTCAGTTTCTAGTTCTCCTGCATGTCGTGCAATGCCAATCAAGGTGGGGCCATTCTTGTAATGGCCCGTGAATGACTTTAACGCATGGGCGGGTAACTGCCAATTCACTCTTCCCACCACGCCCTTATCCTAAGCCACGTATGTTGCATGCATTGTGTGGGGTAGGTAATGGAGGCGCATGGTGCGGGAGAGCATCAAGGCATTGGCCCAGTCTTCGTGGATTGGTGGAGGAGGACGGCGGTTACCCGCCGGGGAATCAGCCCCGAGCTCGCCTATAAAAGGAGGAGCGGGGGAGAAGTAGAGGCATTCATCCACATTCCTCTCTTCCTCCATTTTCTGCTTTCTCCTGGGTATGCTGAAAGGGAGAGCCCAGGGACAAGCCCCAGGCCCTAGCTCATAGCTGATGATGTCAAATGCTCGTGTCGATGTTTGGGGAGTGAGTCTGGTCTAGGCCCAGAGGTGGCGCGGTAGGCGAGCCATTCGTGGCGCGGGAGATTTCAAGCTTTCCCATTTTGGTGAAGTGCTTGCTTCCTATGCCTTGGCCATCCATCTGGCGGGGAGCGTGGTACCCCATTTGCAGCTTGTCGGCCTGGCGACCAGGTTCTCAGAGTATTCGGCGCCCGTCTGGGGCGCAGGGCTCGGGGTCGTTGGTAATCCCAGCACTGCCCCTTCCTTTGGAACCGGGGTTGACATCAAAGAGGAGGGCGCCTTCCTGCCCGCCAAAGTGGGGAGCGACGCACCTCGAGCGCCCTGGCCATTGCGGTCGCCTGCCGTCTCCTCGGGGGAGGTGCCGGACTGAGAGGTCGGCATCCTCCTCGAGCGGTGTTGATGAAGAGGAAGCTAGGGAAGACGGAGAAGGCAGGAGGCAGGCCGTCAGGTCAGAGTATGATGGCACCGACATGTTCGTCTCGTACTGGCGACCTGCCGCCTCGTCTTTCCTTTCTTCCCCTCCCCTCTCTGGCACCATCATCATCGGCCTCCCGGTCACCATGGAGGGGCCGCTCTCTTGGTGCCTTCGCCTCCTCCAGCAGTCTTCCAGCTGAGCTCCGCCGACCCTCCCTGCCGGTGCTCGCGTTGGGGCTTCTAACTAGTCCCGGAGGTGGTGACTAAGGTACCGCCGAGCTGCTCCTTCCGCCCTCCTCCTTTGCAGCCTCGAAACTCCCGATCTTGTCAGGCTGCACTTGGCAGGCCATGACGGGACCGGGATGGCTTCCTGCTTGGGCACTGCTCCTGTCCCCTTCTCTTCCCACCGCACTACCTGGGATCAGAGGAACAGGGAGAGGAGTTTACGGGGCACTTATCTTTTTTCAATCTTAAATCTGTAGGCACTTGCCAAATTTTAGTTCAAATAATGTAATCTCTTGAATCCATGTTTGTGTTCTGTAAGGTCTGTACTTGTTTGATCAGCATATTAATGAAAAGGATAAACCTTGCCGGGGACTCGTGCGTGTATATGTCCATGCAGAGGGGGAATGCCTCTAAATTTTTAAGTAAACTAGCTCCCCCGGCAGGCTATCCTGCCGGTACCCTATGTTTTGTTGCCGGGGAGTTAAGCCTATTGGGCACAAACCGTAAAGAGGGGCCAGCCCCCCGCCAGTCCTTTTCCACCAAAGGCCACTGCGAACACCCTGACCAAAGCAACGTTCGAGTCGAAGGGTGGGAGCACCTAAGTTTCAAAGGGTAGCAGGGTTTTCTCGTGCACAAGACCTCACTTACAGAACACGTATGGATAAAAATAAGAACTTATCTGTTTGGCTTGCCGGAGACCACAGTGTTGGCTTGTCTTCTCATCTCCTCTTGGGGACTGAATCTACGGCAGGAGCCTGCAGTTTATGCAGATGAAAATGATGCCAAATGCGATCTTATCTACATGAACATGTGATGCTCATGATATGCTTATGCATGCATGCAACTTGTCGGGGGGGGCAGCGCTTTGTTTTTTCTCTGTTGCTCAAGTCTGCGCCTGGCTTTGTACAAGGGGTTACATGCAACTGAGGCAAGGCCTGTACAAAAGGGTGGCTGTCGGGCAGGGCCCGACAGCCGCGCCTTACGGGTAGAACTTGCGGAGATGCTCAATATTCCATGAGTTTTGCAATTGAATGCCATCTCCGATCTCCAGATGGACTGCGCCGGGTCTAGTGACCCATACTACCTGGTAAGGGCCTTCCCACATTGGCATCAACTTGTTTGTACCCTTGGCAGACTGAACGCGCCTAAGGACAAGGTCGCGTTCCTCAAAACACCGGGCATGAACCCTGCGGTTGTGATAGCGACACAGAGCTTGCTGGTAGCGTGCAGCACACGTAGCAGCCTGGAGACGGTTCTCCTCGAGAAGCACAACATCGTCACGCCAGTGTTGTTCCTGTGCTACTTCATCATAGGACAAGTACTTGAGGTGACCCGTAAATGAGTCCCGTGGGGACAACTGCTTCTGCCCCATAGACTAGGGATAAGGGAGTCTTCCCGGTAGCTCGATTTGGTGTCGTTCTGAGGGACCAAATAACCATCGGAAGCTCATCAATCCATCGCCTGCCACACTTCGGCATCTTATCAAATGTTCTTGTCTTGAATCCTCATAGCACTTCAGCGTTCGCCCTCTCAGCTTGCCCATTGCTTCTGGGATGTGCAACAGAGGCAAATGAGATCTTGCTTCTGAGGGCATGAACATATTTCATGAAGGCGCGGCTCGTGAACTGGGTGCTGTTGTCGGTGATGATCCGAGCACGGACCCAGAAGGGGCACACCAATCCTTTCAAGAACTTGGTAGCTAACTGAGCAGTCACATTCCTCACGGCATCTACTTCCGGCCACTTTGTAAACTTGTCGATTGCAACAAACAAGAATTAAAAGCCCCCGACAGCTCGGGGGAAAGGGCCGAGGATATCGAGCCCCTAGAACGAAAACGGCCATGACAAAGGGATTGTCTAAAGAGCTTGGGCAGGCAGATGGATATTCTTGGAATGGAACTGGCAGGCTTCACACTTGGTGACTAGCTCGACCGCATCTTGGAGGGCTGTGGGCCAATAGAATCCTTGCCAGAATGCTTTCCCAACCAAAGCCCTCGATCCAATGTGGAAGCCACACAAGCCTTTGTGTATTTCTGCCAGCAGTTCCTTTCCTCCTTCTCGGCAAATGCACTTCAATTTCACACCGTTGGGCCTTCTTCTGTATAGTGTGTCATCGACAAACTGATACATATTGGCCCTTCGGGCTACTCTTTTCGGTTCTTCTTGCTCTTCGAGAAGTTCTCCGGTTTGGAGGAAGTGGACTATGTTCCTTGCCCAAGTTGGAGCCTGGGGCTCGGCAACGAGGACTAGTGGTACCTCCTCATTCATGGGGTCGCATCCTCTACTGCGGGGACTGGAGGCCCGGCAGGAGGGTGCAGCCCGGCAAATGAAGGGGAGTTATTTTCGGCAGGGTCCCTTCTAGGAGCCCCGAGAGGCTCTACCGGGAGAGGCTTACCGGAGTCCAATTTCCTCCTCTTTCGTGCCATTGTTGTCGGGGATATGGAGGACCGAGTGAGATGAAGAACAAAAGTTCCTGGTTCCACAGGAAGCTTCTGCGCAACGCACTTTGACAGATGATCAGCAATGCTGTTTTCCGCACGGGGTACGTGCTCTGTTTGCAATCCGCCAAAGTGCTCCTCCAATCTTCGCACTTCCTCGATGTATGCCTCCATCAATGGACTTTGGTAATCCTTGTTGACTTGTCTCACCACAAGTTGTGAATCTCCTCGAATGATCAGCTTCTTGATCCCTAATTCTATGGCAGTTTTGAGCCCGGCAAGGAGCCCTTCATACTCCGTTGTATTGTTGGTCGCCTTCTCCCGGGGAAAATGCATCTGGACGACGTACTTCAGGTGCTCCCTAGTGGGAGCAACGAGAAGCACGCCAGCTCCTCCAGCACCTCTTCATCAGTGGTAGGCGTCCATTCTGCAATAAACTCTACCAACGCCTGCTCTAAATTGTTGATGTGCTCTCAAACTTCAGGCCAGAGCTGGATAATTCCAATGCCCATTCCACTATTCTGCCGGTAGCCTCTGGGTTTTGGAGTATACTTTGCAACGGGAAGCGGGTGACAACCGTGATCTCATGGGCTTAGAAGTAGTGGAGCAGTTTCCTTGAGGCCATGACAAGGCCAAAATCAATTTTTGCACGCCAGAATACCTGGGTCTAGCCTCCTGCAACCGGGAGCTGATGAAGTATACTGGGCGCTGCACCACCTTCTTCCTTGCCACGTCCTTGGGGTTGCCTCCACTGTTGTGCTCCTCTTTGTCCTGATCCACATCTGGCCTTGTCGAGTTGTTCTCTCTCTCTCTCTCTCTCTCTCTCTCTCTCTCTCTCTCTCTCTCTCTCTCTCTCTCTCTCTTACCTGGACGAGTCACTTGTTGGGGCTGCTGTCTCATCCACTTCCCGCTGGGCAACTAAAGCTGCGCTAACCACTTGATTAGTCGCTGCCAGATATAGCAGCAACGGCTCTTGCGGTTTGGGTGCAACCAAAGTGGACACAGAGGATAAGTAGGTCTTCAAATCTTGCAGCACTGCGTTTGATTCCGGGGTCCACTTCATGGGTCCTGCCTTCTTCAAAATCTTAAAGAACGGCAAGGCGCGCTCGGTAGACTTGGAGATGAACCTGCTAAGCGCGGCAACGCATCCTGTCAGACGCCTCACATCCTTAACTGTCTTGCGTGCCTGCATCTGGTCGATGGCCTTGATCTTATCTGGGTTGGCCTCGATCCCACGGTGGGACACAAAGAAACCAAGTAGCTTGTCGGAGGGAACACCAAACACACACTTCTCCAGGTTCAGCTTCAAGTTGATCTTACGCAGATTAGCAAATGTCTCTTCTAAAACCTGGATGAGGGTTGATCTGTCCTTGGTCTTGACCACAATATCATCCATATAAGCTTCAATGCTCCTGTGCAACTGTGGTTCAAAACCAACCTGGACTGCTCTTGCAAAGGTGGACCCGACACTCTTCAACCCGAAAGGCATGCGCACGAAGCAATATGTGCCACATGGGGTGATGAATGAGATCTTTTCTTCATCTTCCTTGGATTGATGGTATCCAGAGTATGCATCCAGGAAGGAGAGCAAATCACACCCAGAAGTGGAATCCACAATCTGGTCGATGCGCGGCAAGGGGAATGGGTCCTTCGGGCCTGCCTTGTTCAGATCCGTGAAATCTATGCAAAGCCTCCATTTCCCATTAGCCTTGCGCACAACCACTGGGTTTGCTAACCATGTTGGATGTAGCACTCCTCTGACCAAACCAGCTGCCTCAAGTTTCTTGATCTCCTCGGTAAAGAACTGTTGTCGCTCCAAGGCCTGCTTCCGAACTTTCTGCTAGACGGGTTGGGCATGTGGGCAGACAACAAGGTCGTGCTCGATTACCTCCCTAAGAACACTGAGGATATCAGATGGTTGCCAGGCAAAAACATCGATATTCGCCCACAGGAAGTCAACGAGCGCGCTTTCCTATTTGTCATCAAGGGTGGCACTGATAGTGAAAGTACCATTAGCGCCAGCCAGCCTTGTCGGGACCTTTTTAACTTGGGGTGCAGCAGCTTGAATTTCTTGCTGTTGGAACTCTCCGGCACGTCATCAATAGGTGTGGCGCACTCTGAAGAGGTACACTTCCCGGATTCCTTCCCGGTGCCCCTACTAGCCTTCTTCTTTCCTTCACTTCCCTTGGCGGGAACTATGGCCTCAGCGGCCTTTGCCGCAACCGCGTATCGGTACATCTTATCCACGCAAATAACTGTGTCTTTCTTGTCTGACGGAATGGAAATGACACCCATCGGCCCCGACATCTTCAAGGTGTCGTAGGCATAGTGGGATGCCACCATGAACTTGGCTAGGGCCAGAAGCCCAAGGATTCTGTTGTACGGCAGGGGGAGGTCGACCACATCAAACACAATCTTCTCAGTTCGGTAGTTCAACTCTCCTCCAAATGTCACTGCCAACGTGATCATTCCCTTAGGATGACTCCTGCCAGGATTGACTCCTTGAAATGTGCCAATGGCCTTAAGCTCTTCCCCTGCTATCTGGAGTTTGCTGATAACCTTTGGGAAATCGGATTCAACCCGGCCCCGCCGTCAACCAACATCTTTGTGACTTTGAGGTTGCGGATTGTTGGTGAGACCAACAACGGCAAGCACACTACCGCAGTGATGCGGTCGGGGTGATCCTCTTCATCAAAGATGATGGGCGTGCGTGACCACTTGAGCGGCTTCCGAGAATCTACCACTGGCTCCATGGCATTGACCTCACGTGCCCACTGCTTAAGTTGCCGGTCTCGTATTTAGGGATCTGGCAAACCTTGAGAGGTTCGAACTCTAGGGTGCATGCAGAGATCTCAACCTGCCCAGCCTGCCTACTCGCGATCCTCCTAGCCTAGTGCGTCGAGCTCAAAGAGACACAAAGACACAGAGATTTATACTGGTTCGGGCCACGATTGTGGTGTAATACCCTAATCTAGTGTGGTGTGGTGGATTGCCTTGAGGGGCTATGGATGAACTAGTACAAAGGATGAACAAGCCTCAGGAGATGAGGTGTTCTTGAGCTGGTGTGGTGTTTTACTTGTTCTGATTTCCGTCCCTCACTTGGTTCTCCCCCTCCTATGGTGGAGGCTCGTCCTATATATAGTGGCCTTGGTCCTCTTCCCAACTATGAGCGGGAAGGGATTCCACAATGGCGGGATTTGAAAGGGGACAAGTAGTACAGTCTATCCTGACAAAAGTAGTCTTCGCCTGCGAAAAGCCTCTGATCGTGACGCTGCAGTGGGCTCGGTGATGAACTCCGTCCTGCCGTCCTGGTGGTCTTGGTCTTGTTGCACCAGAATGGAAACCTTTGGCTGATTCCTTGGGACTCCGCGCCTGTGGCTTGCCTCCCTTGCACCAAAGAGGAAACCTGCACTCTGCACCTGCTTGGCGCCCGTCTGGCCTTGGTCGTCATGGCTCACTTCAGCTGAGCCTCATGAAGTAGCTGCATAGGACTCTCCGCCCCTCAGGAGCCCTCCTGAGGAGGCCAACTCCTTCAGGGGTCTTGGCATCATCCGCCATGCGAGGGTCTTGGGGTGTTGGTGTTGAAGCTGGGCCGTACCAGGTCGTCGATGAAGCCACGTGGTGGGCCATAGGCAGGCAGGGCTGGATACCCCCAAATCCAGGACGCCGACAGTAGCCCCGGGCCCAAGGCGCGCTCGGACTTGGCTTCCAGCCGAAGCCAAAGGGCAAGGGTGGAGCACCATGGGCCCTATCAGCCCGCGGCCTTGATGATGCGTGGCGACTGATTGGACGTGGGCGACTCCATTTCTCCATGCTGCCTTGGCAACTGCTCGACTTGACAACTGCATGATGTATGTAGAGAGGATCATCATTACTGGAAATCATGGGAGACCGATGATTTACCTTCTCCCGGCTATAAACATGTGAGCAGGTGAAGGCCCTGCCCATCTATCTTTCGTCTTGCTCCCGCCTGCTTCTTCTCCTGTCCACCTTGCTCCCATGGCGCCGATCAGGAGGTTCTATGCGGCAGAGAAGGGGAAGGCTCCTAGGGAGGGGCCAAACCCTCTCTCGCCAAAGAAACAGGCTCCACCTGCCTGACGATGCCGGCGCGGGGCGAGAGGTGGTCAGGCCTTGGCAATCGAGGCCTCCGCCTGGCTTCCCCCTCCCCCTATACGCCCGAGCATAAGGTGAAGGAGTGCGTCGTTGAGTGGCGCCTCGTGAAGATGGCAGGGCTGCCATTGCCCTACCGAACGCACCACAGACCCATGCCGAGGGTAGCTTGCATGAGTTCATGGTGTGGGCGGCAATGCCCCCCGACACTTGGATCCGACTCCCGCGGTTCTTCGCCAGCGAGCTGCCTCCGAGGGGACCAGTGGAGTTGTGGCTGCAGCATGCAGGGTGCGGCAGCCTAGCCATCGGAGCTGAGGTCGAGGTCGTGCCGCCTGGAGATGTCTTCAAGACGCGAGGATGGGGCGAGGTTGCCGGGCTTGCCGAGCGGAGGGAGCCCTAGCGATCCACTTCGAGTACAACAGTGCGGCCACCTTGTTCTTCAAGGTATTCAACGAGGAGGGTGAGCGGCTGGAATGCTGCCCTGAGGGAGACAGCTCGAGGGATAGCGCAATGGGCGCTGGTTACGCTGCTCCCCCTTTAGCGCTTCGTCCAGCAGCAGTGATGACTCTTGGGAATCCAGCAACTCTCTTGAGCCCAGTGATTCTTCAGAGTCGAGTGACGATAGCTACGTGCCCCCAAGCTCCCGCTGAGGTCGCAGCGCGGCTGCGGCTACCGCCCAGCGTTGCTAGCGATACCGTAGGGCCCTGTAGTTGTTTCTCCTGCGTGAGATGAAGATCAGCCCCCGTGGGGCTTGTAAGGATCGAATGTATTTAATAGTATCGCTATTTCTTTTGACTTTGTAATGGATGCGCGTATTCCAGTTCGGCTGAGTCCCTCCCTTTTCTCTCTCCTAGACAGTGCGGCACTCTACGCTCTATGTCAAGCAACAGAGGAGGCGGCCACGAGGGTGCCCAGCGCGCCCCCTACAGGTGGGCGCGCCCCCCACCCTCGTGGGCCCCTCGAGCGTCCACCGACCTACTTCTTCCTCCTATATATACCCACATACCCTTAAACCATCGGGGAGCACCACGAAAAACTATTTCCACCGCCGTAACCTTCTATATCCGCGAGATCCCATCTTAGAGCCTTCAACGACGCTCTGCCGGAGGGGGAATCGACCATGGAGGGCCTCTACATCATCTCCAAGTCCCTTTCGATGAGTTGTGAGTAGTTTACCATAGACCTCTGGGTCCATAGTTATTAGCTAGATGGCTTCTTCTCTCTCTTTGAATCTCAATACAAAGTTCTCCTCGATCTTCTTGGAGATCTATTCAATGTAACTCTTTTTGCAGTGTGTTTGTCGAGATCCGATGAATTGTGGGTTTATGATTAAGTATATCTATGAGAAATATTTGAATCTCCTCTGAATTCTTTTATGTGTGATTAAGGTATTTGCAAGTGTCTTCGAATTATCAGTTTGGTTTGGCCTACTAGATTGATGGTTCTTGCAATGGGAGAAGTGCTTAGCTTTGGGTTCAATCTTGCGGTGTCCTTTCCCAGTGACAGCGGGGGCAGCAAGGCACGTATTGTATTGTTGCCATCGAGGATAAAAAGATGGGGTTTATATCATATTGCATGAGTTTATCCCTCTACATCAAGTCATCTTTCTTAATGCGCTACACCGTTCTTTATGAACTTAATACTCTAGATGCATGCTCGATAGCGGTTGATGTGTGGAGTAATAGTAGTAGATGCAGGCAGGAGTCGGTCTACTTGTCACAGACGTGATGGCTATATACATGATCATGCCTAGATAATCTCATAATTATTCGCTTTTCTATCAATTGCTCTAAAGTAATTTGTTCACCCACCATAATACTTATGCTATCTTGAGAGAAGCCACTAGTGAAACCTATGGCCCCCGGGTTTATCTTTTATCATATAAGCTTTCAATCTACTTTTATTTGCATCTTTAGTTTTCCAATCTATATCACAAAATACCAAAAATATATTTATCTTATCATATTATCTCTATCAGATCTCACTTTCGCAAGTGGCCGTGAAGGGATTGACAACCCCTTTATTGCGTTGGTGCGAGGTTCTTATTTGTTTGTGAAGGTGCGTGGGACTTCTGAGGAGTCTCTTACTGGATTGATACCTTGGTTCTCAAAAACTGAGGGAAATACTTACGCTACTTTGCTGCATCACCCTTTCCTCTTCAAGGAAAACCAACGCAAGCTCAAGACATAGCAAGAAGGATTTCTGGCACTGTTGCCGGGGAGGTATTTGCTCAAGTCAAGACATACGAAGTACCCATCACAAACTCATCTCCCTCGCATTACATTATTTGCCATTTGCCTCTCATTTTCCTCTCCCCCAGTTCACCCTTGCCGTTTTATTCGCCCTTCTTCTGCTTTGATGTCTTACTTGGCTCATTTGCTCGTTTGGTTGGAATAGTTGTTTATTTATTGCTAAACAGAGAACCTAAGATCTATGGATCCTCTTTCTCTTGCCAATCTTTTTAAGAGGTCCAATTATGATGAACCAAATTCTAGTGATTTGAGTGCACTAGATTATCTTTATGAGGTTTTGCTTGAAATTCGTGAATGTGAAAATTGTGATGAACAAATTTATGAAGAGATTCATGATAGCTCCTTGAATAAAAAGCATGATTGCAATGATCTTATTTTAAATTCTCTTGATGTCTATTGTGCTAATAATATCCAAAACCCTAAGCTTGGGGATGCTAGTTTTGCTATGTCTACTACTTGTTGCAATGATCATGATTCGGGTGACTCTTCTTATGATCTTGAAAATTTCGTTAAACCCCATGATGAATATGAGATTGATAATAGTGTTTGCAATAATATTGAAAGTGGGTTTCGAAGAGTGTCAACTTCAGACCCCACATATTTGGAGAATGTTCAATCTTATGGTATTTTTGATAAAAGTGGGTTTGGAGAGGTCATGACTTTAGTTAATGTTAACCCCACTATTTTGGAAGAGTGTCAACTTTGCATACATATGGATCGTGTCAAGAATATGTTTTGTGATAGCTATATTATTGAATTTGCTTATGATCCTACATGTAACTATTATGAGAGAGGAAAATATGGTTGTAGAAATTTTTCTATTACTAAATTACCTCTTGTCATGTTGAGATTGCTATCGTCTCTTTCTTCTTCCTTGCATATGCTAGTTTTTGCTTGCCTTGCAAATTTGTTTGCTTATAATATGCCTATGCATAGGAAGTATGTTAGACTTAGATGTGTTTTTCACGTGTTTCACGATGCTCTCTTTGCGCTTCAATTCTTGTCTTTCATGTGAGCATCATTAAAATTATCAATGCCTAGCTAAAAGGCTTTAAAGAAAAGCACTTGTTGGGAGACAACCCAATATTTTTATTTGCTGTTATTCAATAAATATTTCATTCTAGCTTCTGTTTAGATGTGTTTTCATGTTTCAATTAGTGTTTGTGCCAAGTAGAACCTATAGGATAACCTATGGTGGTAGTTAATTTGATTCTGCTGAAAAACAGAAACTTTTCACACACGAAAATAATTTTAGTAATTCACAGAAACGTGATTTTGCGTTGATTCTTTTTTATGTAGATCAATATACAGATTTCCCAGGACTTCCTATTTTTTTAGGATTTTTATAGTTCCATAAGTATTCGAGAGTTACCGATTGCTACAGACTGTTCTGTTTTTGACAGATTCTGTTTTTCGTGTGTTGTTTGCTTATTTTGATGCATCTATGGCTAGTATTTGGGGGTATGAACCATAGAGAAGTTGGAATACAGTAGGTTTAACACCAATATAAATAAAGAATGAGTTCATTGCAGTACCTTATGCGGTTGTTTTTCTTTCTTGCACTAACGGAGCTTATGAGATTTCCTGTTGAGTTCTGTGTTGTGAAGTTTTCAAGTTTTGGGTAAAGATTTGATGGACTATGGAATAAGGAGTGGCAAGAGCCTAAGATTGGGGATTCCCATAGAACCCCAAGATATTCAAGGATAACCAAAAGCCTAGGCTTGGGGCATCCCCTCTTTCGTCTTCGTCTATCGGTAACTTTACTTGGAGCTATATTTTTATTCGCCACATGATATGTGTTTTGCTTGGAGTGTCTTGTATGATATTAGTCCTTGCTTTTTAGATTACCACAATCATACTTGCTGTACACACCTTTTGGGATAAACCCACATGATTTGGAATTTATTAGAATACTCTATGAGCTTCACTTATATCTTTTGAGCTAGATAGTGTTGCTCTAGTACTTCACTTATATCTTTTAGAGCACGGCGGTGGCTTTATTTTGTAGAAATTGTTGATATCACATGCTTCACTTATATTATTTTGAGAGTCTTTTAGAACAGCATGGTATTTGCTATGGTTATAAAATTGGTCCTAGAATGATGGGCATCCAAGTTGGGTATAATAAAAACTATCATAGGAAGTGAATTGGATGCTATGATCAATTTGATGCTTTATAATTGTTTTGAGATATAGAGGTGGTGATATTAGAGTCATGCTAGTTGGGTAATTGTGAATTTAAATAATACTTGTGTTGAAGTTGGCAAGTCCCGTAGCATGCACGTATGGTAACCATTGTGTAACAAATTTGAAACATGAGGTGCTCTTAGACTGTCATCCTTATGAGTGGCGGTCGGGGACGAGCGATGGTCTTTTCCTACCAATATATCCCCCTAGGAGCATGCGCGTAGTGCTTGTTTTTTTATGACTTGTAGATTTTTGCAATAAGTATATGAGTTCTTTATGACTAATGTTGAGTCCATGGATTATACGCACTCTTACCCTTCCATCATTGCTAGCCTCTTCGGTACCGTGCATTGCCCTTTCTCACCTTGAGAGTCGGTGCAAACTTCGCTGGTGCATCCAAACCCCGTGATACAATACGCTCTATCACACATAAACCTCCTTATATCTTCCTCAAAACAGCCACCATACCTACCTATTATGGCATTTCCATAGCCATTCAGAGATATATTGCCATGCAACTTTCCACCGTTTATCATGACATGCATCATCATTGTCATATTGCCATGCATGATCATGTAGTTGACATCGTATTTGTGGAAAAACCACCATGCATAAATTTACATAAATGTCACTCTTGATTCATTGCCCATCCCGGTACACCGCCGGAGGCATTCATATAGAGTCATATCTGATTCTAGTTTTGAGTTGTAATTCATGAGTTGTAAATAAATAGAAGTCTGATGATCATCATTATTAGAGCATTGTGCCCAAATAAAAAAAGGCCAAAAAGAAAAGAAAAAAGGCCAAGAAAAAAATAAAGGCCAGAAAAAAAGGCCCAAAAAAAGAGAAAAAAGAAAATAAAATAAAAAGGGGGCAATGTTACTATCCTTTTCCACACTTGTGCTTCAAAGTAGCACCATGTTCTTCATATAGAAAGTCTTTTATGTTGTCACTTTCATATACTAGTGGGAATTTTTCATTATAGAACTTGGCTTGTATATTCCTACGATGGGCTTCCTCAAAATGCCCTAGGTCTTCGTGAGCAAGCAAATTGGATGCACACCCACTAGTTTCTTTTGTTGAGCTTTCATACATTTATAGCTCTAGTGCATCCGTTGCATGGCAATCCCTACTCCTCATATTGACATCAATTGATGGGTATCTCCATAGCCCGTTGATTATCCTCGTCAATGTGAGACTTTCTCTTTTTTTGTCTTCTCCACACAACCTCCATCATCATATTCTATTCCACCCATAGTGCTATATCCATGGCTCACGCTCATGTATTGCGTGAAAATTGAAAAAAGTTTTAGATTACTAAAGTTTGAAACAATTGCTTGGCTTGTCATCGGGGGTGTGCAAGATGAGAGCATTTTTGTGTGACGAAAATGAAGCATGACCAAACTATATGATTTTGTAGGGATGAACTTTCTTTAGCCATGTTATTTTGAGAAGACATGATTGCTTAGTTAGTATGCTTGAAGTATTACTATTTCTTATGTCAATCTGAACTTTTGTTTTGAATCATTTGGATCTGAACATTCATGCCACAATAAAGAAAATTACATTGAGAATTATGCTAGGTAGCATTCCACATCAAAAATTCTGTTTTTATCATTTACCTACTCGAGGACGAGCAGGAATTAAGCTTGGGGATGCTTGATACGTCTCCAACGTATCTATAATTTTTTTATTGTTCCATGCTATTATATTACCCGTTTTGGATGTTTATGGGCTTTACTTTACACTTTCATATCATTTTTGGGACTAACCAACTAACCGGAGGCCCAGCCCGAATTGCTGTTTTTTTGTGCTTATTTCAGTATTTGGAAGGAAAGGAATATCAAACAGAGTCCAAACGGAATGAAACCTTCGGGAGCGGTCTTTTTGGAACAAACGTGATCCAGAGGACTTGGAGTGGACGTCAAGCAACAGAGGAGGCGGCCGCAAGGGTGCCCGGCGTGCCCCCACCCTCGTGGGCCCCTCGAGCATCCACCGACCTACTTCTTCCTCCTATATATACCCACGTACCCTTAAACCGTCGGGGAGCACCACGAAAAACTATTTCCACCACCGTAACCTTCTGTATCGGCGAGATCCCATCTTGGAGCCTTCGTCGATGCTCCACCGGAGGGGAAATCGACCACGGAGACTCCAAGGCCCTTCCGATGAGTTGTGAGTAGTTTACCACAGACCTTCGGGTCCATAGTTATTAGCTAGATGGCTTCGTCTCTCTCTTTGAATCTCAATACAAAGTTCTCCTTGATCTTCTTGGAGATCTATTCGGTGTAACTCTTTTTGCGGTGTGTTTGTCGAGATCTGATGAATTGTGGGTTTATGATCAAGTTTATCTATGAGAAATATTTGAATCTCCTCTAAATTCTTTTATGTGTGATTAAGTTATCTTTACAAGTCTCTTTGAATTATCAGTTTGGTTTGGCCTACTAGATTGATCTTTCTTGCAATGGGAGAAGTGCTTAGCTTTGGGTTCAATCTTGCGGTGTCCTTTCCCAGTGACAGCAGGGGAAGCAAGGCACGTATTGTATTGTTGCCATCGAGGATAAAAAGATGGGGTTTATATCATATTTCATGAGTTTATCCCTCTACATCATGTCATCTTTCTTAATGCGTTACTCCGTTCTTTATGAACTTAATACTCTAGATGCATGCTGGATAGCGGTCGATGTGTGGAGTAATAGTAGTAGATGCAGGCAGGAGTCGGTCTACTTGTCACAGACGTGATGCCTATATACATGATCATGCCTAGATAATCTCATAATTATTCGCTTTTCTATCAATTGCTCGACAGTAATTTGTTCACGCACCGTAATACTTATGCTATCTTGAGAGAAGCCACTAGTGAAACCTATGGCCCCGGGGTCTATCTTTTATCATATAAGCTTTCAATCTACTTTTATTTGCATCTTTACTTTTCCAATCTATATCACAAAACACCAAAAATATATTTATCTTATCATATTATCTCTATCAGATCTCACTTTCGCAAGTGGCCGTGAAGGGATTGACAACCCCTTTATTGCGTTGGTTGCGGGGTTCTTGTTTGTTTGTGTAGGTATCTGGGACTTCTGAGGAGCCTCCTACTGGATTGATACCTTGGTTCTCAAAAACTAAGGGAAAGACTTACGCTACTTTGCTGTATCACCCTTTCCTCTTCAAGGAAAACCAACGCAAGCTCAAGACGTAGCAATGACCCCTATGGCCTGTAGCTTATGGGTTTCCTGGACAATGAAGGCTTGCTTCTTGGTGGACTGGTGGCGAGCCTTCTACTTCATCGGCCGCACATTTGGGCATACCTTCAGGTGGTGCTCGATTATTCCCCTTGGGATCCCAGCCAAGTGTTTGGGTTCCCAACCGAATACATCCTTATTGGCTCGCAAGAAGTTGATCAATGCCTTCTCTGGACCCTGAGGGAGGCCAGCCCCTATGGTGAAGGTGGCGCTGGCCATCCCATCCTCGCAGATCGACACTTGCTTCGTTTTGGCTCGGTCTTCGGAGAACAACTGCTTCTTCTTGGCAGGTGCTGCTTCTGGGGCCTCCCGATCCTTCTTCTCGTTGGGTAGCGCGGTCGCGGCTGTCTTGAATGCAAGCTTGAGGGCCTGCAGCGCGCCTTTGGTGTCTCCCGCCACCGCGAGGACACCGTTGCTGCCAGGCATCTTCATGAGGTTGTACGCGGGGTGGGTCGCAGCCATAAACTGGGCCAAGGCTGGGTATCCCATAATAGCATTGTACGACAGGTCGATCTTGGCAATGTCGAAGTTGATGAGCTCGGTGCGGTAGTTGTCGCGGGTCCCGAAGGTGACGGGGAGACGGATCTGCCCCAGAGGCCTGGTGGAGCCGTCGCCGACCCCAGAGAAAGGCTTGGAGGGGCGTAGCCGGCTGGGCGGCACGTGGAGCAGGTCGAACGCCTCCGGGGAGAGCATGTGAGGCCGGCTCCGCCGTTGATGAGGGTCCTGGTGATCGCCACGTGGCAGATGGTGGGGGTGCAAAGCATCGGGAGCACGCCTGCTCCTGTCATGGCGGCGGGGTGATCCTCGAGGCCGAAGGCGAGGTCAGCTTGGGGCGCCGCCCAGCCCGGGGGAGCCCCCGAGCCCGCCTGAGTGTTGCCTGCCCATCGGTAGAACTGCTTGATGTGGCGGTCGGAGGGTGGCGCCTGCGAGCCACCTAGGAGAGTTGTGACGACCGGGGGCACCGGCGCCGCGTAGTGGGAGAGGAAGAGGCCGTGCAGCTCCTCCCATGAGGCCACGGAAGATGCCGGCAGGTTAAGCAGCCAGGCACATGGTGCGCCCACGAGGGCCATGGGGAACCAGTGGGCCTTCACCATGTCATCTCCGCCAACCACCCAAACTGCTTCCTCATATGCCTGAAGAAAGGGGGCTGGATCTACCGCGCCATCGTAGTGCGGGGGCATCTCCGGTCGGAACTTGGGCGGCCACTGCACCTGCCGCAGGGAGAGGGTGAAGCAGCGCAGCCCTGGCGCTTCTCTGGGAACGCGCGTCGACGGGGCCGACGGAGGGCGCCCGCCATGGGGGTCAGTGGCACGATCTAGAGGTCGAGGAAGAAGATTCTGACGCACCCCTAGCTGGCGCGCCAAATGTCGGATTTAGGGATCCGGCAACCCTTCAAAGGTTCGAACTCTGGGGTGCGTGCAGAGATCTCAACCTGTCCAGCCTGCCTACTTGCGATCCTCCTAGCCTAGCGCGTCGAGCTCAAAGAGACACAAAGACACAGAGATTTATACTGGTTCGGGCCACCGCTGTGGTGTAATACCCTAATCCAGTGTGGTGTGGTGGATTTCCTCGAGGGGCTATGGATGAACTAGTACAAAGGATGAACAAGCCTGAGGAGGTGAGGTGTTCTTGAGCTGGTGTGGTGTTCTACTTGTTACGATTTCCGTCCCTCACTTGGTTCTCCCCCTCCTATGGTGGAGGCTAGTCCTATATATAGTGGCCTTGGTCCTCTTCCCAAATATGAGCGGGAAGGGATTCCACAACGGCGGGATTTGAAAGGGGACAAGTAGTACAGTCTATCCTGATAAAAGTAGTCTTCGCCTGCGAAAAGCCTCTGGTCGTGACGCTGTGGTGAGCTCGGTGATGACCTCCGTCCTGGCGGTCTTGGTCTTGTTGCACTAGAATGGAAACCTTTGGCTGATTCCTTGGGACTCCGTGCATGTGGCTTGCCTCCCTTGCACCGAAGAGGAAACCTGCGCTCTGCACCCGCCTGGCGCCCGCCTGGCCTTGGTCATCATGGCTCACGTCAGCTGAGCCTCATGAGGTAGCTGCATAGAACTCTCCGCCCCTCAGGAGCCGTCCTGAGGAGGCCAACTCCTTCAGGGGTCTTGGCGTCATCCGCCTCGTGAGGCTTGGCCCCTCGCAAGGGTCTTGTGGTGTTGGTGTTGAAGCTGGGCCATACCAGGCCGTCGATGAAGCCACGTGGTGGGCCGCAGGCAGGCAGGGCTGTATACCCCCAAATCCAGGACGCTGACAGGCGGTGAGAGGAGTGCAAGGATGCACCCCTGTCAATACACACGGCGTTAGTGGCCTTCTGGAATTCCTGCTCGTTGGTTTCCTCTTCATTCCCTCCATCACTTTCATCATTGCAATCCTCTTTCTCTCGGCCCCAGGCGGGTTTCCCTTGGTTCCGAGAAGCCTTGCCGGGGTGATTTGCTTCACCGCCCCGGCCCTTCCCGCCAGTACCATTCTGACCCTTTTCTTTATCATGCTTCTCATACTTAGCCTCTACCTCTTGATGAGCTGCTCAACTTGATGACACTCCTGGAGATCATGGCCTTTGGTCCGATGAATCTTGAAATACGGCCCATCACTTTTCCCAGCTTTCTCAGCAGTCGTAGCCTCCCGGCAGTCAGCGCATGCGGCAGCCTCCTTGTCGAGGGCTTCAGCCTTAACCTTCTTGTCGGTACTAGGCGTGCCTGATCCCTCAACAGTCATCATCACCTTATCTTTGCACTTCTTGTTGCACTTCGTGTTCTTCTTCTTCTGACGGGTGGTCTCGTCGTCATCCTCTGAGTCGATGTTGACGCAATCTTCCTCTCCAGGCAGTTTCCTCCCCTCCTCCACCCGAGCACACTTGTCCGCCAAGGTGTAGAGCTCCTTCATAGTCTTGGGCAACCGAACGTTCATCTTGGAATGTATCCTGCGGTTGTGCACGTTAGACTGGAAGGCAGATATCACAGCTGCCGGGTGGATGTCTGGGATGTTTCTGTGGACTCGGTTGAATCTCTGCAAGTACTTCCATAGAGTCTCTCCTTCTTTCTGCTGAAGAAGCTGCAAGTCGCTAGGCCGCCCTGGTTCTTGGTGGACACCCGTGAAGGCGCCAATGAACTCATGGCACAGGTCAGCCCAGGTCGAAATGGAGTTCTCCTGCAGGTGCATCAGCCAAGACCTCACATTTGACTTGAGTGCCAAAGCGAAGTAGTTGGCGAATAACTTCTCATCTCTTTCCCCGGGAGCTTAAACAGCGATGGTATAGATGCTCAAGAACTCTGTCGGATTCAGTTTCCCATCATACTTCTCAGGTATCTCTGGCTTGAACATGTGAGCGGACGGCCAACTGACTTGCCACAGCTCACGAGTGAAGGCAGGGCACCCAACCTCGAAAGGCAGGCACCCGCCATATCCGAGCGCAGGCTCATCGATGTCAGGGCCATCACACCCATTGGACTAGCGATGGTCATCGCGGCGCCGCTCGACGATGACGCGCGTGCCTTCCCTCCGCCTGTCCTACGGGGCTCGCCGTTGGCCTTGACGTGCTCGAGGGTTGGAAGATGCCATTGATGCGTCATCAGGCTCTTGGTTTCGTGGCTCCCGTGCTGCTTGCTGTGGTGGGGATTGCACCATGGGGGTGAACCCCGCCTCACGAGTTGTTGCCGTTGCCTAGGGAGGCCGCGGCAGGCCAGCTCGCTATGATCCTTCCGCCTCGGTGAAACCAATCAGGCTTTGGATGGTGGCTCATCACTCATCCATCTGATCAGCCGCCGGCAGAAATCTCAACAGCAGTTGAGCTCGTGCCATGGCCTCTGAGGTAGTGCTTGGCATGGGTGATGACGATGTAGATCGCAGCATCGCTCGGCTCCTGATGGTGCCGATGGCGACCACGCCGCGCCCTTGTTGTTGTGAGCCAGCCGCTTGGATGGTGTGGTTACGGGGTGGAGGTGCTTGAGGGTCGATGGCTCCATTGGGCACAATAGTTGGGTCGGCCCGTTCCGGAGGTGGCGCGTGCCTGCGGTCGCGCCCACGATGGGGGCGACCGAAGGGTTGCGATTAGCCCCAGAACGAGCGCCACCACTGCGGTTGTGCCCTTTGGCAAGGAGAAGGGGTTCGGACGGAATAATCCCTCCATCCGTACCTCGTGGAGCATGAACGCTAGGATGTTGCTGATGTTGTCCTTCCCCGGTGCCTCCAGCTCCTGCTTCGGCCATGGGGGAGGTGGTGACAACGCCGCCTGCGCCGACCACGTCCCTCGCAGCGTTTGCATCCTCATGCGTCCCCGCATTCCTCATGACCTGGACGGTCGCGGGCACGGAGCTTTTGAGGTGGACGGGTGGTTTGCAGCTCCAGGCTTCTTTTTCGGTGCCATAGTTGATGATGGAAATGGCAATGAAGATGACGCACTACTGACGCTCTCAGGTTCGCGCAAGTGATCCCCCTACCTGGCGCACCGTGGGAAATCATGGCCGCCTATGGGGCCATGAGCCCCTTTTTGGTTCGGCGGGGGGATAGGCACGTTGCACAAAGACTGGAGAAGCGTAGCACAGCGCGTCGGAGATCACATGGGCAATTTTACCCAGGTTCGGGCAACCGTGAGGCGTAAAACCCTACTCCTGCTTTGGTGGATTGATGGTGGAAATATGGTGATGAACATAGTGCACTTGACCCCCAAGGTTGGCCTGGGGCGAGAGTGACTACGCACGTATGAATGTGTGAGGGTCTGAATCAGCCAACCCTTTCTACGGTCACCATGGGCCTCCTTTCATAGATTAAGGGGTCACCACAGTGGCAAATCAGTCTTTGCGCACTAATTAGATAGCAAACAGTGCTATCACACCTAACTCTGCAGCTCTGACAGAGTGCATTAAATGCGTCATCCAGTGTCACATCACAGTGTGCCCGGCAACCCTCGTCGGGCTGTTTTGCCAGCTTTGCACCTGCTTGTTTGACAGGTCACATGACGGGTGTCATATGGAGGCATTTGCTATAGGAAGTGGTTTCCATGTGGCAAGAAATAACCACTTAGTCACTTAGGGCCTTGACACCACACTCATTGATGACTTGCGTCGCTTGTGAGGTGGAGCGGTGGCGTGGCTTGCCTTCACAAGCCCCGGCAGGCCTGGCGGGACGATCTGAAAGCTTGCTTCCGGGGTAAAGTCAACCTTGCCAGGCTCACCTGCCCGGCAAGGGAGGTTCTTTCTTTAGCAATATCTTGCTTCTCTAGCTCATCTTGGTCTTCCTAATGTGCACTTGGATCCTTCAAAGGAATTGATCCCTCATGCTTGGGTTGATCTTGGTGCTGTAATCTTGTCTTCGGGCCTGTGCATAGTCCGAGCAACGGACCCAGGGTTTGTTGCACCGACATGTGAGATCACAGTGGATGAAGGAATAAGGAGTGAAAAGAGCCTTAGCCTGGGGAAGCCCATGGCACCCCAAGTTAATATTCAAGGAGAACCAAGCAACTAAGCTTGGGGATGCCCCGGAAGGCATCCCCTCTTTCTTCTAACGACCATCGGTAATTTCACTTGGAGCTATATTTTTATTTGTCACATATCATGAGTTTTGCTTGGAGCGTCTTGTATTATATGAGTCTTAACTTGTTTTGCTTTTTATTTTTTCGCAATCATCCTTGCTGGACACTCCTATTTCACAGAGCCATAATTATGCTACGATTTGTTAGAATTGCTCTATGTGCTTCACTTAAATTTTTTGAGCTATGAAATTGCTCTAGAGCTTCACTTATATCTTTTTTAGCACGGTGGTGCTTTAATTTTTGAAGAAATACTCTCATGCTTCACTTAGATTAATTTGAGAGTTAGTAATTTTTTGAAGAAATTCTCCCATGCTTTACTTATATTATTTTGAGAGATGAAAATCTTTATGCTCATGTTCTTCACTTAAATTTGTTTGAGCTTGTCAAAAGCAATTGCAACATATCAAATTAGTCCCAAAGTGATAGATATTCAAGATGGATATAATAAAAACTTTCATGAAGATCATTGGACAAAATAAACTTGACTCTTTGTAATAGTTTCGAGATATGATGATAGTAATATGTGAGTCATGTTGGTGAGTAATTATGCTTTAGTAAGAATATTGGTGTTAAGGTTTGTGATTCCCTATGCAAGCAGAGTCACTAGTTATGCAATGAAATTACATCCTACTTATGGTGCATTATTCGGTGTTAGTTATGCTTAACGCTCATTTATGAGAATTTTCCTTTCTTGGTTGGTTGCTTCTCAATCTTTTTGCAAGCCTCCATTTGTACTAAGTAGAAATACTTGTGCATCCAAAATCCTTAAACCCAGTTTTGCCATATGAGTCCACCATACCTACCTATATGCGATATTTCTGTGTTATTCTAAGTAAATTTGTATGTGCCAACTCTAATTTTCAAAATGAATTTCCTTTTTGTGTGCCCGTACCGCTCATGAAGTGGCAGGGGGTGGCCAATATTTTCCATGCTAGATGTGTTATTCTCAAGATGAGTGTTTATTCACTTGTCATTGCACGAGAGTACAGCGGTAATAGGGATGCCCAGTCCCGGAATGAAAAAGAAATTTACTTTATGTTGTCAAATGATAAATTCCTTGGAAAGTGTTGGTATGGACGGTACCCGTGGATACGGCTAGCCGTGGAGTGTGAAAGTATGGTGGAAAAAGGACTAAACTTTATTTTATGTTTGGGAACCGCCTATGATATATCTAGCACGTAAAGTGTTGGGAATTACTCGGTCCTTTTCGTTGATGGGAAAAGCACGCCTCTCAAAATTTTTATCTCTCATTATTTTAGCTTTGAGCTCTTGCACCTCTACAAATCTCTTCTTCCCTCTACAAAGGGCCTATCTATTTACTTTTATTCAATTTTTTTATTTTGAGTCTCCATTTTATCTTATAAAGCACCAACTAGGGAGCACTATGATCATACTTGAGCATTGGATGTAGCTAATATTCGAGTGTGTCTCGTGAGTGGATCAATGATTGAGCATGATGGGCTAGGGATAACTTTCTTTAGTGTTGATATTTTGAAAGGCATGGTTGCTTGTTGATATGCTTGAGTATTGAAATCTTCATGTCAAATATAGACTATTGCTTTGGATCATCTATAAGTACAAATGTCCATGATACAAAAGAAAAGAATATGTCAGGAACATGTTAGGCAGCAATCACATAAAAAATTCTGTTTTTATCATTTACCTACTCGAGGACAAGCAGGAATTAAGCTTGAGGATGTTGATAAGTCTCCAATGTATCTAATTTTTTTATTGTTCCATGTTATTATATTACCGTTCTTGGATGTTTTACAATCATTTTATAGCAATTTGGACAAACCTATTGACATAGTGCCCAGTGCTAGTTGTTGTTTTTTGCTTGTTTTTTACTTCGCGGAATATCAGTACCAAATGGAGTCCAAACGCAGCAAAACTTTTTGGAGATTTTTTTGGACCAGAAGACAACTTGGGAGCCAAGGAAGCACCTAGGGGGAGGCCCGTGGGACCCACAAGACACCAGGGGTCTCCTCCACCGGCTCTCAACTCTATAAATACCCAAATATTCCAGAAACCCTAGGGGAGTCGACGAAACACAATTCCAGCCGCCGCAAGTTCCAGAACCATGAGATCCAATCTACAGCCCTATTCCGGCACTCTGCCAGAGGGGAACATGATCACGGAGGTGTTCATCATCCTAATTGGTGCCTCTCCGATGATGCGTGAGTAGTTCACCATAGACCTATGGGTCCATAGGCAGTAGCTAGATGGCTTCTTCTCTCTTTTTTGATTCTGAATACAATGGTCTCTTGGAGATCTATTTGATGTAATGATTTTTTGCGGTGTGTTTGCTGGGATCCGATGAAGTTCGAGTTAATGATCAGATATATATCCATGAATATTATTTGAGTCTTCTTTGATCTCTTATATGCATGATTGTTTATAGCCTCGTATTTCTTCTTCGAATCTTTGGTTTAGTTAGGCCAACTAGATCGATTTTTCTTGTAATGGGAAGAGGTGCTTCGTGATGGGTTTGATCTTACGGTGTCCTCACCCAATGACAGAAGGGGTAGCGACGCAGGTATGTATCATTGCTATTAAGGATAACAAGATGGGATCTATTCCTACATGAATATATATTGTCTACATCATGTCATCGTATTATTGCATTAATCCATTTCTCCATGAACTTAATACACTAGATGCATGCTGGATAGCGGTCTGTGTGGAGTAATAGTAGTAGATGCGGAATCATTTTGGTCTACTAATCTTGGACATGATGCCTATATATTGATCAGTGCCTTGGATATCGTCATAATTATTTGTTCTTCTATTAATTGCCCAATAGTAATTTGTTTACCCACCATGTGCTATTTTCTTGAGAGACGCCACTAGTGAAATCTACGGCCCCCGGGTCTATCTTTTATCATATTTGCTTTCCGATCTATCTTTTGTCGTATTTGTTTTCAGATCTATTATTCCAAAAAGCCTAAAATACCTTTCTGCACTTTTTCTTTACTTATTTTATTCGTGTTTTATTCAGATCTATTTATCCAGACTCATACAAATTAATCTATCTTTTTACCGAGGAGGGATTGACAACCCCTCTTACCCGTTGGGTTGCAAGGATTTGTTCTTTGTGTGTAGGTACTGTTTACGTAGTGTTGCTTGGTTCTTCTACTGGATTGATACCTTGGTTTCATAGCCAAGGGAAATACCTACCGTAGCTATACTGCATCATCCCTTCCTCTTTGGGGAAATATCGACGCAGTTTTTAGCCGCATCAAATATCTCATGCTGGATAGTCATAATATTACAAGTTTCAAAGTGATATTACAAATGCTAGAAATAATGCTACACCTACGAAGAGGGAATTATTATGAAGTTTATGTAAGAACTTTCGTTATTTTAGGTGGATGCGGCATTAAATCGTACAAACTACAATCCACCGCCCTGACAAGTCACTAATGGGCAAATCAATTTTTGAGTCTCTTGCTACTTGATGTTTCAAAAACAAATTCAGCTTCAGCGGAGCCTTTGTCATTTAGTCTTAGACGCTTGCGGTGATCAGCACGCCATTCATTGTTGCGCCAGAGAACGCCAAACCTCATTACTTTGAGCACACTTGCCTCCAGCACAAAGAACCTGGCCAATTTAATCTCAGATGTGCTGCCTCGGTAGTCGATTAAATCAATATCTGTAAGATGGAGATTAAGGCATTCGATGAGATTGTTATTGAAGGAAATATGCCCTAGAGGCAATAGTAAAGTTGTTATTTATATTTCCTTATATCATGATAAATATTTATTATTCATGCTAGAATTGCATTAACCGGAAATTTAGTACATGTGTGAATACATAGACAGACAGAGTGTCCCTAGTATGCCTCTACTAGACTAGCTCGCTAATCGAAGATGGTTAAGTTTCCTAACCATAGACATGTGTTGTCATTTGATGAACGGGGTCACATCATTAGAG
This sequence comes from Triticum aestivum, assembly GCF_018294505.1. Lineage (NCBI taxonomy): Eukaryota > Viridiplantae > Streptophyta > Magnoliopsida > Poales > Poaceae > Triticum > Triticum aestivum. Next base: position 310,944,268 of record NC_057795.1, on the reverse strand, counting down.
AATGATGTGATGGACAAGACCCATCCATTAGCTTAGCATAAATGCTCATTTAGTTTAATTGCTATAGCTTTCTTCATGACTTATACATGTTCCTCCGACTATGAGATTATGCAACTCCCGAATACCGGATGAACACCTTCTGTGCTATTAAACATCACAACGTAACTGGGTGATTATAAAGATGCTCTACAGGTGTCTCCGAAGGTGTTTGTTGGGTCGGCATAGATCAAGATTAGGATTTGTCACTCCATGTAACAGAGTGGTATCTTTGGGCCCTCTCGATAATGCACATCACTATAAGCCTTGCAAGCAATGTGACTAATGAGTTAGTTATGGGATGATGCATTACGGAACGAGTAAAGAGACTTGTCGGTAACAAGATTGAACTAGGTATGAGGATACCGACGATCGAATCTCGGGCAAGTAACATACCGATGACAAAGGGAACAACGTATGCTATTATGCGGTTTGACCGATAAAGATCTTTGTGGAATATGTAGGATCCAATATGAGCATCCAGGTTCCACTATTGGTTATTGACCGGAGATGTGTCTCGGTCATGTCTACATAGTTCTCGAACCTGTAGGGTCCGCACGCTTAACGTTCGATGACGATTTGTATTATGGGTTATGTGATTTGATGAACCGAAGTTTGTTCGGAGTCTCGGATGAGATCACGGACATCACGAGGAGTCTCGAAATGGTCGAGACATAATATTGATATATTGGAATGTTATGTTTGGACAACGGAATGGTTTCGGAAAGGTTCGGACATTTTCCGGAGTACCGGGAGGTTACTGGAACCCCCGGTGGGGGTTAATGGGCCTTCATGGGCCTTTATATACGGAGGCAAGGGGGCACCCCAAAGACACACAAGTTTCTCTTAGCCGTGTGCGGTTCCCCCCTCCATATTTTACCACCTCGATCATATAGTCGTAGTGCTTAGGCGAAGCCCTGCGCCGGTAACTTCATCATCACCGTCGCCACGCCGTCGTGCTGACGGAACTCTCCCTCACCCTCAACTGGATTAAGAGCTCGAGGGACGTTGCCGGTGTCAAAACCGGCGGATCTCGGGTAGGGGGTCCCGAACTATGCGTCTAGGCAGATGGTAACAGGAGACAAGGGACACGATGTTTTTACCCAGGTTCGGGCCCTCTCGGTGGAGGTAAAACCCTACTCCTGCTTGATTAATATTGATGATATGGGTAGTACAAGAGTAGATCTACCACGAGATCAAGGAGGCTAAACCCTAGAAGCTAGCCTATTGTATGATTGTTGTTCGTCCTACGGACTAAAATCCTCCGGTTTATATAGACACCGGAGAGGGCTAGGGTTACACAGAGTCAGTTACAATGGTAGGAGATCTACATATCCATATCGCCAAGCTTGCCTTCCACGCCAAGGAAAGTCCCATCCGGACACGGGACGAAGTCTTCAATCTTGTATCTTCATAGTCTTGGAGTCCGGCCAAAGATGATAGTTCGGCTATCCGGACACCCCCTAGTCCAGGACTCCCTCAGTAGCCCCTGAACCAGGCTTCAATGACGACGAGTCTGGCGCGCATGTTGTCTTCGGCATTGCAAGGCGGCGAATAATTCATAGAAGATTTTGAACACCAGGATAGTGTCCGGCTCTGCAAAATAAGTTCCACATACCACCGTAGAGAGAATAATATTTGCACAAGTTCAATCTGCTGACGTATTTCGTGGCATGACGTCACATCACGGCCAAGCCTTTATTCGAATTGTTTTTATTCTTCCACCTCAGCGCATTTAGCGAAGCGGTTTCCTTGGCACGTCTTGTGAAAGCAGAGATGGTGTCCCCTTATTCCGGGATTCTCATCAATACGGGCGTGGGTAACCCAACCGCGCCCATTGGCACGCCCCCTCTATCGAAGGTGAGTCCCAAACGGTCCCGGGGAGGGCTCTTGGTATTCAACCTCTTTATAACGAGACCAAGGCCTGCTCCTTTCTTTCAATCTCAATCGAATTCGCCCAGCGCCTCGAGTTCCAACACCCAAGGCTCCAGATTCAGGCACTTCGGACCTTCGACAATGTCCGGCTCCAACCTGCAAGGCTGATGGATGCCTTCTTCCGTCACGGAAGAAGACGTGCTAAAGCTGAGAGACGCCAGGTATCTAACCGGCGAAAATTCGCATAGGCTGCCTGCCCAAGGGCAAGTTATTCCTACCCCCGAGCCCGGTGAGAGCGTGGTGTTCGTGTCTCACTTCCGTCGGGGTTTAGGCTTCCCGACAGACCCCTTCGTGAGGGGGCTCGTGTTTTATTATGGGCTGGATTTCCACGACTTGGATCCGGAGTCCATCCTCCACATCTCATCGTTCATTGTTGTATGTGAAGCCTTCCTCCGCACTACCCCTCACTTCAGATTGTGGCTCAAGACCTTCAATGTGGAGCCGAAGATGATCGAGGGGCAGCAGGCAGAGTGCGGAGGGGATGTTATAAGCAAGAGTGCTGACGCTCCCTGGCCTGAGGGCTCTTTTCAAGAGGAGCTTGCTCTGTGGCAACAGGAGTGGTTCTACATCACCGCTCCCAGGGGCACCAGATGGGTGGCGCCACCTGCCTTTCGCTCGGGCCCTCCACAACGGCTGGCGTCATGGGTCAACAAAGGGCTTGACTGGGGGGCGTCCAAGGACGTACCTCTATTGCAGGGCCGTATTCGAGACCTCCAAGAGAGGGAGATCAATCTGGTTGTAGTGGCGCAGGTCATGCTGATTCGGCGCCTTCTGCCCTGCAAACGTCGCCCCCTCCGTCTGTGGGAATTCAATCCGGAGGGACCGCGAGCTCTCCAACACTTCATGGGTGCGACGCCCATGGAGATGTATAAACTGTTCTTCGGATCACAAGAGATGTGTCCGGACTTGACCGAGGACACAGGTCTGAGCTGCAATCCCCGGATACTCAAGTAAGTAGTCCTGTGCCTGGACACGCTATCCGTACATTTATCATAAACTTGCCCTTTAAAGAGTTGTCCCTTGAACAGGAGTGGATAGCAAAAGCAAAACTAATAAGGTGTCCGGCCCCCCTCCCTGAGACCATGCCGGATCCTGTGTTAACCAAGATGCTGGAGGTTGCGCCTTTGGAGGAGGGCGAAGGGGGGAACAGGAAAGCTACTGCCTCTGCTAAGGAGGCTCTCAAAAAAGGGGGATCGAGAATCCCTCCCTCCAGGGGGAGAAGAGGACCGCTTCTGAAGATCCGGAGGCCAAGGCCTCAAAGCAGGGGAAGAAATCTTCACCAGAGGGTCCTGCGCCGGGAGAAGCCCCGGCCGCACTATTTCCCCAAGGAAATCAGCCCTCTAGCGAGCCGTAAGTGAAAAGGGGAGTTTTGTAATAGGGGACATCCCTGTTTTTATTTCTGAAGATAAACGAAGTTTTACCTTGTAGTTCGGATCTCAGCCCTTCTCAGTAGAGCTCATCTTCGGGGGATCTTTGCCCGGAGATGATGGAGAGCAAAACGCCTCCATCTGCCGCACCGTCAGGCGGGGCGGACGACCCTGAGGTGCCGTCACGGAGGGTTTCCCCTAGTCCGGCGGGGCCGGAAGGTTCGGCACCATCTGGTGTATGGTCGGAGGAGCTGAAGGATCTGCTTGGGCGAGCGTCTATCTCAGAAGATCATCGTACGTTAATGGGTACGGTGATTGAAAGGATTTCATCCGCTGAGAGCGGATTGCATGAAGCCGTCAGAAGTTTACGGACGGGGTTTGAGTTACGCAAAAATGATATACCTTCTAACAGTTTTGCATATAGAATGCGTCTTGTATAGATAGTAGCCCCTGAGACTCGGTACGTTGTCAAAAGTAACAGCGTGCCAAGGATCATAATCTCAGTTGTAAGATGTCGCCCTTCCTATATAGGTGGCAGAGCGTTTGGTGGCCAGCCGGACTGATGGATTTGCCGAACTGAAGCGGCAACTTGACGTTGCGGATGCGGACATCACGCTGGTCAATAAGCGACTTGACTAGTCACAAGTATGTGGCTTCTCCGCGGACACCTGGTAAGGGAGCTTGACGCCCGTGCCTTACAACATGTACGCTTAATGCAGATGGTGTCGCTGCTATGGAGGACCTTCGGGCAGAGCTCGCCCGAGCCAAGGAGCAAGCCAGAAAAAGTAATGCGACTGCCTTGAAGATGGCCGAAGAGCTAAAAGTCGAATAGGCTGCTCACTGCCGAAACAGGGAGGAAATGGCCGAGATGGCCGTGAAGCTGAAGAATGCTACCGACCACTGCGAGTTTCTTGAAAAAGAACGCCGAGCGGAGCAAGAGGACCTGAAGAAGGCCACCGCCGAAGCCAAGGATGCCCACTCCGCGATGAGAGCTATAAAGGAGGAGCTACGTCAAGCCGGGGATATCGTGGGTGGAAAGCCCTTTCTGCTGCGGAGGAAGTTCACGGATCCAAAGTATGCTCAATCGGGCCAGCTGTGGGATGCGGAGGATGCTTATCTGGATTTGGCGGCGAGTGCCGCAGACGCAGTCGCACACTTCCGAGGCCAAAAGGATCACGGAATGGAAGAGCTTTTTTGGTCGCAGTTCCATAGTCCAGAGCGTCCACTTCCATTAACGATCGGTTAGCCGAATGGGCTAAGCTGAATAGGTTGTCCGGACTTGCCATGAAGGATGTCGTCACTCATTTGTGGCCGAAAAGGCCCGAGCCAAAGAGTTATTTTGGCTTGGTGTAGCAGTTCCTTGATGCGGTGCCGCATATCGATGCAATGAAACGGTCGGCATGCATACAGGGTGCACGGATGGCTCTTGCCCGTGTCAAAACATACTGGGCAAAGATGAAGGCCAACTGTCGGTGTCAAAACCGGCGGATCTCGGGTAGGGGGTCCCGAACTGTGCGTCTAGGCGGATGGTAACAGGAGACAAGGGACACGATGTTTTTACCCAGGTTCGGGCCCTCTCGATGGAGGTAAAACCCTACTCCTGCTTGATTGATATTGATGATATGGGTAGTACAAGAGTGGATCTACCACGAGATCAAGGAGGCTAAACCCTAGAAGCTAGCCTATGGTATGATTCTTGTTATTGTTGTGTCCTACGGACTAAAACCCTCCGGTTTATATAGACACCGGAGAGGGCTAGGGTTACACAGAGTCGGTTACAATGGTAGGAGATCTACATATCCGTATCGCCAAGCTTGCCTTCCACGCCAAGGAAAGTCCCATCCAGACACGGGACGAAGTCTTCAATCTTGTATCTTCATAGTCTTGGAGTCCGGCCGATGATGATAGTTCGGCTATCCGGACACCCCCTAGTCCAGGACTCCCTCAGTAGCCCCTGAACCAGGCTTCAATGACGACGAGTCCGGCGCGCATATTGTCTTCGGCATTGCAAGGCGGGTTCCTCCTCCGAATAATTCATAGAAGATTGTGAACACCAGGATAGTGTCCGGCTCTGTAAAAATAAATTCCACATACCACCGTAGAGAGAATAATATTTACACAAGTTCAATCTGCTGACGTATTTTGTGGCGTGACGTCACACCACAACCAAGCCTTTACTCGAATCGTTTTTATTATACCATCTCAGCGCGTTTAGCGAAGTGGTTTCCTTGGCACATCTTGTAGAAGCAGAGATCGTGTTCCCCTTATTCCGGGATTCCCATCAATACGGACGTGGGTAACCCAACCGCGACATTGATTGTGGCGCTTGGGAGATAAGCGAGTTTTACCAGGCCAGTAGGGACGCATAGTTTCATCCGCCCATATATAAGGGGATAAGGATCCACCTTTTTTACCTACGCCTTCTTCCTCCTTTGCTTATCCATCTCCGCGCACTCAAGCTCCAGCGCCCAAGTCCGCATATCTCACCTCGACCTTCTCCAGCCATGTCCGGAGCAGGAGGCAAGTGGATGGCCTCCTCCGTTACGGAGGGGCACATAGAGAAGCTGCGCAGCACCGGATATCTGTCCAGCGACATCGCGCATCGGCTCCCCGACGAGGGGCAGCTCATCCCCACCCCCAGGCCCCATGAGAGGGTGGTATTCCTTCCCCATTTCCTCCGCGGACTGGGCTTCCCACTCCACCCCTTTGTCCGGGGGCTCATGTTCTACTATGGCCTGGATTTCCATGAGCTGGCCCCGAATTTCATCCTCAATATCTCGACGTTTATCATCGTGTGCGAGGCCTTCCTCTGCATCCAGCCCCACTTCGGCTTGTGGCTAAAGACCTTCAATGTCAAGCCGAAGGTTGTGAAGGGCAGCCAAGCGGAGTGCGGAGGCGCCATGGTGGGCAAAATGCCCAACGTCACTTGGCTCGAGGGTGCCTTCGTGGAATCCATCAAAGGGTGGCAATCGGGGTGGTTCTACATCACCGAGCCGCGTAACCCTAAATGGGCAACGGCCCCCGAATTCAGATCTGGCATCCCCATGCAGCTCACCTCCTGGAAAGAGAAGGGCTTGCTATGGGGTAGTTCGGAAGAGCTGACCGGACTCCAGTCCTGTCTCCAGACCCTGGTGAACAAGAAGCTCAAGCTTGTCAACGTGATCCAGGTCATGCTCGTCCGTCGGATTCTCCCCTGCCAGCAACGGGACTTCAATTTGTGGGAGTTTGATCTGGCACAGCACCGGACCTTAAGCGGGCTCTTCGACACTATGTACGAACCTACCTGGAGGGTGCTGTTCAAGGGCGCCGAAGCTCCCGCATCCGCTACCGAAGATCGCGGATTCAGCACGCAGCGTCCGGCTGGCGAGGTAAGCTATGTCATCCTTTATGGGACACTTGCTTTTCATAGTTTGACTCTATGCGGGATCTAAACTCCCAATACCTTTAACAGGCCTGGCAGAAGACGTCCGGACAGGTTAACTGTCCGGCTCCCCTTCCAGAAGACCCAGCGGACGCCCGTTTGACAGGGCTGCTGGTCCCGGCACTTTACGTAGTGCCGGAGAAGAAGGCCAAGAAGAAGGCCACGGGAACCAGAAGGAGTTCCCGGCGTCAGGTGGTATCGGACTCATCGTCCGATGACTCTGAGGCGGACTCCTCCCACGAGGACGAGGAGGAGAAGAAATAGGCCTCTCCCCCAGCGGGGGGAGAGAAGAAGAGGAAGGCCTCCCCAACAAGGGAGGCCGAAGGGTCCAAGAAGGGAAGGACCCTTCCCCCGGACTGTTCCGCCAACGTCGGCGACGGCGACGAGGAGTGGCCCTCAAGGGCCAAGCCCCTGGCGAGATCGTCAGTATCCGGACTCCTAGATGATTTATAATTTTTCTTTTTGCCACACGGTGTCTTTCTAATGCTGCATACAACCTGTAGTCCGCCCAAGGACGATCTTCCCGCTTCATCGAGCGGGTCCTTGGGCACGTCGGATATGGATTCTCTTCCGACCGCCTCCACCCCCCGTGATACTGATGACGCCGAGGTGGGATCCCGGGAAGGGACCCACCAGGAGGAGGAGGCCCCAGAGGTGCCGCAGGGCAACCTCCCGGACTTTGCACCGGACTCCGCACTGGAACCTGCAGTGGTTCCGGAGTCCGGCGGGTGGCCCCTTCGTAAGAAGGGCAAGACTGTGACACTGGCGGCCTCCGTCCAACTGGAGGCACCGGATAACTTGCCGGAGGCGCTCAACGGCGCTTCCATCGAATAAGAACACCGCACTGTCATGAGTGCGGTGATTCAGAAGGTTCAGCTCGCCAAGAGCAGGCTGACCGAAGCCTGCAGCAGCCTTCTAACAAGCTTTGAGGTAAGAATTTAAAGATATGTAATATAATACCGCATAGACAGTAGCCCCTGATGCTCGGTTCGGTGTTCGGAAAGAAAAGCCGGACTGAGGATCTAAAAAGATATACGCAGGAGTCTTAAAAAATATGTCAATATGGGATTGCAAGTTGCGCTGCTGACCTCTGCCGCACTGACTGCGGAGGTCAATACCTTGAAGCAAAGCCTCGAGCGGTCTGAGAGCGAGCTCGGCTGTGCCAAGAAGCAGCTCGAGGACAAGGAAGGTGAGTAACACCGTATTAAAGTTGTACCTTACAGAAAAGGATTTGGTTGCAAGAGAAATAACAAGGATAACATGGGTACTTCAGGGACTACAAACGAGGTGGCAACCCTGAAGGAGGCGGTGTCCGTGGCCGAACGCAATGCGGCCGCGGAACGAGCTGAGCGAGAGAAGCAGGAGGCATGGGTGGTGGAGGTACAGCAAGAGCTCCAGGCTCTCGTGGAAAAGCACAAGAGTTTGGAGCGTGACTCGAAGACTCGAGAGTCCGAACTTGTGTCGGCTCTTGAGAGTGCCAAAGCCGCTAAGGCCGAAGCCCACAATGCCCTCCAGGAAATCGAGGCGTTGAAGAAAATAGCGGCGGGTAAGGCATTTTTCATGCAAAGCAAGCATGTGAATGTGAATTACCTATTACTTACCTGAATTCGGAGCTCTCCAGGAACGTTCGCAGATCTGCCTTGCAGCGTGTCCGATGCTGCCGCTTTCTACCGGGCCGAGGAGGGGAGCTCGACAGAGAAGGTCTTCTGGTCTTAGTATGCTGAGGCCGGACATCCGGTGCCCCTTAGCGACCAGCTGAAGCAGCTGGTCGAGCTCCACAAGGTGGCCGAACAGGCCATGAAGGGCCTCATAGTTCGGTTGTGGCCCAAGGAGGCCATGCCTGGGAGCTACTTCGGCCTAGTGCGGTGGCTGGTGGATGTGTATCCCTGGGTTGAAGTCGTCAAGCACTCCGCCTGCATTGAAGGTGCCCTCGGGCCCTCGCCCGTGCAAAGGTGCATTGGGGTAGGATGGACGCTGAGAAGCTTGTGACGGACGCGCCACCGACAGGCAAGGAGTATCGCACGCCCGAGATGTATTATAAGAGTGTCCTGAAGGGTGCCCGCATGATTGCGGGTGAGTGCTCCAAAGATGTAATATTTGAGTAGACTCGCATTTTGTTATCCTGTGCGCTGAAAACTTTGTTCATATGCGCTAAGCAACACTTGTTAATTTAAAGTATTACCTTCTGTGCGGCCATTTATCAAATCTGAGAGATGGCAAGTCGTCAGCTTCAGCCCCCATGCCATGAGTGCTGGGGTGTTCGGGATAAACTTGAGCACTCTTCCATTTTTGGGTCCATCTAGGGAGGCGCTCAACACAACGAACGAGGCAACCGGACTTATAATGCTTGAACACTCTCACTTAGCCATAGAATTCTATAATTTTAAATTTCGGCGAAGCCCCTAGTGTTCGGAAGACCGAGTTCGGGGCGCTATCCACGCCTGGGCCGGACAAAGCCGGTTCCTCGCTCTAAGCGGCATAAGTCTTTAGGGACTCGAAAAAACCCCTCGAACAGCGACCAGCTCTCGCCTTATCATGACGGTCAGTTTTAGCTTTCTCCACTGAGGCGCTCGCCCAGCTCAACTGGGGCGCAATCGCAGTGGTTCTCCCAGTGCTACCTTAGCCGATACAACGGAACGTAAGGTACCAAAACATGGGAGCGGGGCAAACCCAACTATTGACCCAAGACATGATTCGGAGCCGATGCATATAATGCTATAAGTTCGGGGTGCCGCACTTGTGAAAGTGTTCGGACTTATCACACCATAATGTGGGGAACTTAAGCCCCTGGTGTATTTAGCCGTACCAAAGTGTACGGATGCAACATGTCATAAATGAACATATGTATAAGAAAGAAATGCAATTATAAGCAAAAAAGCGATGCATTGTTTATTCAAGAAATACTGCCATGAATACAGAACGATACAAATAGTGCGGTAAGCAAGGGATGGGACTATTAAACATGTCCCCCTCCAGGGGTAGGCTGCGGAATGGTGTATAAAACAGATTTAATGCTCGTAATGGAGACCACCTGGATACTCGTCGTAGCCTTTCTCCTTCTGTCACGCCCAAGATGCGACTCTATCCTAAAGGAACTCGAAGGTCCCACCAAGGATAGAAGCGCATCTTGGAGACGCTTTTGCAAGGTGGATATCATTACATCAACATTACATAATAGATAGGGATACATACAAGAGGCATACAATGCCACATGAATACAACAATACAACATACAAGAACAGCATCCGACTACGGATGAACCATAAACAGAAACTCAAACAATATCCACCCTGCTAGCCCAGGCTGCCGACCTGGAACCTATCCCCTGATCGAAGAAGCAGAAGAAGAAACTCCAAAACAAGCAACATCGCTCTCGCGTCATGGTCATCGCATAACCTGTACCTGCAACTGTTGTTGTAGTAATCTGTGAGCCACGAGGACTCAGCAATCCCATTACCATGGGTATCAAGACTAGCAAAGCTTAATGGGTAAGGAAGGGGTAAAGTGGTGAGGTTGCAGCAGCGGCTAAGCATATATGGTGGCTAACATACGCAAAAGAGAGCGAGAAGAGAAACAAAGGAACGGTCGTGAAGCTAGCAATGATCAAGAGGTGATCCTGAACACCTACTTACGTCAAGCATAACCCAGAAACCGTGTTCACTTCCCGGACTCCGCCGAAAAGAGACCATCACGGCTACACACACGGTTGATGCGTTTTAATTCGGATCTGGTGTCAAGTTATCTACAACCGGACATTAACAAATTCCCATCTGCCACATAACCGCGGGCACGGCTCTCGAAAGTTTATACCCTGCAGGGGTGTCCCAACTTATCCCATGATAAGCTCTCGCGATCAACGAAGGATATTCCTTCTCCCAGGAAGACCCGATCAGTCTCGGAATCCCGGTTTACAAGACATTTCGACAATGGTAAAACAAGACCAGCAAAGCCTCCTGCTGTGCCGACAAATCCCGATAGGAGCTGCACATATCTCGTTCTCAGGGCACACCGGATGAGCCAGACATCGGGTTGGCATAGACCCTGGTTGCCCAGGGGGCGCCGGACATCGCTCGGTTCGGACCAACACTTAGACAAGCATTGGCCCGGGGGGACTAAAATAAAGATGACCCTCGGGTTGGCCGACCCAAGGGAAAGGTATAGGTGGTGGTGAGGCAAATGGTAAAACCGAGGTTGGGCCTTGCTGGACAAGTTTTGTTCAAAGCGAACTGTCAGTGGGGTCCCATAAATCACCCGACCGCGTAAGGAACGCAAAATCCGGGAACATAACACCGGTATGACGGAAACTAGGGCGGCAAGAGTGGAACAAAACACCAGGCATAAGGCCGAGCCTTCCACCCTTTACCAAGTATATAGATGCATTAATAATATAAGAGATATTGTGATATCCCAACAAAAATCCTGTCCACCATGGAGAAATCTTCAACTTCACCTGCAGCTAGCAATGCTATAAGAGGGGGCTGAGCAAAGTGGTAACATAGCCAAACAACAGTTTGCTAGGAATGGTGTCAAAGGTTAGAGGTTCATGGCAATTTGGGAGGCTTGAAGAGCAAATGATAGGTAACGCAGCATAGCGATAGAACGAAGCAACTAGCATAGCAATGATAGTAGTGAGATCCAGGGTAGCGGTCATCTTGCCTGAAATCCCGCAAGGAAGAAGAACGAGTCCATGAAGAAGATGAAGCCACGAAGACGAACCAAGCATAGACGAACGAATCCTCACGATCGCAACGAAACGGGAACTATCGAGAAGAAGCACACAACATAGTAAACACACCACACATGAACAAGACATGATGCACAACAAGCATGATGCATGACCAAGCTACATGAAGCTACTCATGGCAAGAGACGATGCGAACAAGAGCAACACATCAAAGCAAGTTTAAATGAGGCCGGAAACAACATATAACAACTCCGGTAAGTCCTCATATGCATATTTCGAAATTGGTCCAGATCTGAATAAACCTTATGTTCAGGTTGTTAAACAGCGAGTTAAAGAGCACTAAGAGGATCTACACGAAATTCTAGTCAAGTTACATATAAAGTTCATTTAGTTCGGAGCTACGGCCTAGAAGATATGAGCAAAACAAGTTAAGCATGGCATTGATGCAAAATGCATACAAACATCAAGCAAACACCTCAAAACAAGGATGCAACATGATAATATGAAACTACATGCAAAATCAAGCAAGTTTCATATAGAGCACACTCAAAACGGAGCAACGGTGCAACACACACACACTATACAAGTCATAACAACAATCTGTCCATAACAGCAACTAGGCATCATGCAAGCATCAAAACAATAAGCTACAGCACCCCAACATAATAACAAAAGGCATGGGCATGAAGTACAGGTAAAGCATAACAAAACATGAACACTGAGCTATCTCCAGAAATTACTAGAACATGCGCCAAAACACATGGTAAGATTGCAAATAATAACAGTTTCAGACTTATCAGGAAATAACATCAGGTTGCAATGTTTAGAGCTATCAAACAACATGTTACAGGAACTTAACATGGCAAACAAAGGCATGGCATGAATCTACTAATTGCATAGATCAAAAGTCCCTTACTGACCATGAGCCAAAAAGGATCAGAAGATAAGATGGCACCCATGTAAACATGGCAAGTTATATTACAGATTCAAACATGGCAGGAACAACAATAAGTAGGCATGTTCGTGAGCTTGAACCACTCACCACAGAGCAATACATGGCATGGCAAGGCAACCAACAGTAAAAAGGCATGTTTATGAAGTTAAGCGTGGCAAGAGCAAGGTCATAGGATGCATGGAACACTAGCAAAACACATGGGAACTAGTGAACTTAATGTTAACAGGCTGATAGCAACATTATCAAGCAAATTTGGAGCAAGATATGAACAATCTACAGCAAGCTATAAATGCAACCAGGGGCATGAATGGATAGAGGATGACATGTAGATCAAAACATGTTTATAGAGCATCTCCAGGTTATGCACGAAATGACTTGTAGAAGCATGTTAACATAGCAACAAAATATAACAGAATCTGCCTAGCAAAACAGCAACAGCAAGTACCCTACTTAACAAGCTTGATGCACTCAGCACACAACTCACAAAAATACATGGTTAATACCCCTGGAAATATGGCATGGCATAGATCAAAACACATGTAGACATCAACCCCATAGGATGCACACATCAATCATGGGAAAAATGATAAATGAGCAAGTTATAACAGTTTCAGCAGATTAACAGCAACATCCACTATTCCAACAGCATTTCGGGCATCAAGATGAGCTCAAATGAAAATGATGCAATCGAATGAAATGAATTACTCGTCGAGGCGAACAATTTGACATTTTACACGCACGAAAGGGAGCTACGGATGCAGAGATACAGCATGATGAACATGGCATGATAATGTCAGGGATTCGGGGACTTGGTGGAAATTTCACCTCGCGGGATTGGGACGGAGAGATCCCGGGACGGACGTGGGCGTGTTTGGATGGTGGGCCCGGGGCGTTCCGGGACGGGGCGGTGCAGATCGGCGACGAGGTCGGCGCCGGCGACGGAGGGAGCTCCGGCGAGCCGGCGGAGGGCGGAGGAGGTCGACGCGAGGCGGATCCGGCCAGCTCCCGGTCAGATCTGGTGGAAGAGGAGGCGGAGGGCTCGGCTCCGGCGGGGTCCGATGGAGGCGAGGTCCGGCGGCGAGCGGGGTGGCCGGGGCGCGGGCGGCGCGGGCGGCCTGGAGAGGCGCCGGCAGGGAGGCGCGGGAGCGGCGCCGGGAAGGCTCTGGCGGCGCCGGTCGGGGCGAAGGCGGAGGAGCGCCGGGAGGCAGGGAGGCGGGCGGCGGAGGGCGCTGCCGGCGGAGGAGGCCGCGGGGCTGGGCGGCGGCGCTCGAACGGCGGCGGGGCAGGCGCGGGCCGGCGGCGCGGCCGGATGGGCCCGGGCGGGTCCTATCCGGGCCCCGACGGGCCGCTGCGGTGCGTGGGACGGTCGGCGGTGACGTGGCGGCGCGGGAGTGGCTCGGGGCGGCGGCGCGATGACGTGTCGGCCTCAGATTGGCCGGGGCGACGTGGTCGGCGGACGTGTCCGGCGCGGGCGGACGCGTCCGGCTGCGGGAGGAAGAGGAAAGGCTAGGGTTAGGGTGGAATTGATCCGCGAATTTCGGGGGAGGGGTGTTTATATAGGTAGAGGGAGCTAGGAGAGTCCAAATGAGGTGCGGTTTTTCGGCCACGCGATCATGATCGAACGACCGAGAGCATGGAGGGGAGTTAGATGGGCTTTGGGCCACTTTGGAAGGGGTGTTGGGCTGCAAACAAAAGAGGCTTTGCGGTTACCCGGTTAACCGTTGGAGTATCAAACGACCTCCAAATGACACGAAACTTGACAGGCGGTCTACTGGTGCTATACCAAGGCCGCTTGGCAAACCTCGGGCCATTCCGAGAAAGTTTAACACCCGCTCACAGCAGAAGACAAAAGGGGACGCCGGGGAGCATAGAAGTGCCGGATTGCAAAATGGACAACGGGGAAAATGCTCGGATGCATGAGACGAACACATATGCGAATGCAATGCACATGATGACATGATATGAAATGCAACACGCAAGCAAATGACATGGCAACGAAGGCGAATAACTGACAGACACCTGGCGCATCGAATCCGGGGCGTTACACCTTCCCTGGCTGTTGCATCGTGAGTTCGGCAGGTTGACTGCCGGACAGGGCCTCTAGTGAATGGAGTCATGTTGGTAAGAAAAAAGAAAAAGGAAAAAGAATGACACACTTGGGAGACCCTAGTGTGGTTAAGCCGCATTCTGGGCCTGTCGTGGTCGTGTCCCTCCCCCTATGCCCATGGTATCTCCAGAGCGTAATGATGTACGCGAAGGACCAGTCTTGCAATTTTGCAAGGGCTGGGGTTGGGGCCGCATTGCTAAGCGTGCTCGGAACATGCCAGGTGGTCTTGTTGTAGGTTACTCCGGGCACGTTTAGCCGTGTCCGGTCGCTTAACGCCCGGACTCGAAAATTGCCTTAAGAGGCTGCTTTGTACTTCTGCCGCGAGAGCCGCTGTGTGTTCCTCCGTTCGGAGGGAGTGTTCAGTGTTTCCGTTGACCGTGATGACTCCTCGAGGGCCTAGCATCTTGAGCTTGAGGTATGAGTAGTGCGGCACCGTGTTGAACTTTGCAAACGCGGTCCGTCCGAGCAGAGCATGATAGCCGCTGCGAAACGGAACTATGTCGAAGATTAACTCCTCGCTTCGGAAGTTATCCGGGGATCCGAAGACCACTTCAAGTGTGACTGAGCCTGTACAATTGGCCTCTACACCTGGTATGACGCCTTTGAAGGTCGTCTTTGTGGGTTTAATCCTTGAGGGGTCTATGCCCATCTTGCGCACTGTATCATGATAAAGCAGGTTCAGGCTGCTGTCGCCGTCCATCAGGACTCTGGTGAGGTGAAATCCATCGACGATTGGGTCTAAAACCAATGCGGCGAATCCGCCGCGGCGGATACTGGTGGGGTGTTCCCTTCGATCAAAAGTGATCGGGCAGGAGGACCATGGGTTGAACTTCGGGGCGACTGGCTCCATCGCGTATACGTCCCTGAGTGCACGCTTCCGCTCCCTCTTGGGTATGTGGGTTGCGTATATCATGTTCACCATCCGCACTTGTGGGGGGAAACCCTTCTGTCCTCTATTGTTCGGCGGTCGGGTCTCTTCCTCGTCATCGTTGTGCAGCCCCTTGTCATTGTTTTCGGCAATTAGCTTGCCTGCCTGCTTGAATACCCAACAGTCCCTATTGGTGTGATTAGCTGGCTTTTCGGGGGTGCCATGTATCTGGCATGAGCGGTCGAGTATTCGGTCCAAATTGGACGGACCCGGAGTAGTTCTTTTGAATGGCTTTTTCCGCTGACCGGGTTTGGAGCCTCTGAATCCGGCGTTGACTGCCATATCCTCAGTGTTATTGCCGTTAACACGGCGTTTGTTCTTGTTGCGATGCGACCTGCCATTGTGGTCCTTGGTATCCGGACTGCCAAAATTTTTGCTGAGGTTGTTACTGCGGGCTAGCCAGCTGTCCTCTCCCGCGCAGAAGTGGGTCATGAGTGATGTGAGGGCTGCCATGGATTTCGGCTTTTCCTGTCCTAGGTGCCGGGCAAGCCACTCGTCGCGGATGTTATGCTTGAAGGCTGCAAGGGCCTCTGCATCCGGACAGTCGACGATTTGATTTTTCTTTGTTAAGAACCGTGTCCAGAATTGTCTAGCTGATTCGTCTAGCTGCTGAATTATGTGGCTTAGCTCATCGGCGTCTGGTGGTCGCACATACGTGCCCTGGAAGTTATCAAGGAATGCGGCTTCCAGGTCCTCCCAACACCCAATTGATTCTGCTGGCAAGTTGTTAAGCCAATGTCGAGCTGGTCCTTTAAGCTTGAGTGGGAGGTATTTGATGGCGTGAAGATCATCGCCGCGGGCCATGTGGATATGAAGGAGATAGTCTTTGATCCAAACCGCGGGGTCTGTTGTGCCATCATAGGATTCAATATTCACGGGTTTAAACCCTTCGGGGATTTGATGATCCATTACTTCATCTGTGAAGCATAGTGGGTGTGTGGTGCCTCTATATTGGGCTATATCACGACGTAGCTCAAGCGAGCTTTGTCTACTGTGTTCGGCCCGGCCGGAGTTGCTGTATCCGGCGCGACGGTCGTCGTCGCGCATCGTGGGGCGCCCACGCGATCCATAGATCGATCTTTATTGTCTTGCCTTATCCTCCAATATGTCTCGCAAGTCCGGCGCATTCCCTCGTGGCTTCGTACTTTTCGAGCGGTGCCGGGGTACGGTTCTACTGGAGGGCCTAGAGGCCTCTCTGTCGCGGCCACGAGGTGGTCGGTCAGCCGTATTGTGCGCTGGTGATGCAGGTTTATATGCCTCCTCCTCTAATCGGGGGAGCAAGTTGCGTTTGGGGTAGCTTTTGGAGGGGCGTTCGAGTTCATGCTCTTCGGCCGCAAGGACTTCAGTCCATCTGTCCGCTAGCAGATCTTGATCAGCTCTAAACTGTTGCTGCTTTTTCTTGAGGCTGTTCGCCGTGGCCATAAGCCTGCGTTTAAAACGCTCTTGTTCGACGGGATCCTCGGGCACGACGAATTCGTCGTCGTCGAGGCTTGCCTCGTCTCCGGAGGGAGGCATGTAATTATCATCCTCTACCTCTTCGTCTGCCGCTCTCTCATGAGGGTTGGCTTCTCCGTCCTCCTATGCTGAATCTTGCTGGAGGGGGTTGTCTTCGGCACTCTCTGGGGTGTTATTATCTCCGGTGCCGGAATCTCCATTCTTGCTGTGGCGGGATTTAGAGCGGCGCCGCTGACGCCGGCGCTTGGGCTGTTTCTTGGAGGGGTCTTCCTCCGCCGTTCCTTCGCCATTCCCATCCTTTGGGATATCCACCATGTATATGTCATATGACGAGGTGGCTTTCCAGTGCCCAGTAGGCGCTAGTTCTTGGTCGTCTCCGGCATCGTCGTCCATACCTTCGATGTCTTCAGAGTCGAAGTCTAGCATGTCGGTTAGATCGTCGACAGTGGCTACTAAGTGGGTGGTGGGTGGGGTTTGAATTTCTTCATCGTCCACATCCCAACCGTCCTAACCACAGTCCGGCCAGGGCTCTCCTGATAACGAGAGATATTTTAGCGAATTCAGGATGTCGCCGAAAGGTGAGTATTGAAAGATGTCCGCAGCGGTGAACTCCATGATCGGCGCCCAATCGGATTCGATTGGAGGGGGCGCGGGAGGTTCGGAGTCCGGCGAGGAGTCCGGCACCTTGGAGTCACGAGCTTCACAAGGGACAAGGTTAGTATTTGGCTCCATCGCCGTAGAGGTTGCGGCCCCTGAGGCGGTGTCTAGCCACCCATCCTCGATCTGCGCAGTCGGCTCCGAATTAGGGATCGGAGCGGACTCATGTGCGGCCTCTAGGGCACTGTCCGGCAGCAGAGCTGAATCATGCTCATCGTGACAGTGCGGCGCGCTTGGCTGTGGCTCGAATCCATCGAAGATCAAGTCTCCGCGGACGTCGGTCGTGAAGTTCGGACTTCCGAATCTGACGTGATGGCCAGGGGCGTAGCTTTCGATCTGCTCCAGATGGCCAAGCGAATTGGCCCGCAGTGCAAAGCCGCCGAATACGAAGATCTGTCCAGGGAGAAAAGTCTCACCCTAGACTTTGTCGTTGTTGTTGATGATCGAAGGAGCCATCGAGCCTATTGGTGACGACACAGAGGAACTATCAATGAAAGCACCAATGTCGGTGTCAAAACCGGCGGATCTCGGGTAGGGGGTCCCGAACTGTGCGTCTAGGCGGATGGTAACAGGAGACAAGGGACACGATGTTTTTACCCAGGTTCGGGCCCTCCCGATGGAGGTAAAACCCTACTCCTGCTTGATTGATATTGATGATATGGGTAGTACAAGAGTGGATCTACCACGAGATCAAGGAGGCTAAACCCTAGAAGCTAGCCTATGGTATGATTGTTGTTATTGTTGTGTCCTACGGACTAAAACCCTCCGGTTTATATAGACACCGGAGAGGGCTAGGGTTACACAGAGTCGGTTACAATGGTAGGAGATCTACATATCCGTATCGCCAAGCTTGCCTTCCATGCCAAGGAAAGTTCCATCCGGACACGGGACGAAGTCTTCAATCTTGTATCTTCATAGTCTTGGAGTCCGGCCGATGATGATAGTTCGGCTATCCGGACACCCCCTAGTCCAGGACTGCCTCGCCACCGATGTTGCATCCCAGGATTCGGACAGAAGCCGATTACCTGCCGAGCACTATTTTCAGGAAGTCCTGCAGGGCGCTCGTTTAATAGAGACGCAGTGCTCGAAAAATGTTATGTTCAAATGACATGTATGATTTGTGAAACCATGTTTCAAATATAATATAAGGGCTTTTTATACTTGTGCATTCAAGTATTGAAATACCTCCTGTGCGGCCGTTAATGTATATGTGTATATAACCTGAAAGATGGCAGTCTTCGGCTTCAGCCCCCACGCACATAGTGCGGGGGTGTTTGCAAAAAAAAGCGCATTTTCACACTTAATCCAACGTCTTGGTCCTGTGAAGGAGGTGATAGCATAGCAAACTAGGCAACCGGACTATAATGCTTTATCACTTTCACTTAGCCATAGGAGTTCGATGGTGGGGCTACTATATAGCCCCTAGGGGCACCGCACTCTCCGAATTCGGGGCGCGTATGTGCCTGACCGGGAAACGGTCCTTCGTTAAAGCGGAGGAATTCTAAACATTCTGGTGGTCGATCGAGTGGTTGACCAGTCTCTCGCTATATCAGGACAGTCAGTTTTCGGCTTTCTCTACTGAGGTGCTCACCTGGACGAACCGGGGCACAATCGCAGTAGTTCTCCTGGTGCCGCGTTAGCCGATAGAGCGGAACGTAAGGCAGCAAAACACAGGAGCCGGGCAAACCCAACATTTGACCAAAGACATGATTCGGAGTTGATGCATATAAGGCCTAACTCGAGACGCCGAACACTCCCTAAGGTATTCGGTCTTTATGAGAACGGGCAGAACAATGCCCTAAGCCCTTAATGTCCAGGTACGCGCAAAAATATCTGATGCGGCCGATGCCAAAACACCAGCCTCCTCCTCGGTTATAGTAAGAAACCGGGGGATGTGTATCAACAAGAGATAGTAAGAAAGGTTTACGCAGGGTCTTAATCTGAAAAGAATCCTTGCAATCGGTCCCTACTGCACGTCTGCGCCTGTGTCTCCGTTGTGCCATATCCTGGATGGGTGTAGCACGGTGTTCATCTGTAAAAGAGAAGAACTTTGTTGGAAAAAAGGATCGTGCGAAAGAATGTCTAAACAGAGTATAAAAAATGAATAAAATTGAGCTTTATTGTCTCTTGCTGTACATGCGTGCAGCCCCTTGTAAAGGGGTACGCGGCTAGTAAGCCCCTTGTTTATTTATGCTGGACTCGCCTAACCGTGTCCGGGATCGGAATGACCTGTTTAGGTGCTTTGATCAGCAAAGCCGGAGTAGTGTGTGGCTGTCAAGGCAGTCTCACTTTCTTCCATATTCGAGGAACACTCGAAGTTTCCCTTTAATGAGATGATGCCGCGTGGACCGGGCATTTTAAGTGTAAGAGATGCATAATGCGGTATTGCGTTAAAGCAGGTGAAAGCTTCGCGTTCCAATAGTGCTTGATAGCTACTTTTAAATGGGGCGATGTGGAAGACTAACTTTTCGCGACGGAAGTTGTCGGATGAGCCAAACACCACTTCTAGTGGTAGAGAGCCCGTACAATGGGCATATGGGCCTGGCATCACTCCTTTAAAGGAAGTGTTGCTATGGCGCATTTTGGTTGGGTCTATCCCCATTCTGCGGATTGTGTCCTGATATAGCAGGTTTAGATCACTGCCTCCATCCATTAGGACTTGTGTAAATTGTAGTCTGTCGATTATAGGATCTAATATCAAATCAGTCCATCTTGCGTTCCGGATACTTCCGGAGTAATCCTGATGGTCGAAAGTGATTGGTTTTGACATCTAGTGTCGGGACTCCGCTGGGGTGGACCGTGCGGCGCGTACTTTAATGGGCGCCACTCTATTTTTTCCTGTTGTCACTTGAAGTGAGTTTACTGTTTTGACCTCTTGTGGGAAATTCCTTTGTTTTCCGGTGCTCTGCTTGTGGGGTTTGTCATCGTCCTCACTTGGTGTGTCAAGCCCATTGTGTTCGGCATTAAGTCGGCCGGACTGTTTGAAGACCCAACAATCTCTGTGGGTGTGGTTTGCAGGCTTCCCGGAGGTACTGTGGATTTGGCATATCTTGTCCAAGATTTTGTTTAGGTTGGATAGCTCGTCGCTGTTATCCTTGAGAGGCAATTTTTTGTTGTTCTGCCGAGAGCTTTTGAATCCGGCGTTGACTACCATGCTCTTTGGACCATTTCCCTTAGTCCGGCGCTGGTCCTTGCTGCGTCGTGGTTTTCCATTTCCATCCCTGACCTCGGATGTACTTGGGTCGCTGGTGCTGCATCTTGCCAGCCAGCTATCCTCTCCCGTGCAAAAGCGGGTCATGAGGCTTGTTAGTGCAGCCATTGTTCTTGGCTTTTCCTGGCCGAGGTGTCTGGCGAGCCATTCATCTCGGACGTTATGTTTGAAGCTGCTAAGGCTTCGGCATCCGGATAGTCGACTATTTGGTTCTTTTTGGTGAGGAACCTGTTCCAGAATTTGCGGGCTGACTCTCCGGGCTGTTGAGTTATGTGACTTAAATCGTCTGCATCCCGAGGGCGGACATAAGTCCCCTGAAAATTTGCCCGAAACGCATCCTCGAGCTCTTCCCAACTTCCAATGGTATTTTCTGGGAGGCTTTTGAGCCAATGCCGGGCTGGCCCTTTGAGCTTGAGGGGTAAGTATTTTATGGCGTGGAGGTCATCTCCTCTAGCCATATGTATGTGCAGGATGTAATCCTCAATCCAGACTCCAGGGTCTGTTGTTCTGTCGTATGCCTCTATGTTTACGGGCTTTAATCCTGCTGGAAATTCATAATCCAGCACCTCATCGGTGAAACATAGGGGGTGTGCGGCGCCCCTGTATTTGGGTGTGCCGTGATGTTCGAATACTCGACGTGTTGTATTGCTTTGTAGAGCTTGCTTTCTTGGCCCATAGATAGACCTAAATGGGCCATCCTTTTGGGGCGAATCCTTATGCGGATCGCGTGCCGGCTTGTGTGCGGCGCCGTTTGTCGCTCTATGTTTGCCATGTGGTCGTCTATCCAACCGGGCAGCCTCTTTATTTTTTGATTGTGGGGTCTCTACGGCCTCCTCGTCAAATTCGGGCAGTAGTTTGCGCTTCGGGTAGCTCTTTGTTTGGCGACTATCGCCGTATTTGTCTGCGGTCTTGAGTACTTTGCTCCCTCTCATTCTGAGTACGTCTTCCGTTGTTTTGAGCTTCCGCTTCTGCTTCTTCAGACTTCGTGTAGTGGCGACGAGCCTTTTGTGGAGGTTCTTCTGCTCCAACAATATGTCCGATGTGAGATCGTCCGGACTGTTGTTTTTGCCGGGGACGGATTGTTTATCTAAGTTATCCTGTTCGGATGGTTGCTCGAGGGCATGTTCGTCGTCCACCGGTTCGCCCTGCACTATGGCTGGGTCTGTATGGGTGCTGTCGTTGTCGAGGCGGGCCTTTGAGCAGTGCTTACGTCGCGATTTTGACTATTTTTCGAGGGAATTATCCTTTGCAGCATCCCGTTGTTCCTCGTTATCGCTTCCTTTAGGTGTATCCACCATATATACATCGTGAGTTGAGGTGGCCTTCCAGTGCCCTGTAGGCGCTGGTTCTTGGTTGTCTCCGGCATCGTCGTCCATACCGTCGATTTCTTCGGAGTCGAAGTCTAGCATATCGGTTAAGTCATCGACAGTGGCTACAAAGTGGGTGGTGGGTGCGCGTTGAATTTCTTCGTCGTCCGCATCCCAACCTTCCTGATCATAGTCCAGCCAGGGCTCTCCTTATAAAGAGAGAGACTTTAGTGAATTCAGGATGTCGCCAAAAGGCGAGTGCTGAAAGATGTCCGCGGTAGTGAACTCCGTGATCGGCGCCCAATCGGATTTGATTGGCAGGGGCGCGGAAGGTTCGGAGTCCGTAGAGGAGTCTGGCACCTCGGAGTCACGAGCTTCACGAAGGACAGGATTGGTATTCGGCTCTATCGCCGTAGAGGTAACAGCCCCCGAGGCGGTGTCCAGCCACCCGTCCTCGATCGGCGCAGTCGGCTCCGAGCTAAGGGTCGGAGCAGACACTTGTGCGGCCTCCAAGGCACTGTCCGGCGGCAGAGCTAGATCATGCCCGTCGTGACAGTGCGGCGCACTCGGTTGTGGCTCGAATCCGTCGAAGATCGAGTCCTCATGGATGTCAGCCGTATAGTTCAAACTTCCAAATCTGACCTGATGGCCAGGGGCGTAGCTTTCGATCTGCTCCAGATGGCCAAGCGAAATTGGCCCGTAGTGCAAAGCCGTCGAATACAAAGATCTGTCCGGGGAGAAAAGTCTCACCCTGAACCGCGTTGTTGTTGATGATCGAAGGAGCCATCGGGCCTATAGGTGACGACACAGAGGAACTCTCAATGAAAACACCAATGTCGGTGTCAAAACCGGCGGATCTCGGGTAGGGGGTCCCGAACTGTGCGTCTAGGCGGATGGTAACAGGAGACAAGGGACACGATGTTTTTACCCAGGTTCGGGCCCTCTCAGTGGAGGTAAAACCCTACTCCTGCTTGATTAATATTGATGATATGGGTAGTACAAGAGTAGATCTACCATGAGATCAAGGAGGCTAAACCCTAGAAGCTAGCCTATGGTATGATTGTTGTTCGTCCTACAGACTAAGACCCTCCGGTTTATATAGACACTGGAGAGGGCTAGGGTTACACAAAGTCGGTTACAATGGTAGGAGATCTACATATCTGTATCGCCAAGGAAAGTCCCATCCGGACACGGGACGAAGTCTTCAATCTTGTATCTTCATAGTCTTGGAGTCCGGCCAAAGATGATAGTTCGGCTATCCGGACACCCCCTAGTCCAGGACTCCCTCAGACGTCATCTGCTGAACGTGTGCAGAACACGGAGGTGCCGTACATTCGATACTTGGATCAGTTGGATCATGAAGACGTTCGACTACATCAACCGCATTACTAAAAGCTTCCGCTTTCGGTCTACGAGGGTACATGGACACACTCTCCCCGCTTGTTGCTATGCTTCTCCTAGATAGATCTTGCGTGATCGTATGAATTTTTTTGAATTACTACATTCCCCAACAGTGGCATCCGACCCAGGTCTATGCGTAGATGATATGCACGAGTAGAACACAAAGAGTTGTGGGCGATAATAGTCATACTGCTTACCACCAATGTCTTACTTTGATTCGGAGGTATTGTTGGATGAAGCGGCCCGGACCGACATTACATGACCGCGTTGATGACACTGGTTCTATCGACGTGCTTCGCACACAAGTGGCTGGCGGGTGTTTGTTTCTCCAACTTTAGTTGAATCAAGTTTGACTACGGCCGGTCCTTGTTGAAGGTTAAAACAACACAGTTGATGAAAAATTGTTGTGGTTTTGATGCGTAGGTAAGAACGGTTCTTGCTAGAATCCCGTAGTAGCCACGTAAAACTTGCAACAACAAAGTAGAGGACATCTAACTTGTTTTTGCAGGGCATGTTGTGATGTGATATGGTCAAGACATGATGTGATATAAATTGTTGTATGAGATGATCATGTTTTGTAAAAGTTATCGGCAACTGGCAGGAGCCTTATGGTTGTCGCTCTATTGTATGAAATGCAATCGCCATGTAATTGCTTTACTTTATCACTAAGAGGTAGCAATAGTCATGGAAGAAATAGTTGGCGAGACGACAACGACGCTACGATGGAGATCAAGGTGTCAAGCACGTGACGATGGAGATCATGATGGTGCTTTGGAGATGGAGATCAAAGGCACAGGATGATGATGGCCATATCATGTCACATATTTTGATTGCATGTGATGTTTATCTTTTTATGTATCTTATTTTGCTTAGTACGACCATAGCATTATAAGATGATCCCTCACTAAAATTCGAGGTATAAGTGTTCTCCCTGAGTATGCACTGTTGCGACAGTTCATCGTGCCGAGACACCACGTGATGCTCGGGTGTGATAAGCTCTATGTTCACATACAACAGGTGCAAGCCAGTTTTGCCCATGCAGAATACTCGGGTTAAACTTGATGAGCCTAGCATATGCAGACATGGCCTCGGAACACTGAGACCGAAAGGTCGAACGTGAATCATATAGTAGATATGATCAACATAGAGATGTTGACCATTGAAAACTACTCCATCTCACGTGATGATCGGACATGGTTTAGTTGATTTGGATCACGTGATCATCTGGATGACTCGAGGGATGTCTATCTAAGTGGGAGTTCTTAAGTAATATGATTAATTGAACTTAAATTTATCATGAACTTAGTCGTGATAGTATTTGCATATCTATGTTGTAGATCAATAGCTTGCGATGTAGCTCCTCGTTTATTTTTGATATTTCCTAGAGAAAACAAAGTTGAAAGTTGATAGTAGCAATGATACAGACTGGGTCTGTGATTTGATGATTATCCTCATTGCTACACAGAAGAATTATGTCCTTGATGCGCCGCTAGGTGACAGACCTATTGCAGGAGTATTATGAACGTTTGGCCAGCTCGAGATGATGACTACTTGATAGTTTAGTGCACCATGCTTTACGGCTTAAAACCGGGACTTCACAAACGTTTTGAATGCCATGGAGCATATGAGATGTTCCAAGAGTTGAATTAGTACTTCAGACTCATGCACGTGTCGAGAGGTATGAAACCTCTGACAAGTACTTTGCCTACAAGATGGAGGAGAATAGCTCAAGTAGTGAGCATGTGCTCAGAATGTATGAGCACTTCAATCGCTTGAATCAAGTGGGAGTTAATCTTCTAGATAAAATAGTGATTGACAGAATTCTCTAGTCACTATTACCAAGTTACTGAAACTTCGTGATGAACTATGATATGCAAGGGATGACGAAAACGATTCCTGAGCTCTTCGCGATGCTGAAATCGGTGAAGGTAGAAATCAAGAAAAAGCATCAAGTGTTGATGGTTGACAAGACCACTAGTTTCAAGTAAAAGGGCAAAGGAAAAGAAAGGGAACTTCAAGAAGAATGGCAAGCAAGTTGCCACTCCCATGAAGAAACCCAAAGCTAGACCCAAGCCTAAAACTGAGTGCTTCTACCGCGAAGGAAATGGTCACTGGAAGTTGAACTGCCCTAGATACTTGGTGGATAAGAAGGATGGCAAAGTGAACAAAGCTATATTTGATATACATGTTATTGATGTGTACTTTACTAGTGTTTATAGCAACCCCTCGGTATTTGATACTGGTTCAGTTGCTAAGAGTAGTAACACGAAAACAGGAGTTGCAAGATAAACAGAGACTAGTTAAGGGCGAGGTGACGATGTGTATTGGAAATGATTCCAAGGTTGATAAGATCACCATCGCACACTCCTTTTACCTTCGGGATTAGTGTTGAACCTAAAATAAATGTTATTTGGTGTTTGCATTGAGCATGAATATGATTGGCTCATGTTTATTGCAATATGGTTATTCATTTAAAGTCAAAGAATAATTGTTGTTCTGTTTACATGAATAAAACCTTCTATGGTCATACACTTAATATAAATGGTTTATTGAATCTCGATCGTAGTGATACACATATTCATATATTGAAGCCAAAGATGCAAGGTTAATAATGATAGTGCAACTTATTTGTGGCACTGCCGTTTAGGTCATATTGCTGTAGAGCGCATGAAGAAACTCCATGTTGATGGACTTTTGGAATCACTTGATGCTTGCGAAGCATGCCTCACGGGCAAGATGACTAAGACTCTGTTCTCCGGAACTATGTAGTGAGCAACTGACTTGTTGGAATTAATACATACTGATGTATGCGGTCCGATGAGTGTTGAGGATCGCGGCGGGTATCATTATTTTCTAACCTTCACAGATGATTTGATCAGATATGGGTATATCTACTTGATGAAACATAAGTCTAAAACATTTAAAAAGTTCAAAGAATTTCAGAGTGAAGTGGAAAATCATTGTAACAAGAAAATAAAGTTTCTATGATCTGATCATGGAGATGAATATTTGAGTTATGAGTTTGGTCTTCATTTGAAACAATGTGGAATAGTTTCACAACTCACACCACCTGGAACACCACATCGTAATGGTGTGTCCAAACATCGTAACCGTACTTTATGAGATATGGTGCGATCTATGATGTCTCTTACCGATTTACCACTATCGTTTTGGGGTTATGCATTAGAGACAACTGCATTCACATTAAATAGGGCACCATCTAAATCCGTTGAGACGACACCATATGAGTTGTGGTTTAGCAAGAAACCTAAGCTATCGTTTCTTAAAGTTTGGGGCTGCGATGCTTATGTGAGAAAGCTTCAACCTGATAAGCTCGAACCCAAATCACATAAATATGTCTTCATAGGATACCCAAAGGAGACTGTTGGGTGCACCTTCTATCACAGATCCGAAGGCAAGATATTCATTGCTAAGAATGGATCCTTTCTACAAAAGCAGTTTCTCTCGAAAGAAGTGAGTGGGAGGAAAGTAGAACTTGATGAGGTAATTGTACCTTCTCTTGAATTGGAAAGTAGTTCATCACAGAAAACTGTTCCCGTGATGCCTACACCAATTAGTGAGGAAGCTAATGATGATGATCATGAAACTTCAGATCAAGTTACTACCAAACCTCGTAGGTCAACCAGAGCACGTTCTGCACCAGAGTGGTACGGTAATCCTGTTCTGGAAGTCATGTTACTAGACCATGACGAACCTACAAACTATAAGGAAACGATGATGAGCCCAGATTCCGCAAAATGATGATGAACCTACAAACTACAAACTAGGCCATGAAATCTGAGATGGGATCCATGTATGAGAAAAAAGTATGGACTTTGGTGGACTTGTCCGATGATCGGCAAGCCATTGAGAATAAATGTATCTTCAAGACGAAGACGAACATTGATGGTAGTGTTACTATCTACAAAGCTCGAATTGTCACAAAAGGTTTTAGACAAGTTCAAGGTGTTGACTACAATGAGATTTTCTCACTCGTATCGATGCTTAAGTCTGTCTGAATCATGTTAGCAATTGCCGCATTTTATGAAATCTGGCAAATGGATGTCAAAACTGCATTCCTTAATGGATTTCTTAAAGAAGAGTTGTATATGATGCAACAAGAAGGTTTTGTCAATCCCAAAGGTGCTAACAAAATGTGCAAGCTCCAGCGATCCATCTATGGACTGGTGCAAGCATCTCAGAGTTGGAATATACGCTTTGATGAGTTGATCAAAGCATATAGTTTTATACAGACTTGAGGTGAAGCCTGTATTTACAAGAAAGTGAGTGGGAGCACTACAGCCTTTCTGATAAGTATATGTGAATGACATATTGTTGATCGGAAATGATGTAGAATTTTCTGGAAAGCATAAAGGAGTGTTTGAAAGGAGTTTTTCAAAGAAAGACCTCGGTGAAGCTGCTTACATATTGAGCATCAAGATCTATAGAGATAGATCAAAACGGTTGATAAGTTTTTTTAATGAGTACATACCTTGACAAAATTTTAAAGTAGTTCAAAATGGAACAGTCAAAGAAGGAGTTCTTGCCTGTGTTGCAAGGTGCGAAGTTGAGTAAGACTCAAAACCTGACCATGGCAGAAAATAGAAAGAGAATGAAAGTCATTCCCTATGCCTCAGTCATAGGTTCTATAAAGTATGCTATGATGTGTACCAGACCTATTGTGTACCTCACCATGAGTTTGGCAAAAGGAGTACAATAGTGATCCAGGAGTAGATTACTAGACAGCAGTCAAAATTATCCTTAGAGAACAAAGGAAATATTTCTCGGTTATGGAGGTGATAAAGAGTTTGTCGTAAAGAGTTACGTCGATGCAAGCTTTGACACCGATCTGGATGACTCTGAGTCTCAATCTAGATACATATTGAAAGTGGGAGCAAGTAGCTAGAGTAGCTCCGTGCAGAGCATTGTAGACATAGAAATTTGCAAAATACATACGGATCTGAATGTTGCAGACCCGTAGACTAAAATTTATCTCACAAGCAAAACATGATAACACCTTGGTGCTCTTGGATGTTAATCACACAACGATGTGAACTAGATTATTAACTCTAGTAAACCCTTTGAGTGTTGGTCACATAGGTGATGTGAACTATGGGTGTTAATCACATGGTGATGTGAACTATTGGTGTTAAATCACATGGCGATGTGAACTAGATTATTGACTCTAGTGCAAGTGGGAGACTGAAGGAAATATGCCCTAGAGGAAATAATAAAGTTGTTATTTATATTTCCTTATATCATATAAATATTTATTATTCATGCTAGAATTGTATTAAAACTTAGTACATGTGTGAATACATAGACAAACAGAGTGTCCCTAGTATGCCTCTACTAGACTAGCTCATTAATCAAAGATGGTTAAGTTTCCTAACCATAGACATGTGTTGTCATTTGATGAACAGGATCACATCATTAGAGAATGATGTGATGGACAAGACCCATTCGTTAGCTTAGCATAAATGATCGTTTAGTTTTATTGCTATTGCTTTCTTCATGACTTATACATGTTCCTCTGACTATGAGATAATGCAAGTCCTGAATACCGGAGGAACACCTTGTGTGCTATCAAACGTCACAATGTAACTGGGTGATTATAAAGATGCTCTACAGGTGTCTCCGAAGGTGTTTGTTGGGTTGGCATAGATCAAGATTAGGATTTGTCACTCCGTGTATCGGAGAGGTATCTCTGGGCCCTCTCGGTAATGCACATCACTATAAGCCTTGCAAGCACTATGACTAATGAGTTAGTTATGAGATGATGCATTATGGAACGAGTAAAGAGACTTGCCGGTAATGAGATTGAACTAGGTATGAGGATACCGACGATCGAATCTCGGGCAAGTAACATACCGATGACAAAGGGAACAACGTATGTTGCTATGCAGTTTGAACGATAAAGATCTTCGTAGAATATGTAGGAGACAATATGAGCATCCAGGTTCTGCTATTGGTTATTGACTGGAGATGTGTCTCGGTCATGTCTACATAGTTCTCGAACCCGTAGGGTCCGCACGCTTAACGTTCGATGACGATTTGTATTATGAGTTATGTGATTTGATGAACCAAAGTTTGTTCGGAGTCTCGGATGAGATCACAGACATGATGAGGAGTCTTGAAATGGTCGATACATAAAGATTGACATATTGGAATGTTATGTTTGGACACCGGAATGGTTCCGGAAAGGTTCAGACATTTTCCGGAGTACAGGGAGGTTACCGGAACACCCCGGGGGGTTAACGGGCCTTCATGGGCCCTAGTGGGGAGAGGAGGCAGTGGCCAGGTGGGGGCGCATGCCCCCCCTCCCCCCCCTGTCACGCCCAAGATGCGACCCTATCCTAAAGGAACTCGAAGGTCCCACCAAGGATAGAAGCGCAACTTGAAGACGCTTTTGCAAGGTGGATATCATTACATCAACATTACATAATAGTGGGGATACATCCAATACATACAATGTCACATGAATACAACAATACAACATACAAGAACAACATCCGACTATGGATGAATCATAAACGGAAACTCAAACAATATCCACCCTGCTAGCCCAGGCTGCCGACCTGGAACCTATCCCCTGATCGAAGAAGCAGAAGAAGAAACTCTAAAACAAGCAACATCGCTCTCGCGTCATGATCATCGCATAACCTGAACCTGCAACTGTTGGTGTAGTAATCTGTGAGCCACGAGGACTCAGCAATCCCATTACCATGGGTATCAAGACTAGCAAAGCTTAATGGGAAAGGAAGGGGTAAAGTGGTGAGGTTGCAGCAGCGGCTAAGCATATATGGTGGCTAACATATGCAAATGAGAGCGAGAAGAGAAACAAAGGAATAGTCGTGAAGCTAGCAAAGATCAAGAGGTGATCCTGAACACCTACTTACGTCAAACATAACCCAGAATCCTTGTTCACTTCCCGGACTCCGCCGAGAAGAGACCATCACGGCTACACACGCGGTTGATGCGTTTTAATTCGGATCTGGTGTCAAGTTATCTACAACTGGACATTAACAAATTCCCATCTGCCACATAACCGCGGGCACGGCTCTCGAAAGTTTATACCCTACAGGGGTGTCCCAACTTAGCCCATGATAAGCTCTCGCGATCAACGAAGGATATTCCTTCTCCCCGGGAAGACCCGATCAGTCTCGGAATCCCGGCTACAAGACATTTCGACAGTAATAAAACAAGACCAGCATGACCTCCTGGCGTGTCGACATCCTGATAGTAGCCGCGCGTATCTCGTCTCAGGCCACGACCGGATGAGCAATACGTACAACTAGAACCAGCCCTCAAGTTTCCCCGAGGTGGCGCTGCAAGTGGCTCTAGTTTGGACCAACACTTAGACAAGCATTGGCCCGGGGGGCTAAAATAAAGATGACCCTTAGGATGCACGACTCCCAAGGGAAAAAGGTAATAGGTGAGGCAAATGGTAAAAACCAATGTTGGGCCTTGCTGGAGGAGTCTTATTCAGAGCGAACTGTCAGGGGGGTCCCATAAATCAACCGACCGCGTTAGGAACGCAAAATCCGGGAACATAACACCGGTATGACGGAAACTAGGGCGGCAAGAGTGGAACAAAACACCAGGCATAAGGCCGAGCCTTCAACCCTTTACCAAGTATATAGATGCATTAATTAAATAAGAGATATTGTGATATCCCAACATAATCCTGTCCATCATGGAGCAATCTTCAACTTCACCTGCAACTAGCAACACTATAAGAGGGGCTGAGCTAAAGCGGTAACATAGCCAAACAACGGTTTGCTAGGAAGGGTGAAAAGGTTAGAGGCTGACATGGCAATTTGGGGAGGCTTAAAGAGCAAAAGATAGGTAGCGCAACATAGCGATAGAACGAAGCAACTAGCATAGCAATGATAGTAGTGAGATCCAAGGTGACGGTCATCTTGCCTGAAATCCCGCTAGGAAGAAGAACGAGTCCATGAAGAAGACAAACGGACGTAGTCGAACGAATCCTCACAACTCCGGAACGAAACCGAAGCTAACGGGAGAAGCAAACCGGAAAGGAGCAAACAACATGGTAAACAACTATCACATAAACATGGCATGATGCACAAGCAAGTATGATGCATGTCCGGTTTAAAGAGGC
Source organism: Triticum aestivum (assembly GCF_018294505.1). NCBI lineage: Eukaryota > Viridiplantae > Streptophyta > Magnoliopsida > Poales > Poaceae > Triticum > Triticum aestivum. The sequence goes on along the minus strand of NC_057795.1, from coordinate 310,912,679 downwards.
ATGGCATGGCAAAGTGCAACAAACAATACTACAAGTTAAATGGAGCTCAATATGCAACGAGTTGCATATTGACAAAACACCACATTCAATTATTTAGTTATCTCTCGTTTAAGCTACCCAACAATATTAAATGTTGTTAAACATGGCAAGAGGTGAAGCATAATATAAACTACCTATCCAGGCAAGTTTAAATGAGGCCGGAAACAACAAACAATAATTCCGGTAAATCCTCATGTCATTTAGCAATTTAATGCAAACACAATTGTAAACATTTTAATTGTTGTTATCATGATGCGGATGACATATGCAAGTTTTAAGCAATTTTATGGAAACGTTGACATGAGCATGTTATGAAGCATTTATCACCGTGGCGGAACGAAAGGGGTGCCACGGCAACTACAACGGAAATGGTGCCACAGCAACATTCTGATGATCCGACAACTCATTGAGATACCGGTGCAAAGAGCAAGTGTGCGGATGTGCGAAACATGCAAAGGATGGTGGGGTGATCCCGGTTACCGGGTTCCCACAGGTTAGTGGCATGGAAACGAGTGACAATTCGGACACGGTGCAAACGGTACATCTCATACAACACATGCATTCGGTCCACGGACGTCGTCTCGGGTTTATACCTTTGAAGCGTGCGTTTTCGGAGCGGGTCGAGTTTGTAGTGGAAGTAGTGGAAGTAGACGTTCTCGCGACGGTAGTGGAAGTAGTGGTACACGGCGACGGTAGTGGAAGTAGTCGTTCACGGGTCATCATGGGAAGTAGTTGTTCTCGTGGCGACGGTAGTGGTACTCGTTTCGGAAGCGGTTCACGATGATGGTAGTCGAACTTGGCCATCCGGAGAGGGTACTTGCCGACAACGGCCGTCGTGGTACTTGGTGCTAGTAGTTGTACACGGTCGTAGACATCCGGTGCGGTACTTGGTGAATCGAAGGTGTACTTGGCGGTCTTGGGGTCCCTCGATCAAGGAAATTGCCAACAACAAAAAGGGGCAGCAAGGTCTTGAAGCCGAGGCCGACAGGGACAGCTTGAGGAGTCAACACGGAGGTAGGGGCACGAGGTCTGGATGACGTTGGAAGGCGCGATGGTGGCGGCGGGCCGGCTCGATCCGGACGGATCCGGGCGCGAAGGTGGCGGGGAGGCAAACGACGAGACTATAGGAGCTCATGTGCGTCACGAGGAGCACGCCTCCTAGTGGCTTGCGGGTGCTGCAGGAGGGAGGCCGAGGTAGGGGCTCGGCAGCGACGAACTTAGCGAAGCAGGGGAGGTCCGGGGTGCCGGGAACCACGGTGACGGAGAGGATCCTGCCAGAAAGAGGTCGGGGACGGCGCGATGACGGGGTCGTCGGAGCGGCGCAGCAGCTTGGGGCTGATCCTGGCATTGGAGCAGCGGGACTTGGCCGGCAGCAGGGTGTCGCAGAGGAGCGGGAGAAGGGGAGGCGTCGCGTGGAGGGGTGTTGGGGCGGCGCTCGCCAGGGCGGCGATGGCGAGGAGGGGAAGAAGGCGCGGCAGCGATGAGTGGCTTGCAGGGTCAGATGAGGAGCGAGGGGATCGGGAGAGATGAGAGGTGGCAGCGCTGGAGATCGGGCGCAGGGAGCTCCTCTCCCTGGCTCGATGTGTGCGAGTGGCGGCGGTCAGGAGGGAGATGGGGATCCAGAGGAGAGATGAGGGTCGGGCTAGGGTTAGATTAGGTAGGTTGCGGCTGGGCCTTGGGCCAACTGCTGGGAGAAGGTCGAGCTGGACTATCTCTCTCTCCTTTTCTTTAGCAAAAAAGAATTAGAGAGAAGAAAAGAAGAGAGGGTTAGAGAAAGAATTTGAGAACAAGGACAATTTTCCTGGACTCATAAAAATGAGCTTGACCCAAGAAAAATAGAGTGGGCAAGATTGCAATAATTAAATTTGAAGTCATTTGAATTTAATTCAAATGGTTTGAACAAGGACTAGGTTTTAGAAGTGTCCAAAAATGTTCAGATTTTGGTGGGGCTCCGGAAAATGACGAAAGAATATATGGCAAGGTTGGAGACCAAGAATTAAGATAACAAAGGCATGGGGAATTATTTTGCAAGTGTGTCAAAGGTAATTCCACATCAATGGAATATTAGTTTTATAGCTCCCTAATAATATTGGGAGGATATATGTTATAAAGAGAAATCACCATGTGCATTTCCCTCGATTTAAATGGACCGAAGATCCATACGATTTTATTTAGATGAGTTTTATAAAAAAAAGGGTTGCATGATGACATGATGCAATGCACATTATGCAACGATGAATGCAACAAGCAAAACAAACATGTGGCGAAACTCAGAATAGCTGGAAGTCTTCTGGAGCGTTGGTCTTGGGGCGTTACAACACTCCACCACTACAAGAGGATCTCGTCCCGAGATCTAGGATGGCACCGGAGAGAAACGGAAGAGGAAGAGAAGAGGTAAAACAAAGTTGCTTCTTTGACGAACGATTGAAACCACGAACCTTGAGAGGTTGAGCAATTTAAAAGAAAGAGTACAACAGAGATGTACGAGATTGCAAACAATCCATTAGAAAAGAGGAACAAGGAACATTACGATAACTTGAACGTTGAAAGACATGGAAAATAAGAGCTTCACGGAGGAAAAGAATATGACCACCTCGGTATAATGACATAGCCAAGGAACAAGAATGACAAAATTTGGACAACACTCCGGTAGAAAAGAGAAGAAAACTTGATAACATGAAAGAACTTGAATGAGAACACAACACTCCGGTTAAATGGATAAGCACGAAAAACATGATCCTCACAATTCGAGATGATGAGTGAAAAGAGCAACATCACAATCCCTCCGGGAGAAAGAATAGAAGATAGATCATTGGAATAACAGAATGTAGGAGAAAATGCCAACTTCTGCCACAAATGAGCTTGAAAAGCATCCTTGCAAAGAAGAATTGAACGGAGTTGTTGGAAAATCAACAACGAGAAGCACAAGCTTGTTGTGGGCTTATGGAAAACATCTCGAGACTATGAGGTGACAACCGGCCACTAATGGAAACCATTGATTAGATTGAGAGCACAAAAGAGATGAAAAACTTCTTCACCGAGATGAGAAGGAGAAAATTGGATCATTGATAAGCACCACAAATAGCTACATTCCTTAGGGAAGGCTGTAGGTGAGATATAACCCAATATAACTCCAACAAAAGATTGATGGATTTAAACTACCTCATTCTTGACAACATATGAATCATGAAACATGAAGGAAATTGTCAAGAGTGACATAACACCACCTCAAATGATAAGGTAGAAAGAATTGCACTTCGAAATGCAAGATGAAGAATACTTGAGCTCCTCAAAACAAAACATGTGTTGAGCACCATGTTTAATTTTTGAGTATAGCTTGGCAGATCTTAGCTTCGAGAAAATCTTGAAGAACAATTGAAGAATGAAAGAATCCTTGACGAACCACCATGCAGAGCCTCCATGAAGAACTCTGGTAGTAAAAGGATGATAAAAAGAAAGAGAACTTGAAAACACAAGGTGAAGCCTTGCGATGATCTAGATGGAGCTTCGTGACAAAGATAAAGCGGAAAACTTGGAACTCCGGAAAAGGAAAAGATGAAACACTAGAACCAAGAATTACTTCATGATGAACAATCTCCGGAAGAAAAGAATTGAATCACCTCGAGGAAATAAGAATAAGGTTTATTGTATGCTTATCCTTCATCAAATTAAATTGATGACAAGCAATGGATTTGGCATAATACTTATTCTTCTTGAGGGATTAAGGACAGAGATAGTGCAAACTTGAGAAGGTATTGATGGAACCACCGATGGGATTGAAACAACGAAAGAATGAATGAATTGATACGATAACGAAGAAAGCGAAATCTTGAACGAACCACCGTAAGAATTGAAAATGAAAGTAGCAAAGGCACAATTCACCGGAAAGAATTGGAAAACGAATGAAGATACTTGAAGGGATTTAGATACAAGTGAACGAAGAGATCATGAGCTGATTAGAGGGTATTTGAACGATGCACCGGTAAGATTTGGAGAATGATAGCTACACGCTGCAAATGAAGAATTATGACATGATGACCTTCGGAGGAAAGAAATGGAAACAACTCATGAAATGCTCCGGGTGGTAAGAAAAGAATTGTCACAATCAAAAACAATTATGAGGATGGCATGAAGCTAGAACCATAAATCTTTGGAAGAACTGGTAAGGATTTAAGAGGAACTCTTCTTCGGTCTTCAAATGTTGAGAATGATGATGGGAACCACCCTGAATTGTGGAGATACTCCGGGAGAATGAAAAACAAAGAGGTTGAGCCAACAAGGAAAAATAATTTGAAATCGATCTTGGAAAACATCTGACTGATGAAATTCATTCTTACGTCAAACTTCGAAAAGAATTAGGAATGGCTCCGGAATAATTAGAAGAGTCAAGTAAGATCCTGGGAAAAACCTGTGGGTTAGGGCCCACTCAAAAGAAACATCATTGAAGGATTGCTTGAAATAGAGATTGCACTGGTAGAATTAAATAGCTTGAATGAGAGAAAAAAAACTTGAAGTAACTTGACCGGATTAAGAATGGAAACATGAATCTTCTGAGATATCTTCAACACTCCGGAACAAATGAATAGCAAGAGGTGAGTGATTAAGAGGTGCATCGGCATGAGAAAGCATTTGACACGAGGAAAGGAATATGATCAACACTGAAAGCTTGAATTGGATCCACCGGAGAAGGAAAAAGAACGAAGGATGATGAACTTGAAGCTCTGTTAGTATCTTCACGAGGGATCACCGGATCAGAACATTGATTGAAAGAGTGAAGTGACTTCACATAAATAAATGGATACATGATTAAGAAATCTGAGTCCTTGAAGAAAAAGGGTGGAAGGGCGGGAAAACAAAGGCAACTTGGGGACAGATGAAACAAACACCGTTGAGAAAACTTAGAGTTGATCTTGCGGATGTTGAAAAATGATCGGATCCACTTGAAGAGAAGCACACCGGTTGAAAAGAATTTGCATGACCATCTCGATGATCAAAAGGATTAGTACTCCCATAGAAATATGAGAACACCATTTAGAAAAGGTATGGAATCAACACTTGACATTGAAGAAACTCAAATACCACAAATAAAACAAAACAAAGGATTTGGCTTGCAGAATAAGCCGGAACAAATACATATGATAGAGATTTACCCAATCCCATATCATGCATCTGTCGGAAAGATATTCTAGGAGCTACTTGAATTCCCACCTATGAACTCCCAAAACTTTCTGGTTATGCAATCTGGTGTTGGGGATACAGGGGAAGAAATATATCTCACCCAAACTAACAAAACCTACATCCAAGCTGTATCCATCCATCAACACATAACCAAGAAAACTCCAAAAATCGTGTACCTCAACCTTCGAAAAGCATCCGTTATACGAGCTATGGCTATACTCCCGAACTCCCTAGTACTGGGTGGCGTCGAGGTTATCTCACCAACAACTGCATAAAAGAGATTTTCGATGTCGGCAAAACTCAGGTATTCCAGAACTGCAACGATAAAATTATGACGACAACACCTCGGAGCTCAACTCCCCGGGACACTGCCACAACCCCTAAATGTCAGGAGGCACCAAGAACAATGTTCTCGTCATAAGAATATCGGAACGATCCCAAGATACCCGCGTGATCCTAAAAAATAATTTAGTGAAATTTGAGGAGAGGAAAGACAAAACATCTACGTCAGGAGACCTCACCAGAGCGACGAAGGGGCTGAGGAGTAAAAAGAATTCCTACTCTCCGATATATATAATCCTAATACTCAAAATAGTTTTCTTCTAGACTCAACAACGGCCAACAAACAAGGGGGCTCCTAGGGTCGGTCGAGGCTCTGATACCAACTTGTCATGCCCAAGATGCGACCCTATCCTAAAGGAACTCGAAGGTCCCACCAAGGATAGAAGCGCATCTTGAAGACGCTTTTGCAAGGTGGATATCATTACATCAACATTACATAATAGTGGGAATACATCCAATACATACAATGTCACATGAATACAACAATACAACATACAAGAACAACATCCGACTATGGATGAATCATAAACGGAAACTCAAACAATATCCACCCTGCTAGCCCAGGCTGCCGACCTGGAACCTATCCCCTGATCGAAGAAGCAGAAGAAGAAACTCCAAAACAAGCAACATCGCTCTTGCGTCATGATCATCGCATAATCTGAACCTGCAACTGTTGGTGTAGTAATCTGTGAGCCATGAGGACTCAGCAATCCCATTACCATGGGTATCAAGACTAGCAAAGCTTAATGGGAAAGGAAGGGGTAAAGTGGTGAGGTTGCAGCAGCGGCTAAGCATATATGGTGGCTAACATACGCAAATGAGAGCGAGAAGAGAAACAAAGGAACGGTCGTGAAGCTAGCAAAGATCAAGAGGTGATCCTGAACACCTACTTACGTCAAACATAACCCAGAAACCGTGTTCACTTCCCGGACTCCGCCGAGAAGAGACCATCACGGCTACACACGCGGTTGATGCATTTTAATTCGGATCTAGTGTCAAGTTATCTACAACCGGACATTAACAAATTCCCATCTGCCACATAACCGCGGGCACGGCTCTCGAAAGTTTATACCCTACAGGGGTGTCCCAACTTAGCCCTGTTGGGTAACGTAGTAATTTCAAAAAAATTCCTACGCACACGCAAGATCATGGTGATGGCATAGCAACGAGAGGGGAGAGTGTTTGTCCATGTACCCTCGTAGACCGTAAGCGGAAGCGTTATGACAACGCGGTTGATGTAGTCGTACGTCTTCACGATCCGACCGATCCAAGCACCGAACGTACGGGGCCTCCGAGTTCAGCACACGTTCAGCTCGATGACGATCTCCGGCCTCCGATCCAGCCGAGCTCCGGAGATGAGTTCCGTCAGCATGACGGCGTGGTGACGATGTTGATGTTTTACCGGCGCAGGGCTTCGCCTAAGCTTCGCGACGATATGACCGAGGTGGAATATGGTGGAGGGGGGCACCGCACACGGCTAAGGAACAATCTGTAGATCAACTTGTGTGTCTCTGGGGTGCCCCCCTGCCCCCGTATATAAAGGAGCAAGGGGGAGGGGGCCGGCCAAGAGGAGGAGGCGCGCCCAAGGGGAAGAATCCTACTCCAAGTAGGATTCCCCCCTCTTTCCAAGTCCTACTAGGAGAAGGGAAGGAAGGGGAGGAGAAGGAGAAGGAAGGAGAGGGAGGAGAGGAAGGAAAGGGGGGCCGGCCCCCTAGTCCAATTCGGTTTGGGCTAGGGGGGCCGCGCGCCCTTCCTCCTCTCTTCCACCACTTGGCCCATGAGGCCCATTGCTTCTTCCTCGTATTCCCGTAACTCCCCGGTACCCCCGAAAATACCCGAATCACTCGGAACCTTTCCGAACTCCGAATATAGTCGTCCAATATATCGATCTTTACGTCTCGACCATTTCGAGACTCCTCGTCATGTCCCCGATCTCATCCGGGACTCCGAACTCCTTCGGTACATCAAAACTCATAAACTCATAATATAACTGTCATCAAATCCTTAAGCGTGCGGACCCTACGGGTTCGAGAACTATGTAGACATGACCTAGAACTATTCTTGGTCAATAACCAATAGCGGAACCTGGATGCTCATATTGGCTCCTACATATTCTATGAAGATCTTTATCGGTCAAACCGCATAACAACATACGTTGTTCCCTTTGTCATCGGTATGTTACTTGCCCGAGATTCGATCGTCGGTATCCAATACCTAGTTCAATCACGTTACTGGCAAGTCTCTTTACTCGTTCTATAATACTTCATCCCGTAACTAACTCATTAGTTACCATGCTTGCAAGGCTTAAGCGATGTGTATTACCGAGAGGGCCCAGAGATACCTCTTCGACAATCGGAGTGACAAAACCTAATCTCGAAATACGCCAACCCAACATGTACCTTCGGAGACACCTGTAGAGCACCTTTATAATCACCCAGTTACGTTGTGACGTTTGGTAGCACACAAAGTGTTCCTCCGGTAAACGGGAGTTGCATATTCTCATAGTTGTAGGAACATTGTATAAGTCATGAAGAAAGCAATAGCAACATACTAAACGATCAAGTGCTAGGCTAACGGAAATGGGTCATGTCAATCACATCATTCTCCTAATGATGTGATCCCGTTAATCAAATGACAACTCTTTTGTCCATGGCTAGGAAACATAACCATCTTTGATAAACGAGCTAGTCAAGTAGAGGCATACTAGTGACTATATGTTTGTCTATGTATTCACACATGTATCATGTTTCCAGTTTAATACAATTCTAGCATGAATAATAAACATTTATCATGAAATAAGGAAATAAATAATAACTTTATTATTGCCTCTAGGGCATATTTCCTTCAAGCCCATGATAAGCTCTCGCGATCAACGAAGGATATTCCTTCTCCCCGGGAAGACCCGATCAGTCTCGGAATCCCGACTACAAGACATTTCGACAGTAATAAAACAAGACCAGCAAGACCTCCCGGCGTGCCGACATCCTGATAGTAGCCGCGCGTATCTCGTCTCAGGCCACGAATGGATGAGTAGTACGTACAACTAGAACCAGCCCTCAAGTTTCCCCGAGGTGGCGCTGCAAGTGGCTCTAGTTTGGACCAACACTTAGACAAGCATTGGCCCGGGGGGCTAAAATAAAGATGACCCTTAGGATGCGCGACTCCCAGGGGAAAAAGGTAATAGGTGAGGCAAATGGTAAAAACCAATGTTGGGCCTTGCTGGAGGAGTGTTATTCAAAGCGAACTGTCAGGGGGTCCCATAAATCACCCGACCGCGTTAGGAACGCAAAATCCGGGAACATAACACCGGTATGACGGAAACTAGGGTGGAAAGAGTGGAACAAAACACAAGGCATAAGGCTGAGCCTTCCACCCTTTACCAAGTATATAGATGCATTAATTAAATAAGAGATATTGTGATATCCCAACATAATCCTGTCCATCATGGAGCAATCTTCAACTTCACCTGCAACTAGCAACACTATAAGAGGGGCTGAGCAAAAGCGGTAACATAGCCAAACAACGGTTTGCTAGGAAGGGTGAAAAGGTTAGAGGCTGACATGGCAATTTGGGGAGGCTTAAAGAGCAAAAGATAGGTAGCGCAACATAGCGATAGAACGAAGCAACTAGCATAGCAATGATAGTAGTGAGATCCAAGGTGACGGTCATCTTGCCTGAAATCCCGCTAGGAAGAAGAACGAGTCCATGAAGAAGACAAACGGACGTAGTCGAACGAATCCTCACAACTCTGGAACGAAACCGAAGCTAACGGGAGAAGCAAACCGGAAAGGAGCAAACAACATGGTAAACAACCATCACATAAACATGGCATGACGCACAAGCAAGTATGATGCATGTCCGGTTTAAAGAGGCATGGCATGGCAAAGTGCAACAAACAATACTACAAGTTAAATGGAGCTCAATATGCAACGAGTTGCATATTGACAAAACACCACATTCAATTATTTAGTTATCTCTCGTTTAAGCTACCCAACAATATTAAATGTTGTTAAACATGGCAAGAGGTGAAGCATAATATAAACTACCTATCCAGGCAAGTTTAAATGAGGCCGGAAACAACAAACAATAATTCCGGTAAATCCTCATGTCATTTAGCAATTTAATGCAAACACAAGTTTAAACATTTTAATTGTTGTTATCATGATGCGGATGACATATGCAAGTTTTAAGCAATTTTATGGAAATGTTGACATGAGCATGTTATGAAGCATTTATCACCGTGGCGGAACGAAAGGGGTGCCACGGCAACTACAACGGAAATGGTGCCACAGCAACATTCCGATGATCCGACAACTCATTGAGATACCGGTGCAAAGAGCAAGTGTGCGGATGTGCGAAACATGCAAAGGATGGTGGGGTGATCCCGGTTACCGGGTTCCCACGGGTTAGTGGCATGGAAACGAGTGACAATTCGGACACGGTGCAAACGGTACATCTCATACAACACATGCATTCGGTCCACGGACGTCATCTCGGGTTTATACCTTTGAAGCGTGCGTTTTCGGAGCGGGTCGAGTTTGTAGTGGAAGTAGTGGAAGTAGACGTTCTCGCGACGGTAGTGGAAGTAGTGGTACACGCCGACGGTAGTGGAAGTAGTCGTTCACGGGTCGTCGTGGGAAGTAGTTGTTCTCGTGGTGACGGTAGTGGTACTCGTTTCGAAAGCGGTTCACGATGATGGTAGTCGAACTTGGCCATCCGGAAAGGGTACTTGCCGACAACGGCCGTCGTGGTACTTGGTGCTAGTAGTTGTACACGGTCGTAGATGTCCGGTGCGGTACTTGGTGAATCGGAGGTGTACTTGGCGGTCTTGGGGTCCCTCGATCAAGGAAATTGGCAACAAAAAAGGGGCAGCAAGGTCTTGAAGCCGAGGCCGACAGGGACAGCTTGAGGAGTCAACACGGCGGTAGGGGCACGAGGTCTGGACGACGTCGGAAGGCGCGATGGTGGCGGCGGGCCGGCTCGATCCGGACGGATTCGGGCACGAAGGTGGCGGGGAGGCAAACGACGAGACTATAGGAGCTCATGTGCGTCACGAGGAGCACGCCTCCTAGTGGCTTGCGGGTGCTGCAGGAGGGAGGCCGAGGTAGGGGCTCGGCAGCGACGAACTTAGCGAAGCAGGGGAGGTCCGCGGCGCCGGGAACCACGGCGACGGAGAGGATCCTGCCAGAAAGAGGTCGGGGACGGCGCGATGACGGGGTCGTCGCAGCGGCGCAGCAGCTCGGGGCTGATCCTGGCGTTGGAGCAGCGGGACTTGGCCGGCAGCAGGGTGCGCAGAGGAGCAGGAGAAGGGGAGGCGTCGCGTGGAGGGGCGTTGGGGCGGCGCTCGCCAGGGCGGCGATGGCGAGGAGGGGAAGAAGGCGCGGCGGCGATGAGTGGCTTGCAGGGTCAGATGAGGAGCGAGGGGATCGGGAGAGATGAGAGGTGGCGGCGCTGGAGATCGGGCGCAGGGAGCTCCTCTCCCTAGCTCGATGTGTGCGAGTGGCGGCGGTCAGGAGGAAGATGGGGATTCAGAGGAGAGATGAGGGTCGGGCTAGGGTTAGATTAGGTAGGCTGCGGCTGGGCCTTGGGCCAACTGCTGGGAGAAGGCCGAGCTGGACTATCTCTCTCTCCTTTTCTTTAGCAGAAAAGAATTAGAGAGAAGAAAAGAAGAGAGGGTTAGGGAAAGAATTTGAGAACAAGGACAATTTTCCTGGACTCATAAAAATGAGCTTGACCCAAGAAAAATAGAGTGGGCAAGATTGCAATAATTAAATTCAAAGTCATTTGAATTTAATTCAAATGGTTTGAACAAGGACTAGGTTTTAGAAGTGTCCAAAAATGTTCAGATTTTGGTGGGGCTCCGGAAAATGACGAAAGAATATATGGCAAGGTTGGAGACCAAGAATTAAGATAACAAAGGCATGGGGAATTATTTTGCAAGTGTGTCAAAGGTAATTCCACATCAATGGAATATTAGTTTTATAGCTCCCTAATAATATTGGGAGGATATATGTTATAAAGAGAAATCACCATGTGCATTTCCCTCGATTTAAATGGACCAAAGATCCATACGATTTTATTTAGATGAGTTTTATAAAAAAAAGGGTTGCATGATGACATGATGCAATGCACATGATGCAATGATGAATGCAACAAGCAAAACAAACACGTGGCGAAACTCAGAATAGCTGGAAGTCTTCTGGAGCGTCGGTTTCGGGGCGTTACACCCCCCCCCCCCGAGCCCAAACCGAATTGGACTAGGGTTGGGGGGCGGCCCCCCTTTCCTTCTTCTCCTCCACCTCTTTCCCCTTCCCCCCTTCTCCGGAAAGGAAAGGGGAATCCTACTAGGACTAGGGAGTCCTAGTAGGACTCCCCCTTGGCGCGTCCCCTCTAGGCCGGCCGCCCCCTCCTCTCCTCCTTTAAATACGGAGGCAAGGGGCACCCCAAAGACACACAAGTTTCTCTTAGCCGTGTGCGGTGCCCCCTCCACAGTTTACCACCTCGGTCATATCGTCGTGGTGCTTAGGCGAAGCCCTGCGCCGGAAACTTCATCATCACCGTCGCCACGCCGTCGTGCTGACAGAAATCTCCCTCTCCCTCAACTGGATCAAGAGCTCGAGGGACGTCATCGTGTTGAATGTGTGCAAAACACGGAGGTGCCATACATTCGGTACTTGGATCAGTTGGATTGTGAAGACGTTCGACAACATCAACCGCGTTACTAAACGCTTCCGCTTTCGGTCTACGAGGGTACGTGGACACACTCTCCCCGCTCGTTGCTATGCTTCTCCTAGATAGATTTTGCGTGACCGTATGATTTTTATTTGAATTACTACGTTCCCCAACAGTTATAGTGCAGCACATTTTTCACTTTCGGGTCTTTTTTATTTTCAAAAGAAGAGAACATATTAGAGCAGCTGGTTGTATAAGATTGTCGTGTCATCAAGAGGTACCAATATCATTTGCTCATATGATAGGGTTGGCTCTAAGGCTAGTGATATTTTTTCACTCTCTCTTTCTCTTTCCTCTCATTTACCTAGGAGCGCGTGAAGAGCTTGGGCATTTGTTGCCTTCCACTATGTGGCCGATGCCATATTTATCAAAAGTATGCCACATAATACGCATCAATGTCAAATCAGATGATTTTGGCCCCGTCTAGCAATGTGAGAGAGTTGGCACCGCTGTGCACACAAAACCACATGTATAAACAAATCAATCAAACCAACTACACCAGCCTCTCCCTCTCCCAAACAAGTGTTTTTATTGCCTCGGTCCTCTCCCTCTCCCACGCAAGTGTTTTTTCATTGCGTGAGTTAATTTGGCACCGGAGCAAGTAGGTTATCCAGATTGGGGCACCATGTTAGCAATGGAGGGCATCGATGCCAAATACATCAGAAGTGAATGTGGCACATGTTTTGGCCGACACAGTGGAGGGCCGTTATAGCCCACTTTTGTACTACCTCGTATTTAGTGTAAAATTTTGACCATAGATTTACCTAAGAAAATGCCACTGGATGTCACCAAAAAATATACCATTTGAAATTATGTTCAAATACGAATCCAACAATATAATTTTTAGTGACATGCATTAACATTTTGTCAGTTAAATCTATGGTCAAATTTTGATACTACAAAATACGACGAGTAAACCAGGACGAAGGTAGTAGTTGCTCTTAGGCTAACCATAGAGTTACTAGTCTAAGTTACTTGCCACTATGACTAGCCTAGGCTACTAGTGCAACAAAAAAATGATGCAGGTGATCACGTGAGAAAAAATACTAAAATCTTTTCTTTTGGTGCAGTGCGTAGATGCAGTTTTGAACACTACAGTTGTCATCGTAATTTGGGAAAATTACGAAAAAATTGAGCTCCTTTGTGATTACTGGTTACTAATAGGAAAGAAGTTTCACCTCGATGAGTAACTTCTTCGTGCGTGGAAAGCATCTAAGGAATCCAACAACTTGATCCAGATTGGGGCCGATAGATTTTATTGCCAAGATCTTCACTGTGTGCATAGACTGGGTCAAGCTTGTGGAATCATTTTCTGGATGACAGATGTAAATACATCAAGAAGAAATTTAAAAATGTGAATTTCAAGAAGACGGAGAAGAAGATGAGTGTTGTACCTGGACGATTATGGATCGAATAACAAGTTCGGATAATTTGGCAGACAAGTACACCAACGCTGTCAATTTCAGCGCTTCAATGACCTTGATTTTTGTTGGACCTTCTAGATTAGATATACAAGCAATCTCTCAAGGAAAGGCGCATTCTCAATGACCATAACGTGGAACAGCTCAAGTGATCTCTTCCCAATTGATGTCTTATTGCGGGGCAAGACACATAAATCCATCAGAGATTCATCGAGGCAATGTGGAGGCTAATGAACCCGTGGATCTGCTGAAGACGAAGGTACTTGAGCGCAGTACGACTGCAGAGCAGGTGCTCCATATCCTTCTTTCAGATGCCAATGTCGAAGAGGTCGAGCTGCTTGAGTTGAGGGAGAAGAAGGGCGAGCGCGGCATTAATCTGGCGAAAATAGCATGAGCTAAAGCTGGTGCGGCGCAACGTTTGCGTGAGGTGGAGCACGGACAGCAGCAGAGAGCAGCATCGCACAGCTTCAAAGCTGAGCTCCTCGAGCTGATCTAGGGCGGGGGATAAGAACCACTCGTCGAACTTGGCTTGGACCTTGCAGTTGGTACTGAACATGCGGATGTCAAGGCGTCTGGCTATCCCAGGGTGTGATGCAATCTTGGAGACTATGGTCATGCGTTTGCAATCCCCGTCGCAGAGGAAGCTGTCGACGGTGAGGTTGAGGGGGACGCAGCGCCAGAGGGGGCGCCACCACCCGGAGAGCAGGGTGGTACGCACGACAGATTTGGTGGGGAGGAGGGCGATGATGACGAGCAGCATGTCATCGGGGAGGCTGCTGATGAAGTCCAAGCTCGCTGGATGCGGTTTTGGCTCGAGATGCCTCCGCTTTGTTGGCTGCCTCGTCGTCCATCTTAGCCGATGGCGAAGCCGGTGTACACATGTGCTGGTGTGTATTGTGTGCTAGGTTTGCGCGAGTGCGTCCTTGTGTGCATGCCGCCACGCAGTGGTGTGGTGTGCGCGAGTGTGTCCTTCACACGAAGAAGTGTGCCCTCAATTTACTAGCGTGCGGGGTGCTACCGTGAGTGGTTTCAACTTTGTTTACTTCACCGCGTGTCAGATGGGCCTCTAGTTTATTTATTTTCACCCACTGCCACATGGGCCAGCACACCAAGATAGAGAACACAAGCTGACAAGGCAGCATGTGGATTGGTTGACCGGTCAACTAAACAATATATGGAGCTATACGCTAACACGGTGACCGTATAACCCCTCGGTAAAGAGACATCGAGTGAGAGTACAGAGAGCCATGCAAAAAAGTAGATAGTACAGAGAGAGATAGAGCTACTCCCTCCGTTCGATAATGTAGTGCCTATAATTTTTTGAAGTCAAACTTTTGAAATTTTGACCAAGTTTATAAAGAAATTACTTATATCTACAATACCAAAGATAAATGATAGTATGAACTAAGTACATGTTGTGATGAATCTATTGATCGTTCCATATGTAAATGTTTTTCTCCACATATAACTGGTCAAACTTTTTTTAGGTTTGACTTTTCAAAACATCCATATGTTATGGACGTGAGAGAGTACCTAACTAAGAGAGTGTGTGTGAGAGAGAGAGATAGAAAGAGTGAGTGAAAAAAGTGTGTGTGCTTGTGTGAAAGAGACATGGACAACACACGAACTGTAGAGAAAAAGTGTGTGTGTGTCTTATGCAAACATATCACACATGCATCTTTGACATCGAGCGAGGTGAGGAGATAGTTTGTGGTTGTTTGCAACCGAGAGAGAAAGACCCCTAGCACGTGGCCAAGAGAGGTCTAGCAAACAAGGGAGAGAGGTCTGGCAAACAAGGGAGAGAGGTCGAGGGAGACGTATGGAGAAAATGCAGGCATGGGGAGGAGAGTGTGTGTGTTTGTGATAGAGAGATCCCCTGAGATAGTGATGGGACTACATGGGTGGGAGATCATCTGACAAGGTGTGTGCACGATAGAAGATACCCTGAGAGATATCGAGATGGAAGGGATGGAAGGAGACAATACGTGTGTTCCTGATGGATAGTGAGAGATAGTCATACTTAGGGGGGAGTGTGTGTGCCTATGATGGAGTGAGAGATTATGGTGCTTAGGGGGGTGCGTGTCACATAAAGAGAGAACAAGGGCGAAGATTGTTAGATGGGTCTACGTAGTGCGAGTGAGATATGTGTATGTGTGAACCAGGGAGATATAAAGTTTGAGAGAGATAGACGAGCCCCGATGCCGCTGAGTGGTGTGTCAGATAGCTGAGAGAGGGAAAGAGATACTCCATCCGTTCAATAGTGCAGTGCATATAAATTTTCTATAAGTTGGACTTTGGAAACTTTGACCAGGTTTACACAAAATATTATTTATATCTACAATACCAAAGATACATCATATGAAACTACATCTTGTGATGAATCTAATGATATGTGTTTGTTGTTAAAGATTTAAATGTTTTTCTCCACGTACCTGGTCAAACTTTGTGAAGTTTGAATTTTCAATAAATCTATATGCTATGGACCGAAGAGAGTACCTAAGTCGAGAGAGATCAAGTGCGTGTGAAGGAGAAAGAGTGAGTGTGCAAAAAGAGTGTGTGTGTGAAAGAGAAAGGGATACCAAACGATAAAATAGAGAGAGAGTGTGTGTGTCTTATGCAAACATATCACGCGTGCATCTCCGAGATAGAAAAGCGAGGTGAGGATATACACGGAGATAGCTAGTGCGTGGTTGTTTGCAACGGAGAGAGAGACCCCTATAGCACCTGTCCAATAGAGGTCTGGCCAACAAGGGACAGAGGTCAAGAGGGACGTATGGAGAAGATGGACGCATGGGGAGGGAGAGAGGGTGTGTTTGTGATAGAGAGATACCCTTGAGATCGTGAGGGGACTATATGGGTGGGAGATCGAGGGACGAGGTGTGTGTGCGATAGATAGATGCCCCGAGAGAAACCGAGATAGACCAAGTGAGGGAAAGAGGCAATGCGTATGTTTGTGATGGAGATTGAGAAATAGTCATATACATAGGGGGACCGCGTGTGCCTACAATGGAGTGAGAGACAGTCATACTTTGCTAGGTGTGAGGTTATGTGCGTGCGTGTGAGATGGAGAGAGAATGAGAGAGAGAGAGAGAGAGAGAGTTTTAGACGGGTCTATCTAGTGAGAGTGAGATATGCATGTGTATGTGTGACCTAGGGAGATGCAGAGAGAGAGAGAGAGAGGGGGAGGGAGGGAGGGAGGGAGGGAGGGAGGGAGGGGGAGAGAGAGAGAGAGAGAGAGAGCACCGAGATGGCGGAGTGGTGCGTGAGAGTTAAGGACAACGAGCTAGGGAATTTATGTGCGTACGATGAGTGCACCTTAGATATTTAGCTTGGACTGGAGAATCATACATTGTGTGCTAGAGAGACCTATACATGGAGTGTGCATGTGAACTAGAAAGACCGATAGAGATAGAGAGAGAGAGAGATACATACATATATATAGAGAGAGGGGGGAGAGGGACCGACAAGGTTTGTGTTTTTATGTGTGCAATAGAAATGAAGATTGTCGGCTAGAGAGAGAACAAGAGTTCGGGAGAGGGGAAGGTCGCGTTTATGCATCGAAGACTAATATATATCATGTTTTGATATAAATTTGCATTCAAATATTTGAGTTGGAGAACATCGTGTTTGCAATCCACACATGAACGGAGATATGGGTATCCAACAAGTTCATTAATTTGACTTTCAGCATGTTCATGGAGTACTATAATACAACATGCTACTCAATTGAGGTGTTCAATTTTGGATTTAGTCCCCAATTTTGACCGGGAGAACGAACTATTTCATTGAATTGAGATATTTCAATTTGGGTTTGACTCCCGTTTTTAGTGGATCAACTATTTGTGAAATAGTAAATTGTTAGCAACGAGCATGTAAAAGCACATTAGTCCCGAGCATCATCTCACCGTCTAAGAAAGAAGTGGCAAGCTAATATTTCGAAATTTATTTCGAATCGACTTGGTAAGGTAGACGTGGATGCTCGTTCTCCCAAAATTTGAACGAACTGCTAAACACCCTCTACTCGCTGGAATTCGCCCGAGCAAATAAATGGGAGACGCAAAATTACCGGCCTATGTGCGACACACATCAATTGGCCCATTGTATATCAAGGGTAGGTTTGTAACTTCATCCAAGCACGCCCCCTCTTCGGCCAAAATGGCAGGCGCCGAATAATTCATAAACCATGGGCGGCAAAACACCCTCTCCCAGGCCGAAATCGCTCGCGCCCACTATTTCAAAACACGCCCTCCTCGACTGAAATTGCTCCCGCCCACTATTTCAAAACATGCCCTCCTCGCCCGAAATCACTCGCGCCCACTATTTCAAAACACGCCCTCCTCGGCCGAAATCGCTGGCGCCCACTATTTGGGAGAAGCAAAGTTACCCTACTATCCCCGACCTTCAAGACACAGACCCAAGCCTAGAAGCCTAAAGGTAGGGGTAGAACTATAACTTCCCCCACATTTCAGATAAATGCGTCTGTATGACATGGTTCTCCCTCCCAATTCCCCATTCATACAGCGTGGGCGCCAAATCACCTTCTCCCCAGCCGCGAAACGTCAGCCCCTCCTCCATGGCGCCCCACCGCACCAAATTCACTGCTGCCCTCCTCCCTAATGCCAGAACCGTTGTCTATTTGCGGTCATGCACTGGGTCGTGTGCCTCTTACTCCGTGCTCCCGGAGCTGCCTCGACGATGACCGTGTGAACCATACCGGAGCCGATTCACCCGCGCCATTGTGCACGACGCCGAAGCGGCTCCAACTTCGGACGCGTATAGGGCCCAGGCGTTGCTTCCCCATAGCCGTTGAACGTCGCGACATATCCGCTTTCCTGCCGCCGGGAGCCACCGCAACTGCGCCGGCCTCACCGACTCGGCAGCTGGAGCTACCTACTTCACCGAGCAGCAATATAGGTCGTATAGTCATCTTAAATCACTTTATTTAGGCATCAGTCACCTGAATTTTTATTCTGCGCCAGACGATTCACAATGGGAAGCAGCACCCCTCGAGGCGGCGAAGCTCCTAGGCTGTCGGTTGGCTGGGGCAGCAGTGCCTCGGTGTCTATAGTAGGGGTATGTAGGCGCAAGTTCGCCGCGGAAGCAACACTTAGGTGGCTATCTTAGAGTTGTGTGAGTTGAAGGTACTACCGCCGCCGGATCTAGATGATGGCGAGTCTTTGTGGTTTGGCTGGGGGCGGTGCAACCACGACAGTGTGGTGGCGCGCGGGGGGGTGGGGGTGGTCGAAGCTCTCACAACCAAGGACGGTGGAGGCAGGCTGCTCTGCCGGTGGTCGCTGGCTCTTCGGGGAAGATTCTAAACAGTGTGAGCCGAGAGGTACAAGACGGACATCAAGCCATCCGGCGTAGATCGGACAGTACCAAAATAAAGTAAAATCATGTGACCCCAATTTAGTTTTTAGTCAACAGACGTGTGACCACTCTCGTACCTTACTGTTGATCTCTTAGGATATTTCTTCAGATCAGAGATACTAGTTGACCCGTTGCGCCAAATGGCGCAGAGACCTGCCGAAGACATGCTGTCGATGAAAATAATTTCATGCTGCAAGAACCTTCAACTAAATCATGCTATTTTTTAAACATGTTTACATGTGTTAAACCATGCTATATTGAAAACATGTTTAGCATGTTGTGTAATTCGAGTTTGAAAAAAAAAGTGTATGACATGTATAGACCAGCTAAGGAAGCTTTTTATTAGTTGAAAATATGATTATCACGATGAGAAATCTGATTAAAAAACATATTTGTATACAATGTATAGCCAGTTAAGGATGTATTTTTTTTAGCGGTGTTTGTACCAAAATTTTATTTTTCACGTGCATGAAAAAAACCCTCTTTGTGTTGTGCATATGGAGGCATAGGTATTTGAAATGCCCATATGCTACCTAGCCCAGTCCACGAACAAAGCTATGTGTGGCCTGTCGGTAGTAGAATATGAAGCGACAGTGACTGAATCCATTGAGCTTGTTTATCCCCTTTTCCTCCTCGGTTCCTCAGTTGGGCAAGATAAGCATTCCCAGAGAGGCGTACTCAACTGGTGAAATTTCTCCTTTCCTTCGATTTCGGATTTCTCTGCATGCATGGATTTAGTTCTCATTTATCCGAATCTTGCATTTCTCCTCTTTATGTGGCAATTTTTACTTTTCTCGTATATTTTTTTAGGCATCGTAGATCATGTGTTGTAATTCTCTCCTAAAACATTTATGGATGTATACGTATGCAAATAAATCCTTGTAGTTATTTCTATTGCGCCAAATGACACAAAGAACCATTGAATTCATGTTCACATTGAAAAAAACTTACTTTAGTTATTTTAGTTGTGGACAAGCACATAAGGTAACAAATTTAACCCTTCTTTTTGCGAATAAAATCAATCCTCTTTAATAAAGAAATAATGGAGGTTTGTTGTATACAATGAGATGTACCTATAGATTTTAATTTTGTAGTATAGAATCTCATTGAAGATCATGCTATGTTGAACATATGTGTATTTTTGAGTAATCTCCCATTGCGCAAAATGACATAGACCCACTAAACACCATTTGTGCTCTGAGATAAAAATCCATTTATCAGTAGCACTATTTGTCTACTACATGCTTCATAAAAGTGTTTTATTTGTTTATAAAATGTATATGATTGCAGTCCTTTGATAACCTGATACAACATGTAAGTACCATCGACCACTGACATGAAAAGGAAAGTAAAATACTTCCGTTACTTTGGAAATGACCTCACGCTCAACCCACACATGTCATTAGTTGAGCTCATTGAGACTGAATTTCCTGACTGACCAATTACATTATCTCCACACTTCTGCTTCTATTCTTTCAACATGGACTGTTTACATGTGGCACACACTGTTGGCGCTTTTCAAATAAGCTAGAAATAGACCGCCTTTTCCTCATGGACCCGTTGCGCCAAATGGCAGAGACCCGCTGAATCCATGTTCACATTGAAAAGAGAATCATGGTTTAGTTGGTTTGTTGTTGACAAAGATATAAGGTAACAAATTTAATGCCCTTTAATAATTAAAGAAACATGGCTTGTTGTCCACAAAGAGATGTACACATCGTGTATGTTCAAAAACGTGGCTCTTTGAACATATTACATGACTCGGCATCTTCTTGTAGGAAAGAAAAAAAGCAAAGAGAGAAGCATCAAGGAATCAGTATAACAATTTTGAAATACAATAATTTCGAAATCTTGCAAAATCATAACAAAAATTTTAGGAGTTATGAACAATTAGAAATGCATTATACTGAAGGTTGAGTACAATATGTCTTTTGGATTGAGCAAATATATAGCTGCAGAAATTTTGCAAATTAACACATAACAAGAATCTAAGGCTCTCTAGACTCCTTTTCCTTGCTAAATATGCACGCTTTCCATGGATTTTTTTCAATATATTTGTTCTATAAACAAATGCTTGCTTTCTTTCCTTTTCTTGAAGCAGGTCGCATGCCATCAACAGCCCAACACCGAACAACCAGAGCCCAGTCACAACAATCATGCGCGAGCAGCAAGCCAGCAAAAAAACATAACAGGTGCCCAGACACATACACATAACTAAGCCAGTAGTAACCAAACACACAACAAGAACTTGTAGCTAGCAAGCGAGCACTACGACCAAGTATGTATGATGCTACCACCAAGCCAGCCACAATAATCATGCACGCAACGGCAAGCCAGTAAAAAAATACAATGGGTGCCCGGACACCCACAACACTAAGTCAGCAAGCACACACACACAACAAGAACCTGTAGCAATCAAGCACGGAGGATAGGAGGACAGCTGGGACCGGAACAAAATTACCTTGCTAGTGACGGGATGCCTAGGCGGAAGCGACTGGAGGCGGCGGCAGCGGCGAGTCCAAGCAGCAGCTGCGCGAGCATGAGACATGCATTTCATTAGTTGGCAATGGAAGCATCCATCATATTCATACATACCTTCGTTTCTTTATGAGCACTCCACTTCTCTGCCTCACCCTGTTGACCTCCACCTCAATAACCTGGTCAATCAACAACACATGATCCATGGGGTGATGATAAACCTTATATAAATATATATATCTGAAAATGGACGGGAGGCAGTGCGGAGTATTAGATCTCTGAACTCTGACGGGCCGATGAGCCAATGGAAGAAGGGGATGCTGAGGGCAGCATTGAACACGTAGGCCCAGCGCCGGAAGGGAGTTATCACCTCAGCTCACCTAGGAAGCAACAACTTCCATTTCCAAAAGAAAAATGACCAGGAAACGTAAGCCGCTATTGGTTAGAGACCTGCAAATGATTAATTGTTAAAGACTACTTTGGGAACAATCAAACTGAGCAATAAACGGTAATAAACAGAGAACAAAAAGGAACAAAACAAGGCCAGGTTTTTTCACCTAAAAGGAATTGTCAAATGCAGCGATAGCATATTTGCATTTTTTTTCCAAATTGCACATGAGCTTTGACTGTAGGGAAGAGATAAAACTTCCCACAAACAAACTTCCAGTTATGATAACCGTGATCTCAGGAAGAGTAGAAAGATGCATCTTATACTCTAGAGTTCAGATATATCAAAAATTCATTTCATCTGACCTCTTTGGAGTTAAATTAAACAGTTGTTCTTATCCTCTAACATGCTACTACTTAGTTGCACCCCTCTTACTCCTGACACTACAAACTCCAGTTTATGTGGCGTACTTTATGCATATACAAACGATGTATAAAGCCTGAACATGGCAAAAAAATGCAAGGGATTACCTGAATATATGATACTGCAGTACACCTAATTTTCTAACTGAAATTAAACCTACCACTTCCTGTTCTCAGATTTTAGTTCATTTATAAACTCTGCATTCTACTCATACAAGCATACTGTTGGAAATATGCCCTAGAGGCAATAATAAAAGCATTATTATTATATTTCCTTGTTCATGATAATTGTCTTTTATTCATGCTATAATTGTATTATCCGGAAATCGTAATACACGTGTGAATACATAGACCATAACATGTCCCTAGTGAGCCTCTAGTTGACTAGCTCGTTGGTCAACAGATAGTCATGGTTTCCTGACTATGGACATTAGATGTCATTGACAACGGGATCACATCATTAGGAGAATGATGTGATGGACAAGACCCAATCTTAAGCATAGCACAAGATCGTGTAGTTCGTTTTGCTAGAGCTTTTTCAGTGTCAAGTATCTCTTCCTTAGACCATGAGATCGTGTAACTCCCGGATACCGTAAGAGTGCTTTGGGTGTACCAAACGTCACAACGTAACTGGGTGATTATAAAGGTGCACTACAGGTATCTCCGAAAGTGTCTGTTGGGTTGACACGGATCGAGACTGGGATTTGTCACTCCGTATGACGGAGAGGTATCTCTGGGCCCACTCGGTAATGCATCATCATAATGAGCTCAAAGTGGCTAAGTGGTTAGTCACGGGATCATGCATTACGGTACGAGTAAAGTGACTTGCCGGTAACGAGACTGAACGAGGTATTGGGATACCGACGATCGAGTCTCGGGCATGTAACGTACCGATTGACAAAGGGAATTGTATACGGGGTTTGATCGAATCCTCGACATCGTGGTTCATCCGATGACATCATCGAGGAGCATGTGGGAGCAACATGGGTATCCAGATCCCGCTAATGGTTATTGCCCGAGAGCCGTCTCGGTCATGACTACGTGTCTCCCGAACCCGTAGGGTCTACACACTTAAGGTTCGGTGACGCTAGGGTTGTATGAATATGAGTATGCAGCAAACCGAATGTTGTTCGGAGTCCCGGATGAGATCCCGGATGTCACGAGGAGTTCCGGAATGGTCTCCGGAGGTAAAGATATATATATAGGAAGTCTTATTTTGGTCACCGGAAAAGTTTCGCACTTTATCGGTATTGTACCGGGAGTGCCGAAAGGGGTCTGGGGGTCCACCGGGGGGGTCCACCTGCCCCGGGGGGCCACATGGACTGTAGGGGGTGCGCCTTGGCCCATATGGGCCAAGGGCACCAGCCCCAAGAGGCCCATGCGCCTAGAAGACTTGGAGAGGGGAGAGTCCAAAGAGGGGAAGGCACCTCCGAGGTGCCTTGGGGAGGATGGACTCCTCCCCCCCTCTTGGCCGCACCCCTTCCTTGGAGGAAGGGGCAAGGCTGCGCCCCTCCCCCCTCTCCCTTACCCCTATATAAAGGGAGGGGAGGGAGGGGCAGCCGCACCCATAAGCCCTGGCGCCTCCCTCCTCCCTGCAACACCTCCTCCTCCTCCCGTAGTTGCTTAGCGAAGCCCTGTCGGAGTTCTGCTGCATCCACCACCACGCCGTCGTGCTGCTGGATCTTCATCAGCCTCTCCTTCCCCCTTGCTGGATCAAGAAGGAGGAGACGTCATCCGCTCCGTACGTGTGTTGAACGCGGAGGTGTTGTCCGTTCGACACTAGGTCATCGGTGATCTGAATCACGGCGAGTACGACTCCATCAACCCCGTTCCATTGAACGCTTCCGCACGCGATCTACAAGTGGTACGTAGATGCAAACTCACTCCCTTGACTCGTTGCTAGATGAACTCTAGATGGATCTTGGTGAAACCGTAGGAAAAAATTTAATTTTCTGCAACGTTCCCCAACAGTGGCATCATGAGCTAGGTCTATGCGTAGTTCTCTTTGCACGAGTAGAACACAATTTGTTGTGGGCGTGGATCTTGTCAACTTACTTGCCTCTACTAGTCTTTTCTTGCTTCAACGGTATTGTGGGATGAAGCGGCCCGAACCAACCTTACACGTATGCTTACGTGAGACCGGTTCCACCGACTGACATGCACTAGTTGCATAAGGTGGCTGGCGGGTGTCTGTCTCTCCCACTTTAGTTGGAGCGGATTCGATGAAAAGGGCCCTTATGAAGGGTAAATAGAAGTTGACAAAATCACGTTGTGATTATTCGTAGGTAAGAAAACGTTCTTGCTAGAACCCAATTGCAGCCACGTAAAAGATGCAACAACAATTAGAGGACGTCTAACTTGTTTTTGCAGCGATTGATCATGTGATGTGATATGGCCAGAAGTTGTGATGAATGATGAATTGTGATGTATGAGATCATGTTCTTGTAATAGGATTCACAACTTGCATGTTGATGAGTATGACAACCGGCATTAGCCATAGGAGTTGTCTTTATTTTTTGTATGACCTGCGTGTCATTGAAGAACGCCATGTAACTTACTTTACTTTGTTGCTAAACACGTTAGCCATAGAAGTAGAAGTAGTCGTTGGCGTGACAACTTCATGAAGACACGATGATGGAGATCATGATGATGGAGATCATGGTGTCAAGCCAGTGACAAGATCATGGAGCCCCGAAGATGGAGATCAATGGAGCTATATGATATTGGCCATATCATGTCACAACTATATAATTGCATGTGATGTTTATTATGTTTATGCATCTTGTTTACATAGGACGACGGTAGTAAATAAGATGATCCCTTACAAAATTTCAAGAAGTGTTCTCCCCTAACTGTGCACCGTTGCTAAAGTTCGTCACTTCTAAGCACCACGTGATGATCGGGTGTGATGGATCCTTACGTTCACATACAACGAGTGTAAGACAGTTTTACACAGCAAAAACACTTAGGGTTAACTTGACGAGCCTAGCATGTGCAGACATGGCCTCGGAACACGGAGACCGAAAGGTCGAACACGAGTCGTATGGAAGATACGATCAACATGAAGATGTTCACCGACGATGACTAGTCCGTCTCACGTGATGATCGGACACGGGCTAGTCGACTCGGATCGTGTAACACTGAGATGACTAGAGGGATGTCTAATCTGAGTGGGAGTTCATAATTTGATTAGAACTTAATTATCATGAACTTAGTCTAAAACCTTTGCAAATATGTCTTGTAGATCAAATGGCCAACGCTCATGTCAACATGAACTTCAACACGTTCCTAGAGAAAACCAAGCTGAAAGATGATGGCAGAAACTATACGGACTGGGTCCGGAACCTGAGGATCATCCTCATAGCTGCCAGGAAACAATATGTCCTAGAAGGACCGTTAGGTGACCCACCTGTTCTCCCAGCACTGCAAGACGATTTGAACGTTTGGCAGGCACGTGCTGATGATTACTCCCTCGTTCAGTGCGGCATGCTTTACAGCTTAGAACCGGGGCTCCAAAAGCGTTTTGAGCATCACGGAGCATATGAGATGTTCGAGGAGCTGAAACTGGTTTTTCAAGCTCACGCCCGGGTCGAGAGATATGACATCTCCGACAAGTTCTATAGTTGTAAGATGGAGGAAAACAGTTCTGTCAGTGAGCACATCCTAAAGATGTCTGGGTTGCACAAACGTATGACCCAACTGAACATTAACCTCCCAGATGAGGCGATCATTGACAGAATCCTCCAGTCGCTCCCACCAAGCTACAAGAGCTTTGTGATGAACTACAACATGCAGGGGATGGAAAAGACCATTCCTGAATTGTTCTCTATGCTGAAGTCAGCAGAGGCTGAAATCAAGAAAGAACATCAAGTGTTGATGGTCAATAAGACCACTAAGTTCAAGAAGGGCAAGGGCAAGAAGAACTTCAAGAAGGACGGCAAGGATGTTGCCGCGCCCGGTAAGCCAGTTGCCGGGAAGAAGTCAAAGAATGGACCCAAGCCTGAGACTGAGTGCTTTTATTGCAAGGGGAAGGGTCACTGGAAGCGGAACTGCCCCAAATACTTAGCAGATAAGAAGGTCGGCAACAACAAAGGTATATTTGATATACATGTAATTGATGTGTACCTTACCAGTACTCGTAGTAACTCCTGGGTATTTGATATCGGTGTCGTTGCTCATATTTGTAACTCACATCAGGAGCTGCGGAATAAGCGGAGACTGGCGAAGGACGAGGTGACGATGCGCATCGGGAATGGTTCCAGAGTCGATGTGATCGCCGTCGGCACGCTGCCTCTACATTTACCTACGGGATTAGTTATGAACCTTAATAATTGTTATTTAGTGCCAAGTTTGAGCATGAACATTGTATCTGGATCTCGTTTAATACGAGATGGCTACTCATTTAAGTCTGAGAATAATGGTTGTTCGATTTATATGAGAGATATGTTTTATGGCCATGCTCCGATGGTCAATGGCTTGTTCTTAATGAATCTCGAGCGTAATATTACACATGTTCATAGTGTGGATGCCACAAGATGTAAAGTTGATAACGATAGTCCCACATACTTGTGGCACTGCCGCCTTGGTCACATTGGTGTCAAGCGCATGAAGAAGCTCCATGCTGATGGACTTTTGGAGTCTCTTGATTATGAATCGTTTGACACATGCAAACCATGCCTCATGGGCAAAATGACCAAGACTCCGTTCTCCGGAACAATGGAGTGAGCAACCAACTTGTTGGAAATCATACATACCGATGTGTGCGGTCCAATGAGCGTTGAGGCTCGCGGAGGATATCGTTATGTTCTCACTCTCACTGATGACTTGAGTAGATATGGGTATGTCTACTTAATGAAACACAAGTCTGAGACCTTTGAAAAGTTCAAGGAATTTCAGAATGAAGTAGAGAATCAACGTAATGGAAAAATAAAGTTCCTACGATCAGATCGTGGAGGAGAATATTTAAGTCATGAATTTGGCACACACTTAAGGAAATGTGGAATCGTTTCACAACTCACGCCGCCTGGAACACCTCAGCGAAACGGTGTGTCCGAACATCGTAATCGCACTCTATTGGATATGGTGCGGTCTATGATGTCTCTTACCGATTTACCGCTATCATTTTGGGGATACGCTCTAGAGACAGCTACATTCACTTTAAATAGGGTACCGTCTAAATCCGTTGAGACGACACCGTATGAATTATGGTTTGGGAAGAAACCTAAGCTGTCGTTTCTAAAAGTTTGGGGATGCGATGCTTATGTCAAGAAACTTCAACCTGAAAAGCTCGAACCCAAGTCGGAAAAATGCGTCTTCATAGGATACCCTAAGGAAACTGTCGGGTATACCTTCTACTTAAGATCCGAGGGCAAGATCTTTGTTGCCAAGAATGGATGCTTTCTGGAAAAAGAGTTTCTCTCGAAAGAAGTAAGTGGGAGGAAAGTAGAACTCGATGAAGTGCTACCTCTCGAACGGGATAGTGGTGCAGCTCAGGAAAATGTTCCTGTGATGCCCACACCAACTAAAGAGGAAACCAATGATGATGATCAAGGTACTTCGGATCAAGTTGCTACTAAACTTCGTAGGTCCACCAGGACACGTTCCGCACCGGAGTGGTACGGCAACCCCGTCCTGGAAATCATGTTGTTAGACAACAGTGAACCTTCGAACTATGAAGAAGCAATGACGGGACCAGATTCCAACAAATGGCTTGAAGCCATGAAGTCCGAGATAGAATCCATGTATGAAAACAAAGTATGGACTTTGACAGACTTGCCCGATGATCGGCGAGCGATAGAAAACAAATGGATCTTTAAGAAGAAGACGGACGCGGATGGAAATGTTACCATCTATAAAGCTCGACTTGTCGCTAAGGGTTATCGACAAGTTCAAGGGATTGACTACGACGAGACATTCTCTCCCGTAGCGAAGCTAAAGTCCGTCCGAATCATGTTAGCAATTGCCGCATACTATGATTATGAGATATGGCAGATGGACGTCAAAACAGCATTCCTTAACGGGCATCTTAAGGAAGAACTGTATATGATGCAGCCGGAAGGTTTTGTCGATCCTAAGAACGCTAACAAAGTATGCAAGCTCCAGCGATCCATTTATGGGCTGGTGCAAGCATCTCGGAGTTGGAATATTCGCTTTGATGAGATGATCAAAGCGTTTGGGTTTATGCAGACTTATGGAGAAGCCTGCGTTTACAAGAAAGTGAGTGGGAGCTCTGTAGCATTTCTCATATTATATGTAGATGACATACTCTTGATGGGAAATAATATAGAATTTCTGGACAGCATTAAGGCCTACTTGAACAAATGTTTTTCAATGAAGGACCTTGGAGAAGCTACTTATATATTAGGCATCAAGATCTATAGAGATAGATCGAGACGCCTCATAGGTCTTTCACAAAGCACATACCTTGATAAGATTTTGAAAAGGTTCAAAATGGATCAGTCCAAGAAAGGGTTCTTGCCTATGTTACAAGGTGTGAGATTGAGCTCGGCTCAGTCACCGACCACGGCAAAAGATAAAGAAGAGATGAGTGTCATCCCCTATGCTTCAGCCATAGGATCTATTATGTATGCCATGCTGTGTACCAGACCTGATGTAAACCTTGCCGTAAGTTTGGTAGCAAGATACCAAAGTAATCCCGGCAAGGAACACTGGACAGCGGTCAAGAATATCCTGAAGTACCTGAAAAGGACAAAGGACATGTTTCTCGTTTATGGAGGAGACGAAGAGCTCGTCGTAAAGGGTTACGTCGATGCTAGCTTCGACTCAGATCCGGATGACTCTAAGTCACAAACCGGATACGTGTATATGTTGAATGGTGGAGCAGTAAGCTGGTGCAGCTGCAAGCAGAGCGTCGTGGCGGGATCTACGTGTGAAGCGGAGTACATGGCAGCCTCGGAGGCAGCGCATGAAGCGATTTGGGTGAAGGAGTTCATCACCGACCTAGGAGTCATACCCAATGCGTCGGGGCCAATCAAACTCTTCTGTGACAACACTGGAGCTATTGCCCTTGCCAAGGAGCCCAGGTTTCACAAGAAGACCAGGCACATCAATTGTCGTTTCAACTCCATCCGTGAAAATGTTCAAGATGGAGACATAGAAATTTGCAAAGTACATACGGATCTGAATGTCGCAGATTCGTTGACTAAACCTCTCTTGCGAGCAAAACATGATCAGCACCAGAACTCTATGGGTGTTCGATTCATCACAATGTAACTAGATTATTGACTCTAGTGCAAGTGGGAGACTGTTGGAAATATGCCCTAGAGGCAATAATAAAAGCATTATTATTATATTTCCTTGTTCATGATAATTGTCTTTTATTCATGCTATAATTGTATTATCCGGAAATCGTAATACACGTGTGAATACATAGACCATAACATGTCCCTAGTGAGCCTCTAGTTGACTAGCTCGTTGGTCAACAGATAGTCATGGTTTCCTGACTATGGACATTAGATGTCATTGACAATGGGATCACATCATTAGGAGAATGATGTGATGGACAAGACCCAATCTTAAGCATAGCACAAGATCGTGTAGTTCGTTTTGCTAGAGCTTTTTCAATGTCAACTATCTCTTCCTTCGACCATGAGATCGTGTAACTCCCGGATACCGTAAGAGTGCTTTGGGTGTACCAAACGTCACAACGTAACTGGGTGATTATAAAGGTGCACTACAGGTATCTCCGAAAGTGTCTGTTGGGTTGACACGGATCGAGACTGGGATTTGTCACTCCGTATGACGGAGAGGTATCTCTGGGCCCACTCGGTAATGCATCATCATAATGAGCTCAAAGTGGCTAAGTCGTTAGTCACGGGATCATGCATTACGGTACGAGTAAAGTGACTTGCCGGTAACGAGACTGAACGAGGTATTGGGATACCGACGATCGAGTCTCGGGCTTGTAACGTACCGATTGACAAAGGGAATTGTATACGGGGTTTGATCGAATCCTCGACATCGTGGTTCATCCGATGACATCATCGAGGAGCATGTGGGAGCCAACATGGGTATCCAGATCCTGTTGTTGGTTATTGCCCGAGAGCCGTCTCGGTCATGACTACGTGTCTCCCGAACCCGTAGGGTCTACACACTTAAGGTTCGGTGACGCTAGGGTTGTATGAATATGAGTATGCAGCAAACCGAATGTTGTTTGGAGTCCCGGATGAGATCCCGGACGTCACGAGGAGTTCCGGAATGGTCCGGAGGTAAAGATTTATATATAGGAAGTCTTATTTTGGTCACCGGAAAAGTTTCACACTTTATCGGTATTGTATCGGGAGTGCCGAAAGGGGTCTGGGGGTCCACCGGGGGGTCCACCTGCTCCGGGGGGGCACATGGGCTGTAGGGGGTGCGCCTTGGCCCATATGGGCCAAGGGCACCAGCCCCAAGAGGCCCATGCGCCTAGAAGACTTGGAGAGGGGAGAGTCCAAAGAGGGGAAGGCACCTCCGAGGTGCCTTGGGGAGGATGGACTCCTCCCCCCCTCTTGGCCGCACCCCTTCCTTGGAGGAAGGGGCAAGGCTGCGCCCCCCCCCCCCTCTCCCTTACCCCCATATAAAGGGAGGGGAGGGAGAGGCAGCCGCACCCATAAGCCCTGGCGCCTCCCTCCTCCGTGCAACACCTCCTCCTCCTCCCGTAGTTGCTTAGCGAAGCCTTGCCGGAGTTCTGCTGCATCCACCACCACGCCGTCGTGCTGCTGGATCTTCATCAACCTCTCCTTCCCCCTTGCTGGATCAATAAGGAGGAGACGTCATCCGCTCCGTACGTGTGTTGAACGCGGAGGTGCTGTCCGTTCGACACTAGGTCATCGGTGATCTGAATCACGGCGAGTACGACTCCATCAACCCCGTTCCATTGAACGCTTCCGCACGCGATCTACAAGTGGTATGTAGATGCAAACTCACTCCCTTGACTCGTTGATGGATCTTGGTGAAACCGTAGGAAAAAATTTAATTTTCTGCAACGTTCCCCAACACATACCACATCTAATATTCTGCTATAACCCATATTATTGTTACCTTACTAAATTCATAATTATTATCAGTTTATAATGGAAATAAAGTACCCTAATGCATCCCCTATTAAATGGCGTTACGAACCGCAGTGTATGTGTGTATTGATATGCTTACACACATGCTATGAAGCATGGAACCTGGCAAGATAAATGCAAAGGATGCCCAACAGAACTCTTGCTCCATGGCCTTACTTCTATTGTGGTTGCAGACTTGAGTCCCACTTTGCTGAACCTTTTGTACATGCTGTTAAAAAAAGCTCTTGATTCCCTTATAAACCCCCTCCTACGAACCATGAATACCCAAACTATATAACAAGCAAATAAGATTGAATCACCCATACAGTAATCGAGTGAAAAGCTTAACCGACGGGGAAACACAACAAATTTTACTTGTCACATGGAACAGGTGCACAGTCCATACAACGATCACATTTAATAAATTTTTTACTTGTACTCACAAGAGCCTGTTCTCAACAAAAAGTACCAACAACTGTACATCATCAAGTAAAAATATAGAGCATTGTACATTGATTGCAAATAGCAGAATAGAAAGGCAAGGAATTTGCACCCCCCCTCCCAAAAAAAGAGGATATCACAATGGCTAGTTAGAACAGAGCTGATGTTATCGCAAAATGTGTTCCCAAGTAGCAAAATATCAATCTCATATTATCCTATACGACGCTGCAAACAAATAAGGAGTCGCGCATGCCCATCTCTAAGCAAAATAGTCTGCATAACATGAAATCCATAACGACAAATCAGCAAAACTACTTTGGAAAGTCCATTGATAGCTAGAGAACATGGTCCAACACAAACCA
Organism: Triticum aestivum; assembly: GCF_018294505.1. Classification (NCBI taxonomy): domain Eukaryota; kingdom Viridiplantae; phylum Streptophyta; class Magnoliopsida; order Poales; family Poaceae; genus Triticum; species Triticum aestivum. The sequence continues at coordinate 310,880,456 of NC_057795.1, read as the reverse complement.
TATCACCAAAATGCAAGCGCAAACTTGATTGGATTCGTAAGAGGGATAAAATTCACCTGGGTCTTCTTCAACTCTTCAGCTAAAATTGTTCTTCATCTCTTCTTTCATAGATCTGCACACATCATGTGTAGAAAACCCACATATTAGGGAACTAAAATGTGAATGAGCTATGTATATTTGCTAACTAATAATTTTATTTCTTCTCAGTATTTCTAATTTGGAACAAGCACAATAATTTACAGTGTGTGCATGAATGTTCATACACCCAACAAGAAATCTCAGAAGAACAAAATAAGAATCTGGATGCCTAGTAAAATCAAAGTTGAAATAAAAGTTACCTTCCATTCCATCGGTGATCAGCTCTCTCTCTCTCTCTCCCTCCCTCCCTCCCTCCCTCCCTCCCTCCCTCACACACACACACACACACACACAAACATGCATCAGACAAGACGTACAAAGGGGTAGAAGAGTACCTATGTTTTCTTGGTCCTCCCTGCCTGGCTGCTTCAAACTGTGGACCGATTGGAAGATGGCGCACCTCTTCCTCACCATGAAGCACCTCGGCCAACCCATGGTGCCCAGCCTTGTCCACTACTCCCATGCTCGAGTTGCCTTCCATCAGGAAGAGGACATGCGTGTGTGCTCGTCCGCCAGCCCTGCTTGCGAAGGCGAAGACATCCTTCCCCTCTTCCCCTCTTGACACCCTCCGTCCATGGCGGATCCATGGTCAGCGGCGAGCACGAGGCAGTGGGATGAGCTGGCCGCCGACGACAGAGAAGAGGGAGAGCCGCCGTCCGCCGCACCATGAGGAAGAGGCGGAGTGCATCCTCCCGTACAACGCGCCCGAGCCCCAGCCTCATTGCAGCTCCCGATCCAGGAGTGGATCGAGCCGCCGCCAACCTCCAGGTCGTGTCCAGGTCGGGCCCGTCCTCTCCAGCGCCGGCCGATGACCCTCTCTCCTGTCAGCCGCCGCACCTCCCTTTCCTCTTTCCTCTCTCTTTCTCCCTCCTCTCCTTCCTTCTCTCTCTCCCCCTCATTTTGTCTCTCAGCTAGGGTTCGTGCGCGAGGAGGGGCGCAGGCCGACGCCGGCCAGTCACCCTCTCCCGTCCACTGTCGTACCTCCCTCTCCTCTCCTCTCCCCTTTCTCTCCCTCTCATCTTCCTATCTCTCTCTCCTAGGGTTCGTGTGGGATGAGAGGACCGGAGTGTGCACAACGTGCGGGACGAGGGGATTGGGTTGTGTTGGGTGCGGGCGCGGCGCGTGGATGGGACAAATTCTATCTCACCCGGGCGCTGCTTACCCAGCCAATACAGACACGAGACGAGCCCACCAGTCATTGGGCAGAAAAATGAACCGTGGGGTGAAAATAATTTAACCGCAAGTGAAGATCCAACGGCTTAGGCGCGCAAGAAAGGCAGATCGGACGGCCGACGAAGGCCCAATCGGGGGAGCCTCCTGGAGGTGAGTTGGCTAGCCTCTTTTTTGTTTTAGATGTGTCATTCGTACCATTATGCGTTTTCTGCATCTTCAACCACACCGTCTTCCTTCTCACCGCAGCTGCTCCAACAAGGGAAGCATACACCAGAAGGGAGCTATAGTCCCCACTCAACAGTTCTCTGCATCGAATGTGTGTGCCCGACATGGACAACCACAACAACTGCAGGGCCATCGACAAGTCAGCACATGATGCTCACTCCTATGGATGGCAGCCAGATAGGTATACCCTCATCTTACTTGTGTGCAACATTTATGGCTTCGTTATTCATCTAAGCATGGAAATAGATTATCACATGTCACTGTATATTCATGTTGATCTCTTAAGAGTCTTGTTCAGGAGTTAACTGAAGGAAATATGCCCTAGAGGCAATAATAAAGTTGTTATTTTACATTTCCTTATTCATGATAAAGATTTATTATTCATGCTAGAATTGTATTGATCGGAAACCTTAATACATGTGTGAATACATAAACAAACAACGTGTCCCTAGTGAGCCTCTACTAGACTAGCTCGTTGATCAAAGATGGTTAAGGTTTCCTAACCATGGACATGAGTTGTCATTTGATAACGGGATCACATCATTAGGAGAATGATGTGATGGACAAGACCCACCCGTTAGCTTAGCATAATGATTATTGCTATTGCTTTCTTCATGTCAAATACATATTCCTTCGACTATGAGATTATGCAACTCCCGGACACCAGAGGAATGCCTTATGTGCTATCAAACGTCACAACGTAACTCGGTGATTATAAAGATGCTCTACAGGTATCTCCAAAGGTGTTTGTTGAGTTGGCATAGATCGAGATTAGGATTTGTCACTCCGAGTATCGGAGAGGTATCTCTGGGCCCTCTCGGTAATACACATCATAAACTTGCAAGCAAATGACTAAGGAGTTAGTCAGGAGGTGATGTATTACGAATTGAGTAAAGAGACTTGCCGGTAACGAGATTGAACTAGGTATGAAGATACCGACGATCGAATCTCGGGCAAGTAACATACCGATGGACAAAGGGAATTACATATGTTGTCATAACGGTTCGACCGATAAAGATCTCCGTAGAATATGTAGGAGCCAATATGGGCATCCAGGTTCCGCTATTTGTTATTGACAGGAGAAGTGTCTCGGTCATGTCTACATAGTTCTCGAACCCGTAGGTTCCGCACGCTTAACGTTCGATGACGATATAGTATTATATGAGTTATGTGATTTGGTGACCGAATGTTGTTCGGAGTTCTAGATGAGATCACGGACATGACGAGGAGTCTCGAACTGGTCGACTGGTAAAGATTGATATATAGGACGATGGTATTCGGACACCATAAGTGTTTCGAGGTTACCGGGTACTTATCGGGTCACCTAGGAGGAGAAGGAAAGAGAGGAATGGAAAGGAAAGAGTGGAATAGGACTCCCCCTTCATTCCCTCTCCCCCCTCTTTCCTTCCCCCTTCGACAAACATGGCAGGGGGCGCGGCCACGGGCAGGAGCCCAAGTAGGATTCGGACCTACTTGGGGTGCCCCTTGGCCTCTCCCCTCTCCCTCCCACCTATATATATGAGGATGGGGGCGCCTAGCACACCCCAGACAATTGCCTAGCCGTGTGCAACACCCCCTCCACCGTTTACACCCCCAGTCATATTATCATAATGCTTAGGCAAAGCCCTGCGGAGATAACTTCACCATCACCGTCACCACGTCGGCGTGTTGACGGAACTCATCTACACCTTGACGTCTTTCTGGATCAAGAAGGCGAGGGACGTCACCGAGATGAACGTGTGCAGAATGCGGAGGTGTCGTGCGTTCGGTACTTGATTGGGGTAAGCGCGAAGAAGTTCGACTACATTAACCGCGTTGTCAAACGCTTCCGCTTACAATCCACGAAGGTACGTAGACACACTCTCCCCCTCGTTTCTATGCATCTCCATGGATAGATCAATGCGTGTGCATAGATTTTTTTTTCCATGCAACGATTCCCAACATTAACATTGTTCCATAGTTCAGATAAGAGACTTGTTCTTTAGTTAACACTATTCCATAGTTATCATCCATCAGCCAATGCTATCCCACAGTCTGGTGATTATACCACTTCTAGTATTACCTATGTTGTTGTCCTTTAATACTTTTGTGTGGCATCTAGTTAATCTCGAGTACAAACAATACATATTCTGTAGCTTTTATCTGTGTTCTCCCTTTAGTTTTTGAGACCTGTTGCTGCTAGTTAAGTCTAGTCCTCCTACAGGCAGTCATTACATAAATCTAACTACTAGTTGTAGTCCATGCATGTCAGATATAATTGCACACACTGATATATCCACAAGAACCTCACGGAGCAATGTAACGGCCAACAAACTTAACGTCAATGATACCCAACATGATGGAACATGTAAAGGCAGTTCTTCAGAATACTTGCAGAAAGATGATGAATCCTGTTCACCCCACAAGGTCCTTGCTCTAACTTGGCCCGTGATATGGGTACAACATGCATATAATGTCCTGGAGTGCATCTACTCTGTTGCAATGCCATGTGCTTAGCCTGCTGATCATGCATGTAAATATGTCATGCCTTCCTGTTTTTCAGTACCTATTCCATTCATGATAACATGTTTTCAAATTCAACTACTGTCATTCTACTATGTCACAATGCCATCTGCTTAGTCTGGACATCATGCTTCTCAATATCTTATGCATTGTTATTCATCAGTATGTACTCCATCTATCTACCATACCATGTTTTTTTACCTTGAAGTGTTTTTCTAGTGGTCTATTGCAATGCCATCTTAGTTTCCCAATCATACACGCATATGTTGCCTTAGTGTTTTTCTGTACGTATTCTGCTATCATACAGTTTTACATCCAACTAGTGTTTTTTTTACTCTGTTGTCCTGTCGTGTCCCTAGCTCTTACATCATACTCCCCCCGTCCGGATTACATGTCGAAAAAATAGATAAAAATGGATGTATCTAAAACTGAAATACACCTAGACACATCCATTTATTTACGGATGGAGGGAATACATGTCAATATTTCATGCCTTTCTATTCTTCAGTAACTATTCCATCTCTCTGTCGTAACATGTTTTATAATTGAAGCACCATTCTTCTATATAAGGCATGCAAGGGGAAGACTACTATGTTAGAATCTGAAGGGTTACAAACAAGGTCTTTCCAAAAGATCAAAATGCCAGGAGATAGTAAACCAACTCCAATGTTCATAGATACTCCTCCGGCACAGAGAAACCCAACTCCTACTGATAATAAGCAGATTCCAGTGGCCAAAGAACTAGTCTGCTCCAGTCCAGCAAAAATATGTCAACTCCTTTCTAAGAAGCATATGTGTATCCTCACATCATGAAAATAGCATTCAGATCATAGTTTCTACATGTTTCTTACCCATCTCTCTTTTAGAAAATAAGCTTAAAAGATAGAAAACTTTCTAAACTGGGATCGTGTTCGAGGAAAGTATCTTGCGGGAATTCTTTGTGCTCCAATGCTGATTTAAGTACCTGTTGTATATCTTACATCAGCATGTATTTTGTTAATCGGTATGAATCTAACATTTATCTGGTCTAAATTTACTTGTAGCAAAATGTATAATTAAAGGCGACAATGTTGATTTTTGTAAGGAAAACTGCCAGGTAGTTTCGCATACTGAGTTGCATGAGTGTACTATCTCATATCATGCACATTACTAAATTGTAGTGTTATTCTGGTTGCCCAATCATTCATTGTGTCAATGTTGCTTTTCTATTACCTTACCTGCTGATGATAATTGTGCCATATTGTGTTAATTTGGTGTAGTCTGGTGTGGTCTAGTTGCCCAAACGTTCATTGTGTCAATGTTGCTTTCCTATTATATGACCTAGCCAATGATAGCAATGCTAGTGTCTTAATTTGGTGCATGCTGCTGAAGATAAGAAGACAAACTCTGAAAACAGCAAGGCAACCCCATTGTTTCTTTCCAATAAATCTAGGCCGGGTAATATGGCAATAACTCTTGATTAATCTGTTCGGTTCCCCTCCTAATTTATGTTATGATGAAGTGGTCGAGACACTCTCCACTATCAATAATACAAGCCTGCCAAAATCGCCATCTGAATCTATTCAGTTGTCTCGAATCCAACGGAAAAAATGTATGTTTGTGAACCAATTACTGGCTGAAGCAATGATGGAAATCGTGGAGGAATCACAGGTGCACATTCTTACACAACAACAACTGATCAATGTTTTTAAAGACAGTGTAGCAAAGAAGGAAGAACTTACTCACATGCTTATGGGCGTCATCCGCGCTGAGGTTGCAGATTGTGAGGTTGTAGATCATTAAGTTTTGTTCATTTATTTGCTATGGCATCAATCTTTGATTGCCCAGTGGATGTAATTTCCTATAATATATGCTAGATGTGCTACGTTTTTCCTTGTATGTCGTACATTTGCTTAGCGTGCCTCGCATTCTAGCTAAGTGGTCACTAGGAAGCCAGAAAAGCACTAAAATTAATAGCTAGCACGAACCTTATATTTGGTTGATGTTTAGCCTGTTGTGCTTAACATGCCTCTTGATGTACCTACACAGGACAAATTTGGGAACGACTGTTGTTTTCCATCGAGGTTAGTTTCACCCCATGGCTTATATATACTCACTATTCAGGATATCGATAGCTGGTACTATATAGGTCGGGGGCTGATAAAGGACTAATCGGTGAATCGGACTTTTAACTGAATATATCTGTAACCCATTTATCGTTAGGTTAACTAGGGCCATATGTAATATATCTGGGGTTACATAGCAACATGCACTGTACTTAATGTTTAAATATGCAATCCTATGCTACATAGCAACAAGGAATAGTGTTACCTTAATGTTCTGATGATGTCTAGATATACGTAGAAGAGCAGCAGCAATAACAACAACACAACCCTGTTTGGATACTCAAATTAGCTAGAGGCTAGAGTTCGTTTCTAGCTCATGACTAACCCTGAACTAACTCCATCCAAAGAGGTGTTTGGATGACGTGGTTAGATTAACAATAAATGCACTAGGAGAACTAGCTCTAATTAGCACCTCTTGGGTGGGATAGTTTTTTGGGGTGGGTTAGATGCAACTAGCTCAAACTAGCCCTCATGTTTGGATATACTTTAGGGCTATTTGAGCCCGAACTAGCTCAAACTAACTCTAACCCATGCAAGTGTTTTTCTAGTGGTCTATTGCAATGCCATCTTAGTTTCCCAATCATACACGCATATGTTGCCTTAGTGTTTTTCTGTACGTATTCCGCTATCATACAGTTTTACATCCAACTAGTGTTTTTTTACTCTGTTGTCCTGTCGTGTCCCTAGCTCTTACATCACACCCCCCCCCCCCCGTCCGTCCGGATTACATGTCGCAAAAATAGATAAAAATGGATGTATCTAAAACTGAAATACGCCTAGACACATCCATTTATTTACGGATGGAGGGAATACATGTCAATATTTCATGCCTTTCTATTCTTCAGTAACTATTCCATCTCTCTGTCGTAGCATGTTTTATAATTGAAGCACCATTCTTCTATATAAGGCATGCAAGGGGAAGACGACTATGTTATAATCTGAAGGGTTACAAACAAGGTCTTTCCAAAAGATCAAAATGCCAGGAGATAGTAAACCAACTCCAATGTTCATAGACACTCCTCCGGCACAGAGAAACCCAACTCCTGCTGATAATAAGCAGATTCCAGTGGCCAAAGAACTAGTCTGCTCCAGTCCAGCAAAAATATGTCAACTCCTTTCTAAGAAGCGTATGTGTATCCTCACATCGTGAAAATAGCATTCAGATCATAGTTTCTACATGTTTCTTACCCATCTCTCTTTTAGAAAATAAGCTTAAAGGATAGAAAACTTTCTAAACTGGGATCGTGTTCGAGGAAAGTATCTTGCGAGAATTCTTTGTGCTCCAATGCTGATGTAAGTACCTGTTGTATATCACTATTTTTACATCAGCATGTATTTTGTTAATCGGTATGAATCTAACATTTATCTGATCTAAATTTACTTGTAGCAAAATGTATAATTAAAGGCGACAATGTTGATTTTTGTAAGGAAAACTGCCTGGTAGTTTCGCATACTGAGTTGCATGAGTGTACTATCTCATATCATGCACATTACTAAATTGTAGTGTTGTTCTGGTTGCCAAATCATTCATTGTGTCAATGTTGCTTTCCTATTACCTTACCTGCTGATGATAATTGTGCCATATTGTGTTAATTTGGTGTAGTCTGGTGTGGTCTAGTTGCCCAAACGTTCATTGTGTCAATGTTGCTTTCCTATTATATGACCTGGCCAATGATAGCAATGGTAGTGTGTTAATTTGGTGCATGCTGCTGAAGATAAGAAGACAAACTCTGAAAACAGCAAGGCAACCCCATTGTTTCTTTCCAATAAATCTAGGCCTGGTAATATGGCAATAACTCTTGATTAATCTGTTCGGTTCCCCTCCTAATTTATGTTATGATGTAGTGGTCGAGACACTCTCCACTATCAATAATACAAGCCTGCCAAAATCACCATCTGAATCTATTCAGTTGTCTCGAATCCAACGAAAAAAATGTATGTTTGTGAACCAATTACTGGCTGAAGCAATGATGGAAATCATGGAGGAATCACAGGTGCACATTCTTACGCAACAACAACTGATCAATGTTTTCAAAGACAGTGTAGCAAAGAAGGAAGAACTTACTCACATGCTTATGGGCGTCATCCGCGCTGAGGTTGCAGATTGTGAGGTTGTAGATCATTAAGTTTTGTTCATTTATTTGCTATGGCATCAATCTTTGATTGCCCAGTGGATGTAATTTCCTATAATATATGCTAGATGTGCTACGTTTTTCCTTGTATGTCGTACATTTGCTTAGCGTGCCTCGCATTCTAGCTAAGTGGTCGCTAGGAAGCCAGAAAAGCACTAAAATTAATAGCTAGCACGAACCTTATATTTGGTTGATGTTTAGCCTGTTGTGCTTAACATGCCTCTTGATGTACCTACACAGGACAAATTTGGGAACGACTGTTGTTTTCCATCGAGGTTAGTTTCACCCCATGGCTTATATATACTCACTATTCAGGATATCGATAGCTGGTACCATATAGGTCGGGGGCTGATAAAGGACTAATCGGTGAATCGGATTTTTAACTGAATATATCTGTAACCCATTTATCGTTAGGTTAACTAGGGCCATATGTAATATATATGGGGTTACATAGCAACATGCACTATACTTAATGTCTAAATATGCAATCCTATGCTACATAGCAACAAGGAAGAGTGTTACCTTAATGTTCTGATGATGTTTAGATATACGTAGAAGAGCAGCAGTAATAACAACAACACAACCCTGTTTGGATACTCAAATTAGCTAGAGGTTAGAGTTTGTTTCTAGCTCATGACTAACCTTGAACTAACTCCATCCAAAGAGGTGTTTGGATGACATGGTTAGATTAACAATAAATGCACTAGGAGTACTAGCTCCAATTAGCACCTCTGGGATAGTTTTTTTGGGTGGGTTAGATGCAACTAGCTCAAACTAGCCCTCATGTTTGGATATACTTTAGGGCTATTTGAGCCCGAACTAGCTCAAACTAACTCTAACCCATGCATACAACAGCAGTTAATCAACCAATAATTTGTAAAAATGCAATAAACTCCTTCCAGCCCATAATATAAGATGTTAATTCATCTAATATGTGAGTATATTGGATGTTATAAGATATTATAAAAGAGTGTTGTACTACATCATTGTGCAATTGCTGTTTAGCTTCTAATATTAACTTGGTGCTTTTTAGGTACATATGCCATTGGTAAAGATCCGTGCTTCGACCCTTTCTGCGTATGGGGCAATGAGATATTGATGAACCAGCATCAAGCGAGGAAGCTGATAAAGACTATTAGTAAAATGGGTCAAAAGATGGCAATTAAACTATTTGTTTACACTTTATCCAAGACAACAACGAACTATGGGATGGTAAGTAAGAACTCTACAGCCTTATTTTTACTACCCATAATGAGTTGTGTTAGATGACAATGTATAAATCTTTTTCCCTTGCAGTGGTTCCTAAAGCAGTTTACTCAAGATTACCTCTCAAACTACATGATTGGTGGGCATGCAAAGGTTAAAGTATTTCTACCAGAACACGATGATTATCTAGATGTTTTCATGAAGACCGTGAAGGATCGGCGGTCGACCATCACAAGGGGTTCTAGAGTCATGTGTGCCTTCTGCATGGAGGAGGGCACAATATGGGCATTCCGCTTCACCTTGTTCAACAACCAGAATGTATTTTGTCTCTTTATTTACCATCTTTAATAGTATAAGTATACAACTGTGGTTCGTCATTCTTTACTTGGTTCTTATGTAATTCTTGAACATATGTATCTATGAATCGAATAATGTGTTGGTTGTTTGAACCTGATGGATATGAATAAAGCTATAGCATACATTCAAATTCAAATCCAGTACAATTTGAAATACCAGCAATTAAATTACGGTGAAATTACGCTCTCCAGGTCATTATGGTGAACACGGTTGGTAAAACACAAATGTTTGCGATATACACCATAATCCGACACAGTTCACAGAGAGGAAACGTGTGCAAGCATGCACACAGTTGCCGTTTGCAAAGCGTGTGCGATGTCAGACAATATCACAACCGGTGTGGGCAAACTAAAGGTTTGTGATAGGTGCCTTATCGTACACGATTCGCAACCATGAACTGTTTCTGATGTGGTATGCATCATAAACGTTGCACCACAGAATATCGTGTGCGATAGTTGTCATGTACGAGAATGTTACGATGGTCCGGCGTTTCATAATCCTGTCCGACACTCATATGACGATTAGCTAATCTTCTTAACTAGTTATTTCATACGGTTTGGGAAAAGAGAATGTGTGTGATTGTCTGCTTATCATACACGTTCTATAATCGTGAACCATTTGTGATGGGCCGCGCATCGTAAACGTAGCACCACAGAATACCGACTGCGATGGCAATGTGAGCACAAACAAGTAGGGACAGCTGTATGCATCAAGGCTCCCTATCCCCGATGGTTTCTGGGTCGTGTGGGAAGGACCCCCCCTATCGCAGTCACTCACTTGGTGATGGTTCCAAATCCCATCGTGAAAAGGGGTTAAAAACCGTTTTTATAGCACCTCGTTGTACCAGTGTATGCATCAGAGCATACAATAAACCGAAGGGTAGCAAGGTAATTCTTTGTATGAGTGACATTGACCTATGATCTCAAGATTTCTTTCAATGCACTCGACGGTGTCTGAGGAAATTCATGTCACACGATCTTGAAATGAATTAGATAGAAATAGTGAATACTTTGAAATGATTTGTGACGAAGGATATGTCATGAAGGTTTTCTCAGAACACGATTGTAATCCACGCGAGATGTAATTTCCTGCAAGTTAGATATTCGAGAAAGAATAGAGCAAGATAAACATGAGTATATTGCTCGGAGTGGATATGCTTCAGATGTGGTTTTCATTCTTTTCCTGCAAGGTTAGACAATGGAGGATAATAGTCATAGCATATCCGACCATGATAGATATAGTTCATTTATTATTCAATGTACTTCTCCCCATTTGTACTATCACTCGATTATTTCCTGTTCTTCTTGTAGAATAATTACATTCCCTGCACGATAGATAATAATTGAGGGAAAACATTGCAAGGGAGAAAGCTTTCGATAGCACCTGCAAACAGATGGTTGCAAGCAAATAATATTGTAGGGGGGGTTATTAACATTACATGGTGGCTGAGTATTTCAACACCATAGGCGGTGTGATAAGTTCATCATGCAAATTGTTCAAGGAAAACCAAAGCGTTTGACTGCGAAAAGCAAAAGGCAAATGAAACACCTTGCAAATACCTCGTTCATCTATCACTCGATGTACTTCTCCCCCTTTTGTCAACAAGTGTCAAAAAGAAAGAGAAAACATATGAGGAACTACTCGACCGGAGTGTCCTCAGAATCAGAATTGAAACCGCTCAACGAATCAGAATCTGCAGAGTAAGGAATGGTTGAGGCAGAAGGAGGAGTAGCAGCATGGACTTCAGAAGAAACGTTGCGATGAACATCTGGCTTGTAGACGAGTGTTCCAGCTGTGTCTTTAATTTCATCATCTGGTCCGACAAACAACAGGTCAGTTGAAGCTGAACACCGAGGGAGCACAGGAGTTTGCCTTCGGATGCGAGGAACATCAAGTAAGTCTAGGTAGTCATAATCCTTCTTGATGCCTTTGGCAGCCAGCTGCTTGCGAGAATAATGTTGCCTTAGAAGAGTCCATGAGCGCTTCTTTACCTCCTTCTCATGCAGAAGGGTCTAGCGAGCATAATTATGAAGCAAATTCAACTCAGTCATCAACTCCAGCCTTTCCTTTCGATCGAGCTTGATGTGGCTTTCTATAGCTTGCTATGTGCGAATGCAGATTTCATACAGAGATGGATTTTCATTACGAGGGATTTCAACCTTTGCTTTCTTAGCCTTCGGAGCAGTCTCAGATGCAGAAGCAAAGCAACATCAACAGGTGCCTTTCCTTTGCCAATATCCTTCACCATACGGAGAGTGTCACGTACTGGTGGCATGAAAACTTTCAGAACATAAGGGCGGAAGAATTTTTCATCGATGAGCTGCTCAATTGCATGCATGATCCATGGGGCATATGGCTTCAATGATTAGGGGCTGTCAGCAGCACAAGCCAAATTGCGAATGATAATATCTGGAATATCGAACTAAATTCCTTGAGAGATGGCCATAAGAGCATTTCCCACGATGCCACTGATAGAATCTGGTCTGTTGGTTGGCGTGAGAGAATTGCATAGCACATAAAATATCACTTTGTTTTGATAGGCCAACTTCTTAGGATCTATTTCAACGCATTCATCTCCAACCAAATTGGGGTCCATCAGCATGTGAAGTTGTCCTTCGGACACTTCTCAGTAGTGCAGCCTGTGTTCACGATCTTTTTGAAACTCACACCGAGGAAGATTTAGCAGAGCTAAAAACTGATCTACTGAGCACTTGATCTTTTCCCTTCCAGTCATCCATTAGAGGGTCCATGTTGAGCTATCTCCAAGCTCTCCTAAGATGTACAGAGTTGCATAAAACTGGTGGATTACCTCTCGATTCCATCCATGATTGAAGCGAATAAAACCCTTTAGGAATGCATGTTCAAAACGCTCGATGGCATGGTGGAAGCAGGGTATCTCTTCGAGCTCAGCAAAGCTCAGAATCTTGTGATTGAGAATCTGATTCTTTCCAGATAAAATCTGGGCATACTACACAGCTTGTTCTTCAGTCCAAAATCTAGGTAATAGTGAAGTTCTCTCTCCTTCATACAGGTTGGTTCCAAAGAATGCTACCTTCGAAAGATGAAGCTGCTCACTGAATGCAGGACCATTTGAGCCATACTTAGCAGGGAACAGTGGAAATGATTCCTGGGGATTCTTCAGATTTTCTTCATCGCTCATTTCCATGGACCAAGAATCATCAGGTGTTGTCACATTTTCATCGATGGGCTTGAGTGGAGCAAGGGACCTTTTCATCTTTAGTGGAGCAGACGACATTGAAGCACTTGTATGGCCTTCCTTTTCTTTCACTGAACTCCTTCGGCGGCTTTCTGACTTTCAGGCACTAGGGCCCTTTCTTTCGGTGCATTTTCAACAAAGGGAGGCACAACAACCTCTTCAGTCATTTGGGTCACAATAGCAACTTTTTTGGTTTCCTAGGGCACCGCGGGTGTAACAACTTCTTCGTGAGCCATGGGCTCTTCAGATTTATTTTCTTCTTGTTCTAACTGTGAAGCAGTAGAAGCTGGAGCATGATCAACCTCCATCTAGGTAGGGGCACCAGATGAGGTTACCGGGGTGGTATTTCCTCGTGAAGCATTTAGCTCCCCCTTACTCTTGTCATTCTCCTCCTTGTTGGATCCGGAGGGCTCAACTTGCATTTCCTTTAGAGGCAATGACACTGCCTTCTCAACCTCAATCTCTTCATCAATTTTCTCTTCTGAGGCTTGCTACTCGGGCTGGACATTTCCTTCATCAACGTTGTTCAGAAAGATGTTAACAACATCAGTCTCTTGAGCAGTAGAGGTAGGAATGATAACCACTGCAGGCTCAACTTGCTGCATGAGTTCATCCTCGTGAGGAGGGGATGGTGGTATCTGCAGCAGAGGTGCACTTGAGTCGATATGAGCATCAGTTGCAACATTTTGAATACGGCGATCCTTGATTGCCTTCGGTTTGCTTGGTCTTGCCTTTGCCTTCTGACGATTTTCTTCTTTTATTCTTTGTCAAGCAAGTTCTGCCCTGCAATAAATTTCATCGTTCCTTCGGACACATAGCTAAGATACTTCCATCTTCAGCCGTGAGTGCCATTCAATTTTCTCATCCTCATAACACTGAGAGCTTTTGTGATCTCAACAATTTCCTTATTCAGCCCCTTCCTTTTAGATTCAGTGTCGGCATCTTGTCTCATTTGCTCGATGGTTTTCTTGTCCTCGACTGCCAGATTTAGTTTCTCGGTTATTTTCCTCAGATCAGTGAAATGTTTTGTTACCATCTTGGTAACATCATCAGGAAGACCCAAACTGCTCAGATCAACTGATTTAGCATCATAGGCAACACTTTCAATAACATCAATCATAAAATCAAAGTCATATATCTGTTCCTCAGTGGAAGCACGAACACTGGTTTTAGCTTTCTTGACAGAAGCAGTAGCCTTCTCCTCGGGCATCAGCTTTCTTTTTGCAGAAGGGGTAGCAGAACCTGAAGGTTTGTCGGAGACTGGAGCAGATGCAAGCCCTGGTGACATTCTCAATGCGGGTGATGCTTTCACTAGTGAGGGAGTTTGATACGGCTTGTTTAGAAGAGCTCGTTGATCATATATGTTCTTTGGGAGCATCTTCATCGGAGGACTCAACAGATGAGGCTGAGGCTGCCTTCTTTGACTTTCTGGCAACATATTTCTTTTGGGAATCTCGAGGGGAATCTGACTTCCCTACATTGCTTTCCTTTCGGGCTGAGGCATGATCCTTCTTCTTTTGTACGTCTTGCTGGGTCAGCTCGATGTTTCTCTGTTCAATTTGATTCTTCTTTGTTGCCTTGGCATCACACTTGGTCTTGGCCTTGGCTCTCTTTTCCACTTCTTCGGGAAAATTAGCAGTTGTTTTCAGTGAGTCAGCATGAGCATTTCCAGGAGGAGGTGGCCTGACTTTTTCATCATCTGGGCCAAGGCAATTTTCAGCTATGAAGTCATTCCAAGGTGGAGTGAAAGCAAACATAATTTGATATTTCCTTCGGACATTCTCATAGTTGAACCATTTCTTCGCCTAGTGACGGTGAATCCTTTGCAACCTGTTGTTTCTCTCGGTAATGGTTTCAACTCCAGGTGGAGTTTTATAGCTTTCAGGATCAGACATCTCTGCCGTTGTATTCTTTTCTCTGCCACGACCACCATTCTTGGGATTTCCATCAGAGAAAAGAGTCATTGCATCTGTAATTAGTTCATCCTCATGCTGACTATGCGCCGAGGGAATATCGTCTTCCTCTTCTTCGGATTCAGACTCAGACTTCTTCTTCGGCACTTTTGGTGGCTTCGAAGATTTTGCAGCACCAGTCAGTCTCTTTTGTTCGACTACTCGAGGCACCTGGGGCAGTTCTCCTTCAGAACCAGGCTGCTCATCCGAACTTTGTGCCATGACCAATCCTGAGAAGAAGAATAGATGCGAGGGAAAACGGGAAAGGGTCACAAACATGCACATAAGCATTTTGACTGAAAACATAAAGTTTTTCGGAGGCAGCAAAGGAATCCATGGTGTATATATATATTCAAAAGATACCATCGACAGAATTGCAGCATGCCCTAAGGCAGAGTAATAACTATCTAATATTTGGAAATAATACTCTTGAACCCTAGATCCAGGATTGCTAGTACGAGGGAAAAACTACAAACGTACCAGTCATAACTTAGAGAACCCTAAAGATCTACCGCAAAGAAAATAAATCAAGAGAAATAGCGTCGGTAAGAGTAGCCCTAGAACAGAGGAATAGACAAGGCTAGTTCTAGATCCATGCGCCCTAACTCGGCAGCATGAATCAACTATGGCAATGCGGAGATGAGGATATACCGCACTGGCGCGACCAACAACCGCGAGGCGCGTCGATGGCGTCGCTTCGAGCTCAGGCTCAAGAGGAGAGCGAGAGAGGGTTTGAGGTTGAACTAAGGAAGAAGATGCCTAGAGGGTATATATATAGCCCGTAGGCAGAACCACCAGTCCAAGATCTATGGCCGAAAAGCACAGTTCGTTCCACATTCAATGGATGAGATCACGATCGTTGAGATTGTGGGCACGTGTCAACCATTTGCTGCGAAAATCCAGAAACTGAACGAGAGGCCGAAGGGTTTGAAGAAGGGCAAGCGCCAAAACAGATTAATGTTTGAAGTTGATTTCATTCGCGACCAAGGACGCCGGATTCAAATCTTCTTCAGATCAAATTGCATGTTTGTGACGGACATCAAAGATTGGATGAGAAAGAACGGAGGGAAAATAGGTTCTGAATCAAACCACTCAGTTAATGAGAGAAAACACAAACCCAACAAACTCTGAGTGATTTGACATTCGGACAAAACACAACCACAACAAAAAAAACAAGGAAACAAAAGAAAAAACACAAAGAACTTAGCACCAACAATAGATCTCAAGATAAAGAAAAATACGAGAAGAATCCCTGAGATAACATCTGCAAGAAGGGGTTAGTTCTTTTTCGCAACCCACACTTGCGTGGGCAACGAGGATCTCATTTTCTTCGTTAGAGCAGGAGTATTCTTTCGGTGAGATCTGTAAGACACATGTGCATTTCAAGAGTAATCATATGAATAAGCATTGAAGTTATTTCCAGAGAAATAAATGATTTGAGGAGGTACGCATGTACTCCTTCTATCGAAGGTTTGACCGATAACCATTCGAGAATTTTCTTGCGCCATTCTACGAATGATAATCATTGTCTCGAAGAGAATTACTCTGCATATTCAAGTTAGCAGTGACAGATAGATTTTCAATGATGCACTTCTTCACCCATATTTGCTTCTTGGGTGAACCAGACTTGCAGTTAGTTCCAATATATCAAGCGAAAACCTTACCATTCTGTTGTTTAAACAATTTGTAGTCCAAGTCATCAGACTCATCAGATACAAGAGTAATGGGAGTATCATATCCTGGTAGAATTGCAGGTTGGAGTGTTTTGCTTTTGGCAAGAACCCAACTCGTTCGCGGATATTGTTCAGGACTCCAGTAAGTTCCATCAACATTGAGTTTCCTTTCAAAACCCAAACTTTCCCTTCGAGGATTTTTGTGCAGTATTGACTTCTTGAGCACATCACATAGAATTTGATGCCCTTTGAGGCTCTTAAGCATTCCTGACTCAAGCAAGTCCTTTAATCTGCAATTTTCATTAGAAATAGCAAAAAATTCCTCGGGAGAGGGATTAGAGATATCATTCGTGATAGTTGCAATGTTCGAGATGTTAGCAGTAGAAGTTTTAACATGTGAATCAGCATTGCTACATTATAGGCATTTTAAGCATGAGGCACAAAATCAACAGGAAGACGATTAGATTGCTCGACGAAGAGAGAAGCATTTTCTTTCGCAAGTGCGTTATGAGATTCTTTTAGAGACTCGAGTTCTTGATTCCTGTTAAGGAATTCATCAGATAAACTCTCGAAATTGACTGAAAGAGAATCATATTTGTTGGAAAGATCATCAATAGTTGAAAAAAAGCATCATGCTCCGCCATCAACTTTTGATTCTTCTCCATCTCTTCGACCAGTAATCCTTCGGTTTTCCTAAGATTCTTCTCAAGCATTTCAAGTTCATCATGTTGATATTTTGCCATCTTGACCAGTTTTGCATCGGCAATGTATTCAGGAGAATATCCATTCATGGATTTTGGGTGTTTAGCTGATACCTGATCATTATATGATTTTGCCATGAGACAGAAAGCGATTGGTTCATCATCACTTGAAGCATCATCATCAGTATCTGTCTCGAGTGAATTCTCAGATCATTCATATGCAATGAAGGCATTGCTCCTTCCTATCCTTTTGTAGAATTCTTCATCATCTGATTCAGTGTCAGTTGCCTCCTCTTCGGAATCCACGGTCATATCAGGACATGCTCTATTCAGCTGTGATATTCTCTTCATGTTTGATTCTATGGTTGCTCTTACTTTCACGTCAGTGACTGGTCTCGTCGAAGAAGATGAGGAAGATTCAATTTTCTTTGAGAGCTTAGTATGACAATCCATTCGGGTGAATCCACTATAGTGAAGAACTGAAGATATTTCCATATGTTACTATGTTTTCCTTCCTAGCTAGGACAATCTGCTATAAGATGACTGAATTGTTTGCACTTGAAGTGATTCATTTCTTTCGGAGATAACCTTCTTGATGATTCATGCAAGTCAAAATCGTCATCATTCGTGAGGCATAGATTTTGTCTTCTGAGATCAGTTAGCCTTTCTGGTAGCATCTCTAGTTCTCTGGTGATGGTGTGTTGATTCTCAACATCTTCTTCTTCTGAACTGCCATAGTGTGAGAGAATTTCTCCTTCACTTTTCGAAGAAGATTCTTGATCTGCATTTTCCAGTTCCATCTTTTCTTCATGAATCGACAACAGTGTCATGACCCCAACATAGTGAAGTTCTTGATAGTCTGGTCTTTGCTTGATTTTAGCTATGATGGGATCAAAAGTTTCACCAAGGGCACTCAGAAGCTTGTTGACCACATCTCTATCGGTGATATCAGTTACTCCTCACTGATGAAGTCTTTCGACAATGTTTGTCAATCGACCAGTGAGTTCCATAACACTTTCCTTACGGAGACTTCTGAAACCAGGAAACATAGCACAAAGCATTTGAGTGTGAGGGTCTGATCTGGCAATGACTTCTTCATCAGCATTTTTTTATGGCATCCCAAAAATGCTTTGCAGTGTCAAGCATTTAGAACCGAAAGAAAATATCTTTCGAGAGACTGCTACCTATGTTATCTTTCGCTTGAGCATTCAACTGCAGATTAGCTTTGTCATAGGAATTGGGATTATTCAGTTGCTGAATTGTGTAGCCATCTTCCACAATCTGCCACAAAACATAGTTAATAGCTTGAATTCTGATTCTCATTCATTCCTTCCAGTAGAGATAGTCATTTCCATCGAAGACAGGAAATCTTTCAGAGTGCGAGGATCTACCTGCATACGACGTACTCAAAACTTCAAGGACATTAGACCTTTAATAAACAAAGACAGGGAGAACCTGCTCTGATATCAATTCTTAGAACCGAGAGTATATCGACCAGAGGGGAGGGTGAATGGGAGATTTAAAATTTCTTTTGAAAGTTTTGAACTGATCCCAAACACATCAACAGAAATAAGGTATGAAGGAAAAAACAGCTCAATCAAGCACAATGATGAGAATCATGTTTATCGACATAGGAAGCAATCATGGCACGAGCTTGCAGTAACACATGTTTGATCACAATGATAGTAATGGTGCAGACAACCACATGAAGTAGCATGAGATAAACATGACATGCACAGCGAAATAAAACAATAATACGTTAACACAGATGAATCGATGAATATGACAATGACGAATGAAAACAAGTGATGAGAATGCAACGGGATGAACACAATAATATCTGAGGTCAGCAACAGAATTGAATGATGTGAAAGAGAAATACAACAGATGATAATGATCAGGTAAACTATAGACACAGAGCACGAAAGTAAACTGTTGAAGGAATTGCAGTAAAGTATAATGAACTAGTGGTGCTCGATGGCGACAGTGAGATTTGGTTGCGTGCATCAAGATGCCTACCCCTACCACAACATCTCCGACGCTCTTGTTGCGTGCAGCCCCGATGATGCCGTTACCGAGAAGGTGAGTACGAAGCGATAAGCTCATTGAAGACATCATTGCGACACTCAACCTTTTTAATTGCTTCCTCGTTCAGATTTTTAATTACTTGTGGGCCTCGTGAATATAATGATTCATGGATAAATAATAGTGTCGGGGGACTAATAATGACATCTTTCACTTTTTTTCTTTTTGCGAAAGGAGATATTCATTATTGACATTGAATAACAAAGATCCCCTTCCTTCCTAAAATAAGGGGGAACCAGTTATCTAATTTTTACTGATCCCTCCAAATTTGATTGCTCCAATATGACTATTAAAGCAACTATTTAATTAAAGGGAATCCATATTGATCTCATCACTATAATTACAAAATGAGGATCCAATCAAGTTATTTAATGTAGAGGCAGAGCACCTACCAAAAAAGTATTGTGTCAAGTGAACAAGTGAAAACGTCTAGATTAACCGACCAGGTCATAAGAATGAAAAAGGGTAAATTATAGAAATGTAGACACTTGAAGAACCTGGAATTAGCATTGTTTTCCCATGTGTTTCTCCATTTTCAGCTTCCCGTGATGCACACAGAAAAAGAAAAACCTCCACAGAATCTGAATACCAGGATCCAGTCTTTACATACAAATCAATCATCTAATGAGCAATCCATGTAACTTATTTTGACCAATCACAAGATTCTGTTGTTGTGTTTACATGATGCCCCAACCCTTTGTCAGCCTCTGCACGGACTTCTAACTAGATTGGTTTCAACTATTCACATAAATCTCAACAAATGGTCATGACCATGTCTCACTCGCAGCCCAACAACAATGCAACATGAAATATACTAGTGGTTCGGGCCCGCCATTGGGGGCCGCTTGAGAGGAAGCTGAGCGCGTATTTCTCCTTCTTAAAGAAAAAAAACGAAAATTCTCACCTTCATCTCAAAACTAAAAAAAATTCACATCATGTGAACATCACATCCATCTCGAAAAGAAAAAAGGCTAAGAAACTTTTCTCGAATGGGAAAAGGAAAAATGCCACACTTCCATGTTTCAAAAAAATCTCCAAAAACATAAAAAATTTCTCACCGCAGCCAACCAGCATGCACCATGTGGCATAGGTGGCTAGTCGCCCTTTTCATTCGGCCTTAATGGGTTTAATTCCACGAGTAGGATAATTCGACACTCCTTGCACAAACCATGAGACACATTTAATGATCCTTATGCTCATATCGGTGTTGCCTTATTAGTTAGCATCCAATGCACGAATTTAGTGGATCCGCTAGTTCGCCGATGCAATTCGGTTTGGCTATCGAGAAGATGATACAGAAACAAAGTCTCAAAAGCCAATCCATCAAATTTCTAAAGTCTGCAAAACCGGTAAAAGTACGAAAATATCAATATTTGTTAGTATTTTTTTGTGGGTCAATATTTTTTAATCTAACTACAAAGTAGAAACATAGTTATGAAGTTCATAAAAATAGCCAATTATACAACTAAAAAAGGTAAAGATACCTCTCACAAAAAGGAAAGGTAAAGCTAGCAACAATAAGCTATCATTACTTCCCAATTCTAATAAATAAATTCGCAAACAATACTACTAAAATAATACATTACAACTGGCAACCCGTGTGGACTTTTGATTAGTGAAATATGTAAGATACCATGTCAGCTACACGAATTCACATGAGTTGCAACAGGTTGTCAATCACAAATATATATAAACTAAAAATATTGCGGCCCATATGGGCTCAAATAGTAAACGGAGAACATAATCTAAAGTCAGACAAGCACTTGAACATCGCCTTTGTCCTGTTGTCAGGGCGAACGACCCGCAACTACTGATGACTCGCATCAGGACGCACAACGCCCCCTAATCTTGTTGTAGCCTACAACATGCCTGAAAGATTGATCTGCCGGAGATTCGTCAGAAGTGCAGATGACAACAACAGGGTGATGTCCTGCACAGCGAAGACCACGATGAGAGGAAGCAAGTTAGTGGAGAGCATGACAAGGCAGATATCCCTTTCGTCAAGTGAACCATAGTCTCAATAAATCCCCTCACAAATTTAATATGCTGGCATCGACCCTCCTCACCGCCAGGCTGACCACGTGGGCTGTTGTCGATGACCATCTAAATCGTGGCATCCATCCTTCTCCCACATGCTGATTTTTTGATTGGACATATGGTATGATAGTTGTTATATGGCAGCACACACCTTTATAGGCGTCGTCGCGAGATAGGCCGCCAGAGGAAGCCGACGAGAAGGCTACGCGCGTTGGCGTGGAGAGGCGGCGTGGCCGAGCGAAGCGGCACGTTGAGGCCCCACGGGAGAATGAGAGGAGGTGCGGTACGGTCCGACGGAAGATATGGAAGGAGGTCTCATAATAAGTAGAGCAAGGCGACACTTTCCCCGCTCTCCTATCCTGGTGGTGTCTCTACGTGATGGTCGATCAGATTAAATTAGATTGTGTCTCACTTCTCTCGGGAGCGTCTTAATCTCCTGTTATAATTTTGAAGATACTTTCAACCAAATATCATTCGAATGAATCTACATATTTTAAATAGATCTTGATATATAACAAAGACAACAATGTACTCCCTCCGTTTTAAAATAGATGATTCAACTTTGTATTAATTTTAGTATAAAGTTGGGTCATTTATTTTGGAACGGAGGGAGTAATATTCATATCGCTTTCATTTGCGAGCAGATCATCAATTCTTATCATTACGGGAAAGAAAATAGAACCGAAAAACACAAAACCGCTTCCACGCACGGGTTTGGCTGCATTCTGAGCCACATCAGCTCCATTTAGCCACACGGAGCGAAAGTGCCATCGGAAAGACGATTTCATTTTGCCCTCCGCTGTTATATCGACGCCCACCATTAGCTAGCAGCCTAGCACCACCATCTTCCGCTCCCCCCCCCCCCCCCCCCCCCATCTCCTCCACCTGCTGTCGCTCGCTTCTCCCGGCCTAGGGTTTCGCCCCCACCCGTCCCCGGCTCTCGCCTCAGATCTCGACGCCGGCGACCCCCGATCCTCCTTAGTCGTCCGCCGCCGACCCCGCCGAGTTCCGATTCGTCACTCACCTCACGCCACACCACCGCGTCCTCCAGCCTCTGGACGCGCTCGCGGGGGACAGATCTAGGGTTTGGGGCCTTGCTTGGTGCATGAGAAGGGCACCAGGGTCTTGACGGCATGGAGGTGGAAGCGGCGAGGAGGGATGCGTCGGCGCTTGACCCGGAGCTGCTGCAGCTGCCAGAGCTCGCGCCGGGCGCGCTCCGGGAGAACTCAAGCATAGCCGAGGCACTCTACTTGCAGTGGCTCGTGCTGCCTGAGTCGTCCAAGCTGGTAACCTCTCACCCGTCCTCTTGCCCTCGCGTGCTCCTTTGGATTTGCTCCTATATTGGCGCGGTTCGTCCGTTGATTTTGCGTGGCTAGCGTGATCTCCTGTTGGAACTCTTGGAAAAATGTTGTTAGAATGCTCTGCCTTGGTGGCGCCTTGTGCTGTAGTGCCTCTATGAGTTTAGATTGTTATGTTCGTATCAGGATTGCTAGCTTAAGCCGAGGATACAAAGCGACGGGGTGTGGTACATCAAAGGCTAAGGTCCTGCGGGAGTTTGTGATTGTAGTAATTTTTGCGGAAATGTGTACTTGGCCTGTTTCTTCGGGTGCTTACTTTCTGCTCCTCAGTTGCCGTGAATGAATATGTACCATCTGTACTAATTTGGTTTTTTGAACTGATGTGCTTACTTGTGGTTTTTGAGATGAGCCCTCACCGTATGCATCAGCTTTATCATTATATTGAAGATAAAGAAATGTTGGTATGATAGTCAACGTTGCATGTGATTAGAGGAATGATGGATTTCAGGAGATGTGGACTCCGACGCTGTACCGAGATCTAGTGCTATCAAAGATCTGTTTTATGCTACAGCAATTTGTGTTATACTTTGAACCCATGCTTACTTAAAATGATAGTTCACTCTTCTGAGGACATTTTCGCAGTGGTACACTGTGCTAGAGATCTGGCTTGAATTGTCTGCTTTTGTCTCTTTGGGTTACTTTAGATTGTTTTGTTTGGATGATGGTATTCCTTTTGCCAAGCAATTAAAAAAAAGGGCAACCTGGTGCATGTAGCTCCCGCTTGCGCAGGGTCCAGGGAAGGGTCCGACCACTTTGGGTCTATAGTACGCAGCCTTTCCCTACGTTTCTGTAAGAGGCTGTTTCCAGGACTTGAACCCATGACCTCATGGTCACAAGGCAGCAGCTTTACCACTGCGCCAAGGCTCCCCTTCTTAAAGGGCAACCCGGTGCATGTAGCTCCCGCTTGCGCAGGGTCAGGGAAGGGTCCGACCACTTTGGGTCTATAGTACGCAGCCTTTCCCTACATTTCTGTAAGAGGCTGTTTCCAGGACTTGAACCCGTGACCTCATGGTCACAAGGCAGCAGCTTTACCACTGCGCCAAGGCTCCCCTTCTGCCATGCAATTACTATGTAAATTTTTAATGGAGGGGCTCTTCTGCCATTTACTTGGACTTTTGAGATTTGTATGCAATGATACAGGTATGCATCAGTGTTCTTGATAGTAAAAGGTGCTAACTGTTCTCCTTAGTGCACTCATGGAATTTGAAGTTGCTATTTCCTGGTTGCAATCTGTTTGAGTATTGCTCTGGTGATAGGTGATAGTCAATGGCTTCATGTGAGAAGGTCGAATTGTTGCTCCGTGTGCATATTTTGTTGAGCTCTTTTTGGCTGCTAATTTGATGCATACCTGTGCAGAACAGTAGATAAAATGCAACATAAACTATATAGCTTTTGTTGACAGGATACCTACTTTGCAGGCCAAACTTGTGTATCCAATATTGCGTAGTAAACGCATGAAACCTTAGAGAAAAAAGAAGTCATGTTGACAATATCATATATGGTGTTACCTGTAGTGTTGTCACGGTCTCAAGGATTTACCACTATAGTCTCTCCCAAATGATGCTAACATTTCGTTGTTTTGTCTGCTTTGTTATGTTGAATGTTGTCTTGAATGTTACATAGTGTTATGGGTGGACATATCGTAGTAGTCAATGACATGTTACCTTCTTCTGCGGGAGACATGATGTTATCAAATAGGCCAGCAGATGACATGCCTGCTTGCCTCGGCTGGCAGCAGTCCAGGAGACAGAGGGACTCCACTTCCCCTTGCTGTCGGCCTTTTGTAGTTCGCAACCACCGTGCATTGTCACCTCCCTGCTCAGCGCTATCGCTTTGCAAACACACCTATCACACTGGGCTTTCTTAGCTTTTTCATCTCGCTGATTTTCTCTGCTGCTTGTTGTGCATCTCACTTGTTAGCCGGATGCCCTCTGCCTTGCTGCTTTGGTGCCCATTGCTTCTGCTAGAGAAGGTGTCTGCCTGTTGGTAATTGAGCATGGGAGTAGGGAGTGGATGCTTTGATGTTCTGTTGTCTTCAGGCGATGTTTTGGACCAAGTGGCTAGTGGGACATGTATTCTCCATTTTTGCCTTGTTATATACTCCCTCCGTCCCAAATTACTTGTCGCTGAAATGGATGTATCTATAACTAAAATACATCTAGATACATCCATACGTGCGACAAGTAATTCGGAACGGAGGGAGTATGTTCTATATGCGATGATTAGGCTAAGCTAAGATATTGTCTAGTGTCACCGACGCGGGGTTCCTTGCTCCCTAAGCTGTCGTGATAACTGTGTAGTGCTATACATGTATTGGGATATGTTTGATTTTCCATGTGTGATTATTTGACTGGATTCTTTGCTCCCTAGGCTGCCGTTATAACTATGTAGTGCTATATATATGTATTGGGATATGTTTGATTTTTCACGTGTGATTATTTGACTGGAGTCAGGATAATATAGATCTACTATATGGACTGGCTTCTTACATCTTGTATTTCAGGCATTGCTCAATATATATATAGTAATATAGCAGATGTTTCAAGGTTTAACCTCTCTGTATTTATCTATGCTTACTGCTCAGGTTCTGTATATATGTATCATTGTAAAGCACTTTAATAGTGCTGTTTGACTGCTCTTCTGATTTTGATATTCTTAGATATCTGTTGAAGTAACAACTTGATGTTTTATGCACTTTGCTTTCTTCGTCATATAAGCCTTTCTATAGTTGATTCTGTGGAGTGGGATGCTACTGTTTTTGTAAATTAGAAGCATTGTACATTGTTGTGTAAAAAAGCAATAAATTTGTTTCTATAACATACTTCTGTTGGATGTATCATTTCTTATAATATTTGGTTTCTTCGCTACTAGGTGAAATCTTTGATTGAAGATGCAAAAGCCGGTGCCACACTGAATGTTGCTGGGAGCTCTGCTAGCACAAATGCCACTTCAAGTAGTTCTTTGCCGTCAATGTTCCCTGCTGGTAGTGCCCCCCCACTTTCTCCCAGGAGCACTGCTGGCTCTCCCCGTGTTATGAGACGAGGATCTAGTGCTGGACCATCATCCTTGGGATCTCCTCTAAAATTAGTCAGTGAACCTGTGAGAGAAGTTATACCCCAGGTGCTTCCCATCTGTTTTTTTTTTGGTTTGAGAACGGCATCTGTGCTTGTTATTATTCATGTAATATTTGTTCCTACTATAGCTATTTAAGCATCTTCCTTGTTAGACTTAGTTCTGTATTCATCGTGTTTGCAGTTTTACTTCAAACATGGGCGCCCTCCACCAAAAGATTTGAGGGAGCAGTGTTTGTCTAGACTAGATCACCTTTTTTTTGCCGGGGAAGGACTCCAGATTCAAGGTGACCTTATTTGAGGATTTCTTTTGTTTTGTCCACATTGAAATGCATTCTTAACTTTGAATGTCTTATTTGCACATATCAGAATTCAGACCAGTAATAAAAGACATATGCAAGTTGCCATCGTACCTCTCTGGTGTTCTTTTCAAGAAGATTGACGCCACTTGCTCTGGAACTGTAACAAGGTGTGCTGTTTATTCAATACCTCGATATGGCTACACTAGTGTTAGTGTATAAGATATAGTGAATCTTAGTTGTTCCATCATATTTTGAGGGCACTGAGAAATACTTCATGCAGCTACCACATGGACTTCCTAACTGTAGCCAAAATTTAGTAGAACACAGAGTTCATTATGGAACATTAACCTGTGTCAAGTGCTGAGAAATCTTTGAGATATTCAGGCTCCATAGTAAAATTAGCAGTTGATTGCACAACCGGTGTTGGAAATCTGTGTGTTCCTGGTGGTTTCCACTTTTCCTGGGTGGTGGGAGGGTAAATCCCTCCAGTTATTATTCCTGCTTTTTTAAAGAGATAATAATACACACTACTGTCTGTGCAAGGTTGAACAAGCACAGTACCTTGTCCATTATAATTAGGCAAACCAGAAGCAAGCAGAAACTGCTCATCTTGTTTTTGTAACCCTGCGTCATATACGGTTATCCACCAATGCGTTATCCTTGCTATAATAATAGTTTGGCACTGTTTTCTTCTTCAACCAGTGTGCATGCTTCTGGATTGTTTTCTTGCTTATGTTTGTAAATTTGAACTTACAGAAGCTTATCTTTTCGGGACTAGGATGTCAGGTTTCATTTATCACATTGCCTTATGATAGTACTCCCTCCGTCCCATAATATAGGAACGTTTTTGACACTATGCTAGTGTTATAAACACTCTTATATTATGGGACAGAGGGAGTAACATTTAATCTAGCACATCTGTGGTGTTCCATGGTCTCATGTAATATTTAACAATTGTTCAGGAATGCCATGTCTCAGTTGGTAGTTACTTTTTGGCTGCACAGTTTTGATGTCAATTCCAGTTCTTACTTAACACCGGTATTTTATATTTCGGTTTTGACATGTTACTCTCTTTTTTAAACTCAGAGATGCGTTTATCGATTACTGGTTTAATGACAATAAGATCACAATGGACACAGCTACCCAGATATTTGAAATACTAAGAAAGCCAGGTTACAGTTATCTCACTCAGGTCAGCATTTCTTTCCTCTTTTGGTCTTGGTAGGCATGTATATATGACTCCAACTGGACAAGATGATTATTCTATATTACTGTTTGTTTTCTTGAAGGGAATACTAATTCTCCATAATTTGCGCAGGAGGATTTTAAGCCTGTTCTAAAAGAACTCCTGGCAACTCACCCAGGTTTAGAGTTTTTACAAGGCACTCCCGAGTTTCAGGACAGATATGGTAATCGCTGTTATGTGTTGTTCAAGTTGCATAGTAGTTAGCTCTATCACCAGTATTCTTTGTATATTTGTGCATTAGATGTGCATTTTGAGTCATCTGTTCTTTCAAATGCCAATGATGATAGTAGCTTATATGATGAAAAAGAAATGATTCCTGGCAAAGTGATTTCATTTGTGAATTCTTGTTATGTTTTTTCAATGTAGCCTTTTTGGTTATGTCCTCCGCATCTTTTGAGACAGATACCCCTTTTAGCCGCGTATGCCAAAGAGATGGAATATAATTTTTTAGCGGGGCTAACACTGAAATAAAATAAGACATCGTTTCCTTCATAGTTCTGTTTGCGTAGAGCTGACGAGAATTGAGTTGAGCCTGAGATGGTAGTAAGGAAGTCCTGGAACCGATCGTAGATTGACACCCCTGCACTTTGGTATTAGAAAGTTAAACCTGAATGGTTTTGCTATCTGAAGGTATGATTATAGGAATTCTAGTGTGTTCTACAATAAACCTGTCGGCATTGGGAACTCTCCGTATCAACATCTAAAACATGGTCTTTCTGTCTATCTTAAGAACTCGTAAGTGGCTCATCATCCTCTGCTATAAATGTTGAAGTCTTTTAGTCTGTTCTACAGTAGACCTGTTGGTACGGAACTCTTCGTATTAACATCTAAAATATGGGCTGTCTTTCTGTCTATCTTAAGAACTCATATTTCTTCCTTAAAAACAATCTGTTATTTTCTCGTGTTCAGTAACATAGGAAAATGATAGTTTTTAGTCATGAATGTTGTATGCAAGGACAAGCTGTTGTTTGTAGAGCATATTTTTTCTCTCCAGTAATAACATATTTTTTGATTTTGTGATGAATGGATATTCCGAACTAATGCTGGTGATTTGCTGCATCTCATTCATCTGCTTATTATGTTTTAATGTGTTTTTCAGCTGAGACTGTGATATACAGAATCTTCTACTCCATAAATAGATCTGGAAATGGTCATCTTACCCTTAGAGAGCTAAAACGTGGGAATTTAGTAGCTGCAATGCAGCAATTGGATGAGGAAGAGGATATCAACAAAATACTGAGGTAATTCATGGATGGAATTGTACAAATTCCTTTGATGTCGCGTGTGCATGTATATTTCCCAAGATTTCTCGGTAGAATATGTTTTCCATTACACTATGCTTTAGCTCCTTATGAATTCTGTTCTTTCAAGAGCTCCTTCGTTATGTGGTTGTGATGGCCAACAGGAATTTCATGGTTTCAGTTGATCCTACTATATGCTGCAAATAAAGCATATTTTACATGGTTTTCGTATAATTTTCTGACTTTGTCGTATCTGATGCAGATATTTCTCATATGAGCATTTTTATGTAATCTACTGCAAATTTTGGGAGCTGGACACAGATCATGATTTCTTGATTGACAAAGAGAACCTTATCAGATATGGAAATCATTCGTTGACCTATAGAATAGTCGATAGAGTCTTTTCACAGGTTAGTCCATTACTAGTTCTATTACTAGTTTATATTGAGAGCTGAGATGTTAGATTGCATTAATGTTGCTTACTGTGCACTTCCATTGTTTTTTTTTCCAACTAAGGTCCCAAGAAAATTCACAAGCATGACCGAAGGAAAGATGGGTTATGAGGATTTTGTTTACTTCATCTTGTCAGAGGAAGATAAATCATCTGAGCCCAGCCTTGAGTACTGGTAATTGTGTTCTCCCGGTTTGATATGTCTTCTGTTTTGCCTGCAACTGTTTTATTATCTGAGGGTTGCTTGAGAGCAATTCCATCCTTCAAATGTATGCTTAAATGTCTAGTCCCCATGCTGTTCTATTTGGTCTCGAGGCATTGACGGCAAACGAGTGAACAAAGCCCCAACAATTGGGTTTTAATGGAAATGTTTTTTTAGTATGTGACTTTTCTACAAATTTCCAACATGAAGTTATGGGTATGGGACACCTATATGTTATCATGTCTGCAACTCATATTATATGCAGTTTGTGGTAAAATATGTTCCTTCATCTATTGAAACGCCTCACTCTTTACAGGTTTAAGTGCATTGATCTTGATGGCAATGGTATTTTAACTACCAATGAAATGCAGTTTTTCTATGAGGAGCAGTTGCATCGTATGGAGTGCATGGCACAGGAACCTGTGCTTTTTGAGGACATACTATGCCAAATGATTGATATGATTGGACCAGAGGTATCATCATCCTGGATATAACTGTGATTCATTTACCCCCTGTTTGGAACAGTGGAATCCAAAGGCAATGAGGAGGAATTGCATTGTTCTCTACAAAATTCATGCATTCAGTCATGCCCTTAACTGCATTTCATAAAGCTTTTCCTTTGTGCAGAATGAGACATATTTTACATTGAGGGACTTGAAAAAGTGTAAACTCTCGGGAAATATATTCAATATCTTATTTAATCTCAACAAATTTATGGCATTTGAAACTCGTGATCCATTCCTCATTCGCCAGGTAATCACTGTTTTGCAATGAAGTGTTTGAATCCACTGCATTTATTTAGTTAAAAGGTTGTATGGTTTTTAATTGCAGGAGCGTGAAAATCCAAGTCTAACTGAGTGGGATCGGTTCGCCCATAGGGAATATATCAGGCTGTCGATGGAAGAGGATGGTGAAGATGCTTCAAATGGAAGTGGTGATGTGTGGGACGAGTCACTTGAAGCTCCATTTTGAATCATGTGAGTGCTACTAGTGCTTTCTGGATGAACTTACAGATTCGATACAGATGGCTAGTGAATTATGGAAACCACAGAGCATTGTTAAGATCTCAGAATTTTGATTCCATGGGTTTAGAAAATTTGTAACATCTTAATTTTTGCACTTCAATCGTTATTTCACCAGACTACTTCCAAGAATAGGTGATTGCATTATTCCCTCTTAGACCTGCCTTTCATAGTGACACACATCTCCATTTTCCAGTTCCTAAAAGAAATCATGTTTTCAATTCCCAACCTATTAAGGAAATAATCTGTTTTCATTATTCAAAATGTTTAGTGTTGTCCATCTCTACTGTCCAAGAGATAAATGTTGGCAATTTCTTGAGTTCCGTATCTGAAATTTAATATGGCCAGTGTGGGTTGATCAGCAGTAAAAACTGAATTGTGCTTGAGTGGTTTAAGCAAAAACTGCTGTCAAGTATATGCAATTTTCCCCCGTCATGCAGAGAATTTTGAATCTGGTGCCAGCGGCATGTCCTCATATTTCATAACCCTCCACCCCCTTGAGCCAACACATGGTTCCGTTTTATCTCTCGTATAAGCTGGTCATCGGTGCAGATGCAATGGTTTTTTCAGAGCATTTTTGCTTCCCGCGTCTTTGCCGCCTTCGATGTTTATCAAGTTAAAGCTTGTATAAACTATAGTAGCCAGTACGATTGGTGAGTTTCGTCCAATCAAACAATTACTCTGGCCATTCATATTAGTTATAGTTCTAGAATTTGTGGCAGTCAAAACTTTTCAGGTTTGACCATCAATATAGAAAGAATTACTGTCATATCATTGAAATTAGTAGATTTTTCATGAAGTCAAAGTGTCATGTATTCGGAGTATGTTCTGATGTACCACAAGTTTATTTTTATTTTTCATCTATTTTCAAGATGTATGTGACCTGGTAATTTGGCTCTGTTGATATGATGGAATGATGATTTGATGAGAAAATAAAACAAATCATGATATGTTTACAGCTACTTCCTTTGCTGAACTGTTCTAGAACTGTCTTTCCCATTAACAGGCCTCACACTCCTAATTGGTTGGATATGGATGAAATTGGTTGGGAAGTTGAAGAAGTGTAAAGGTTTTGGCTAGCCTGCGGAGGTCATTGCAGGCTCGAAGCAGTTTCAGTAACACCAAAGACTACTTATGAGTTTTACTGTGCAGGTCTGATTTGATATTATCAGTTGTCCAGTTGTGCAAACATTTTTGCTTGCCAGGAAGAATGTGGAAGTTGATGTGAGGGCCTCCTGCATATTGACAAGGCAACAACCTCAACAGTCTCAAAGCTAAAGTGGGGAAACTTCTGTGGTCTACCTTTTTCTCATTGTGTTCTGATTGTTGCTTTAGGGGGGATGCCAGTTTATTCAATTGCTGTGCTCGAATTTTGGAGCTGAACTGTTGATGTTTGGCTGCCATTTTCCTTGTTAATCTGTGGGTGTGCGAGCAAGCAATGCCATCATTAACTTTGATCATCGTTTGTAACTTCCTGGTTCTGATTTCTGTTCAGTTTGGTATGGCGTTTGTTGCGATTCTTGGTACATTTTGGTAGGTGGGGAGGGGTCTCAAAACATGGATGTGAGTTGGTCATTTGTAACATTAACAAGTAACTATGCATCAGGTGCATAAAATCTAAACAGGAAAGTAGTTTCCATTGTCAATCCAGATTTTTGTCGTGTCATAAACTTATAGGATGTTTCATTTGTACTATATGCTGCGATACTGGTATCTTGTATTTTGCTTGTCAACTTGTGGAACTCTGCAGTTGTCCAAAGCATTCTTATTAGTTCAGTGCCAGTTATGGTGCTGTGATGAAATTTGTTGTACTATATCATGTATGCAAACATGTTGTACAATAAATTTCACACGGAACTACATCTTTTTTGGAGATGCAAGAAATTGCAACTTATAAATATTTGCTCCGTTCCATGGATGTGACCAATTTGACCAATTGGGGCCTCCACTATGGACTTCGGTGATCCATAGACAAACACCTTATACTAATGTCCTGAGATGAACTTGACTAGATCTTGCTAATCCTATATTTATTAACAGCAAAATTGGAACTTTTGCCTAAAAACCAGAATTGTAATTAAGTGACAAAGCATTTTAAAAAGTTGGCCAATAGAAACCGGATTGAAGTACTTCTAAGGCTGTTTTCTTTTTTGAACAAGAGAAGGCACCAACAGGTGTCAATATTGACAGAGTACATCAAGCATTACATAGACCTGCCAAGAAATTAAAAGAAAGAGAAGCAGAATCTAAGGCTGTGAGTTGAAGAACTATCCTCGAAGACAGGGAGGGAAAAAACCCCAACTGATGAACAACATGATCAGAAGAACAGAAAAGCAGGCAATAGATAGCCTAAACCAACGAGTGTGCAAACGAAGATGACTTGAAAGTGTACTGAAGCACCCCAAGGCAGGTGTAATACAAGCCTCTAAATTTAATCCTGCAGAGCTTAAGACGTCAACTGCCCCAGCTTGGCAAACTCTGCAAAATGCACAACATGAAAGATGCTTCCTTCTCCTGTGAACTAGCAGGTTGAAGAAGACCATCCTTAATCTGGCAAAGGCGCATCCAGAGAGAGGGAGGGAGGGAGGGAGGGAGGGAGGGAGGGAGGGAGAGAGAGAGAGAGAGAGAGAGAGAGAGAGAGTATAGAAGCCAGCACAACAACACTGTGAAGAGAAGCAGAAGATCCATGCACAACAAGACTGTTAGTAGCAATGTATAGTATGAATTCTAAAATCCTGAATCTGAAAATTTGAAAGAAGGGGCAGCACATGACAAGAAACTTGAGAATGAGTAGAAGCAAAACAAGAGAGTTGAGTGTGCCCATCAGAAAGAAAAACCTGTTGCGCAAGATTATGAGCAATACCGATTTCTCTAGAAATATGAAACACACACGGATGCAGATTAGATGTGCATTTGAAAAAGCTAGCCAAAGACTTTCTAATATTCCAAGGGGTGGTAGAATCACAAATATTACCTGAGGCAACAACCAAAGCTAAAGCAAGACAATCCAAAAGAAAAATGGGCTGCGCAATATTGAGTTGAGAAGCAAGATGAGCAGCAAAAGAAAGAGCCAATGCTTCAGCTTGCAGAGGAGTAGAAGTAGGAGAAGCCGAAGCTTGAACTTGCACATTAATTTCCTTTTGGTTGAAGGGCATATAGATTTACACTCCCACACCTGTAGCAACCTCTCCTTGCAACAAACCTAGAACTTTCTTGGTCCTAAAAGTAGCATCAGAATAGATCTTAGGGCCAACAATTAACAGATCTGTCGTAAGCGTTCTACCTTGCATAGGGAGCTGATTAGGAGGCAATTGATTATGGGCTTGTTCTTGCTTCGAAGGTAAACATGAAAGATTATCATAAGAATCAGAAGCTAAAGCAAGAGCTGCAATATGAACTTGGTGGGGGAGAGCCTCTTTTCTATCAAAGAGAAAATCATTTCTAGCCTTCCAGAGACACCACAAAAAATTTAAAACACTAGAGATAGAACCATGAGATGTCCCATACGAAGCAAGTCAAAAAGAACATAATGCATAGTGGAATGGCCCTGAATTAAAGCATCGGATCGAAGGAACCAAGGAGAGGAAAACCAAGCCACACGGGAGAAGTTGCACAAAAAAAATAGATGGAACTAATCCTCTTGCTGGCCACAACGACAACAATCTTTAGAAATATGAATGGAAAAACGACCAGCTCGCAAACCCGTAGGCAAGGCCTTTCTAAGCAATCTCCAAGCGGAAGTTTTGACCCTAGAAATATGAATGAAAAAACGACCAGCTCGCAAACCCGTAGGCAAGGCCTTTCTAAGCAATCTCCAAGAGTAAAGGAGCATGTGTCAACTTATCTTTCAATACCGTGAAGGCTTCTTCCTATGCGGTACCCCAAATAAAAGACACATCCTTCTTTGTAAGCTCATTAAGAGGTGCAGCAATGGTGCTGAAATCTCTCACAAAACGCATGTAGAATCCATCGAGGCCAAGAAAACTCCTCACTTGTGTGACCCTTTTGGCCTGCGGCCAACTCTCAATAGCTTCAATCTTGGCTTTATCAACTTCAATTCCCCGTGGAGTAACAACATAGCCAAGAAAAGATACTCGGTCGGTGCAAAAGGCGCACTTCCCAAGGTTACCAAACAAACGTGCATCACGTAGAGCAATAAAAACAACATGTAAATGTTTCAAATGTTCCTCCAAAAATCTGCTATAAATCAGTATATCATCAAAATAGACTACCACAAATCGTCCAATGAAAGCACGTAGAACTTCATTCATTAATCTCATGAAAGTACTAGGTGCATTAGTTAACCCAAAAGGCATGACTAACCACTCATATAATCCAAACTTAGTTTTAAATGCTGTTTTCCATTCATCTCCTAATTTCATACGAATTTGATGGTATCCACTACGCAAATCAACTTTGGAGAATATTGTAGAGCCACTCAATTCATCAAGCATATCATCTAGCCTAGGAATAGGATGACGATAATGAATAATAATATTATTAATGCCTCGACAATTAACACACATACGCGACGTGCCATCCTTTTTTGGCACTAGTATAATAGGAACAACACGGGGACTAAGAGATTCGCGTATATAACTTTTGTCGAGCAGCTCCTGTACTTGACGCACAATCTCCTTCGTTTCCTCTGGATTTGTATGGTATGGTGCACAGTTGGTTAGTGATGCACTGAGAATTAAGTCAATCTGATGCTCAATCCCTCGAATAGGTGGTAATCCCGGTGGCACGTCTTGTGGAAAGACATCAGCAAACTCCTACAAAATGTTAGTGACAGCAGGAGGCAAAGAGGAAGGCACGTCCTCGAATGAAAATAATGCCTCTTTGCACACAAAAGCATAACAAACAGATTTGCTACAATCTAGATCATCAATATCAGATTTGGTGGCAAGTAAACATCCACTTTTCAATATAATTTCAGAAGCAACACTATATGGTTTATTATTAGGTTTCATTTGTTGCTCAAATTCTTTTGCCACTAGCTAATTTTCACTCTTATTTTGCTCCTGTTTTGCTTTACTAGCTCTATTAATACCATCTTTCAAAATGGAATCAGGAGTCATAGGAAGCAAAGTAATATGTTTATCCTTATGAACAAGAGTATAGTGATTGTTTCTACCATGGTGTACAATTTTTTTTATCAAATTGCCATGGTCTACCAAGTAATAAGGAACATGCTTGCATGGGTACCACATCACAATCAACAAAATCAGCATATGTAGCGATACTAAAATGCACACAATCGGCACCTGTTACCTTAACCTTGCCGCTGTTATTGAACCATTGGATGTAGTAAGGATGCGGATGTCGTCTTGTGATGAGAGAGAGCTTCTCCACCATCTCCATGCTAGCCAAGTTGATGACACGGACAGAACATTCCTTCACAACTCCCTTTGTATGGAACAAATTATGCCTCTGATTTTGCTCAGCTTGTGTGACCTGCACACTCAAAACATGTTGAGCAACTAAACTTTCATACTTGTCAGCATCTTCAACAGCCATGTATTGCGTCTCATTATCAGAATCATCTCCACTGTGTTGTTCACTTGTAATAAGAGCCAAAGTCTCCTCATCATAGTCACTAGCGGACTCATACCCACCATCCTCAGTAGCAGATGCAGGTGGTGGTTGTGGAAGACACACGAGTACTTCATCGAACTTGGCGTCCAACTTGGTGTCAATTGTCTTCTCAACGTCGTCAATCCTCTCCAGTGCCTTTCCAAAGATGGCCATGACGTCTTCCACCACCAGTGCTTGCATCTTTGCAATTCCATTAGGAATGGCCTCGCGTGAGGGTGGGGGAGGGGGTGGCGACCTTGCCGCCTCCACCGGAACCACCGCCACTGCCGACGCCAGGGGCCGCACCGGAACCACCGCCACCGCCAGAGCCAGTGTCCGCGCGGTCAAATCAGGCGCCGTCTTCAGAGGACTCTCGCGGATCCAATTCCGAGTTGGATCAGGATCGAACCGAGGGGCATTTGGATCTGGTCAGATGGCGCATCCACTTCGAGGATGGCCGGATGGCCGGGACATGGAGGGATGGATTTCTATACGAGCACTCATTGTCGCGATGGACAACGGTGCGAGATCAGGATCATGATATCCTTGCCGGATGGTACTTGGGCGTTGACGAGCAGATCCACGCATGTACGCATTTGAATATCGATGTTTTCGAAATCCTTGTTTTAGATTGCTTGCAGGAGGCTTTGGACGGGGAGGATCAGATAGAGGTCATCGATCTAACATCGGAACCGGGAGGCCCAATACCGAAGCCGAAGATCGGAGGAAGGTTTTGGATCCTGGCAGATGATGAAGATGAAGAAGATGGCATTGCAGAGCAAAGATCACCTGGAGCCACGGGCCAAGAGTCACCCAAGGAGCTGTCAAAGTACACAACACCAATCGCTGAATCACTCATGAAACTCATGCCTCGTGAGGGGCACAAAGACAAGAAGATCGCATAACCACGACCTGTGGCTCTCTGCAAATCCTCGACGATGAAGATCAAACCTTGGAAAGGTCCCCTTCCAAAGGTGAATCTGCCACAAATCACGTTATCAGATTTTTTTCATCAGACGGTTGGACGAAAATTACTCGTAAGAAGAACAAGAAAGTTTCTCCGGCAGTGGTTCATCCGCCGCCGTCGGCCGTCGGCCCAGGCGAGATCTGAGCAACGCGTCGGGAGCATTTGAACCTGCTGCTTGGTGATGCCTGCTAGAACTACGTCGGTATTTCTCCAAAGAGGAAGGGATGATACAGCACAACGATGGTAGGTATTTCCCTTAGTGATGAGACCAAGGTTATCGAATCAGTAGGAAAACCAAGCAACACTACGTAAACAACACCTGCACATAAATAACAAATACTCGCAACTCGACATGTAAAATGGGTTGTCAATCCCTTTCGGGTAGCGGCGCCAGAAATTGGCAAACGGACGTGAGAGAATTGTAAATATTGATAGATCGAACGCCAAATAAATAAATTGTAGCAAGGTATTTTTGTATTTTTGGTTTAATGGATCTGAAAATAAAAGGCAAATAAAATAGATCGCAAAGGCAAATAATATGAGAAAGAGTCCCGGGGGCCGTAGGTTTCACTAGTGGCTTCTCTCAAGAAAAATAGCAATCGATGGGTGAACAAATTACTGTTGAGCAATTGATAGAACTTCAAATAATCATGACGATATCCAGGCAATGATCATTATATAGGCATCACATCCAAGATTAGTAGACCAACTCATGCCTGCATCTACTACTATTACTCCACACACTGATCGCTATCCAGCATGCATCTAGTGTATTAAGTTCATGGAGAAACGGAGTAATACAATAAGAACGATGACATGATGTAGACAAGATCTATTTATGTAGAAATATACCCCATCGTTTTATCCTTAGTAGCAGTTTCGCGGCGTTTGGACTCCGTTTGGTATTGATTTACTATGATGTAAAAAACATGCAGAAAACAACAACTGGCACTTGGCACTATGTCAATAGGTTAGTACCAAAAAATGATATAAAATGACTATAAAATGATTGTAAAACATCCAAGAATGATAATATAACAACATGAAATAATCATAAATTATAGATACATTAGAGACGTATCAGCATCCCCAAGCTTAATTCCTGCTCGTCCTCGAGTAGGTAATTTATAAAAACAGAATTTTTGATGTGGAATGCTGCCTAACATATTCATCACATATTCTTTTTTTATATTATGGACATTTGGACTTTTATATGGTTCAAAGCAATAGTCTAGTTTTGACATGAGATTTAAATACTCAAGCATATCAACAAGCAACCATGTCTTTCAGAATATCAACGCTAAAATAAGTTATGCGTAGCCCATTATGCTCAATCATTGATCCATTCATAACACACTCGCATATTAGCTACACCCAGTGCTCAAGTATGATCATAGTGCCTCCTAGTTGGTGCTTTATAAGAGAAGATGGAGACTCAAATTCAAAATAAAAATTGCATAAAGTAAAAGAAAGGCCCTTCCCAGAGGGAAGTAGGGATTTGTAGAGGTGGCAGAGCTCAAAGCGAAAATTGAGAGATAAAAACATTTTGATAGACATACTTTTCCCACCAACGAAAATGACTTAGAGCTCTCAACACTTTCCATGCTAGATATATCATAGGAGGTTCCCAAACAGGAAATAAAGTTTATTCCCTTTTCCACCATACTTTCACTTTCCATGGCTAGCCGAATCCACGATTGCCCTCCATACCAACACTTTCCAAGGAATTTATTATTTGACAACATAAAGTAAATTCATTTTTTATTTCGAGACTGGGTATCCCTAATACCTTTGCCTTACTCTCGTGCAAGGATAAGTGAATAAACACTCATCGTGAGAATAACACATCTAGCATGGAAAATATTAGCCACCCCTCACCGCCTCGTGAGCGGTACGAGCACACAAAAGAGAAATTTATTTTGAAAATTAGAGCTGGCACATACAAATTTGCTTAGAACGGCAAAAGAATACCGCATATAGGTAGGTATAGTGGACTCATGTGGCAAAACTGGTTTAAAGGATTTTGGATGCACAAGTAGTGATCATACTTAGTGCAAAATGAAGGCTAGCAAAAGATTGAGGAGCGACCAACCAAGAAACGAATAATCTCATAAGCAAGCATTAAGCATAATTAACACCAAATAATGCACCACAAGTAGGATGTAATTTCATTGCATGACTATTGACTTTCGTGCTTGCATAGGGAATCACAAACCTTAACACCAATATTCTTACTAAAGCATAATTACTCGTCAACATGACTCACATATCACATCATCATGTCTCAAAACTGTTACAAGGAATCAAGTTTATTTTGTCCAATGATCTTCATGAAAGTTTTTATTATATCCTTCTTGGATATCTATCACTTTGGGACTAATTTTCATGTGTTGCGTTTGCTAAGCTCAAACAAATATAAGTGAAGATCATGAGCATAATATTTCTTTATCTCAAAATAATTTAAGTGAAGCAAGAGAGAATTTCTTGAAAACTTTACCAACTCCCAAACAAATCTAAGCGCAGCAAGAGAGCATTTCTTCAAAAACACTAAAGCACACCGTGCTCAAAAAGATATAAGTGAAGCACTAGAGCAAAACCATAGCTCACAAAATTTAAGTGAAGCATAGAGAGCAATTCTAACAAGTCATGGCATAATTTTGGATCTCTCAAATAGGTGTGTCCAGCAAGGAATCATGACTTAGAACACAAAGAAAAACAAGCAAAGACTCATATAAACAAGACGCTTCAAGCAAAACTCATAGTATGTGACGAATAAAAATATAGCTTCGAGTAAAATACCGATGGTCGTTAGAAGAAAGAGGGGATGCCACTCGGGGCATCCCCAAGCTTAGTTGCTTGCTTCTTTTTGGATAATAACTTGGGGTTCCGTGGGCATCCCCAAGCTTAGTCTCTTCTTAATCCTTATTCCTTCATCCATCGTAAGATAACCCAGAACTTGAAAACTTCAATCACACAAAACTCAACAAAACCTTCGTGAGATCCGTTAGTATAATAAAGCAAATCACTACTATAAGTATTGTAGAAAACCAATTAATATTTTACCCTTGCATTATATCTTCTGTATTCCAACTTTTCTATCACAAAAACTCATTAAAGAAAACCATAGAATCATCAAAACAAGCACACAACGCAAA
The DNA here is from genome assembly GCF_018294505.1 of Triticum aestivum. Lineage (NCBI taxonomy): Eukaryota > Viridiplantae > Streptophyta > Magnoliopsida > Poales > Poaceae > Triticum > Triticum aestivum. The sequence continues at coordinate 310,840,361 of NC_057795.1, read as the reverse complement.
GAAAACAGAATCTGTCAAAAACAGAACAGTCTGTAGCAATCTGAATATTTTCAATACTTATGAAACTCCAAAAATCTTTAGAAATTAGGAAAACCTGAGAAATTTGTATATTAATCTTCTTCAAAAAGAATCAGGGAAAAATGACGTTTCTGTGATTTATGAAAACTATTTTCATGTGTGCATAAGTTTGTGTTTTTCAGCAAGATGAAACAACTATTACCCAAGAAGTTTCTAAAGGCTTTGCTCGGCACAAACACTAATTAAAACACAAAAAACACAATCATAACAGTAGCATAATTGTGCAAACACTCAAGAACAGAAAGCAAAAAGCAAAAATAAATTTTATTCATTGGGTTGCCTCCCAACAAGCGCTATCGTTTTACACCCTTAGCTAGGCATAAAGCAAGGATCTAAGTTTTGTCCTCTGTCTTCTTAATTTCTTTAGAGGTGTTTTCGTCATGAGGTTTTGTAAAAACAACATAAAACATATTATCCATAGAAACCTTAGCATTACTGAGTTTTCATTATCATAACCCCTTTGATTTCCGGCAACAATCCAAGAGTAATGTTGATTAACATTATTGAAAACTTGTTGGATTATGTCTAAAATGGGGACTTCCTTCTTAAGATTCTCATCAAAGATTTTATTATCCCCAAGTAAATGTCTTAACGCATAATCATTATTGTAAATAATTTCATCTATCACGGGCTTTTCACGATTCATACCATAAAAATCAAGGATTTCCCTAGCTTCCCGTATTATGTAGTCAAATTCATTCATAAGAATGAGAGTGGCCAACTTTTTAGCTTTAGGGTTCTTTATAACGGGAAGCTCAAAAAACAATCTTTGCAAAGTAGGATGGGTATGGATAAATTTGCTTTCAAGTTTGAAAACTAATGCTGATATAGCATCCGCATAAGATCTAGTAGTTCTAAGTATAGGAGCATCATCAAGACTTAGATTTCCCACACAATTGAAAAATTCTTGGATACGTTCTTTTCCCATAACATTCCCTTGCCCCGTGATAAAATTTTTAGCATCTACATTGCCAGTACATCCAATCTTAGGAGTTAGGCCATCATCTGTTGGTGCCATACCGAAATCACTCATGGTTGCAAGCAAAGGATAGATCTGACGAGAAAATGGCGAACGAAAAAGAGGGCGAATAAAACGGAAAATATTTTGTGAAGTGGGGGAGAGGAAAACGAGAGGCAAATGGCAAATAATGTAAATTGCGAGGAGATGAGATTTTTGATTAGGAACTTGGTAATGTTGAAGATCCTCCCCGGCAACAGCGCCAGAAATTCCTTTTGCTGCCTGCTAGAACTACGTCGGTATTTCCAGAAAGATGAAGGGATGATGCAGCACAACGACGGGTAGGTATTTCCCTCAATGATGAGACCAAGGTTATCGAACCAGTAGGAGAACCAAGCAACACTACGTGAACATCACCTGCACACAAATAACAAATACTCGCAACCCGACGTGTAAAAGGGGTTGTCAATCCCTTTCGGGTAGCGACGCGAGAAATTGGCAAACGGACGTGAGAGAGTTGTAAATATTGATAGATCGAATGCCAAATAAAACAAATTGCAGCAAGGTATGTTTGTATTTTTGGTTTAATAGATCTGAAAATAAAAGGCAAATAAAATAGATCGCAAAGGCAAATAATATGAGAAAGAGACCCGGGGGCCGTATGTTTCACTAGCGGTGGGTGAACAAATTAATTTTGGGCAATTGATAGAACTTCAAATAATCATGACGATATCCAGGCAATGATCATTGTATAGGCACCACGTCCAAGATTAGTAGACCGACTCCTGCCTGCATCTACTACTATTACTCCACACATCATCCGCTATCCAGCATGCATCTAGTGTATTAAGTTCATGGAGAAACGAAGTAATGCAATAAGAACGATGACATGATGTAGACAAGATCTATTTATGTAGAAATAGACCCCATTGTTTTATCCTTAGTAGCAATGATACATATGTGTCAGTTCCCCTTCTGTCACTAGGGTCAAGCACTGTAAGATCGAACCCACTACAAAGCACCTCTTCCCATTGCAAGATAAATAGATCAAGTTGGCCAAAAAAAACCCAAATATTGGAGAAGAAATACGAGGCTATAAGCAATCATGCGTATAAGAGATTCATAGAAGACTCAAATAACTTTCATGGATAAAAAGATAGATCTGATCATAAACTCAAAGTTCATCGGATCCCAACAAACACACCGTAAAAAGAGGTACGTCATATGGATCTCCAAGAGACCATTGTATTGAGAATCAAACGAGAGAGAGGAAGCGATGTAGCTACTAACTACGGACCCGTAGGTCTCCAAAGAACTACTCACGCATCATCGGAGACGCACCAATGGACATGATGCACCCCTCCGTGATGGTGTCTAGATTCATCTAGTGGTTCTGGACTCTGCAGCGGCTGGAATAGATTTTCGTTGACTCTCCTAGGGTTTCTGGAATATTGGGGTATTTATAGAGCAAAGAGTCGGTTCAGGGGGCACCCAAGGTGGGCACAACCCACCAGGGCGCGCCTGGGCCTCCTGGCGCGCCCTGGTGGGTTGTGCTCCCCTCGGAGCACCCCCAGGCGCTTCCCCGGCCCATTGGATGTCTTCTGGTCCAAAAAAAATCCACAAAAAGTTTCACTGCGTTTGGACTCCGTTTGGTATTGATTTCTTGCGATGTAAAAAACATGCAGAAAATAACAACTGGCACTTGGCACCATGTCAATAGGTTAGTACCAAAAAATGATATAAAATGAGTATAAAATGATTGTAAAACATCCAAGAATGATAATATAACAGCATGGAACAATCAAAAATTAAAGATATGTTGGAGACGTATCACTTGGCCTTAGTGGGCCGGAAGCAGAGCTGTCCGTCCTGGGCCCGAGGTGCACTGGGTATGAGGCCCAGTGCGTGGCCCAGGGTCCGGACATGGCTATTCAGGCTCAGGGCCGGCTGCATGAGGATGCGTTGGATCGAGAGCCACATGCATGTACGGAGATTACGCAACGCCGAATCGCACAGCCGGGGTTTCATAGTCTACCTCAAGGACACACAGCGAGGGTTGCACCATTCATTCGTTCGACTTCCGAGATCATGGCCGGTCACGGAAGGGGTTTGCCGCCGCCGCACAAGCCTGCTCCGTCGCCGCCAAAAACCACGCCTCCACCTACTAGGACTGCGCCTCCGCCAGCCAAGGCTGCACCGCCTCCACCCAAGCCGGCGCCGGCGTAGCACAGAGGCGGGACGATGTCCGGGCCGCAGCTGCACAGGCCGGCGCCGCCGCCGCATCAGGCGCTACCACCGCCGCGCTCGACTGCACAGGTGCAGTCAACGGGCGGGCAGGCAACCCGGGATGGCCGATCCTTGGAGGGCCCCCACCCTGCTGCTGGTCATGGGGCAGCACCGGGCCGAGAGTATGCTACGGTCGCGCATGGGGGTCACGGCCCTCCCCGAGGCCGTTGGGGCGATGATGGGGTCAATGCGTACGGTGACGGACAACATCGTGGCTCATCGTCGACTGGCGGTGGCCGTGGATACGTCTGGCAAAGTGATGGTTCGGATGAACGACCGTTCTATGCGCCTCCGGGTAACTATGTGGAGGGGGCATCCAGCCCAGATTACAGGTCTCGCAGAGGTTATCGTGGCTTCTGTGGCGGCAGGGGCGGTGCCAGGCGGCCTTCCCAATATCGCCATTGCCCTCCATCGCTGTCGCAAGTCAGACTGCCGAGACTGAGTGCGGGGCAGTCGTCGGAGACGGCGGAGGTGGCTTGGACCACAGATTTGTCGGGCAAGGCCATGGCGGTGGTGACCGCTCTTGCCACTACAAAGGTTCCAGCGACAGTGCCAGCTGGGGCCAAAGGACGTGAGCAGGCTTCTGACAAGCTTTCCGACAAGTCTGATGGTGAAAGGTCCGCAAAGTGGGCTCACAAGAAAGAGAAAATGTTGTGCTATCGATGCAGTGAACAGGGGCACTTTATTGCAAAATGCAACACAGAGCTTTGTGATACGTGTCTCAAGCCTATACACGACTCGGGTGAGTGTCCGTTGTTGCTGCATCCGATGCCGGCGGTCACCATATATGGGGTATGTTGTGCCGAGTTGATGTTTTTGGAGTCACCTACTCCTTCTGCTATCCCGGACGCACTGCAGAATTTGGCTACAGGAGTGGTCAAAGTTATGAAGGGATACTTGTCTGAGGCGCAGATCATGCAGAGGTTGAATGAGCTTGCTCCCGGGAATTCTCATTGGGAGCTTACCAGGCTTGATGATAATCTGTATAAGGTTGATTTTCCTTCAACGGAAGAGCTGAAGAAACTCCTTAAGTTTGGTAGCGCGCGTGTGCCGGGTACAGAGTGTATACTTGAGCTTGATGCTTGGAAGCAGACAGAACCAAAGGGCACGCCTTTATCTCAGGTCTGGGTTCGCTTTTCGGGGGCACCTTCTAAGCCTCTCAATGATGCCAGGGTGGTCGCAGTCTTGGGACACTAATAGGCAAGACTAAGCGCGTTGATATGCCTTTTACACGTGCTCACGGGGTGGCCAGGCTGCTTGTCAATGTTGTGGATATTGAACATATACCTGATGTGGTCCCATGGACACATGCGGGCATGGTGTACAAATTGGACATTGAGTTAGATGATGCTGAGATGTTTCAGGAGGCACTCCAAGGAGGTGGAGATGTTGACATGTATGACAAGGATGATGGTATGGGAAATCAGGAGAAGCAAGATGATAGTGGTTCACGGGATGGTTCTCATTTGATGGGTGGAAAGTCCACCCCATAGGCGTCAAAGAAGGGTGCGACACCGACATCTTCTACACCCATGCACACTTTAAGATTTGGATCTTTGGGATTGCCGTCATCCGTGCCTCCTCGCCTATGGGGTGATCGGGTTGAGAGTGGCGATGCAGATGAGAAGGTGTTGCCGCCTGTCCTGATGGCCTCTCTTGTTGTCGAGGGGTCCTCGATAGCGGAGTTGGGGGTGTCTCTGGTCAGTGGAGTTCAGCGCGCAGCCCGAGGACGAGGATGGATGACGAGGGCTGGACAAACGTGACTGGGTAGGAGGCCCAGGTGAGTCCTGCGCCTACACTGGTGTACGCACTTCAGACGCTGACAAGGCGTCTGGAGGATTCCCCGGTGAGGGTGAGTTATGGGCAGGTGGCACCCGATTCACCAGCGCGTTCTTCTCCAACATCGTCTTCACTGACGTTAGCTGGAGCGGGTCTGCAGGCGGTGGGAGATATGGGAGGAGGCTCTGGAGGCGCCAGAGCCCCCTCCTCCCCTTCACTTGTACTTGCCAGGCCAGAAGGCCTCATGGAGACGGTCCAGTCACCACAGGTCTGGACTACGAAGGAGGTGATCGCGTTTGGTGGACATCCGGACTTGGTGCTGTCTGGCAGGCGTGTCAGTAGCCGGGTTCAGGACCAGCCAGACGCCGATGACTTTCAGGTTGGACGTGCTATGAGGGCCTCCAAGCTTAGGGACGTCGAGACTCAGACAGGTATGTCGGTTAATAAACAATGCTCTATTTTGCATTTTTCTAAACATGAGATCATTAGTAAGGCACATGACATAGGAGTCTCACTTGGGTCTAATGGGAAAGAAATTCCTAAATTAGTTAATGATATTTTAGACTTAGAGGCCGAGAGAGCTTCTGAGTTGATCCGCGCATTAGCGGCAGTTAAACCTATGTCGGATGCTCATATTAATAACTTGGGTATCTCTACGCTAGAGAACTTTTGTGACAGAATGATGCCTTCTTTGGATGCCGAAGGAGAGGCAGAAGATGTGGAGTCTGTGCAACCAGTTGACCCCCCGTGATTGCAGGCGGGGGTACAACAGACTATAAATTGTGTAGAGGAGGTGTCGGCATTAGATAAACCTAAACGTTCCTAGAAGAGGAAGATTTATCCAACGTCGGTGGTCCGTAGAAGTGCGAGAGTGAAACTCAAGAAAAAACTTTCATGATGAAATATGAAAGGGATCTTTTGGAATAGCAGAGGTCTAGCAGACTTGGCTAAGAAAAGGTTCCTGGCTGAAACAACACTCGAAGATAAACTAGATTTCATCACACTTCTTGAAACTAGTAGAGATAACTTCACTTCACAATTCCTTGGTTCACTTACTGGTGGCATTGATTTTGATTGGCACCGCCTACCGCCAAGAGGACGATCTGGTGGGATTCTCTTGGGGGTGAAGTGCGAAGCTCTTGAGGTACTAAACGTGGTACGAGGAGATTATGCGGTTCAGTTCTGGGTTAGGTCTAAATTGGATGGTTTCCGATGGGCCTTAGTGATGGTTTATGGCGCAGCCCAACCTAAATTTAAACTGGATTTCTTGGCGGATCTGGTTAGGATTTGTGGGGATGAGAGATTGCCAATATTAGTGGGGGTGATTTTAACATCATTAGGAGGAAGGAAGAAAAAAACAATGATCATTTTGATGGACGGTGGTCATTTATGTTCAATATGATCATTGAGAGCCTTAATCTTAGGGAGATAGAACTCACGGGTAGACAATTTACCTGGGCAAACACTCTTCCTACTCCTACTTATGAGAAGCTAGACAGGGTGCTTGCGAGTGTGGAATGGGAACAGAAATACCCACTGGTATCGGTGCACGCGATGTAGAGGGCGATTTCCGACCACACGCCCTTGTTAGTTGATTTGGGTGAAGCAACTCATATTGGCAATAAAAATATTTTCTCTTTTGAGCTCAGTTGGTTCGAAAAAGAGAATTTTATAGAGATGGTGGTGAGAGAGTCGGCTAGACCTGTTGCAGGTAGATCCTACATGGAGCACTGGCAGAATAAGATTAGACACCTGAGACAATTCTTGAGGGGTTGGGTCAGAAATGAGAGTGGGATCTATAAACAAGAGAAGGAACGACTTATCCAGCTGATCCAAACGCTAGACCTGAGAGCAGAAACGAATCTGCTGGACGAGTCAGAGAGGGCAGTTAAGTCGGAGGCCGAGTTGAAATTGCGTGCTTTGCTTAGAGAAGAGGAAATGAAATGGGCCTTACACGCTAAGGTCCTTAAGGTCGTCCATGGGGATGACAACACCAGTTCTTTCATATCATTGCTAATGGCAAGCATAGGAGAAAGGAGATTATCCAGCTTGAGCAAGATGAGGGAACAGTTGTGGGTCATGAGAATCTGAAGCTATATATATATATATATATATATATATATATATATATATATATATATATATATATATATATATATATATATATATATCCAACTACTACAAGCAACTGTTTGGACCACCGGTGGATAACGCGGTGACCCTAGATGAGCATGTAGTTGAGGATATTCCTCAATTGCGGTCAGAGAAAAATGAGATTCTTTCTGCACCTTTTACTGAGAAGGAGGTTTTTGAGGCGATTGCTCAAATGAAACCGAATAATGCACCGGGACCGGATGGGTTTCCGGCAGAATTCTATAAGAAATGTTGGCATATCGTGAAAGATGATCTTATGCCTATGTTTCATGATCTTTCAAATGGGCATCTGCAACTGTTCCATTTAAATTTCGGCACGATTACACTTCTGCCAAAGAAAGCGGAATCAATTCACATTGAGCAATTCAGGCCCATATGTCTCTTGAATGTGAGTTTCAAGATCTTTACGAAAGTGGCCACGAATAGACTGACACAGATTGCCCATTCGGTTGTGCAACCAAGTCAGACTGCCTTTATGCCTGGAAGACACATCCTAGAAGGGGTAGTTGTTTTACATGAAACATTACATGAAATCCACTCGAAGAAACTCGATGGGATAATATTCAAAGTGGATTTTGAGAAGGCATATGACAAGGTTAAATAGCCATTTTTGTAGCAAGCCATGCGCATGAAGGGCTTTAATGGGACATGGAGGAATCAGGTGGATTCTTTTGTCCAGAAAGGTAGTGTCGGGATAAAGGTGAATGATGACATTGGTCATTATTTTCAAATGCATAAAGGCCTGAGACAAGGAGACCCGATGTCTTCGATTTTGTTTAACTTCATGGCAGACATGTTGATAGTTGTCATAGGTCGGGCCAAGGAGAAAGGCTTGGTAGGTGGTCTGGTTCCCCATTTGGTGGATGGGGGCATCTCTATCCTACAATATGCGGATGACACCATTATCTTCATGGAGCACGACCTCGCAAAGGCCAGAAATATGAAGCTAGTATTATGCCTATTTGAACAACTCTCTGGTCTAAAGATCAATTTTCACAAGTGTGAATTGTTCTGCTTTGGTAGCGCCAAAGATGACAAAGACAACTACAAGCTGAAGGAAATATGCCCTAGAGGCAATAATAAAGTTGTTATTTATATTTCCTTACATCATGATAAATGTTTATTATTCATGCTACAATTGTATTAACCAGAAACTTAGTACATGTGTGAATACATAGACAAATGAAGTATCCCTAGTATGCCTCTACTTGACTAGCTCGTTAATCAAAGATGGTTAACTTTCCTAACCATAAACATGTGTTGTCATTTGATGAATGAGATCACATCATTAGAGAATGATGTGATGGACAAGACCCATCCATTAGCTAGAATAATGATTGTATAGTTTTATTGCTATTGCTTTCTTCATGACTTATACATATTCCTCTGACTATGAGATTATGCAACTCCTGAATACCGGAGGAACACCTTGTGTGCTATCAAACATCACAATGTAACTGGGTGATTATAAAGATGCTCTATAGGTGTCTCCGATGGTGTTTGTTGAGTTGGCATAGATCGAGATTAGGATTTGTCACTTCGTGTATCGGAGAGGTATCTCTAGGCCCTCTCGGTAATGCACATCACTATGAGCCTTGCAAGAAATGTGACTAATGAGTTAGTTACAGGATGATGCATTACAAAACGAGTAAGGAGACTTGCTGGTAACGAGATTGAACTAGGTATGAGGACACTGACGATCGAATCTTGGGCAAGTAACATACCGATGACAAAGGAAATAACATATGTTGTCATAACGGTTCGACCAATAAAGATCTTCGTAGAATATGTAGGAGCCAATATGGGCATCCAGGTTTCGCTATTTGTTATTGACCAAAGAGATGTCTCGGTCATGTCTACATAGTTCTCGAACCCGTAGGGTCCGCACGCTTAACGTTCATTGACGATATAGTATTATATGAGTTATGTATGTTGGTGACCGAATGTTGTTCAGAGTCCCGGATGAGATCACGGACATGACGAGGAACTCCGGAATGGTCTGGAGATAAAGATCCATATATGGGATAATAGTGTTTGGTCTCCGAAAGGGGTTCCGGATGTTTCTCGAAATGTTTGGGTACGAGAACACTTTATTTGGGCCAAAAGGGAAAGCCCACAAGGTTTTTGGAAAGCGCAAAAGAAAGTTTTGCGGAGTCCAGGGGCCAGATGCTAGGGTCCCTGGCATGTGGTTCCAGACGCCGGGAACCCTTGTGTCTAGCCCTGGAGTCCGAGAAGGACTCTCGCTTTTCGGGTGAAACTGACTTTGTGGAGGCTTTACTTCAGGTTTCGACCCCAAGGCTCAACATATAAATAGAGGGGCAGGGATATCACCCAAGAGAGTTCATGAAACACCAAGCCGTGTGCCGGCAACCCCGTCCCCTCTAGTTTATCCTCCGTCATAGTTTTCGTAGTGCTTAAGTGAAGCCCTGCGGAGATCGTTCTTCACCAACACCGTCACCACGCCGTCGTGCTACCGAAACTCATCTACTACTTCACCCCTCTTGCTGGATCAAGAAGGCGAGGACGTCATCGAGCTGAACGTGTGCTGAACGTGGAGGTGCCGTATGTTCGGTACTTGATCGGGACGGATCGTGAAGGTGTATGACTACATCAACCGCGTTGATAAACACTTTCGCTTTCGGTCTATGAGGGTATGTAGACACACTCTCCCCTCTCGTTTCTATGCATCTCCTAGATAGATCTTGCGTGATCGTAGGAATTTTTTTGAAATACTGCGTTCCCCAACAGTGGCATCAGTCTATGCGTAGATGTTATATGCACGAGTAGAACACAATGAGTTGTGGGTGATAATAGTCATACTGCTTACTAGCAACGTCTTACTTTGATTCGGCGGTATTGTTGGATGAAGCGGCCCAGACCGACATTACATGACCGCGTTCATGAGACTGGTTCTACCGACGTGCTTCGCACACAGGTGGCCAGTGGGTGACTATTTCTCCAACTTTAGTTGAATCGAGTTTGACTACGCCCAGTCCTTGTTGAAGGTTAAAATAGCACACTTGACGAAAAATCGTTGTGGTTTTGATGCGTAGGTAAGATCGGTTCTTGCTAAGCCCGTAGCAGCCACGTAAAACTTGCAACAACTAAGTAGAGGACGTCTAACATGTTTTTGCAGGGCATGTTGTGATGTGATATGGTCAAGACATGATGAGATATAAATTGTTGTATGAGATGATCATGTTTTGTAACCGTTATCAGCAACTGGCAGGAGCCTTATGGTTGCCGCTTTATTGTATGAAATGTAATCACCATGTAATTGCTTTACTTTATCACTAAGCGGTAGCGATAGTCGTAGAAGCAATAGTTGGTGAGACGACAATGATGGTACGATGGAGATCAAGGTGTCAAGCCGGTGATGATGGAGATCATGATGGTGCTTTGGAGATGGAGATCAAAGGCACAAGATGATGATGGCCATATCATGTCACATATTTTGATTGCATGTGATGTTTATCTTTTATGCATCTTATTTTGCTTAGTGCGACGGTAGCATTATAAGATGATCCCTCACTAAATTTCAAGGTATAAGTGTTCTCCCTGAGTGCACCTTTGCTACAGTTCGTCGTGCCGAGACACCACATGATGATCGGGTGTGATAATCTCTACGTTCACATACAACGGGTGCAAGCCAGTTTTGCACACGCAGAATACTCGGGTTAAACTTGACGAGCCTAGCATATGCAGATATGGCCTGGGAACACTGAGATCGAAAGACCGAGCGTGAATCATATAGTAGATATGATCAACATAGTAATGTTCACCATTGAAAACTACTCCATATCACGTGATGATCGGACATGGTTTGGTTGATTTGGATCACATGATCATTTAGATGACTAGAGGGATGTTTATATAAGTGGGAGTTCTTAAGTAATATGATTAATTGAACTTTAATTTATCATGAACTTAGTACCTGATAGTATTTTGCATATTTATGTTGTAGATCAATAGCTCGCGTTGTAGCTCCACTATTTTTGATATGTTCCTAGATAAAAATTAGTTGAAATATGTTAGTAGCAATGATGCGGACTGAGTCCATGATCTGAGGATTATCCTCATTGCTGCACAAAAGAATTTTGTCCTTGATGCACCACTAGGTGATAGATCTATTGCAGGAGCAGATGCAGACGTTATGAATGTTTGACAAAGCTCGGTATGATGACTACTTGATAGTTTAGTGCACCATGCTTTACGGCTTAGAACCGGGACTTCAAAAATGTTTTGAACGCCATGGAGCATATGAGATGTTCCAAGAGATAAAATTGGTATATTTCAGTCTCATGCCTATGTCAAGAGGTATGAGACCACTGACAAGTACTTTGCCTACAAGATGGAGGAGAATAGCTCGACCAGTGAGGATGTGCTGAGAATGTCTGAGTACTACAATCGCTTGAATCAAATGGGAGTTAATCTTCCAGATAAGATAGTGATTGACAGAGTTCTCTAGTCACTATCACCAAGTTTCTAGAACATCGTGATGAACTACAATATGCAAGGGATGACAACTACGATTCTCGAGCTCTTCGTGATGCTGAAATCAATGAAGGTAGAAATCAAGAAAGAGCATCAAGTGTTGATGGTTGAAAAGACCACTAGTTTCAAGTAAAAGGGCAAGGAAAATAAAGGGAACTTCAATAAAGAATGGCAAGCAAGTTCCCACTCCCTTGAAGAAACCCAAAGCTAGACCTAAGCCTGAAACTGAGTGCTTCTACTGCAAAGGGAATGGTCACTGGAAGCGGAACTACCCCAAATACTTGTCGGATAAGAAGGATGGCAAAGTGAACAAAGGTATATTTGATATACATGTTATTGATGTGTACTTTACTAGTGTTCATAGTAACCCCAAGGTATTTGATACCAGTTCAGTTGCTAAGATTAGTAACTCGAAATAGGAATTACAAAATGAACAGAGACCAGTTAAGGGCGAGGTGACGATGTGTGTTGGAAGTGATTCCAAGGTTGATAAGATCACCATAGCACACTCCCTCTACCTTCGAGATTAGTGTTGGACCAAAAATAAATGTTATTTGGTGTTTGTGTTGAGCATGAATATGATTGGATCATGTTTATTGCGATACGGTTATTCATTTAAGTTAGAGAATAATTGTTGTTCTATTTACATGAATAAAACCTTCTATGGTCATACACTCAAAATAAATGGTTTATTGAATCACGATCGTGTTGATACACATATTCATAATATTGAAGCCAAAAGATGCAAAGTTAATAATGATAGTGCAACTTATTTATAGCACTGCCGTTTAGGTCATATTGGTGTAAAGCGCATGAAGAAACTCCATGCTGATGGGCTTTTGGAATCACTTAATTATGAATCACTTGATGCTTGCGATCCATGCCTCAGGGGTAAGATAACTAAGACTCCGTTCTCCGGAACAATGGAGCGAGCCACTGACTTATTGGAAATAATACATACTGATGTGTGCGATCCAATGAGTGTTGAGACTCACAACGGGTATCATTATTTTCTGACCTTCACATATGATTTGAGCAGATATGGGTATATCTACTAAATGAAACATAAGTCTGAAACATTCGAAAAGTACAAAGAATTTCAGAGTGAAGTGGAAAATCATCGTAACAAGAAAATAAAGTTTCTACAATCTGATCACGGAGGCGAATATTTGAGTTACGAGTTTGTCTTCATTTGAAACAATGTGGAATAGTTCAAAACTCACGCCACCTGGAACACCACAGCGTAATGGTGTGTCCGAACATCGTAATCATACTTTATTAGATATGGTGCGATCTATGATGTCTCTTACCGATTTACCTCTATCATTTTGGGGTTATGCATTAGAGACAGCTGCATTCACATTAAATAGTTCACCATCTAAATCCGTTGGGACGACATCGTATGAATTGTGGTTTGGCAAGAAACCTAAGTTGTCGTTTCTTAAAGTTTGGGGCTGCGATGCTTATGTGCAAAAGCTTCAACGTGATAAGCTCGAACCCAAATCGGAGAAATGCGTCTTCATAGGATACCCAAAGGAAACTGTTGGGTACACCTTCTATCACATATCCGAAGGCAAGATAGTCGTTGCTAAGAATGGATCCTTTCTAGGGAAGGAGTTTCTCTCGAAAGAAGTGAGTGGGAGGAAAGTATAACTTGATGAGGTAATTGTACCTTCTCCCGAATTGGAAAGTAGTTCATTACAGAAACCAGTTCTAGTGATGCCTACACCAATTAGTGAGGAATCTAATGATGATGATCATGAAACTTCAGATCAAGTTACTACCAAACTTCGTAGGTCAACCAGAGCACGTTCTGCACCAGAGTGGTACGGTAATCCCGTTCTGGAAGTCATGTTACTAGACCATGACGAACCTACAAACTATGAGGAAGCGATGATGAGCCCAGATTGCACAAATGGCTTGAGGTTAGAAAATCTGAGATAGGATCCATATATAAGAACAAAGTGTGGACTTTGGTGGACTTGCCCGATGATCGGCAAACCATTAAGAATAAATGGATCTTCAAGAGAAAGATGGACGCGGATGGTAGTGTTACTATCTATAAAGCTCGACTTGTCGCGAAAGGTTTTCGACAAGTTCAAGGTGTTGACTACGATGAGATTTTTTTTCACTCGTAGCGATGCTAAGGTCTGTCCGAATCATGTTAGCAATTGCCGCATTTTATGAAATCTGGCAAATGGATAACGAAACTGCATTCCTTAATGGATTTATTAAAGAAGAGTTATATATGATGCAACCAGAAGGTTTTGTCAATCCTAAAGGTGCTAACAAAATGTGCAAGCTCCAGTGATCCATCTATGGACTGGTGCAAGCATCTCGGAGTTGGAATATACACTTTGATGAGTTGATCAAAGCATATAGTTTTATACATACTAGCGGTGAAGCCTGTATTTACAAGAAAGTGAGTGGGAGCACTACAACCTTTCTGATAAGTATATGTGAATGACATATTGTTGATAAAAAATGATGTAGAATTTTCTGGAAAGCATGAAGGAGTGTTTGAAAGGATTTTTTCAAAGAAAGACCTCGGTGAAGCTGCTTACATATTGAGCATCAAGATCTATAGAGATAGATCAAAACGGTTGATAAGTTTTTTTAATGAGTACATACCTTGACAAAATTTTAAAGTAGTTCAAAATGGAACAGTCAAAGAAGGAGTTCTTGCATGTGTTGCAAGGTGTGAAGTTGAGTAAAGACTCAAAACCCGACCACAGCAGAAAATAGAAAGCGAATGAAAATTTATTCCCTATGCCTCAGTCATAGGTTCTATAAAGTATGCTATGCTATGCTATGTACCAGACCTATTGTGTACCTCACCATGAGTTTGACAAGAGAGTACAATAGTGATCTAGGAGTGGATCACTAGACATCGGTCAAAATTATCCTTTGTGGAATAAGGATATGTTTCTCGGTTATGGAGGTGACAAAAAGTTCGTCGTAAAGGGTTACGTCAATGCAAGCTTTGACACTGATCCGAATGACTCTATGTCTCAATCTGGATACATATTGAAAGTGGGAGCAATTAGCTAGAGTAGCTCCGTACAGAGCATTGTAGACATAGAAATTTGTAAAATACATACGGATCTGAATGTGGCGGACCCGTTGACTAAACTTCTCTCACAAGCAAAACATGATCACACCTTAGTACTCTTTGGGTGTTAATCACATGCCGATGTGAACTAGATTATTGACTCTAGTAAACCTTTTGGGTACTGGTCACATGGCAATGTGAACTATAGAGTGTTAAATCACATGACGATGTGAACTATTGGTGTGGAATAACATGGCGATGTGAACTAGATTATTGACTCTAGTGCAAGTGGGAGACTGAAGGAAATATGCCCTAGAGGCAATAATAAAGTTGTTATTTATATTTCCTTACATCATGATAAATGTTTATTATTCATGCTAGAATTGTATTAACCGGAAACTTTGTACATGTGTGAATACATAGACATACAAAGTATCCTAGTATGCCTCTAATTGACTAGCTCGTTAATCAAAGATGGTTAAGTTTCCTAACCATAGACATGTGTTGTCATTTGATGAACGGGATCACATCATTAGAGAATGATGTGATGGACAAGACCCATCTATTAGCTTAGCATACTGATCGTATAGTATTATTGCTATTGCTTTCTTCATGACTTATACATATTCCTGTGACTATGAGATTATGCAACTCCCAAATACCAGAGGAATACCTTGTGTGCTATCAAACGTCACAACGTAACTGGGTGATTATAAAGATGCTCTACAGGTGTCTCCAATGGTGTTCGTTGAAATGGCATAGATCGAGATTAGGATTTGTCACTCCGTGTATCGGAGAGGTATCTCTGGGCCCTCTCAGTAATGCACATCACTATGTTCTTGCAAGCAATGTGACTAATGAGTTAGTTACGGGATGATGCATTACAGAATGAGTAAAGAGACTTGCCCGTAATGAGATTGAACTAGGTATGAGGATACAGACGATCGAATCTCGGGCAAGTAACATACTGAGGACAAAGGGAATAATGTATGTTGTCATAATGGTTCAACCGATACAGATCTTCGTAGAATATGTAGGAGCCAATATGGGCATCCAGGTTCCGCTATTGGTTATTGACCAGAGAGATGTCTCGGTCATGTATACATAGTTCTCGAACCAGTAGGGTCCGCACGCTTAATGTTCGTTGACGATATCGTATTATATGAGTTATGTATGTTGTTGACCGAATGTTGTTCGGAGTCCCAGATGAGATCACGGACATGACGAGGAACTTCGGAATGGTCCGGAGATAAAGATTGATATATGGGATAATAGTGTTTGGTCTCCGGAAGGGTTCCGGAATTCACCGGAAGGGGTTCCGGACGTTTCCCGAAATGTTTGGTGATGGCCCACAAGTATAGGGGATCAATTGTAGCTCTTTTCGATAAGTAAGAGTGTCGAACCCAAAGAGGAGCAGAAGGAAATGACAAGTAGATTTCAGTAAGGTAGTGTCTGCAAGTGCTGAAATTGTAAGTAGCGGAGTAGTTTGATAGCAAGGTAATTTGTAACGAGCAAGTAACGATAGTAGTAACAAAAGTGCAACAAGGTAGCCCAATCCTTTTGAGGCAAAGGACAGGCCAAAACGGTCTCTTAATATAAGCAAAGTGTTCTTGAGGGTAGACTGGAATTTCATCTAGTCACTTTCATCATGTTGGTTTAATTCGTGTTTGCTACTTTGATATTTTGATATGTGGGTGGACCGGTGCTTAGGTGTTGTTCTTACTTGAACAAACCTCCTATGTATGATTAACCCTCCCGCAAGCATCCACAACTATGAGAAAAGTATTAAGAATGAATTCGAACCATAGCATTAAACTTTTGGGTCCAATCTGTCCCTTACGGAATAGCGCATAAACTGGGGTTTAAGCTTCTGTCACTCTCGCAACCTACCATCTATTTACTAATCCACAATGCATTCCCTTAGGCCCAAATATGGTGAATTGTCATGTAGTCGACATTCACATGACACCACTAAGGGAATCACAACATACATACCATCAAAATATCGAACACATATCAAATTCACATGATTACTTGCAACATGATTTATCCCGTGACCTCAAGAACGAAAGTAACTACTCACAAATAATAAACATGTTCATGATTAGAGGAGTATTAATATGCATAATGGATATGAACATATAATCTTCCACCAAATAAACCATATAGTAATCAACTACAAGATGTAATCAACACTACTAGTCACCCACATGCACCAATCTACAATTTGGGTAACAAGATTGAACACAAGGGATGAACTAGGGTTTGATATGAGAGGGTGTTGTTGAAGATGTTGATGGAGATTTCCCTCCACAAGATGGGAGAGTTGTTGGTGATGATGATGACGATGATTTCCCCCTCCGGGGAGGGGGGGGGGGGGGAGTTCCCCCGGCAGAATCGCTCTGCCGGAGGGCAAAAGTGCTCCTGCCCAAGTTCGCCTCGAGACGGCGGCGCTCCGCCCCAAAAGACTTCTCCTTATTTTTCTAGGTAAAAATGACTTATATACCAAAAGATGGGCACCAAAGGTGGGCTGAGGAGGGCACAACCCGCCAGGGCACGCCTGGGCTCCCTGGCGCGCCCAGGTGGGTTGTGCCCACCTGGTGGGCCCCCTCAGGTAGTTATTTGCTCCAATATTTCTTAAATATTTCATAAAAAATCTCCGTGAAGTTTTAGCTTGTTTGGAGTTGTGCAAAATAGGTGGCCTGACGTAGCCTATTCAAGTCCAGATTTCCAGCTGCCAAAATTCTCCCTCTTGGTGTGTACCTTGCAAATTATGGGAGAAAAGGCATTAGAATTACTCCAAAAAGCATTATTATGGATAAAAACACTATAAATATCAGTAAGAAAACATGATACAAAATGGACGTATCAACTCCCCCAAGCTTAGACCTCGCTTGTCCTCAAGCGAAAACCGAAATCGAAGAACATGTCCACATGCTTTGAAAGAGAGGTGTCGATAAAAACAAAATACGGACATAGAAGCATCATGTTGATTATTATAACAACAACAAATTTAAACATAAGACTTTTATCGTATAACTTCTATCATACACTTCTCATGAATAAGTGATAGTTCATCACACAATCAAAGTATAAAGCAAAAACTCTATTAGAAACCAACAAACTATGTTCTCAGTCAACTTTGCAACTACAATTCATCATCTTTTCAGGAAGGGTCACGTGTCGGAGTGATACGTCTCCAACATATCTATAATTTCTGATTGTTCCATGCTATTATATTACCCCTTTTGGATGTTTACGGGCTTTATTTTACACATTTATATCATTTTTGGGACTAACCTACTAACCGGAGGCCCAGCCCATATTGCTGTTTTTTTTGCCTATTTCAGTATTTCGAAGAAAAGGAATATCAAACAGAGTCCAAACGGAATGAAACCTTCGGGAGCGTGATTTTTGGAAGGAACATGATCCGGAGAGCTTGGAGTGCAAGTCAAGAAGCTTCCGAGGGCCCCACGAGATAGGGGGCTGCGCCCCCCTATAGGGCGCCCCCCTGTTTCGTGGGCCCCTCGGGCGGCCACCGACGTACTTCTTCCTCCTATATATACCTACGTACCTCGAAAACATCCAGGAGCACCACGAAACACAATTTCCACCGCCGTAACCTTCTGTATCTGCGAGATCCCATCTTGGAGCCTTCGCCGACACTCTGCCGGAGGGGGAATCAACCATGGAGGGCCTCTACATCAACATCCTTGCCCCTTCGATGAGTTGTGAGTAGTTTAGCACAGACCTACGGGTCCGTAAGTATTAGCTAGATGGCTTCTTCTCTCTTTTTGGATCTCAATACAATGTTCTCCCCCTCTCTTGTGGAGATCTATTCGATGTAAACTCTTTTTGTGGTGTGTTTGTCGAGATCTGATGAATTGTGGGTTTATGATCAAGTTTATCTATGAATAATATTTGAATCTTCTCTGAATTCTTTTATGTATGATTGAGTTATATTTGCAAGTATCTTCGAATTATCAGTTTGGTTTGGCCTACTAGATTGGTCTTTCTTGCCATGGGAGAAGTGCTTAGCTTTGGGTTCAATCTTGCGGTGTTCTTACCCAGTGACAGAAAGGGTTGCAAGACACATATTGTATTGTTGCCATCGAGGATAACAAGATGGGGTTTATATCATATTGCATGTGTTTATCCTTCTACATCATGTCATCTTGCTTAATTGTCGTTTCTGAATTGTGGTTTGGCAAGAAACCTAAGTTGTCGTTTCTTAAAGTTTGGGGCTGCGATGCTTATGTGCAAAAGCTTCAACGTGATAAGCTCGAACCCAAATCGGAGAAATGCGTCTTCATAGGATACCCAAAGGAAACTGTTGGGTACACCTTCTATCACATATCCGAAGGTAAGATATTCGTTACTAAGAATGGATCCTTTCTAGGGAAGGAGTTTCTCTCGAAAGAAGTGAGTGGGAGGAAAGTATAACTTGATGAGGTAATTGTACCTTCTCCCGAATTGGAAAGTAGTTCATTACAGAAATCCGCTCTAGTGATGCCTACACCAATTAGTGAGGAAGCTAATGATGATGATCATGAAACTTCAGATCAAGTTACTACCAAACTTCATAGGTCAACTAGAGCACGTTCTGCACCAGAGTGGTACAGTAATCCTGTTCTGGAAGTCATGTTACTAGACCATGACGAACCTACGAACTATGAAGAAGCGATGATGAGCCCAGATTCCGCAAATGGCTTGAGGCCAGAAAATCTGAGATATGATCCATATATCAGAACAAAGTGTGGACTTTGGTGGACTTGCCCGATGATCGGCAAACCATTAAGAATAAATGGATCTTCAAGAGGAAGATGGACGCTGATGGTAGTGTTACTATCTATAAATCTCGACTTGTCACAAAAGGTTTTCGACAAGTTCAAGGTGTTGACTACGATGAGATTTTTTTCACTCGTAGCGATGCTTAGGTCTGTCCGAATCATGTTAGCAATTGCCGCATTTTATGAAATCTGGCAAATGGATAACGAAACTGCATTCCTTAATGGATTTATTAAAGAAGAGTTATATATGATGCAACCAGAAGGTTTTGTCAATCCTAAAGGTGCTAACAAAATGTGCAAGATCCAGTGATCCATCTATGGACTGGTGCAAGCATCTCGGAGTTGGAATATACACTTTGATGAGTTGATCAAAGCATATAGTTTTATACATACTAGCGGTGAAGCCTGTATTTATAAGAAAGTGAGTGGGAGCACTACAACCTTTCTGATAAGTATATGTGCATGACATATTGTTGATCAAAAATGATGTAGAATCTTCTGGAAAGCATGAAGGAGTGTTTGAAAGGAGTTTTTCAAAGAAAGACCTCGGTGAAGCTGCTTACATATTGAGAATCAAGATCTATAGAGATAGATCAAAACGCTTGATAAGTTTTTTTAATGAGTACATACCTTGACAAAATTTTAAAGTAGTTCAAAATGGAACAGTCAAAGAAGGAGTTCTTGCATGTGTTGCAAGGTGTGAAGTTGAGTAAAGACTCAAAACCCGACCACGGCAAAAAATAGAAAGAGAATGAAAAGTCATTCCCTATGCCTCAGTCATAGGTTCTATAAAGTATGCCATTCTATGTACCAGACCTATTGTGTACCTCACCATGAGTTTGGCAAGAGAGTACAATAGTGATCTAGGAGCGGATCACTGGACAGCGGTCAAAATTATCCTTAGTGGAATAAGGATATGTTTCTCGGTTATGGAGGTGACAAAAAGTTCGTCGTAAAGGGTTACGTCAATGCAAGCTTTGACACTGATCCGAATGACTCTATGTCTCAATCTGGATACATATTGAAAGTGGGAGCAATTAGCTAGAGTAGCTCCGTACAGAGCATTGTAGACATAGAAATTTGTAAAATACATACGGATCTGAATGTGGCAGACCCGTTGACTAAACTTCTCTCACAAGCAAAACATGATCACACCTTAGTACTCTTTGGGTGTTAATCACATGCCGATGTGAACTAGATTATTGACTCTAGTAAACCTTTTGGGTATTGGTCACATGGCGATGTGAACTATAGAGTGTTAAATCACATGACGATGTGAACTATTGGTGTGGAATAACATGGCGATGTGAACTAGATTATTGACTCTAGTGCAAGTGGGAGACTGAAGGAAATATGCCCTAGAGGCAATAATAAAGTTGTTATTTATATTTCCTTACATCATGATAAATGTTTATTATTCATGCTAGAATTGTATTAACCGGAAACTTTGTACATGTGTGAATACATAGACAAACAAAGTATCCTAGTATGCCTCTACTTGACTAGCTCATTAATCAAAGATGGTTAAGTTTCCTAACCATAGACATGTGTTGTCATTTGATGAACGGGATCACATCATTAGAGAATGATGTGATGGGCAAGACCCATCTGTTAGCTTAGCATACTGATCGTATAGTATTATTGCTATTGCTTTCTTCATGACTCATACATATTCCTCTGACTATGAGATTATGCAACTCCCAAATACCAGAGGAATACCTTGTGTGCTATCAAACGTCACAACGTAACTGGGTGATTATAAAGATGCTCTACAGGTGTCTCCAATGGTGTTTGTTGAAATGGCATAGATCGAGATTAGGATTTGTCACTCCGTGTATCGGAGAGGTATCTCTGGGCCCTCTCAGTAATGCACATCACTATGATCTTGCAAGCAATGTGACTAATGAGTTAGTTACGGGATGATGCATTACGGAATGAGTAAAGAGACTTGCCCGTAATGAGATTGAACTAGGTATGAGGATACCGACGATCGAATCTCGGGCAAGTAACATACTGAGGACAAAGGGAATAACATATGTTGTCATAATGGTTCAACCGATACAGATCTTCATAGAATATGTAGGAGCCAATATGGGCATCCAGGTTCCGCTATTGGTTATTGACCAGAGAGATGTCTCGGTCATGTATACATAGTTCTCGAACCAGTAGTGTCCGCACACTTAATGTTCGTTGACGATATAGTATTATATGAGTTATGTATGTTGGTGACCGAATGTTGTTCGGAGTCCCGGATGAGATCACGGACATGACGAGGAACTCCGGAATGGTCCGGAGATAAAGATTGATATATGGGATAATAGTGTTTGGTCTCCGAAAGGGTTCCAGAATTCACCGAAAGGGGTTCCGGACATTTCCGGAAATGTTTGGTGATGACCCACAAGTATAGGGGATCAATTGTAGCTCTTTTCGATAATTAAGAGTGTCGAACCCAAAGAGGAGCAGAAGGAAATGACAAGTAGATTTCAGTAAGGTAGTGTCTGCAAGTGGTGAAATTGTAAGTAGCGGAGTAGTTTGATAGCAAGGTAATTTGTAACGAGCAAGTAACGATAGTAGTAACAAAAGTGCAACAAGGTAGCCCAATCCTTTTGAGGCAAAGGACAGGCCAAAACGGTCTCTTAATATAAGCAAAGTGTTCTTGAGGGTAGACGGGAATTTCATCTAGTCACTTTCATCATGTTGGTTTAATTCGTGTTTGCTACTTTGATATTTTGATATGTGGGTGGACCGGTGCTTAGGTGTTGTTCTTACTTGAACAAACCTCCTATGTATGATTAACCCTCCCGCAAGCATCCACAACTATGAGAAAAGTATTAAGAATGAATTCGAACCATAGCATTAAACTTTTGGGTCCAATCTGTCCCTTACGGAATAGCGCATAAACTGGCGTTTAAGCTTCTGTCACTCTCACAACCTACCATCTATTTACTAATCCACAATGCATTCCCTTAGGCCCAAATATGGTGAATTGTCATGTAGTCAACATTCACATGACACCACTAAGGGAATCACAACATACATACCATCAAAATATCGAACACATATCAAATTCACATGATTACTTGCAACATGATTTATCCCGTGACCTCAAGAACGAAAGTAACTACTCACAAATAATAAACATGTTCATGATTAGAGGAGTATTAATATGCATAATGGATATGAACATATAATCTTCCACCAAATAAACCATCTGGTAATCAACTACAACATATAATCGACACTACTAGTCACCCACAAGCACCAATCTACAGTTTGGGTAACAAGATTGAACACAAGGGATGACAACCCCTTTATTACATCTCACTTTCGCAAGTGGCCGTGAAGGGATTGACAACCCCTTTATTGCGTTGGTTGCGAGTTCTCAGCTTGTTTGTGTAGGTGCGTGGGACTTTTGAGGATCCTCCTACTGGATTGATACCTTGGTTCTCAAAACTGAGGGAAATACTTACGCTACACTTTGCTGCATCACCCTCTCCTCTTCGTGGAAAACCAACGCAAGCTCAAGACGTAGCAAGAAGGATTTCTGGTGCCGTTGCCGGGGAGGTCTTCGCTCAAGTCAAGACATACCAAGTACCCATCACAAACCCATCTCCCTCGCATTTACATTATTTGCCATTTGCCTCTCGTTTTCCTCTCCCCCCACTTCACCCTTGCCGTTTTATTTGCCCTCTCTTTCCCAATCTCCTCCTCTCTTTTTTGCTTGCCATTTTTTCTATTTGCTTGTGTGTTGGATTACTTGTTGCCATGGTGCAAGATAATACCAAATTGTGTGATTTCTCGAATACCAATAATAATGATTTCCTTAGTACTCTGATTGCTCCTCTTAATGATGTTGAGTCTTGTGAAATCAATACCGCTTTGCTGAATCTTGTCATGAAAGATCAATTTGCCAACCTTCCTAGTGAAGATGCCGCTACTCATCTAAACAATTTTGTTGATTTATGTGATATGCAAAAGAAGAAAGATACGGATAACAATATTGTCAAATTGAAGTTATTTTCGTTTTCACTTAGAGATCGTGCTAAAGTTTGGTTTTCGTCTTTGCCTAAAAATAGTATTGATTCTTGGAACAAGTGCAAAGATGCTTTTATCTCTTAGTATTTTCCTCCCGCTAAGATCATCACTCTTAGGAACGATATTATGAATTTTAAACAACTTGATCATGAGCATGTTGCCCAATCTTGGGAAAGAATGAAATTGATGCTTCGCAATTGCCCTACTCATGGTTTGAATTTATGGATGATCATACAAAATTTCTATGCCGGTTTGAACTTTGCTTCTAGAAATCTCTTAGATTCGGCCGCGGGAGGCACCTTTATGGAAATCACGTTAGGAGATGCTACAAAATTGCTTGATAATATTATGGCTAATTATTCTCAATGGCACACCGAAAGATCTTCTAGTAAAAAAGTGCATGCTATAGAAGAAATTAATGTTTTGAGGGGAAAGATGGATGAACTTATGAAGATGTTTGCTACTAAAAATACTCCTCTTGATCCCAATGATATGCCTTTGTCTTCCTTGATTGAGAATAATAATGAATCTATGGATGTGAATTTTGTTGGTAGGAATAGTTTTGGAAGCAATGCTTATAGAGGAAATTTTCATGCTAGACCGTTCCCTAGTAATTCCTCTAATAATTATGGAAATTCCTACAATAATTCTTATGGTAATTTTAATAAGACGCCCTCTGATTTTGAGAATAGTGTGAAAGAATTTATGATTTCTCAAAAGAATTTTAATGCTTTGCTTGAAGAAAAATTGCTCAAAGTTGATGATTTGGCTAGGAACGTTGATAGAATTTCGCTTGATGTTAATTCTCTTAAACTTGGATCTTCTTCTCCTAAGCATGATATCAATGAGTCTCTCAAAGTAATGGTAATTTCCATTGACGAGTGCAAGGAAAGAACCGCTAGATTGCATGCTAAAAAAGAAAGCTTTATAAAAGCGTGTTCTTCTAGTCTTCATGAAAATAATGATGAGGATCTTAAAGTTATTGATGCGTCTCCGATTAGATCTATGTTTTGCAATATGAATTTTGATGATTATGGGAGTGATGATGAATGAACTTCTCCTAGAAGGCGTCCCAAAAATTCGGAGTCTTTAGATCTTGATATTAAATTTGGTAAAAGAGAGATTGGAGAATCCTCTGTTGGGTTTCGTAGTAATTTCAAAAATTTTCCTACGCACACGCAAGATCATGTGATGCATAGCAACGAGGGGAGAGTATTGTCTACGTACCCAACGCAGAACGACTGCGGAAGCGATGACACGACATAGAGGAAGTAGTCGTACGTCTTCTCGATCCAACCGATCAAGCACCGAAACTACGGCACCTCCGAGTTCGAGCACACGTTCAGCTCGATGACGATCCCCGGACTCCGATCCAGCAAAGTGTCGGGGAAGAGTTCCGTCAGCACGACGGCGTGGTGACGATCTTGATGAACTACAGCAGCAGGGCTTCGCCTAAACTCCGCTACAGTATTATCGAGGAATATGGTGGCAGGGGGCACCGCACACGGCTAAGGAATAGATCACGTGGATCAACTTGTGTCAACTTGTGTGTTTAGAGGTGCCCCTGCCTCCGTATATAAAGGAGGAGAGGAGGGGAGGCTGGCCGGCCAAGGGGGGAGGCGCAGGAGAGTCCTACTCCCACTGGGAGTAGGATTCCCCCTCCAATCCTAGTCCAACTAGGATTCCTCGGAGGGGAAAAGAGGAGGAGGGGGCCGGCCACCTCTCCTAGTCCTAATAGGACTAGGGGAAGGGGGGGGGGCGCAGCCCATCTAGGGCAGCCCCTTCTCTTTTCCACTAAGGCCCACTATGGCCCAAATAGCTCCCGGGGGGTTCCGGTAACCCTCCCGGTATTCCGGTAAAATCCCGATTTCACCCGGAACACTTCCGATATCCAAATATAGGCTTCCAATATATCAATCTTTACGTCTCGACCATTTCGAGACTCCTCGTCATGTCCGTGATCACATCCGGGACTCCGAACAACCTTCGGTACATCAAAATGCATAAACTCATAATATAACTGTCATCGTAACCTTAAGCGTGCGGACCCTACGGGTTCGAGAACAATGTAGACATGACCGAGACACGTCTCTGGTCAATAACCAATAGCGGGACCTGGATGCCCATATTGGCTCCTACATATTCTACGAAGATCTTTATCGGTCAGACCGCATAACAACATACGTTGTTCCCTTTGTCATCGGTATGTTACTTGCCCGAGATTCGATCGTCGGTATCCAATACCTAGTTCAATCTCGTTACCGGCAAGTCTCTTTACTCGTTCCGTAATACATCATCTCACAACTAACATATTAGTTGTAATGCTTGCAAGGCTTATGTGATGTGTATTACCGAGAGGGCCCAGAGATACCTCTCCGACAATCGGAGTGACAAATCCTAATCTCGAAATACGCCAACCCAACATCGACCATTGGAGACACCTGTAGTACTCCTTTATAATCACCCAGTTACGTTGTGACGTTTGGTAGTACCCAAAGTGTTCCTCCGGTAAACGGGAGTTGCATAATCTCATAGTCATAGGAACATGTATAAGTCATGAAGAAAGCAATAGCAACATACTAAACGATCGGGTGCTAAGCTAATGGAATGGGTCATGTCAATCAGATCATTCTACTAATGATGTGACCTCGTTAATCAAATAACAACTCATTGTTCATGGTTAGGAAACATAACCATCTTTGATTAACGAGCTAGTCAAGTAGAGGCATACTAGTGACACTTTGTTTGTCTATGTATTCACACATGTATTATGTTTCCGGTAAATACAATTCTAGCATGAATAATAAACATTTATCATGATTATAAGGAAATAAATAATAACTTTATTATTGCCTCTAGGGCATATTTCCTTCAGTCTCCCACTTGCACTAGAGTCAATAATCTAGATTACACTGTAATGATTCTAACACCCATGGAGCCTTGGTGCTGATCATGTTTTGCTCGTGGAAGAGGCTTAGTCAACGGGTCTGCAACATTCAGATCCGTATGTATCTTGCAAATCTCTATGTCTCCCACCTGGACTAGATCCCGGATGGAGTTGAAGCGTCTCTTGATGTGTTTGGTCCTTTTGTGAAATCTGGATTCCTTTGCCAAGGCAATTGCACCAGTATTGTCACAAAAGATTTTCATTGGACCCGATGCACTAGGTATGACACCTAGATCGGATATGAACTCCTTCATCCAGACTCCTTCATTTGCTGCTTCCGAAGCAGCTATGTATTCCGCTTCACATGTAGATCCCGCTACGACGCTTTGTTTAGAACTGCACCAACTGACAGCTCCACCGTTTAATGTAAACACGTATCCGGTTTGCGATTTAGAATCGTCCGGATCAGTGTCAAAGCTTGCATCAACGTAACCTTTTACGATGAGCTCTTTGTCACCTCCATATACGAGAAACATATCCTTAGTCCTTTTCAGGTATTTCAGGATGTTCTTGACCGCTGTCCAGTGATCCACTCCTGGATTACTTTGGTACCTCCCTGCTAAACTTATAGCAAGGCATACATCAGGTCTGGTACACAGCATTGCATACATGATAGATCCTATGGCTGATGCATAGGGAACATCTTTCATATTCTCTCTATCTTCTGCAGTGGTCGGGCATTGAGTCTTACTCAATTTCACACCTTGTAACACAGGCAAGAACCCTTTCTTCGCTTGATCCATTTTGAACTTCTTCAAAATTTTGTCAAGGTATGTGCTTTGTGAAAGTCCAATTAAGCGTTTTGATCTATCTCTATAGATCTTAATGCCTAATATGTAAGCAGCTTCACCGAGGTCTTTCATTGAAAAACTTTTATTCAAGTATCCCTTTATGCTATCCAGAAATTCTATATCATTTCCAATCAGTAATATGTCATCCACATATAATATCAGAAATGCTACAGAGCTCCCACTCACTTTCTTGTAAATACAGGCTTCTCCGAAAGTCTGTATAAAACCAAATGCTTTGATCACACTATCAAAACGTTTATTCCAACTCCGAGAGGCTTGCACCAGTCCATAAATGGATCGCTGGAGCTTGCACACTTTGTTAGCTCCCTTTGGATCGACAAAACCTTCCGGTTGCATCATATACAACTCTTCTTCCAGAAATCCATTCAGGAATGCAGTTTTGACATCCATCTGCCAAATTTCATAATCATAAAATGCGGCAATCGCTAACATGATTCGGACGGACTTAAGCATCGCTACGGGTGAGAAGGTCTCATCGTAGTCAATCCCTTGAACTTGCCGAAAACCTTTTGCGACAAGTCGAGCTTTGTAGACAGTAACATTACCATCAGCGTCAGTCTTCTTCTTAAAGATCCATTTATTCTCAATTGCTTGCCGATCATCGGGCAAGTCAACCAAAGTCCATACTTTGTTCTCATACATGGATCCCATCTCAGATTTCATGGCTTCAAGCCACTTTGCGGAATCTGGGCTCACCATCGCTTCTTCATAGTTCGTAGGTTCATCATGATCTAGTAGCATGACTTCCAGAACAGGATTACCGTACCACTCTGGTGCGGATCTTACTCTGGTTGATCTACGAGGTTCAGTAGTATCTTGATCTGAAGTTTCATGATCATTATCATTGGCTTCCTCACTAACTGGTGTAGGTGTCACTGAAACAGTTTTCTGTGATGAACTACTTTCCAGTAAGGGAGCAGGTACAGTTACCTCGTCAAGTTCTACTTTCCTCCCACTCACTTCTTTCGAGAGAAACTCCTTCTCTAGAAATGATCCATTCTTAGCAACGAATGTCTTGCCTTCGGATCTGTGATAGAAGGTGTACCCAACAGTTTCCTTTGGGTATCCTATGAAGACACATTTCTCCGATTTGGGTTCGAGCTTATCAGGTTGAAGCTTTTTCACATAAGCATCGCAGCCCCAAACTTTAAGAAACGACAACTTTGGTTTCTTGCCAAACCACAGTTCATAAGGCGTCGTCTCAACGGATTTTGATGGTGCCCTATTTAACGTGAATGCGGCCGTCTCTAAAGCATATCCCCAAAATGATAGCGGTAAATCAGTAAGAGACATCATAGATCGCACCATATCTAGTAAAGTACGATTACGACGTTCGGACACACCATTACGCTGTGGTGTTCCGGGTGGCGTGAGTTGCGAAACTATTCCACAGTTTTTCAAATGTACACCAAACTCGTAACTCAAATATTCTCCTCCACGATCAGATCGTAGAAACTTTATTTTCTTGTTACGATGATTTTCAACTTCACTCTGAAATTCTTTGAACTTTTCAAATGTTTCAGACTTATGTTTCATTAAGTAGATATACCCATATCTGCTTAAATCATCTGTGAAGGTGAGAAAATAACGATATCCGCCACGAGCCTCAATATTCATCGGACCACATACATCGGTATGTATGATTTCCAACAAATCTGTTGCTCTCTCCATAGTACCGGAGAACGGTGTTTTAGTCATCTTGCCCATGAGGCACGGTTCGCAAGTACCAAGTGATTCATAATCAAGTGGTTCCAAAAGTCCATCAGTATGGAGTTTCTTCATGCGCTTTATACCGATATGACCTAAACGACAGTGCCACAAATAAGTTGCACTTTCATTATCAACTCTGCATCTTTTGGCTTCAACATTATGAATATGTGTATTACTACTATCGAGATTCAATAAGAATAGACCACTCTTCAAGGGTGCATGACCATAAAAGATATTACTCATATAAATAGAACAACCATTATTCTCTGATTTAAATGAATAACCGTCTCGCATTAAACAAGATCCAGATATAATGTTCATGCTCAACGCTGGCACCAAATAACAATTATTTAGGTCTAATATTAATCCCGAAGGTAGATGTAGAGGTAGCGTGCCGACCGCGATCACATCGACTTTGGAACCGTTTCCCACGCGCATCGTCACCTCGTCCTTTGCCAGTGCTCGCTTATTCCGTAGTCCCTGTTTCGAGTTGCAAATATTAGCAACAGAACCAGTATCAAATACCCAGGTGCTACTGCGAGCATTAGTAAGGTACACATCAATAACATGTATATCACATATACCTTTGTTCACCTTGCCATCCTTCTTATCCGCCAAATACTTGGGGCAGTTCCGCTTCCAGTGACCAGTCTGCTTGCAGTAGAAGCACTCAGTTTCAGGCTTAGGTCCAGACTTGGGTTTCTTCTCTTGAGCAGCAACTGGCTTGCTGTTCTTCTTGAAGTTCCCTTTCTTCTTCCCTTTGCCCTTTTTCTTGAAACTAGTGGTTTTGTTAACCATCAACACTTGATGCTCCTTTTTGATTTCTACCTCCGCAGCTTTCAGCATTGCGAAGAGCTCGGGAATAGTCTTGTTCATCCCTTGCATATTATAGTTCATCACGAAGCTCTTGTAGCTTGGTGGCAGTGATTGGAGAATTCTGTCAATGACGCAATCATCCGGAAGATTAACTCCCAATTGAATCAAGTGATTATTATACCCAGACATTTTGAGTATATGCTCACTGACAGAACTGTTCTCCTCCATCTTGCAGCTATAGAACTTATTGGAGACTTCATATCTCTCAATTCGGGCATTTGCTTGAAATATTAACTTCAACTCCTGGAACATCTCATATGCTCCATGACGTTCAAAACGTCGTTGAAGTCCCGATTCTAAGCCGTAAAGCATGGCACACTGAACTATCGAGTAGTCATCAGCTTTGCTCTGCCAGACGTTCATAACATCTGGTGTTGCTCCAGCAGCAGGCCTGGCACCCAGCGGTGCTTCCAGGACGTAATTCTTCTGTGCAGCAATGAGGATAATCCTCAAGTTACGGACCCAGTCCGTGTAATTGCTACCATCATCTTTCAACTTTGCTTTCTCAAGGAACGCATTAAAATTCAACGGAACAACAGCACGAGCCATCTATCTACAATCAACATAAACAAGCAAGATACTATCAGGGACTAAGTTCATGATAAATTTAAGTTCAATTAATCATATTACTTAAAGAACTCCCACTTAGATAGACATCCCTCTAATCCTCTAAGTGATTACGTGATCCAAATCAACTAAACCATGACCGATCATCACGTGAGATGGAGTAGTTTCAATCGGTGAACATCATTATGTTGATCATATCTACTATATGATTCACGCTCGACCTTTCGGTCTCCGTGTTCCGAGGCCATATCTGTATATGCTAGGCTCGTCAAGTTTAACCTGAGTATTCTGCGTGTGCAACTGTTTTGTACCCGTTGTATTTGAACGTAGAGCCTATCACACCCGATCATCACGTGGTGTCTCAGCACGAAGAACTTTCGCAACGGTGCATACTCAGGGAGAACACTTCTTGATAATTTAGTGAGAGATCATCTTATAATGCTACCGTCAATCAAAGCAAGATAAGATGCATAAAAAGATAAACATCACATGCAATCAATATAAGTGATATGATATGGTCATCATCATCTTGTGCTTGTGATCTCCATCTCCGAAGCACCGTCATGATCACCATCGTCACCGGCGCGACACCTTGATCTCCATCGAAGCATCGTTGTCGTCTCGCCAATCTTATGCTTCCACGACTATCACTACCGTTTAGTAATAAAGTAAAGCATTACATCGCGATTGCATTGCATACAATAAAGCGACAACCATATGGCTCCTGCCAGTTGCCGATAACTCGGTTACAAAACATGATCATCTCATACAATAAAATTCAGCATCATGCCTTGACCATATCACATCACAACATGCCCTGCAAAAACAAGTTAGACGTCCTCTACTTTGTTGTTGCATGTTTTACGTGGCTGCTACGGGCTTAAGTAAGAACCAATCTCACCTACGCATCAAAACCACAACGATAGTTTGTCAAATAGACTCCGTTTTAACCTTCGCAAGGACCGGGCGTAGCCATACTTGGTTCAACTAAAGTTGGAGAGACAGTCGCCCGCAAGCCATCTCTGTGCAAAGCACGTCGAGGGAACCGGTCTCGCGTAAGCGTACGCGTAAGGTTGGTCCGGGTCGTCTCGTCCAACAATACCGCCGAACCAAAGTATGACATGCTGGTAGGCAGTATGACTTGTATCGTCCACAACTCACTTGTGTTCTACTCGTGCATATAACATCAACATAAATAACCTAGGCTCGGATGCCACTGTTGGGTTTCGTAGTAATTTCAAAAATTTCCTACGCACACGCAAGATCATGTGATGCATAGCAACGAGGGGAGAGTATTGTCTACGTACCCAACGCAGACCGACTGCGGAAGCGATGACACGACGTAGAGGAAGTAGTCGTACGTCTTCTCGATCCAACCGATCAAGCACCGAAACTACGGCACCTCCGAGTTCGAGCACACGTTCAGCTCGATGACGATCCCCGGACTCCGATCCAGCAAAGTGTCGGGGAAGAGTTTCGTCAGCACGACGGCGTGGTGACGATCTTGATGAACTACAGCAGCAGGGCTTCGCCTAAACTCCGCTACAGTATTATCGAGGAATATGGTGGCAGGGGGCACCGCACACGGCTAAGGAATAGATCACGTGGATCAACTTGTGTCAACTTGTGTGTTTAGAGGTGCCCCTGCCTCCGTATATAAAGGAGGAGAGGAGGGGAGGCTGGCCGGCCAAGGGGGGAGGCGCAGGAGAGTCCTACTCCCTCTGGGAGTAGGATTCCCCCTCCAATCCTAGTCCAACTAGGATTCCTCGGAGGGGAAAAGAGGAGGAGGGGGCCGGCCACCTCTCCTAGTCCTAATAGGACTAGGGGAAGGGGGGGGCGCAGCCCATCTAGGGCAGCCCCTTCTCTTTTCCACTAAGGCCCACTATGGCCCAAATAGCTCCCGGGGGGTTCCGGTAACCCTCCCGGTATTCCGGTAAAATCCCGATTTCACCCGGAACACTTCCGATATCCAAATATAGGCTTCCAATATATCAATCTTTACGTCTCGACCATTTCGAGACTCCTCGTCATGTCCGTGATCACATCCGGGACTCCGAACAACCTTCGGTACATCAAAATGCATAAACTCATAATATAACTGTCATCGTAACCTTAAGCGTGCGGACCCTACGGGTTCGAGAACAATGTAGACATGACCGAGACACGTCTCTGGTCAATAACCAATAGCGGGACCTGGATGCCCATATTGGCTCCTACATATTCTACGAAGATCTTTATCGGTTAAACCGCATAACAACATACGTTGTTCCCTTTGTCATCGGTATGTTACTTGCCCGAGATTCGATCGTCGGTATCCAATACCTAGTTCAATCTCGTTACCGGCAAGTCTCTTTACTCGTTCCGTAATACATCATCTCACAACTAACATATTAGTTGTAATGCTTGCAAGGCTTATGTGATGTGTATTACCGAGAGGGCCCAGAGATACCTCTCCGACAATCGGAGTGACAAATCCTAATCTCGAAATACGCCAACCCAACATCGACCGTTGGAGACACCTGTAGTACTCCTTTATAATCACCCAGTTACGTTGTGACGTTTGGTAGTACCCAAAGTGTTCCTCCGGTAAAC
Source organism: Triticum aestivum (assembly GCF_018294505.1). NCBI lineage: Eukaryota > Viridiplantae > Streptophyta > Magnoliopsida > Poales > Poaceae > Triticum > Triticum aestivum. The sequence goes on along the minus strand of NC_057795.1, from coordinate 310,807,231 downwards.
GGGAGTTGCATAATCTCATAGTCATAGGAACATGTATAAGTCATGAAGAAAGCAATAGCAACATACTAAACGATCGTGTGCTAAGCTAATGGAATGGGTCATGTCAATCAGATCATTCTACTAATGATGTGACCTCGTTAATCAAATAACAACTCATTGTTCATGGTTAGGAAACATAACCATCTTTGATTAACGAGCTAGTCAAGTAGAGGCATACTAGTGACACTTTGTTTGTCTATGTATTCACACATGTATTATGTTTCCGGTAAATACAATTCTAGCATGAATAATAAACATTTATCATGATTATAAGGAAATAAATAATAACTTTATTATTGCCTCTAGGGCATATTTCCTTCATCCTCAACTTCTAATAATATTGAACTTTCTATCTCGGATTTCAAGGAATTTTATTATAATAATTGTTCTTTAAAAGGTTGTATTTCCTTGTTGCAATCCGTTGTTAACTCTCCTCATGCTTATAGTCAAAACAAAGCTTTTACCAAACATATTGTTGATGCCTTGATGCAATCTTATGATGAAAAACTTAATTTGGAAGTTTCTATACCTGGAAAACTTAATGATGAGTGGGAACCTACTATAAAGATTAGAATTAAAGATTATGAGTGTTTTTCTTTGTGTTATTTGGGTGCTAGTGTTTCCATGATTCCGAAAACTTTATGTGATATTCTAGGTTTCCATGATCTTGATGATTGCTCTTTAAATTTGCACCTTGCGGATTCCACCATTAAAAAGCCTATGGGAAGGATCAATGATGTTCTTATTGTTGCAAATAGAAATTCGGTGCCCGTAGATTTTATCATTCTTGATATAGATTGCAATCTTTCTTGCCCTATTATTCTTGGTAGACCTTTCCTTAGAACGATTGGTGCGATTATTGATATGAAGGAAGGGAATATTAGATTCCAGTTTCCCTTAAAGAAAGGCATGGAGCACTTTCCAAGAAAGAAAGTCAAATTACCTTATGAATCTTTTTTTTGAGGGTCTATTACCTTATGAATCTATCATGCGTGCTACTTATGAATTTAGTGCCAAAGATGGCACTCGTTAGATCTATCTTTGCTTTTATGCCTAGCTAGGGGCGTTAAACAATAGCGCTAATTGGGAGGCAACCCAATTTTCTTTATGTTTTTTTGTTTTTGCTCCTGTTTAGTAATAAATCTTGCATCTACCTTCTGTTTAGATGTGTTTTTATCTTTTAGTTAGTGTTTGTGCCAAGTAGAACCTATAGGATAACCTACGATGATAGTTGATTTGATTCTGCTGAAAAACAGAAACTTTGCACGCACAAGTGTAATTTTGATAAATCACAGGAACGTGCTTTTGCGTTGATTTATTTTGATGCTGTTCAATAAACAAATTGTCCAGGACTTCCTATTTTGGTAGGATTTTTAGAGTTCCAGAAGTTTGCGTTAGTTACAGATTGCTACAGACTGTTCTGTTTTTGACAGATTCTGTTTTTCGTGTGTTATTTGCTTATTTCAATGCTTCTATGGCTAGTAATTCCGTCTATGAACCATAAAGAAGTTGGAATACAGTAGGTTTAACACCAAAATAAATAAAGAATGAGTTCATGGCAGTACCTTATGTGGTGGTTTTGTTTTCTTTCACTAACGGAGCTTATAAGATTTCCTGTTGAGTTTTGTGTTGTGAAGTTTTCAAGTTTTGGGTAAAGCTTTTATGGACTATGGAATAAGGAGTGGCAAGAGCCTAAGCTTGGGGACGCCCATGGCACCCCAAGATATTCAAGAATAGCCAAAATCCTAAGCTTGGGGATGCCCCGGGAAGGCATCCCCTCTTTCGTCTTTGTTCATTGGTAACTTTACTTGGAGCTATATTTTTATTCGCCACATGATATGTGTTTTGCTTGGAGCGTCGTGTATTATATTAGTCTTTGCTTTTTAGTTTACCACAATCATCCTTGCTGTACACACCTTTTGGGAGAAGCCTATTTGATTAGGATTTGCTAGAATACTCTATGTGCTTCACTTATATCTTTTGAGTTTGATAATTTTTGCTCTAGTGCTTCACTTATATCTTTTAGAGCATGGTGGTGTCTTAATTTTGAAGAAATTGCTAGTCTCTCATGCTTCACTTATATTATTTTGAGAGTCTGTTAGAACAGCATGATATTTGCTATGATCATAAAGTTGGTCCTAGAATGATGAGCATCCAAGTTGGGTATAATAAAAACTATCATAGAAAGTGAATTGGATGCTATGATCAATTTGATGCTTGATATTTGTTTTGAGATATGGGGGTAGTGATATTAAAGTCATGCTAGTTGGGTGATTATGAATTTAAATAATGCTTGTGTTGAAGCTTGTGATTCCCGTAACATGCACGTATGGTGAACCGCTTTGTGATGAAGTCGGAGCACAATTTTATTTATTGATTGTCTTCCTTATGAGTGGCGGTCGGGGACGAGCGATGGTCTTTTCCTACCAATCTATCCCCCTAGGAGCATGCGCGTAGTTCTTTGGTTTTTGATGACTTCTAAATTTTTGCAACAAGTATATGAGTTCTTTTGATTAATGTTGAGTCCATGGATTATACGCACTTTTTCACCTTTCCACCATTGCTAGCCTCTCTTGTACCACGCAACTTTCGCCGGTACCATACACCCACCATCTACCTTCCTCAAAACAGCCACCCTACCTACCTATTATGGCATTTCCATAGTCATTCCGAGATATATTGCCATGCAACTTTCCACCGTTCCGTTCATATGACACGCATTACTTTTGTCATATTGCTCTTTGCATGATCATGTAGTTGACATCGTATTTGTGGCAAGGCCACCTTCATAATTTTCATACATGTCACTCTTGATTCATTGCATATCCCGGTACACCGCCAGAGGCATTCATATAGAGTCATATCTTGTTCTAGCTTTGAGTTGTAAATCCATAAAAGTGTGATGATCTTCATTATTAGAGCATTGTCCTAGTGAGGAAAGGATGATGAAGGCTATGATTCCCCCACAAGTCGGGATGAGACTTTGGACTTTACAAAAAAAAAGAGAAAGGCCAAAAAAAGGCCAAAGAAAAAAAAGGAAAAAAAAGGAAATAATAATAATAATAAAATGAGAGAAAGGACAATGCTACTATCTCTTTTTCCACACTTGTGCTTCAAAATAGCACTATGATCTTCATGTTAGAGAGCCTCATATGTAGTCACTATCATATACTAGTGGGAATTTTTCATTATAGAACTTGGCTTGTATATTCCAATGATGGGCTTCCTCAAAGTGCCCTAGGTCTTCATGAGCAAGCAAGTTGGATGCACCCCACTTAGTTTCTTTTGTTGAGCTTTCATATATTTATAGCTCTAGTGCATCCGTTGCATGGCAATCCATACTCACTCACATTGATATCTATTAATGGGCATGTCCATAGCCCGTTGATACGCCTAGTTGATGTGAGACTATCTTCTCCTTTTTGTCTTCTCCACAACCACCCTTCTATTCCACATATAGTGCTATGTCCATGGCTCACGCTCATGTATTGCGTGAAAGTTGAAAAAGTGTGAAATTATTAAAGTATGAAACAATTGCTTGGCTTTTCATCGGGGTTGTGCATGATTAAATACTTTGTGTGATGAAGATAGAGCATAGCCAGACTATATGATTTTGTAGGGATAACTTTCTTTGGCCATGTTATTTTGAGAAGACATGATTACTTTGATTAGTATGCTTGAAGTATTACTATTTCTTATGTCAATATGAACTTTTATTTTGTATCATTTGGATCTGAACATTCATGCCACAATAAAGAAAATTACATTATGAATTATGCTAGGTAGCATTCCACATGAAAAATTTCTTTTTTATCATTTACCTACTCGAGGACGAGCAGGAATTAAGCTTGGGGATGCTTGATACGTCTCCAACGTATCTATAATTTTTGATTGTTCCATGCTATTATATTACCCCTTTTGGATGTTTATGGGCTTTATTTTACACATTTATATCATTTTTGGGACTAACCTACTAACCGGAGGCCCAACCCATATTGCTGTTTTTTTTGCCTATTTCAGTATTTCGAAGAAAAGGAATATCAAACGGAGTCCAAACGGAATGAAACCTTCGGGAGCGTGATTTTTGGAACGAACATGATCTGGAGAGCTTGGAGTGCAAATCAAGAAGCTTCCGAGGGCCCCACGAGATAGGGGGCCGCGCCCCCCCTGTAGGGCGCGCCCCCTGTCTTGTGGGCCCCTCGGGCGGCCACCGACGTACTTCTTCCTCCTATATATACCTACGTACCCCGAAAACATCCAAGAGCACCACGAAACACAATTTCCATCGCCGTAACCTTCTGTATCCGCGAGATCCCATCTTGGAGCCTTCGCCGGCACTCTGCCGTGAAAGTGCGTTATATCGACTAGAGGGGGGGTGAATAGGCGATTTTTATGAATTCTTCACTAAGGAATTTGCCGGTGAGAAAATTCCTTAGCGAAGAACTACTTGCAGCGGAATAAGTACTCAGAAGTAAACATAACAGGAGACAAGCATAGTCATCATGATGAAATGAAGACTATCACAGAGTATAGAAAGCGTAAACACAGGATAACAAGATGAAGACAAACAGACTGAAGAAATTGAACTGAGGAAATTGAGAAAGTCTTCAGTCAAAGTCTTCAAGCACAGATATGAACAACATTCAACACAGTAATGAGGAAATGAAAGGGTTGAGGAAATAGAACCAGTTAGTTGGTGAAGACAATGATTTGGTAAACCAGTTCCAACTGCTGTCTCAGTTGTACGTCTGGTTGGAGCGGCTGAGTATTTAAACTCGAGGACACACAGTCCCGGACACCCAGTCTCTGAGCCGCAACTCAGGACACCCAGTCCTCACCGTATTCTCCTTGAACTAAGACCACACAGGTCTCGTCCAATCACTCGTGGTAAGTCTTCAGGTGACTTCCAAACCTTCACAGACTTGGTCACTCGGCGATCCACAATTCCTCTTGGATGCTCTAGACGTTGACGCCTAACCGTCTGGAAGAAGCACAATCTTCAAAGGTAACAAGCGTCGGATCCACGTAGGATCAATTTCTTCAGTGATGCTCAATCACTTTGGGTTTGTGGGGGTTTGGTTTTGGATTTTCCTCACTTGATGATTTTCGCTCAAAGTCCTCGGAGGATGGGTTGCTCTCAGATGACAAGTGTCAAGTTCTCTCGGAGCAGCCAACCAACTAGTGGTTGTAGGGGGCGGCTATTTATAGCCTAGGGAGCAGCCCGACATGATAAGACATAAATGCCCTTCAATGATATGACCGTTAGGTGGATAAGATATTTTGGACAGCCGGCGTGCAACACAACAACGGTCGGAAATTTGACTCTCAAATTCCTCAGGGCTATCATGTTCCTCACTGTGTAGGCAATTCGCACTGGCGAATTCCTAACTCCTCAGTCAGAGCAAAGTCCTCAGTGACCAAAAGAACTGCGTCTCTGTCACTGAAGAAAATGACTGGACTGTATGAGATTTCCAATGGCTTCACTCGAAGGGATTAGTAGGTGTAGGATTTTGAGTTGAGCATCACATGGAAATTTTTCCTTAGTATTTCCTCGACCCCCTTTAACAGTACGGTGTTTCCTATGACTCAAGAAAGAGAAAATGAAACTACAAAAACAAAAGTCTTCACGCTTCATGTTCCTCAAATGAATACCAAGTCTTCAAGGTCACACCAATTTCTTCACTTTCAAAGTCTTCAGAAAGTCTTCAGAATATCAAAGTCTTCAGTCGAAGAACTTCATTTTTAGGGGTTGACTTTCTCTGTAAATATCAAACTCCTCATAGACTTATAGACCTGTGTACACTCACAAACGCATCAGTCCCTTAACCTATAAGTCTTCAATACACCAAAATCACTAAGGGGCACTAGATGCACTTACAATCTCCCCCTTTTTTGTGATTGATGACAACATAGGTTAAGTTTTCAACGGGGATAAATATGTGAAGTGTAAATACTGATATTGAGGAATTTGATTGCAAGATATAGAAGAACTCCCCCTGACTATGTGCATAGTGAGGAATTTGCTTTTGAGGCAATGCACATTTGAAGAATTGAATCATGGAGATCTCCCCCTATATCTTGTAATTCATACACGCATTTGATATATAATATGAAGAATTTGAAATGCATGATGAAATATGGTGCCTGATGTAATTCAGCATGCGTGCAATAATATTAAAACATCAAAAGTATCAAAAGTATCATAGCTCATCAAAAGTATAAGCATGCAGAATAGCACATCAAAAGTATCAGAGCTCAGTGCATCAAAAGCATCATAGCACGACCAAAAGTATCAAGGCACCATCGGTTTTAAGATTACAACTCGATCCACTAAAAGTTTCGGAAGAACGAGAGTTGTAACTTAAAAAAACGCCCATAATATAAACCCGCTTGAAGACTAACTCAGATTTCTCCCCCTTTGTCATCAAATGACCAAAAGGATCGAAACTGAGGACTAACGCCCCTGAAGATTTTCACGTTGATGGAGGAGCGCCGGCGTTGTCGGGGTTGTTTGTTGAAGTAGGGCCTACCGTAGTGTCATCCAAATCTTCAAATTCATCAGTGTCACACGATGAAGAATAGGAGCTGGCAACCAGATCAGGCACTTTGACTCTCTTGAATTTCTTCGGAGGAGGTGCAGACCAGTCAAATGCTTCCTGGAGATCCATAGTCTTTAGTTCTTCCGCGCAATATACATGAGTGAGAACAGCCCAGGTGCGGTTGAGGGTTTCATGAAGGTGATAATGGTTCTTCTTCACTGCATTATGTGTTGAGGTCATATTGTGAAGAATAGCAGCAAACTGACGCTTCACCCATTTGTGATTGCGATCAACCTTCTGATGAAGACTGAGGAGTAACTCACGATCAGTCATCACCCTGGGAGCTGTGGCTTGAGGATTTTGCTTTGCTGAGGTATTTGCGGCAGTGTCATGTGTGGCAAAGTCGTCATTGGTAGAATAAGATGTAGCCAGACGAAATTGACCATCCAATGGACGAGTGCCTTCATCAATCATAGCAGCTGCCTTGCCTTTATCATCAGATGATGAAACTGGTCACTTGAGGACTTCAATGGGAGGCAAGTAGCTACCATGGTTCAGAGTGTCAGCCTTGTAATTCAGTGAAGATCTTGCCCTTATGAATCTCATAATCCAAGGCGCATAGGGCTTCAGCTCGAATGGTGACATTGCAACATTTGCAAGAGTCCTCATGAAGAAACCATGGAAGTTGACGGGAACGCCATGAATGATGTTGAAAAGCATGTTCTTCATGATGCCAACGACATCTTCATCATTTGAGTCGTGGCCTTTGATAGGACTCATTGTCTTCGTCAGGATGCGATAGACAGTCCGAGGCACATAGAGCAATTCCTTGACGAGGAATTTGGTTCATGGGGCCTGCCCTGGCTTCAAAGGCTTCATGAGCACTTGCATATAATGATTTGTCAGTTCACGGTCATTGTAGATGCAACGTGCACTGTCCTGGGGAGGATCAAGAGGAAGGACATGAAGCAATTCAGTTGCTGGTGCCTTATAGTGAGTGTTTTCGGTCTACCAATCCAGCACCCATGAATTGATATCTTCAGCGTCTCCAGTGATATGCAATGTGGTGTAGAACTGAAGAATGAGTTCTTCATTCCAATCACAGATATCAGTGCAAAAGTTCAGTAGTCCTGCATCGTGAATAACTCTGAGGACTGGCTCGAAGCACGGCAGAGATTCCATACCCACATGAGGAATATGTTCATGATCGAAGATTTTGTCCTTGTCGAAGAGCACTGAGGAATAAAGTTGGCTTGACTTGCAGTCCAGAAACGCCTCTTCCTTATGCGAGCAGAGTCATATGGATTATAATCAGTGAAGAACACATGCTCAGAAAAGAAGTCTTCAGCCTTGAATTTTTGCTTGCTTGAGAACGGATTCTTCGGCTTGGGCAGAGGAGTGTCAGTGATTTGCAGCACAACCTCAGGAATCATGAGCTCAGGTTCTGCAGGCTGAGGAATTTCTGGTTCCTCCTCTTGTGCAACTTGAGGATCAGCAGCAGCAGGTTCTTCAGCACTAGCGGCTGGAATTTCTTCATGAACAGAAGGAGTGGGATGAGTTTCTTCAGAGCCCATCTGAACTATGGTTGCCGGGGACTGAGGAATTTGTTGGATCGGTGTAAATGGAGGAGTATTGGGATGCTGACTTTCCCAAAAGTCATCATTCATCACTGGTGTAGTGCATCCAATATCCACATCTTCATCTTCATTTTCAATTTCCTCAACACCCGCCTCTTCAGCTGTGAACTGAGGCATAGGTGAGGAAATGAGTGGCGTTGAAGGGATTGCTTCCACTTCAATTTCTTCATCAAACTGCTCTGAAGTAGCAGCAGAATGATTTTCTTCATCAGATCCGCTTGGGATCTTGTAGTCTTCTCCATAAGGAACAATTTCCTTTGATGACATGGAGGAAATCGGAACGACATCAATAGGATTTTCAAGAGAGCTGGTCATTGGCTTCATTTTCTTCGCAGCCGAAGAATTTGACGCAGCTGATGCCTTCCTTTTCTTCACTACAGCTCGCTCTGCAGCCTTGCTCTTCTTCACTTCATAGGCAGAAGGAAGAATTGGAGTTGGTGTTGGCGCGGGAGGAGCTGAGGACTGTGGTTGATTTTCTTCAGGCGCAACTGGTGCAGTTGCCCTGATTTCTTCAGTTTCTTCAGGCGCACCACTAGTGGATGCCCTGGCAATTTCTTCAGCGGCTGGGATGGAGTCATCATCCCTGGAACTTGTATTTTCATCAGCATGGTGAAAGTCATCAGCGGTGCTGGCATGTTCTTCAGCAGGCTGAGCAGAATCTGCAGCCTGAGGATTTTCTTGTTGCGATGGGGCTGCAACAGTTGTCATTTTCTTCGTCAGGTTGACGAATCTCACTTTGGCTCCTTGCCAATCAGCATTGTATGCATCGAAGTCCTTGCTGAGTGCTTGGATTTCAGATTGAGCCTTGAGAAGTTCCTCAGGAGTCAGTCTTACAACATTCTTCTTCAGGAGCTTCTCCTTTCTAGATTGAGCCTTTTTGATTTCATGAGCCTTTTCAAACTTCCATTTCTCTTGAGAGATAAAATGGGTCAGCATGTGACTTTGACCGGGAGTCAGAGGCAGATCAGGCATTGGAGTGTTCGGATCCTTGTGCCAGAGATCGATGTAGTCGAGGATCTTCTTCGGATCCAAAAGCAGTGGCACAAACGTCCCTTTGGCTCTAGCGGCCTTCACTTGTCTATCTCTGATGATTTCTGCAAGTTCTTCATCAGAAGCTTCATCATCAGATGGCACTTGGAATGCAACCTGTTTCTTCCTTGGACTTGGCCGAGGATCGCGTCCAGCTGTTGCTTTAGTCTTCAACAGAGTGGGGGCTGATGAGGACATTGGTGCAGCTGAGGAACTTGCTGAGACACCAGAAGCAATTGAGAAACCCTGAGTCCTTTGACATGTAGCCAGAAGCACAGGAGTTGAGGACTTTGAGGGAGCTGCTGAGGACTTTGGTGGAGCAGTGGCAGTCTGAGGAATTTGCCGTGAGGGTGTAGCTAAGGAACCTGGCCGTGAGGGCGCTGTTGGTGAAGCACTTGGCTTGCGTGCAGGCTTCTTCGGCATTGATTTCCTCAGTTTGACGGAGGTCTCAGCGGCAGCAGCAGCGGCAGAATCCTCATTGAATTTCCTCACTGCCTCCTTGGCTTGCCTTGCTAATTTTGCTTGGCGCTTAGCCCATTCTTCAGGAAAGTCTTCACCACTTTTGATGCTAGTGGGATCAGCAACTTGGCCAGGTGCCAGTGGAGCTCTAGGGCACGGAGGATTGAGGGCGAATTTCTTCATGTACTTTGGAGTAACATATCGATATTCTCTCCACTCCCTTGCCCATCTCCGTTCAATTCTCTGAATGCGCACCTTGCGCTGATTCTTGTTTTCTTTGCCAAACTTGGCTTCATCAGGTGTGCAATAATCCTTATAGAGTTCATCAGGGATTTCGAAAGCAGTCATGACCTCAGGCCTCTTTCCTCCTTTCTGCGGTCTCTTTCCTTTAGCCATATTCTTCAAATGAGGAATTTGAACAACTGAGCACTCTGAAGAAGTATGCAGTTTTTCTTCGAGGAACGCTGCAAATGAGTTAAGTTGATGAGAACCTAGTGATTCAGCAGCGGTCATGAGTACCTGTGAACGGAGTGTAGGTGCGAGAAATTTGAAGAGGTCATATGCGTTCTCGGAAGGATTTTTTGAAAAGACAAGTTTTGAGGAATTTGACCCATTGAGCCTTGAGGAATTTCACTAAGTGCTCTTTGTCTTAGGTTCCAGAGTTGTACAGATCGAAAATCCACACAATTGAGGAATCTTGAAGAAAATGAGTGCTTCGAGAAATGGATCAAGAGCATACAGTGTGCGAGGTGTTCATATGTGTGAAGATTTGAAGAATAAAACACCTTTGAAGATTTTTAGGAAAGTTTGAGAATCAAAGTGAGTAATAAAAGTAACTTTTAATTACCCGAACCGAAGAACACGACGAACTGAGATGAACAGATGTGAAGTTCGTCCGGTTCGATCTCCCACGCCCTAACTTGGCAGAGGGAAATAGCTACGGCGGCGGCGGAGTGAAGATTTCCGCAGCCGGCGCGAGTACGACGGCGATGAGGTCGAGGCAGTGAAGCTCTTCCTCAGCGGCGACGATGGAGTAGCGGCGACGCTAGGGTTTGGGAAGCTCGAGCGAGAGACAGCGACCGAGCGGAGTAAATGAAGTGAGGAAGGGGAGAGGGGTATTTATAGCCACGGTAAAAACTGTTCGCCCGAAGATTTTGGGACGAACATGCCCCTGCCCTTTCTCCTTCACGTGACATGTGTCACCCACGTATTGTGCAGATGAGATCGTGTAAGATCGTGGGTGAATAAACTAATGCATCATGGGATGCGGAACGGTTTGAGCGGTAAAACCGAAAATCTAGATAAGATTTGTTTTAAAGTTTCGTTCGCAATTTCTTCAGCTGTCAAGGACACAGTGAAGACTTTGAACGAGTTTCAAATAGAACGCACATGAAGAATTTGTGAATAGATTGGGTTGAGTATAGCATAAAGGGGGAAGGGTCCGATCACATTCACTTAGCAGAAATCACAACTTGAAGAAATAGCAATAAGTGAATGCTGTAGAGGACATAAGCTCACATATATATATGGCCAATGAAGAAAAATGACGGAAACAGTGAAGATTTTGCAAAGTTGAAGAGTTTGAAAAACTGAAGAATTTCAAAACTGAGGGAAAACTCAAATTGAAGATTTTCAACTTCTTGTGGTGGCGTGACCCACCGTATAAGAATGATGATTTCAGACACCATGTACAATTGTCGTAGGGTTCTGAGAATCAAATTCTTCATTATTTTTTTCACACTTAGAGTGTTATTCTTCATTGATTGAAGAAAACCGTTTCTTTATGTGTTGCACATCTAAGTCATCAATTCTGCATAAGGGTTAGGATGTGTGTCCTTTTCAAAGAACATTCGAAGATTCTAAGATATTTAGCTCACACCGCAACTTGCTAAATCTCTTCTCATCCAAGGGCTTAGTGAAGATATCTGCTAACTGTTCTTCAGTCTTCACGTGCTCGATGGAGATATCACCCTTCAACACATGATCACGAAGGAAATGATGACGAATTTGGATGTGCTTTGTCTTCGAGTGCTGAACTGGGTTGTGAGCAATCTTGATGGCACTCTCATTGTCGCAGAGGAGAGGCACATTATTCACGTTGACGCCATAGTCCTTGAGGGTTTGCTTCATCCAAAGCAGTTGAGCACAACAAGAGCCAACAGCAATGTATTCAGCTTCAGCAGTAGACAGTGATACACAGTTCTATTTCTTCGAGGACCAACAGACCAAAGATCGTCCGAGGAAATGACAAGTGCCAGATGTTGACTTGCGGTCCACACGATCACCAGCATAGTCAGAGTCAGAATATCCAATGAGATCAAAAGCAGAGCCCTTGGGGTACCATAATCCTAGTGTTGGTGTGTGAGCTAGATATCGAAGAATATGCTTCATAGCCTTATGGTGTGATTCCTTCGGTGCAGCTTGAAATCGGGCACACATGCAAACACTAAGCATTATATCTGGCCTAGATGCACATAAGTACAATAAAGAACCAATCATGGAGCGGTATACCTTGTGATCGAAGTCAATACCATTTTCATCAGTGCACAGATGGCCATTTGTGGGCATAGGAATTTTGACGCCTTTGCAATCTTGCATGCCGAATTTCCTCAGTACATCTTTGAGGTATTTCTCCTGAGATATGAATATGCCATTGCGCTGCTGACGAATTTGAAGACCTAAGAAGAATTTCAACTCTCCCATCATAGACATTTGATATCCTTCACTCATCATATAGGCAAATTCATCACTATAACGTTGGTCAGTACAACCAAAGATAATATCATCAACATATATTTGGCACACAAACAGTTCACCATCATATGACTTAGTAAAAAGAGTAGGGTCGAGTGAACCGGGTGTGAAGCCATTCTTCACAAAGAATTCCTTCAGTGTATCATACCACGCCCGAGGGGCTTGCTTGAGGCCATACAGGGCCTTATTGAGTCTAAAGACTTTGTCAGGATTCTTTGGATCTTCAAAACCTGGGGGTTGAGCAACATATACTTCTTCCTCAAGCTTACCATTGAGGAATGCACTTTTCACATCCATTTGATATAAGATGATATCATGATGGTTAGCATAGGCAAGTAATATGCGAATAGCCTCAAGTCTAGCAACAGGTGCAAAAGTTTCATCGAAATCAATTCCTTCAACCTGTGTGTAGCCTTGAGCTACTAGTCGTGCCTTATTCCTCACCACAAGGCCATTTTCATCTTGCTTGTTGCGGTAGATCCACTTTGTGCCAATGATATTATGCTTGCGAGGATCTGGCGATTGACCAATTCCCAGACATTGTTAAGCTCGAACTGATGTAATTCTTCTTGCATAGCCTGAATCCACTCCGGCTCCAGAAATGCTTCATCTACCTTAGTGGGCTCTGTGATAGAGACAAAAGCATAGTGCCCACAAAAGTTAGATAAATGTGAAGCTTTTAAGCGTGTGAGAGGACCTGGTGCGCTAATGTCATCGATGATCTTCTCCACTTGCACTTCTTTTGCAACCCGAGGGTGAGCTGGTTGTCACTGAGGATTTTGATCAACATTTTCTTCAGCACCATTTTCCTCATCATGTTCTTCAGGTGCATCAGCTCGACGTTCTTCATGGACAGGAATGAATTCTTCAGCAGATTCTTCAGTAGGAATGACATCCTCAGTTGCCTTGAGCTTGATAGCATCCTCAGGTGCTGGTTCATCTATCACAGAAGGCAGGTGCTCTCTTTGCGAGCCATTAGTTTCATCGAACCGCACATCTACAGTGTCAACAATCTTGTGAAGAACAATGTTGAAGACTCTGTAGGTGTGCGAGTCCTTTCCATAACCAAGCATAAAATCTTCATGTGCTTTCGGTGCAAATTTAGAGTTGTGGTGAGGATCTCTAATCCAGCATTTAGCACCGAAGACTTTGAAATAACTCACATTGGGTTTCTTGTCAGTGAGGAGTTCATAGGCCGTCTTCTTGAAGAATTTGTGAAGATATACTCTGTTGATGATGTGGCACGCAGTATCAATAGCATCAATCCAAAAACGCTGAGGCGTTTTGTATTCATCAAGCATAGTGCGAGCCATCTCAACAAGAGTTCTGTTCTTGCGCTCCACGACGCCATTCTGCTGAGGAGTATAGGGAGCAGATAACTCATGAGTAATACCAAGTTCATCAAGATAGGCATCAAGACCGGAATTCTTGAACTCAGTTCCATTGTCACTTCTAATATGCTTGATCTTCACACCAAAGTTGGTTGAAGCCCTCGAGGAAAATCGTTTGAAGACTTCCTGCACTTCATGTTTGTAAGTAACAATGTGTACCCATGTATATCGAGAATAATCATCAACAATGACAAAACCATATAGAGATGCATCATTAGTGACTGCTGAGTAATGGTTAGGTCCGAAGAGGTCCATGTGAAGCAATTCGAATGGACGTGTAGTGGTCATGATAGTCTTCGCTGGATGCTTGGCCTTGGTCATTTTTCCAGCTTCACAGGCTCCGCATAAGTGATCCTTGAGGAATTTGACATTCTCAATGCCAATGACATGCTTCTTCTTCGCAAGCGTGTTCAAATTCCTCATGCCTGCGTGACCAAGTCGTCGATGCCATAGCCAGCCTTCTGAAGCTTTTGGAAGTAGACACACGGCTGGTTGTGGTCCTGTAGAGAAATCAACAATATACAAATCTCCTCTCCTAAAGCCTTCGAAGACTTTGGAATTGTCAGCTTCCATAATCACAACATAGCGATACTTGCCAAAGACAACAACCATATCAAGATCACAAAGCATTGAGACTGACATTAGATTGTATCCTAAGGACTCAACAAGCATGACTTTGTCCATGTGTTTATCCTTAGAGATTGCAACCTTACCAAGACCCAATACCTGACTTTTGCCTTTGTCAGCAAAGATGATATGCTTCAGAGGTGACGGTGATAAGGGAGCATCCATCAATAGATTCTTGTCACCAGTCATGTGATTTGTACATCCACTATCGAGGACCCATTCAGTGGTTTTGGGTTGATCATCCTGCAGATGAATTAGTGTAGCTTACAATCTCATATGCTTCGTCAGTGAAGAATATGATATCAAGTTCATCAGATGAATTTCATCAAGCAGTAAACTGATATAGCAGTATGAGGACGTGTGAAATGAAAGTTCATTTCATCGTGATTCGCCTGCGTCCTTTCAGGCATTTCGTCAGGTCCCCAGCAAATTCTTCAGACGTTAGAGCACGTCTGGAGACCTGACCCTGCAGAAGAGATTAGTTCTTTTTCTTCACCACCCACATCTGAAGGGGTGGCAAAGAGTTCATCATTCTGCGAGCACCATGTGAGAATGGGGGCAAAGATGCCAAACCGTTTTGTTTCACATAAGATGGGTTAGGGTAAGCATATGAATAAGCAGAGTAATTCTTCGAGGACTTATGAACATAATGGTTGGAGGAATAATGCACATATTCATAGCCCTTAGCTCTACCCCGCGAGACAAAGTTGTTAGCACGATGATAATCATACAAGGACTTCGATCCTGTTGAGGAATTTGATCCACGTGAGGAATTTGGTCCGTATGAGGACTTGGATCCATATGAAGAATTTGGTCCATATGAAGAATTTGATCTGAGGTTCCTGTTCTTCACAGGTGGTGTCATGAGGACATTCACCTGAAGACTTTCAACATAACTTTTGGGAACCCAGATTTTCTTCATAGGGGAACCGTTCCTGCAGTTAGTGCCAACATATCTAGCAAATACTTCACCATTTTGATTTTTGAACATTTTATAGTTGGAGTCAAATGACTCATCAGAAGAATGAGGAGATTCACATGTAAAGCCAGATAAGTTAGATGGATCAACTGGAGGTCCCTTTGCAGCAACCCATGAGGTTTTGGGGTACTGCTCAGGTTTCCAATATGTTCCATCAGCATTGAGTTTCCTCTCAAATGCAATACCCTCTTTCCTAGGGTTTCTGTTAAGGATCTGCTTTTTAAGCACATCACATAGAGTCTGATGCCCTTTGAGGCTTTTGTACATGCCTGTCATGTACAATTCCTTCAGCCCTGCATTGTCAGTGATACTAGCAATGTCCTCAGGTGAGGAATTAGTGATAGCAGAGGCAGATGAAGAATTTATAACAGTTGAAGCATTTGAACATTCAGGTGAAGAATTAGCAGATTCACGTTCAATGCACTTTAAGCATGGAGGAACAAATTCTTCCTAAGAAGTGCTGATCTGTTGAGCTAGTAATGAATCGCGCTCCTTCTGAAGATCTTCATAACACACTCTTAGCTTTTCAAGATCTTCCTTTCTTTGAAGAAATTCAAGAGAAAGCTTCTCGTGATCTGTCAAGAGGGTATTATGTTGATCTTGAAGGGCGTCAAACTTGGAGTGAATTCTCTGAAGACATTCACCCAATGCTTTTGACTGATCCATTTCTTTACGCAACATATCATCACTTTTGGCTAACATGTCTTGAGTTTGTTCCAAAGCTGTTTGTTGTTTAGTGGCAATGCAAATGAGTTTGGAATAACAAGATTCAATGTCATCATCAGATTCATCATTATCAGATTCATCATTATCAGATTCAACATTATCAGATTCATCATTATCAGATTCATCGTCACAGAACTCGGATGAGGAGCATTTGGTTACCTCAGCACCGTCTGCCATGAGACACGATGCAGAAGATGATGATTCTGGCTCGAAAGTCATCGTTTTGAGAGATATCCTTGAAGTCCTCAAACCAGGGATCATGACGAGTTCGATGATCTTCATAGACATCAAAGATTCGGTCCCAGATAAGCTTCGAATTGCCAAGATGCATAATGCGCCCAAATTGATCTCTGGATAGGCAGGAACAGATGATATCCTTCGCTATGATGTCAAGTCGAGTGTACTTGCGAATGTCATCTGCGTTCGCCATCTTGCATAGATCAGTAAGACCAATTTCAGTGACTGTCCACAGCTCGCTGTTCCTAGCCATGAGGCGCTTCCTCATCATGGCCTTCCACTTGGGATAATCATGACCGTCAAAGATAGGGCATGTGACTTTCTTCATACCTGTGGTCGACATAACTAAAACTCCAGGAGGTTAAACCAAAATCACACAGAACAAGGGAGTACCTCGCTCTGATACCAATTGAAAGTGCGTTATATCGACTAGAGGGGGGGTGAATAGGCGATTTTTATGAATTCTTCACTGAGGAATTTGCCAGTGAGGAAATTCCTTAGCGAAGAACTACTTGCAGCGGAATAAGTACTCAGAAGTAAACATAACATGATACAAGCATAGTCATCATGATGAAATGAATACTATCATAGAGTACAGAAAGCGTAAACATAGGATAACAAGATGAAGACAAACAGACTGAAGAAATTGAACTGAGGAAATTGAGAAAGTCTTCAGTCAAAGTCTTCAAGCACAGATATGAACAACATTCAACACAGTAATGAGGAAATGAAAGGGTTGAGGAAATAGAACCAGTTAGTTGGTGAAGACAATGATTTGGTAAACCAGTTCCAACTGCTGTCTCAGTTGTACGTATGGTTGGAGCGGCTGAGTATTTAAACTCGAGGACACGCAGTCCCGGACACCCAGTCTCTGAGCCGCAACTCAGGACACCCAGTCCTCACCGTATTCTCCTTGAACTAAGACCACACAGGTCTCGTCCAATCACTCGTGGTAAGTCTTCAGGTGACTTCCAAACCTTCACAGACTTGGTCACTCGGCGATCCACAATTCCTCTTGGATGCTCTAGACCTTGACGCCTAACCGTCTGGAAGAAGCACAATCTTCAAAGGTAACAAGCGTCGGATCCACACAGGATCAATTTCTTCAGTGATGCTCAATCACTTTGGGTTTGTGGGGGTTTGGTTTTGGATTTTCCTCACTTGATGATTTTCGCTCAAAGTCCTCGGAGGATGGGTTGCTCTCAGATGACAAGTGTCAAGTTCTCTCGGAGCAGCCAACCAACTAGTGGTTGTAGGGGGCGGCTATTTATAGCCTAGGGAGCAGCCCGACATGATAAGACATAAATGCCCTTCAATGATATGACCGTTAGGTGGATAAGATATTTTGGACAGCCGGCGTGCAGCACAGCAATGGTCGGAAATTTGACTCTCAAATTCCTCAGGGCTATCATGTTCCTCACTGTGTAGGCAATTCGCACTGGCGAATTCCTAACTCCTCAGTCAGAGCAAAGTCCTCAGTGACCAAAAGAACTGCGTCTCTGTCACTGAAAAAATGACTGGATTGTATGAGATTTCCAATGGCTTCACTCGAAGGGATTGGTAGGTGTAGGATTTTGAGTTGATCATCACATGGAAATTTTTCCTTAGTATTTCCTCGACCCCCTTTAACAGTACGGTGTTTCCTATGATTCAAGAAAGAGAAAATGAAA
This sequence comes from Triticum aestivum, assembly GCF_018294505.1. Classification (NCBI taxonomy): domain Eukaryota; kingdom Viridiplantae; phylum Streptophyta; class Magnoliopsida; order Poales; family Poaceae; genus Triticum; species Triticum aestivum. Next base: position 310,789,144 of record NC_057795.1, on the reverse strand, counting down.
CTACGAAAACAAAAGTCTTCACACTTCATGTTCCTCAAATGAATACCAAGTCTTCAAGGTCACACCAATTTCTTCACTTTCAAAGTCTTCAGAAAGTCTTCAGAATATCAAAGTCTTCAGTCGAAGAACTTCATTTTTAGGGGTCGACTTTCTCTGTAAATATCAAACTCCTCATAGACTTATAGACCTGTGTACACTCACAAACGCATCAGTCCCTTAACCTATAAGTCTTCAATACACCAAAATCACTAAGGGGCACTAGATGCACTTACATGCCGGAGGAGGAATCAACCACGGAGGGCCTCTACATCAACATCCTTGCCCCTCCGATGAGTTGTGAGTAGTTTACCACAGACCTACGGGTCCATAGTTATTAGCTAGATGGCTTCTTCTCTCTTTTTGGATCTCAATACAATGTTCTCCCCCTCTCTTGTGGAGATCTATTCGATGTAAACTCTTTTTGCGGTGTGTTTGTCGAGATCCGATGAATTGTGGGTTTATGATCAAGTTTATCTATGAATAATATTTGAATCTTCTCTGAATTCTTTTATGTATGATTGAGTTATCTTTGCAAGTCTCTTTGAATTATCAGTTTGGTTTTGCCTACTAGATTGGTCTTTCTTGCCATGGGAGAAGTGCTTAGCTTTGTGTTCAATCTTGCGGTGTTCTTACCCAGTGACAGAAAGGGTTGCAAGACACATATTGTATTGTTGCCATCGAGGATAACAAGATGGGGTTTATATCATATTGCATGTGTTTATCCCTCTACATCATGTCATCTTGCTTAATGCATTACTCTGTTCTTATGAACTTAATACTCTAGATGCAGGCAGGAGTCGGTCGATGTGTGGAGTAATAGTAGTAGATGCAGACAGGAGTCGGTCTACTTGTTATGGACGTGATGCCTATACACATGATCATGCCTAGATAATCTCATAACTATGCGCTTTTCTATCAATTGCTCGACAGTAATTTGTTCACCCACCGTAATACTTATGCTATCTTGAGAGAAGCCTCTAGTGAAACCTATGGCCCCCGGGTCTATCTCTTATCATATTTGCTTTCAATCTATCTTTATTTTCATCTTTACTTTTTGCATCTATCTTATAAAATACCAAAAATATATTTATCTTATCTTACTATCTTTATTAGATCTCACTTTCGCAAGTGGCCGTGAAGGGATTGACAACCCCTTTATTGCGTTGGTTGCGAGTTCTCAGTTTGTTTGTGTAGGTGCGTGGGACTTTTGAGGAGCATCCTACTGGATTGATACCTTGGTTCTCAAAACTGAGGGAAATACTTACGCTACACTTTGCTGCATCACCCTCTCCTCTTCGAGGAAAACCAACGCAAGCTCAAGACGTAGCACAGAGCCTTTAGGCAAGTCCACATACTCAACCATCATATAGTCTTCTATGATTGCTAACACTGACCGCGTACACATGAGCAAAACACTTCAACCGGACACACAGAAAGATAGGGGCTTATATTTTTGCCTCCCAACATACTCACCTCAAGGGTGATGTCAACAATAATAACTCATGCTATCTGTATTCAACTGGACATATGTGCCTAGATCTTTCCTCGCCACATGATGCTTGCCAAAGGAGAAAAAAAAATAAAAGGAATAGAAGGAAAAATTGACTCTTTGCATAAAAGTAAATACATAAAAGTAAAGGATAGGCCCTTCACAGAGGGAAGCAGAGGTTGCCATGCGCTTATTTGTTTGTATGCTCAATCCCTTAGTGCAAGAGAAGGTCGCATTACATTGCCCCTTAAGATGACAACCTTTATTATGCAGTCTGTCACTTTTATTCTTTGTCATCCAAGTTTGTGCAACGCTCAATTTTCTCTTACACTAAACAATCTCACACATTTAGAAGCAATTTTTATTGCCTTTTTGCACCGATGAAAACTTACTTGAGGGATCTTGCTCAATCCCTAGGTAGGTATAGTGGACACTTCAAAAAGATTTGGGTTTAAGTGTTTTGGATGCACAAGTAGTATCTCTACTTAGTGCGGAATTTTTTTCTAGCAAAGATAGGGGGTAAACACGACATGTTGAAGGATCTATGACAATATGACTTCTATGTGAATATAAACAAACATAAACCATTATGTTGTCTCCCTTGTCCAACGTCAACATTTTTGGCATATAATATTTTGATGAGGGCTCACAATCACAAAAGATTTCTAGGATAGTATATTTATATGTGAATCTTCCCTTCCCTTATTAATTCTTGCATGAGTTGCATCATTGACTAATGCTATGTTTGTCAATCTCTAATAAAATTTTATACCTATACGTTTCCTTATGTGGTGCTATCACCTACCATAGGATTAGTATATGATCTTGTTGATTTATTTCCTTTCTTTTATTTGCTTTCTTTCTCTTTTTCTTTTATTTTTTATTTTTTATTTGCAACATGAAATTAAAAGAAAGCAAAAACTCAAACTAAACTTTATTATATAACTTGCACACAATTACAATGATAGACCACTCAGCAAACTTTCAAAGAAGAAAGGATCGAACTAAATTTTTATTCATCTAAAGCAAAAGGATCGGACTAAGATAAGTAAAAGCAAAAAGACAGTGGGATGATACGATACCGGGGCACATCCCCCAAGCTTGGCGGAAGCCAAGGGGAGTGCCCATACCCGATACTCAGCTCTCCTTAGGTGATGAAGAAGATGGTGGTGGTGAAGAAAAAGAGATATTGTCCTCGGATTTCCATGGCAGCGGTCCACCATCATAAGAGGAGGAGTGAGTCTCACGGGTCCTGCAACTAGCAGCCAAACTCATACCTTTAAACCTCGCCTCATATTCAAAGACTTGGTTTTGAAGATCATAGATCTGGCTTTGGAGGAAGTTGATTTGCTCGTTGAGGGTGAAGATGATGTCCTTCATGGGCTTGCCATCTACCTTGGGATCACGGGAAAGCTCCATGATCATGAGGTGATTGGCATTGATACCACACTCCACCATCCCCTTGCACTGGAAGACTTCTTGCTCCATAGCTTCAAGCCTGGCCTCCACGGTTCCCGTGCCCTTAGGACCTTGCTCATCGCGTATGTACATCACCCCTCATGCATCTGGATGGTTTGAGGGTGCTGCACCACCTCCCGCAGATATGGGTTGATGACATTCTTTAAGAACTTGTCCTTGGAGGAACTTGAAGAGGCCATGGTAGATGGGATCTGATAGAAAACAGCTAGAAAGAAAACAGAGGATTTCTCCGTGATACGGTGGTTAACAGGTTCGGGAAGTATATATAGATTTTTTTATCTTGGAGGACAAGTTATACGGAAGAAAAACGGAGTACGGGAGGTATCCCAGGTGGGCACAACCCACCTGGGCGCGCCAGGCATGCCTGTGGCACCCTGGTGTCTTGTGCCCACCAGGGGATGCTTCCTGGAAGTTTCTTTATTTCCAAAATTCTAAAATATTCCAAAACTGACAAAAAATATTTTTGCGGATTTTTTGGAGTCCGTTTACTTACCGTATCACGTACCTCCTTATTTTGACGATTCTGGAGTGTTCCAGAAGGACTCTTTTACGTGCTCTTCCGGTGTCAAGGTTTGGATAATATTGCTTTCAACATTAATAAGCGTACCTGAGATATAATGCTTTATTCGTTGCCCATTGACAACCTTCGGGTTAGTACCTTTGGAATTATTTATTTTGATGGCTCCAGACCGGTAAACCTCCTCGATGACATATGGGCCTTCCCATTTCGAGAGGAGCTTTCATGCAAAGAATCTGAAACAAGAGTTGTTCAAAAGAACATATTCTCCGACTTTAAACTCACGCTTTTGAATTCTTTTGTCATGCTTAACCTTTTGTTTGAATAACTTTGCATTTTCATAAGCTTGGGCTCTCCATTCATCTAATGAGCTTATATCAAATAACCTCTTTTCACCAGCAAGTTTGAAATCATAGTTGAGTTCTTTAACTGCCCAATATGCTTTATGTTCTAACTCAAGAGGTAAATGACAAGCTTTTCCATAAACCATTTTATAAGGAGACATACCCATAGGATTTTTATAACCTGTTCTACAAGCCCAAAGTGCATCATCTAATTTCTTAGACCAATTCTTCCTGGACCTATTGATAGTCTTTTGCAAAATTAATTTTATTTCTCTATTGCTAAGCTCAACTTGACCACTAGACCAAGGATGATAGGGTGATGCAATTCTATGGTTAACATCATACTTGGCAAGCATTTTACGGAAAGCACCATGAATAAAGTGTGAACCACCATCAATCATTAAATATCTAGGGACTCCAATCCTTGGGAAAATAACTTCCTTAAGCATTTTAATAGAGCTGTTGTGATCAACACTACTAGTTGGAATAGCTTCTACACATTTAGTAACATAATCAACAACAACCAAAATATGTGTATACCCATTAGAGGAAGGAAAAGGTCCCATGTAATCAAATCCCCAAACATCAAATGGTTCAATAGCAAGTGAATAATTCATAGGCATTTCTTGTCGTTTACCGATATTACCTATTCTTTGGCATTCACCACAAGACGAGACATACTTACGAGCATCCTTGAAAGAGTAGGCCAATAAAATCCAGATTGCAATACCTTATGAGCAGTTCTATCTCCAGCATGATGCCCTCCACATGGTTTGCAGTGACATTTATGTAGGATTTGTCCCTGTTCATGCTCTGGTACACAACGTCTAATAATACCATCTGCTCCTTCTTTATAAAGATGTGGGTTATCCCAAAAGTAATGTCTTAAATCATAGAAGAATTTTTTCTTTTGTTGGTATGTAAAGCTAGGTGGCAAATATTTAGCAACAATGTAATTAGCATAGTCAGCATACAAAGGAGTACTATTAGCAACATTTATTGCAGCTAACTGCTGATCAGGAAAACTATCATCAATAGGTAGCGAGTCATCAAGCACATTTTCAAGCCTAGACAAGTTATCAGCTACGGGGTTCTCAGCTCCTTTTCTATCAATGATATGTAAATCAAATTCTTGTAACAAGAGGACCCAACGAATAAGTCTAGATTTAGCATCTTTCTTTTCCATAAGATATTTAATAGCAACATGGTCTATGTGAATAGTTACTTTGGAATCAACAATATAAGGTCTTAACTTATCACAAGCAAAAACCACTGCTAAGAATTCTTTTTCAGTAGTAGCATAATTTCTTTGAGCACTGTCTAGAGTTTTACTAGCCTAATGAATAACATTCAATTTCTTATCAACTCTTTATCCTAGAACAGCACCAACAACATAATCACTAGCATCACACATAATCTCAAAAGGCAAGTTCCAATCAGGTGGTTGAACAATAGGTGTGAAGATTAAGGCTTTATTTAGTGTTTCAAAGGCTTCTAAACAGTCATCATCAAAAACAAAAGGAATATCCTTTTGCAAAAGATTAGTGAGAGGCCTAGAAATTTTATAGAAGTCCTTGATAAATCTCCTATAGAAACCAACATGACCTAAGAAACTACATATACCTTTTATGTACTTAGGACATGGCATTTTCTCAATTGCATCAACCTTAGCTTGGTCCACTTCGATACCTCTTTCAGAAATTTTATGACCTAAGACAATGCCTTCATTAACCATAACGTGGCACTTCTCCCAATTCAAGACAAGATATGTTTGTTCACATCTCTGCAGAACTCGATCAAGATTGCTTAAACAATCATCAAAAGACTTCCCATAAACAGAAAAGTCATCCATGAAAACCTCAACAATCTTGTCACAAAAGTCAAAGAATATATCAGTCATACATCTTTGAAAGGTAGCAGGTGCATTACATAAACCAAAAGGCATACGTCTATAAGCATAGGTTCCAAAAGGACAAGTAAAAGTGGTCTTTTCTTGATCAGGTAGAGAAACAGGTATTTGTGAGAAGCCAGAATATCCATCAAGGAAACAAAATTGTGTATGCTTAGATAATCTTTCAAGCATTTGATCAATAAAAGGCAAAGTGTAATGATCTTTTCTAGTTGCTTTATTTAATTTTCTAAAATCAATTACCATTCTATAGCCTGTAACAATTATTTGTGGGATAAGCTCATTCTTATCATTAGGAACAATAGTTATACATCCTTTCTTAGGGACACAATGAACAGGACTTACCCATCTACTATCAGCTATATGATAGATTATACCTGCTTCCAGAAGTTTTAATATTTCCGTTCTTACCACCTCTTTCATCTTCGGATTTAACCGACGTTGTTGATCAACAACGTGTTTAGCACCAGGTTCCATATTAATTTTGTGCTGACATAAAGTGGGACTAATGCCCTTTAAATCATCAAGAGTATATCCAACAACAGCTTGGTGCTTCCTTAGAACTTTCAATAATCTTTCTTCTTCATGTTCTGAAAGGTTAGCACTGATAATAACAGGATATATTTTCTTTTCATCAAGATAAGCATATTTCAAAGTGTCTTGCAATTGTTTTAATTCAAACACAGGATCACCTTTAGGTGGAGGAGGACCTCCTAGAGTTTCAATAGGCAAATTGTGTTTAAGTAGAGGACGTTGTTCAAAGAAAATCTTATCTATTTCATTTCTTTCATGCATATGTAAGTCATTTTCATGGTCTAGCAAATATTGTTCTAAAGGATCAGTAGGTGGCACAGCAATAGAAGCAAGACCAATTAATTCATCTCTACTAGGCAATTCTTTTTCATGATGATTTCTACTGAACTTGGAAAAATTAAACTCATGAGACTCATCACCAAAACTAACACCGATAGTTTGTTTCTTGCAATCTATCTTAGCATTAACTGAGTTCAGTAAAGGACTACCAAAGATAATGGGACAGAAGTCATCTTGTGGGGAACCAAGAACAAGAAAATCAGTAGGGTATTTAATTTTCCCACACAAGACTTCAACATCTCTAACAATCCCAAAAGGTGATATGGAGTCTCTATTAGCAAGTTTAATAGTAACATCTATGTCTTCTATCTCTATAGGTGCTATGTCTTTCTTAATTTCTTGATATAAAGTGTAAGTAATAGCACTTACACTAGCACCCATGTCACATAAACCATGATAACAGTGATCTCCTATTTTAACTGAAATGACAGGCATGCCAACAACTGGTCTATGTTTATCCCTTTTATCGGGTTTAGCAATTCTAGCAGCTTCTACACAGAAGTAGATAACATGCCCATCTATATCTTCTGAAGGAAATATGCCCTAGAGGCGATAATAAAGTTATTATTTATTTCCTTATATCATGATAAATGTTTATTATTCATGCTAGAATTGTATTAACCGGAAACATGATACATGTGTGAATACATAGACAAACATATTGTCACTAGTATGCCTCTACTAGACTAGCTCATTAATCAAAGATGGTTATGTTTCCTAACCATAGACATGAGTTGTGATTTGATTAACGGGATCACATCATTAGTAGAATGATGTGATTAACATGACCCATTCCGTTAGCTTAGCACTTGATCGTTTAGTATGTTGCTATTGCTTTCTTCATGACTTATACATGTTCCTACAACTATGAGATTATGCAACTCCCGTTTACTGGAGGAACACTTTGTGTGCTACCAAACGTCACAACGTAACTGGGTGATTATAAAGGAGCTCTACAGGTGTCTCCAAAGGTACATGTTGAGTTGGCGTATTTCGAGATTAGGTTTTGTCACTCCGATTGTCGGAGAGGTATCTCTGGGCCCTCTCAGTAATGCACATCATTATAAGCCTTGCAAGCAATGTAACTAATGAGTTAGTTACGGAATGATGCATTACATAACGAGTAAAGAGACTTGCCGGTAACGAGATTGAACTAGGTATTGAGATACCGACGATCGAATCTCGGGCAAGTAACATACCGATGACAAAGGGAACAACGTATGTTGTTATGCGGTTTGACCGATAAAGATCTTCGTACAATATGTAGGAACCAATATGAGCATCTAGGTTCCGCTATTAGTTATTGACCGAAAACAGTTCTAGGTCATGTCTACATAGTTCTCGAACCCGTAGGGTCCGCACGCTTAAGGTTTCGATGACAGTTATATTATGAGTTTATGAGTTTTGATGTACCGAAGTTTGTTCGGAGTCCCGGATGAGATTACGGACATGACAAGGAGTCTTGAAATGGTCGAGACATGAAGATTGATATATTGGAAGCCTATATTTGGATATCGGAAGTGTTCCGGGTGAAATCGGGATTTTACCGGAGTACCGGGAGGTTACCGGAACCCCCCGGGGGCTTAATGGGCCTACATGGGCCCTAGTGGAGAGGAGGAGAGGAGGCAAGGGCTGGGCCGCGCGCCCCTCCCCCTAGTCCTGAATAGGACAAGGAGAGGGGGCGGCGCCCCCCTTTCCTTCCTCTATCCCTCCTCCTTCCCCCCTTCTCCTATTCCAACTAGGAAAGAAGGGAGTCCTACTCCCGGTGGGAGTAGGACTCCCCTTGGCGCGCCCCTCCTTGGCCGGCCGCCCCCTCCCCCTTGGCTCCTTTATATACGGGGGCAGGGGGCACCTCTAGATACAACAATTGATCTCTTGATCTCTTAGCTGTGTGCGGCCCCCCCCTCCACGATAGTCCTCCTCGATAATATTGTAGCGGTGCTTAGGCGAAGCCCTGCGACGGTAGAACATCATGATCGTCACCATGCCGTCGTGCTGACGGAACTCTCCCTCTACACTCGGCTGGATCGGAGTTCGAGGGACGTCATCGAGCTGAACGTGTGCTGAACTCGGAGGTGCCGTACGTTCGGTGCTTGGATCGGTCGGATCGTGAAGACGTACGACTACATCAACCGCGTTGTCATAACGCTTCCGCTTACGGTCTACGAGGGTACGTGGACAACACTCTCCCCTCTCGTTGCTATGCATCACCATGATCTTGCGTGTGCGTAGGAAATTTTTTGAAATTACTACGTTCCCCAACAGTGGCATCCGAGCCAGGTTTTATGCGTTGATGTTATATGCACGAGTAGAACACAAGTGAGTTGTGGGCGATATAAGTCATACTGCTTACCAGCATGTCATACTTTGGTTCGGCGGTATTGTTGGATGAAGCGGCCCGGACCGACATTACGCGTACGCTTACGCGAGACTGGTTTTACCGTCCGTGCTTTTGCACACAGGTGACTAGCGGGTGTCAGTTTCTCCAACTTTAGTTGAACCGAGTGTGGCTACGCCCGGTCCTTGCGAAGGTTAAAACAGCACTAACTTGACGAACTATCGTTGTGGTTTTGATGCGTAGGTAAGAACGGTTCTTACTCAGCCCGTAGCAGCCACGTAAAATTTGCAACAACAAAGTAGAGGACGTCTAACTTGTTTTTGCAGGGCATGTTGTGATGTGATATGGTCAAGACGCGATGCTATATTTTATTGCATGAGATGATCATATTTTGTAACCGAGTTATCGACAACTGGCAGGAGCCATATGGTTGTCGCTTTATTGTATGAAATGCAAATGCCCTGTAATTGCTTTACTTTATCACTAAACGGTAGCTATACTCGTATAAGCAATAGATGGCGTAACGACAACGATGCTATGATGGAGATCAAGGTGTCACGCCGGTGACGATGGTGATCACGACGGTGCTTCGGAGATGGAGATCACAAGCACAAGATGATGATGGCCATATCATATCACTTATACTGATTGCATGCGATGTTTATCCTTTATGCATCTTATCTTGCTTTGATTGATGGTAGCATTTTAAGATGATCTCTCACTAAATTATCAAGAAGTGTTCTCCCTGAGTATGCACTGTTGCGAAAGTTCTTCGTGCTGAGACACCACGTGATGATCGGGTGTGATAGGCTCTACATTCAAATACAACGGGTGCAAAATAGTTGCACACGCGGAATACTCAGGTTAAACTTGACGAGCCTAGCATATACAGATATGGCCTCGGAACACGGAGACCGAAAGGTCGAACGTGAACCATATAGTAGATATGATTAACATAGTGATGTTCACCATTGAAACTACTCCATCTCACGTGATGATCGGACATGGTTTAGTTGATTTGGATCACGTGATCACTTAGATGACTAGAGAGATATCTGTCTAAGTGGGAGTTCTTAAGTAATATGATTAATTGAACTTAAATTTATCATGAACTTAGTCCTGGTAGTATCTTGCAAATTATGTTGTAGATCAATAGCTCGCGTTGTTGCTTTCATATGTTTATTTTGATATGTTCCTAGAGAAAAATTGTGAAAGATGTTAGTAGAAATGATGCGGATTGGATCCGTGATCTGAGGATTGTCCTCATTGTTGCACAGAAGAATTATGTCCTTGGTGCACCGCTAGGTGACAGACCTATTGCAGGAGCAGATGCAAACGTTATGAATGTTTGGCTAGCTCAATATGATGGCTACTTGACAGTTTAGTGCACCATGCTTAACGGCTTAAAATCGGGACTTCAAAGACGTTTTGAACGTCATGGGCCATATGAGATGTTCCAGGAGTTGAAGTTAATATTTCAAGAAAATACCCGAGTTGAGAGATATGAAGTCTCCAACAAGTTCTATAGCTAAAAGATGGAGGAGAATCGCTCAACTAGTGAGCATGTGCTCAGATTGTCTGGGTACTACAATCACTTGAATCAAGTGGGAGTTAATCTTCCAGATAAGATAGTGATTGACAGAGTTCTCTAGTCACCATCACCAAGTTGCTAGAACTTCGTGATGAACTATAGGGATGACGAAAACGATTCCCAAGGTCTTCGTGATGTTGAAATCGACGAAGGTAGAATTCAAGAAAGAGCATCAAGTGTTGATGATTGACAAGACCACTAGTTTCAAGAAAAGGGCAAAGGGAAAGAAAGGGAACTTCAAGTAGAATGAAAAGCAAGTTGTCACTCCCGCGAATAAGCCCAAAGCTGGACCAAAGCCTGAAACTGAGTGCTTACACTGCAAAGGAAATGGTCAGTGGAAACGGAAATACCCTGAATATTTGGTAGATAAGAAGGATGGCAGAGTGAACAAGGGTATATTTGATATACAGGTTATTGATGTGTACCTTACTAGTGTTTGTAGTAGCCCCTGAGTATTTGGTACTTGTTCGGTTGCTAAAAATTAGTAACTCGAAACAGGAGTTACAGAATAAACAGAGACTAGTTGAGGGTGAAGTGACGATGTGTGTTGGAAGTGGTTCCAAGATTGATATGATCATCATCGCACACTCCCTATACTTTCGAGATTAGTGTTAAACCTAAATAAATGTTATTTGGCGTTTGTGTTGAGCATGAATATGATTTGATCATGTTTATTGCGATATGGTTATTCATTTAAAGTCAGAGAATAATTGTTATTCTATTTACATGAATAAGACCTTCAATGGTCATACACCCAATGAAAATAGTTTGTTGAATCTCGATCATAGTGATACACATATTCATAATATTGATGCCAAAAGATGCAAAGTTAATAATGATAGTGCAACTTATTTGTGGCACTGTCGTTTGGGTCATATAGTAGATATGATCAACATAGTAATGTTCACCATTGAAAACTACTCCATATCACGTGATGATCGGACATGGTTTGATTGATTTGGATCACATGATCATTTAGATGACTAGAGGGATGTTTATATAAGTGGGAGTTCTTAAGTAATATGATTAATTGAACTTTAATTTATCATGAACTTAGTACCTGATAGTATTTTGCATATTTATGTTGTAGCTCAATAGCTCGCGTTGTAGCTCCACTATTTTTTATATGTTCCTAGATAAAAATAAGTTGAAAGATGTTAGTAGCAATGATGTGGACTGGGTCCATGATCTGAGGATTATCCTCATTGCTGCACAAAAGAATTCTGTCCTTGATGCACCACTAGGTGACAGATCTATTGCAGGAGCAGATGCAGACGTTATGAATGTTTGACAAAGCTCGATATGATGACTACTTGATAGTTTAGTGCACCATGCTTTACGGCTTAGAACCGGGACTTCAAAAATGTTTTGAACGCCATGGAGCATATGAGATGTTCCAAGAGATAAAATTGGTATTTCAGTCTCATGCCTGTGTCAAGAGGTATGAGACCTCTGACAAGTACTTTGCCTACAAGATGGAGGAGAATAGCTCGACCAGTGAGGATGTGCTGAGAATGTCTGAGTACTACAATCGTTTGAATCAAATGGGAGTTAATCTTCCAGATAAGATAGTGATTGACAGAGTTCTCTAGTCACTATCACCAAGTTTCTAGAACATCGTGATGAACTACAATATGCAAGGGATGACAACTACGATTCTCGAGCTCTTCGTGATGCTGAAATCAATGAAGGTAGAAATCAAGAAAGAGCATCAAGTGTTGATGGTTGACAAGACCACTAGTTTCAAGTAAAAGGGCAAGGAAAATAAAGGGAACTTCAATAAAGAATGGCAAGCAAGTTGCCACTCCCTTGAAGAAACCCAAAGCTAGACCTAAGCCTGAAACTGAGTGCTTCTACTGCAAAGGGAATGGTCACTGGAAGCGGAACTACCCCAAATACTTATCGGATAAGAAGGATGGCAAAGTGAACAAAGGTATATTTGATATACATGTTATTGATGTGTAGTTTACTAGTGTTCATAGTAACCCCAAGGTATTTGATACCGGTTCAGTTGCTAAGATTAGTAACTCGAAATAGGAATTACAAAATGAACAGAGACCAGTTAAGGGCAAGGTGACGATGTGTGTTGGAAGTGATTCCAAGGTTGATAAGATCACCATAGCACACTCCCTCTACCTTCGAGATTAGTGTTGGACCAAAAATAAATGTTATTTGGTGTTTGCGTTGAGCATGAATATGATTGGATCATGTTTATTGCAATACAGTTATTCATTTAAGTTAGAGAATAATTGTTGTTCTATTAACATGAATAAAACCTTCTATGGTCATACACTCAAAATAAATGGTTTATTGAATCACGATCGTGTTGATACACATATTCATAATATTGAAGCCAAAAGATGCAAAGTTAATAATGATAGTGCAACTTATTTGTGGCACTGTCGTTTGGGTCATATCGGTGTAAAGAGCATGAAGAAACTCCATAAAGTTGGATTTTCGGAATCACTTGGTTATGAATCATTTGATGTTTGTGAACCATGCCTTTTGGGCAAGATGACTAAAACTCCGTTCTCCGGAACAATGGAACGAGCTACTGACTTATTGGAAATAATACATACCGATGTATGCGATCCAATGAGTGTTAATGCTCCTAGCAAGTATCGTTATTTTATGACCTTCACAGATGATTTGAGCAGATATGGGTATATCTACTTAATCAAACACAAGTCTGAAACATTTGAAAAGTTCAAAGAATTTCAGAGTGAAGTGGAAAAATCATCGTAACAAGAAAATAAAGTTTCTATGATCTGATCGTAGAGATGAATATTTGAGCTACGAGTTTGGCCTTCATTTTAAACAATGTGGAATAGTTTCACAGCTCACGCCATATGGAACACCACAACGTAATGGTGTGTCCGAACGTCATAATCATACTTTACTAGATATGGTGCGATCTATGATGTCTCTTACCGATTGGCCACTATCGTTTTGGGTTTATACATTAGAGACAGCTGCATTCACTTTAAATAGGGCACCATCAAAATCCGTTGAGAAGATGCTTTATGAACTGTGATTTGGCAAGTAAACCTAAGATGTCATTTTTAAAAGTTTGGAGTTACGATGCTTATGTGAAAAAGGTTTCAACCTGATAAGCTCGAACCCATATCGGAGAAGTGCGTCTTCATAGAATACCCAAAGGAAACTGTTGGGTACACCTTCTATCACAGATTCGAAGGCAAAACATTCATTGCTAAGAATGGATCCTTTCTAGAGAAGGAGTTTCTCTCGAAAGAAGTGAGTGGGAGGAAAGTAGAGCTTGATAAGGTAATTTGTACCTTCTCCCGAATTGGAAAGTAGTTCATCACAGAAATCAGTTCCGGTGATTCCTACACCAATTAGTGAGGAAGGTAATGATGATGATCATGAAACTTCAGATTAAGTTACTACAAAACCTCATAGGTCTTCCAAAGTGCAGTCTGCACCAGAGTGGTACGGTAATTGTCGGTGTCAAAACCGGCGGATCTCGGGTAGGGGGTCCCGAACTGTGCGTCTAGGCGGATGGTAATAGGAGACGAGGGACACGATGTTTTTACCCAGGTTTGGGCCCTCTCGATGGAGGTAAAACCCTACGTCCTGCTTGATTAATATTGATGATATGGGTAGTACAAGAGTGGATCTACCACGAGATCAAGGAGGCTAAACCCTAAAGCTAGCCTATGGTATGATTGTTGTAATGTATGTTGTCCTATGGACTAAAGCCCTCCGGTTTATATAGACATCGGAGGAGGCTAGGGTTACACAGAGTCGGTTACAATGGTAGGAGATCTACATATCCGTATTGCCAAGCTTGCCTTCCACGCCAAGGAAAGTCCCATCCGGACACGGGACGGAGTCTTCAATCTTGTATCTTCGTAGTCTTGGAGTCCGGCGGACGATGATAGTCCGGCTGTCCGGACACCCCCTAGTCCAGGACTCCCTCAGTAGCCCCTGAACCAGGCTTCAATGACGATTAGTCCGGCGCGCATAATGTTCGGCATTGCAAGGCGGGTTCCTCCCTTGAATAATCCAGAGAAGATCATGAACACCAGGATAGTGTCCGGCTCTGCAAAATAAATTCCACATTCCACCGTAGAGAGAATAAAATGTACACCAGTTCAATCTGCTGACGTATTATGCAGCGTGACATCACACCGCTACCAAGCCTTTGTTTGAATCGTTTTTTACTATACCACCTCAGCACGTTTAGCGAAGCGGTTTCCTTGGCACGTCTTGTCGAAGCAGAGATCGTGTTCCCCTTATTCCGGGATTCTCATCAATACGGACGTGGGTAACCCAACCGCGCCATTGATGGTGGCGCTTGGGAGATAAGCGAGTTTTACCAGGCCGGTGGGGGACGCACAGTTTCGTCCGCCTATATATAAGGGATAAGGATTTACCTTCTCACCTACGCCTTCTTCCTCCTTTGCTTATCCATCTCCGCGCACTCAAGCTCCAACGCCCAAGCTCGCGCATCTCGCCTCGACCTTCTCCGAATATGTCCGGAGCGGGAGGCAAATGGTTGGCCTCCACCGTTAAGGAGGAGCACATCACCAAGCTGTGCAGCGCCGGATACCTCTCCGGCGATATCGCGCATCGGCTGCCCGACGAGGGGCAGCTCATCCCTACCCCTGGGCCTCATGAGAGGGTCGTCTTCCTTCCCCACTTCCTCCGCGGACTGGGCTTTCCACTCCATCCATTCGTCCGGGGCTCATGTTCTACTACGGCCTGGATTTCCACGATCTGGCGCCGAACTTCATCCTCAACATCTCGGCGTTTATCGTTGTGTGCGAGGCCTTCCTCTGCATCCGGCCCCACTTCGGCCTATGGCTCAAGACCTTCAACGTCAAGCCGAAGGTTGTGAAGGGCTCGCAAGCGGAATGCGGAGGCGCCATGTTGGGTAAATTGCCCAACGTCCTTTGGCTCGAAGGGGCCTTCGTGGACTCCGTCAAGGGGTGGCAATCGGGGTGGTTCTACATCACCGAGCCGCGCAAGCCCACATGGGCGGCGGCCCCCGAGTTTAGATCTGGCGTCCCCACGCAGCTCACCTCCTGGAAAGAGAAGGGCTTGCTGTGGGGCAATCCGAAGGAGGTGACGGGACTCCGAGCCTGCATCCAGAAGCTGGTGAGCAATAAGCTCAGGCTCGTCAACGTGGTCCAAGTCATGCTCATCCGCCGGATTCTCCCATGCCAAGAACGGGCATTCAATCTGTGGGAGTTCAATCCGGAACAGCACCAGGCGCTGAGCGGGCTCTTCGATACGACATACGAAGGCGCCTGGAGGGTGCTGTTTAAGGGCGCCGAAGCCCCCGTATCCGCGACGGAAGATCGCGGATTTCGCTCGCAGCATCCGGCTGACGAGGTAAGTGATTCAACCCCATTACGGGACACTTGTGGTAATCGAATTGATTCTAAGAGGGTTTCATTCTTTCTTTTCCTTTGACAGGAATGGATGGAGAAGGCCAAGCAGCTTATCAGCCCGGCTCCCATGCCAGAAGACCCAGTGGACGCCCGTTTAGCAGGGCTGCTGGTTCCGGCACCGCATGTGGTGCCGGAGAAGAAGGCCAAGAAGGTGGCCGCGGGGACTCGAAAGAGTTCCCGCAATCAGGCGTCCGACGACGTGGCGGACTCCTCCCCCGAAGACGACGAGGAGGAGGAGGACTCTCTCCCGGAGGAGGGAGAGAAGAAGAGGAAGGCTTCCCCAATAGGGGAGGCCGAAGGGTCCAGGAGGGGGAGGACTATCCCCCCGGACAGTTTCGCCAACACCACCGTTGGCGAGGATGAGTGGCCTCCAAGGGCCAGGCGTCCGGCAAGATCGTAAGTATCCGGATCCTTGATATGCAATTTCTTTCGTGTCGCATAGTGTCCTTCTAACGCCGCATTCTATCCGTAGTCCGGCTGATGATGATCTCCCCGCTTCATCAAGCGGGTCATTGGCCCCGTCGGATGTGGATTCACTTCCGACTGCCACTACCCCCCGCGCCGGCGAGGACGCCGAGGTGGGATCCCAAAGAGGGACCCATCAGGAGGAGGCTCCGGAGGCGCCGTCAGGCTGCCTCCCGGACTTTGTGCCGGACTCTACATCGGAACCCGCAGTGGTTCCAGAGTCCGGCGGGCGGCCCCTTCGAAAGAAGGGCAAGACCGTGACACCGGCGACCTCCGTCCAACCGGAGGCGCCGGATAACTTGTTGGAGGCGCTTAAAGGCGCTTCCATCGAGGAAGAACACCGCACTATCATGAATGCGGTGATTCAGAAGGTTCAGCTCGCCAAGAGCGGGCTGACCGAAGCCTGCAGCAGCCTTCTAACAGGCTTTGAGGTAAGAAGTTTAAATTATGTAATGTAATACCGCATAGACAGTAGCCCCTGATGCTCAGTTCGGTGTTCGGAAAGAAAAGCCGGACTGAGGATCTAACAAAATATACGCAGGGTTGCTTAAAATATGTCAATATGGGTTTGCAGGCTGCGCTGCTGACCTCTGCCGCACTAACGGCGGAGGTCGATGTGCTGAAGCAAGGATCTCGAGCGGTCCGAGCGAGAGCTCGGCCATGCGAAGAAGCAGCTCGAGGACAAAGAAGGTGAGTAACACCACTTTGAATAGTTACCTTATAGAAAAGGATTTTGGTTGCAATAAAGTTAACAAGGATAATATGGGTATTGCAGGGGCCACTAACGAGGTGGCAGCCCTGAAGGAGGCTGTGTCCGCGGCCGAACGCAGTGCGGCCGCGGAACGGGCAGAGCGAGAAAAGCAGGAGGCACGGGTGGCGGAAGTTTGGCAAGAGCTCCAGGCTCTCATGGAGAAGCATGAGAGTTTGGAGCGTGACTCCAAGACTCGAGAGTCCGAGCTTGCCTCGGCTCTCGAAAGTGCCAAGTCCGCCAAGGCCGAGGCCCATAAGGCCCTTCAGGAGGTTGAAGATATAAAGAAGATAGCGGCGGGTAAGGCATTTTTCATGCAAAGCAGGCATGTTAATGTAAACTACCTGACACTTACCCGCATTCGGAGCTCTCCAGGGGCGTTTGCAGATCTGCCGCGTAGTGCGTCTGATGCCGCCGCATTCTATCGTGGCGAGGAGGGGAGCTCGACGGAGAAGGTCTTCTGGTCTCAGTACGCTGAGGCCGGCCATCCAGTGCCCCCAAGCGACCAGCTGAAGCAGCTGGTCGAACTCCACAAGGTAGCTGAGGAGGCCATGAAGGGCCTTATAGTCCGGCTGTGGCCTGAACAGGTCATGCCTGGGAGCTACTTCGGCCTCGTGCGGCGGCTGGTGGATGCATGCCCCTGGGTGGAGGTCATCAAGCGCTCCGCCTGTATTGAAGGTGCTCGCCGGGCCCTCGCCCGCACAAAGGTGCATTGGGGCAGGTTGGATGCGGAGAAGCTTCTCACGGACCCACCGCCACCGGGCAAGGAGTATCGCACGCCCGAAATGTATTATAAAACTGTCCTGAAGGGAGCCCGCGATATTGCGGATGAGTGCCCCAGAAATGTAATCTTTGAGTAAACTCGTTATGTATTATCCTGTGCGCTGAAACTTTGTTCATGTGCGCATTAAGCAACGCTTGTTTAATTTAAAATATTACCTTCTGTGCGGCCGTTTATAAAATCTGAGAGATGGCAAGTCGTTGGCTTCAGCCCCCAAGCCACGAGTGCTGGGGTGTTCGGGATAAACTTGAGCACTCTTGTTCCCATTTTTGGGTCCATCTAGGGAGGCGCTCAACACAACGAACAAGGCAACCGGACTTATAATGCTTGAACACTCTCACTTAGCCATAGAATTCTATAATTTTAAATTTCGGCGAAGCCCCTGGTATTCGGAAGACCGAATCCGGGGCGCTATCCACGCCTTCGTCGGACATGTCCGGAACTTCGCTCGAAGCGGCGTGAGTCTTTAAGGACCCGAAAAGACCTCTCGAACAGCGACCAGTCTCTCGCCTTATCATGCCAGTCAGTTTTAGCTTTCTCCACTGAGGCGCTCGCCCGACTCAACCGGGGCGCAATCGCAGTGGTTCTCCCAGTGCCACCTTAGCCGACAGAACGGAATGTAAGGCACCAAAACATGGGAGCCGGGCAAACCCAACTATTGACCCAAGACATGATTCGGAGCCGATTCATATAATGCTATAAGTTCGGGGTGCCGCACTTATGAAAGTGTTCGGACTTATCACACCATAGTGTGGGGAACATAAGCCCCTGGCGTATTAGGCCGTACCAAAATATATGGGTGCAAGATGTCATATGATGAGCATATATATATAAAAGGTAATGCAATTGCAGTCAAAAAGGTGCTGCATTATTTATGAAAGAAAGTCTGCTATGAGTGCGGACTGATACAAATAGTGCGGTAAGCAAGGGATTTGGACTAATTAAACATGTCCCCCCTCCAGGGGTGAGCTGCGGACTTGGTGTATATAATCGAATTTAATGCTCGTAATTGAGACCACCTGAGTGTTCGTCGCAACCTTCTTTCGTCCCTGACTGTTGCATCATGAGTTCGGCAAGTTCATCGCCGGACAGGGCCTCTGGTTAACGGAGTCCTGTGTACACAAAGAAGAAAAATAAAAAATAAAAAATAAAAAAGGGGGCACACTTGCGAGCCCCTGGTGTGGTCGAACCGCACTCTGGGTCCATTGCGATCGTGCCCCTTCCCCTGTGCCCATGGTATCTCCAAAGCGTAATGATGTACGCGGAGTGTTATTCTTGCGATCATGCGCGGGCGGGGGTTGGGGCCGCATTGCTACGCATGCTCTGATCGCGCCAGGTGGTCTTGGTTGGTATTGCTTCGGGCGCGTTTTGCTGTATCCGGCCGTTTAACGGCCGGACTCGAGAATTGCCTTAAGAGGCTGCTCTGTACTTCTGCCGCGAGAGCCGCTGTATGTTCCTCCGTTCGGAGGGAGCGTTCCGTATTCCCGTTGACCATGATGACTCCACGAGGGCCTGGCATCTTGAGCTTGAGGTATGCATAATGCGGCACCGCGTTGAATTTTGCAAACGCGGTTCGTCCGAGCAGAGCGTGATAGCCGCTGCGAAACGGGACTATGTCGAAGATTAACTCCTCGCTCCGGAAATTATCCGGGGATCCGAAGACCACTTCCAGTGTGACTGAGCCTGTACAGTTGGCTTCCACTCCTGGTATGACACCTTTAAAGGTTGTCTTTGTAGGTTTAATCCTTGAGGGGTCTATGCCCATTTTGTGCATTGTATCCTGATAAAGCAGGTTCAGGCTACTACCGCCGTCCATCAGGACTCTCGTGAGGTGAAATCCATCGACGATTGGGTCTAAAACCAATGCGGCGAATCCGCCATGGCGTATGCTGGTCGGATGGTCTCTTCGATCGAAAGTGATTGGACAAGAGGACCATGGGTTGAACTTCAGGGCGACTGGCTCCATCGCGTAGACATCCCTTAGTGCGCGCTTCCTCTCCCTCTTGGGTATATGGGTCGTGTAAATCATGTTCACCGTCCGACCTTGTGGGGGAAAACCCTTCTGTCCTCTATTGTTCGGCGGTCGGGTCTCTTCCTCGTCGTCGCTGTTTAGCCCCTTGTCATTGTTTTCGGCAATTAACTTGCCTGCCTGCTTGAACACCCAGCAATCTCTATTAGTGTGATTAGCTGGTTTTTCAGGGGTGCCATGTATCTGGCATAAGCGGTCGAGTATTCGGTCCAAATTGGATGGACCCGGAGTGGTTCTTTTGAATGGCTTCTTCCGCTGACCGGGTTTAGAGCCTCGGAATCCGGCGTTGACTGCCGTATCCTCCTTATCGTCGCCGTTAATGCGGCGTTTGTTTTTGTTTCGACGTGACCTGCCGTTGTTGTCCTTAGTATCCGGACTGCCAGAATTTTTACGGAGATTGTTGCTGCGAGCTAGCCAGCTGTCCTCTCCCACGCAAAAGCGGGTCATTAATGATGTGAGGGCTGCCATGGATTTCGGCTTTTCCTGTCCCAGGTGCCGGGCTAGCCATTCGTCCCGGATGTTATGTTTGAAGGCTGCAAGGGCCTCTGCATCCGGACAGTCGACGATTTGGTTTTTCTTTGTCAAGAACCGTGTCCAGAATTGTCTGGCCGATTCGTCTGGCTGCTGAATAATGTGGCTTAGGTCATCGGCATCTGGTGGTCGCACGTACGTGCCCTGGAAGTTGTCGAGGAATGCGGCTTCCAGGTCTTCCCAACACCCAATTGACTCTGCGGGAAAGCTGTTGAGCCAATGCCGAGCTGGTCCTTTAAGCTTGAGTGGGAGATACTTGATGGCGTGGAGATCGTCGCCGCGGGCCATATGGATGTGGAGAAGATAATCTTCGATCCAAACCGCGGGGTCTGTTGTGCCATCGTAGGATTCGATGTTTACGGGTTTAAACCCTTCAGGGATTTGATGATCCATTACTTCGTCAGTGAAGCACAGTGGGTGTGCGGTGCCTCTGCATTGGGCAATATCACGACGCAGCTCGAGAGAGTGTTGTCTGCTGTGTTCGGCCCGGCCGGGGTTATTGTATCCGGCGCGACGGTATTCGTCATGGGTTGTGGGGCGCCCACGTGATCCGTAGATGGATCTGGATTGCCTTTCTTTGTCCTCCAATATGTCTCGCAAGTCCGGCGCGTTCCCTCTTGGCTTCGTACTTTTGGAGCGATGCCGGGGTACGGTCTTGGCTGGGGGCCTGGATGCCTCTCTGTCACGACCACGGGGTGGTCGGTCAGCCGTATCGTGCGCTGGTGATGGAGGTGTGTATGCTTCCTCCTCTAATGGGGGAGTAGCTTGCGTCTTGGGTAGCTTTTGGAGGGGCGTTCGAGTTTATACTCTTCGGCCGCGAGGACCTCGGTCCATCGATCGGCCAGCAGGTCCTGATCAGCTTGAAGCTGTTGCTGCTTTTTCTTTAGGCTGTTTGCTGTGGCGATAAGCCTGCGCTTGAAACGCTCTTGTTCGACGGGATCCTCAGGTACGACGAATTCGTCATCGTTGAGGCTTGCTTCGTCTTCGGAGGGAGGCATATAGTTATGATCCTCAACCTCTTCGTCTGCCGCCCTCTCGTGAGGGCTTGCTTCTGCATCCTCCTGCGCTGAGTCTTGCTGGAGGGGATTGTCTTCGGCACTCTCTGGGGTATTATTATCTCCTGTGCCGGAATCTCCATTCTTGCTGTGGCGGGATTTAGAGCGGCGCCGCTGACGCTGGTGTTTGGGCTGCTTCTTTAAAGAGTCTGCCTCCGCTGCTTCTTCGCCGTCCCCGTCTTTTGGGGTGTCCACCATGTATATGTCGTATGACGAGGTGGTCTTCCAGTGCCCTGTAGGCGCTGGTTCCTGTTCGTCTCCGGCATCGTCGTCCATAGCGTCGATGTCGTCGGAGTCGTAGTCTAGCATGTCGGTTAGATCGTCGACAGTGGCTACAAAGTGGGTGGTGGGTGGGCTCTGAATTTCTTTGTCGTCCGTACCCCAACCATCCTGGCCATAGTCCGGCCAGGACTCTCCCGATAATGAGAGGTGCTTTAGCGAATTTAGGATGTCGCCAAAGGGCGAGTGTTGGAAGATGTCCGCGGCGGTGAATTCCATAACCGGCGCCCAATCCGAATCGATTGGTAGGGGCGCGGGAGGTTCGGAGTCCGGCAAGGAGTCCAGAACCTCGGAATCACGAGTTTCGCAGGGGACAAGATTAGCGTTCGGCTCCATCGTCGTGGAAGTTGGAGCCCCCAAGGCGGTGTCCATCCACCAATCCTCGGTCTGGGCGATCGGCTCCGGACTAAAGGCCGAAGCGGATTCATGTGCGGCCACCAAGGCACTGTCCAGCGGCAGAGCTAGATCATGCCCATCGTAACAGTGCGGCGCGCTTGGCTGTGGCTCGAGTCCGTCGAAGATCAAGTCTCCACGGACATCGGCCGTGAAGTTTAGACTTCCGAATCTGACCTGACGGCCAGGGGCGTAGCTTTCGATCTGCTCCAGATGGCCAAGCGAGTTAGCCCGCAGTGCGAAGCCGCCGAACACGAAGATCTGTCCGGGGAGAAAAGTCTCGTCCTGGAAAGCGTTGCTGGTTGAAGATGCCATCGGGCCTATCGGTGACGACACAGAGGAACTCTCAATGAAAGCACCAATGTCGGTGTCAAAACCGGCGGATCTCGGGTAGGGGGTCCCGAACTGTGCGTCTAGGCGGATGGTAACAGGAGACGAGGGACACGATGTTTTTACCCAGGTTCGGGCCCTCTCGATGGAGGTAAAACCCTACGTCTTGCTTGATTAATATTGATGATATGGGTAGTACAAGAGTGGATCTACCACGAGATCAAGGAGGCTAAACCCTAAAGCTAGCCTATGGTATGATTGTTGTAATGTATGTTGTCCTACGGACTAAAGCCCTCCGGTTTATATAGACATCGGAGGAGGCTAGGGTTACACAGAGTCGGTTACAATGGTAGGAGATCTACATATCCGTATTTCCAAGCTTGCCTTCCACGCCAAGGAAAGTCCCATCCGGACACGGGACGGAGTCTTCAATCTTGTATCTTCGTAGTCTTGGAGTCCGGCGGACGATGATAGTCCGGCTGTCCGGACACCCCCTAGTCCAGGACTCCCTCAGTAATCCTATTCTGGAAGTCATGTTACTAGACCATGATGAACCTACGAACTATGAGGAAGCGATGATGAGCCCAGATTCCACGAAATGGCTTGAGGCCATGAAATCTGAGATGGGATCCATATATGAGAACAAAGTGTGGACTTTGGTGGAGTTGCCCGATGATCGGCAAGCAATATTATATAAATGGATCTTCAAGAGGAAGACAGACGCTGATAGTAGTGTTACTATCTACAAAGCTCGACTTATCGCAAAAAGGTTTTCGACAAGTTCAAGGTGTTGACTACAATGAGTTTTTCTCAACTGTAGTGATGCTTAAGTCTGTCCAAATCATGTTAGCAATTGCCACATTTTATGAAATCTGGCAAATGGATGTCAAAACTGCATTCCTTAATGGTTTTCTTAAAGAAGAGTTGTATATGATGCAACCAGAAGGTTTTGTCAATCCTAAAGGTGATAAGAAAATATGCAAGCTCCAGCGATCCATCTATGGACTGGTGCAAGCATCTCAGAGTTGGAATATACGCTTTGATAAGTTGATCAAAGCATATAGTTTTATACAGACTTGCGGTGAAGCCTGTATTTACAAGAAAGTGAGTGGGAGCACTACAACATTTCTGATAAGTATATGTGAATAACATATTGTTGATCGGAAATAATGTAGATTTTTTCTGGAAAGCATAAAAGGATACTTGAATAAGAGTTTTTCAAAGAAAGACCTCGGTGAAGCTGCTTACACATTGAACATCAAAGATCTATAGATATAGATCAAGACGCTTGATAAGATTTTTCAATGAGTACATACCTTAATAATATTTTGAAGTAGTTCAAAATGGAACAGTCAAAGAAGGAGTTCTTGCCTGTGTTCCAAGGTGTCAAGTTGAGTAAGACTCAAAACCCGACCATGGCAGAAAATAGAAAGAGAATGAAAAGTCATTCCCTATGCCTCAGTCATAGGTTCTATAAAGTATGATATGTTGTGTACCAGACCTATTGTATACCTTGCTCCGAGTTTGGCAAGGGAGTACAATTTTGATCTAAGAGTAGATCACTAGACAGCGGTCAAGAATATCCTTAGTGAGGACTAAGGAAATATTTCTCGATAATGGAAGTGATAAAAGAGCTCGTCGTAAAAGTTACAATGATGCAAGCTTTTACACCAAACCAGATGACTCTAAGTCTCAATCTGGATACATATTAAAAGTGGGAGCAATTAGCTAGAGTAGCTCCGTGCAGAGCATTGCAGACATAGAATATTTGCAAAATGCATACGGCTCTGAATGTGACAGACCCGTTGACTAAGCTTCTCTCACGAGCAAAACATGATCACACCTTAGTACTCTTTGGGTGTTAATCACATAGCAATGTGAACTAGATATTGACTCTAGTAAACCTTTTGGGTGTTGGTCACATGACGATGTGAACTATGGGTGTTAATCACATGCAGATGTGAACATTAGTGTTAAATCACATGGTGATGTGAACTAGATTGTTGACTCTAGTGCAAGTGGGAGACTGAAGGAAATATGCCCTAGAGGCAATAATAAAGTTATTATTTATTTCCTTATATCATGATAAATGTTTATTATTCATGCTAGAATTGTATTAACCGGAAACATGATACATGTGTGAATACATAGACAAACATATTGTCACTAGTATGCCTCTACTAGACTAGCTCATTAATCAAAGATGGTTATGTTTCCTAACCATAGACATGAGCTGTCATTTGATTAACGGGATCACATCATTAGTAGAATGATGTGATTGACATGACCCATTCCCTTAGCTTAGCACTTGATCGTTTAGTATGTTGCTATTGCTTTCTTCATGACTTATACATGTTCCTACAACTATGAGATTATGCGACTCCCGTTTACCGGAGGAACACTTGGTGTGCTACCAAACATCACAACGTAACTGGGTGATTATAAAGGAGCTCTACAGGTGTCTCCAAAGGTACATGTTGAGTTGGCGTATTTCGGGATTAGGTTTTGTCAGTCCGATTGTCGGAGAGGTATCTCTGGGCCCTCTCGGTAATGCACATCACTATAAGCCTTGCAAGCAATGTAACTAATGAGTTAGTTACGGAATGATGCTTTACATAACGAGTAAAGAGACTTGCCGGTAACGAGATTGAACTAGGTATTGAGATACCGACGATCGAATCTCGGGCAAGTATCATACCGATGACAAAGGGAACAACGTATGTTGTTGTGCGGTTTGACCGATAAAGATCTTCGTAGAATATGTAGGAGCCAATATGAGCATCCAGGTTCCACTATTGGTTATTGACCAAAAACAGTTCTAGGTCATGTCTACATAGTTCTCGAACCCGTAGGGTCCGCACGCTTAAGGTTTCGATGACAGTTATATTATGAGTTTATGAGTTTTGATGTACCGAAGTTTGTTCGGAGTCCCGGATGTGACTACGGACATGCCGAGGAGTCTTGAAATGGCCGAGACATGAAGATTGATATATTGGAAGCCTATATTTGGATATCGGAAGTGTTCCGAGTGAAATCAGGATTTTACCGGAGTACCGGGAGGTTACCGGAACCCCCCCCCAGGGCTTAATGGGCCTACATGGGCCCTAGTGGAGAGGAGGAGAGGAGGCAAGGGCTGGGCCGCGTGCCCCCCTAGTCCGAATAGGACAAGGAGAGGGGGGCGGCGCCCCCCTTTCCTTCCTCTCTCCCTCCTCCTTCCCCCTTCTCCTATTCCAACTAGGAAAGAAGGGAGTCCTACTCCCGGTGGGAGTAGGACTCCCCTTGGCACGCCCCTCCTTGGCTGGCCGCCCCCTCCCCCTTGGCTCCTTTATATACGGGGGCAGGGGGCACCTCTAGATACAACAATTGATCTCTCGATCTCTTAGCCGGGTGCGGTGCCCCCCTCCACGATAGTCCTCCTCGATAATATTGTAGTGGTGCTTAGGCGAAGCCCTGCGACGGTAGAACATCAAGATCGTCACCACGCCGTCGTGCTGACGGAACTCTCCCTCGACACTCGGCTGGATCGGAGTTCGAGGGACGTCATCGAGCTGAACGTGTGCTAGAACTCGGAGGTGTCGTAGTTTCGTTGCTTGATCGGTCAGGCCGTGATGACGTACGACTACATCAATCGCATTGTTCTAACGCTTCCGCTTTCGGTCTGCGAGGGTACATGGACACACTCTCCCCTCTTGTTGCTATGCATCACCATGATCTTGCGTGTGCGTAGGAATTTTTTTGAAATTACTACGTTCCCCAACATCTTCTTCCAAGGGATCTTTAACCATAGCAACATTAGGTTCCACTCTAATTTGTTCATCTTGTTTAGGTGTTCTAACATATATAGCTTTTGTTAACCATAGTTGAGACTTTAGCATGTTCCTTTATCCTAACAGGAAAAGGGGTTTCTCAATATAAGCAGTAGGAACAACTGGATCAACATTATAGAGTATAGTTTCTTCTTTAACGGGTACTGGTTCTTTGATTTCATCTTTAATAGGTGGGTGATACTTAAACCACTTCTCTTTAGGGAGTTCAACATGAGTAGCAAATGATTCACAAAAGGATGCTACTATCTCAGAGTCAAGTCCATACTTAGTGCTAAACTTTTGAAAAGCATCGGTGTCCATAAAAGATTTAACACAATCAAACTTAAGCTTTTACCTGACTCTTTACCTTTGTCGAGTTCCCAATCTCCAGAGTTGCGTTTAATTCTTTCCAAAATATCCCACCGGAATTCAATAGTTCTCTTCATAAAAGAACCAGCACAAGAAGTATCCAGCATGGTTTTATTATTACGAGAAAGCCGAGCATAAAAATTCTGGATAATAATTTCTCTTGAGAGCTCATGATTGGGGCATGAATATAACATTGACTTAAGCCTCCCCCAAGCTAGAGCGATACTTTCTCCTTCACGAGGCCACAAATTATATATATAACTAGGTGATGCCCCGCGCGTTGCTGCAGGACTTTGTTGCATATTTTTTGAGTAACAAACATGTCATAAAGATGATAACAATTGCAAGCAATTATATGGACTTCATTTACATGCAATGAAATGGGAATTGTAATTTTTTGTATAAATATATATTGAATTATAATTATATAGTAATTGTAGCGTCGACCATATTCTTAGGCTCTTAGCAATCCTGAACTGCAACACAGTGCCTTATCTATTTGATAGCAGAAAATCTTGGAGTATACCTGACGCCGTGTCCTACATCACCATCAACAGGTCCTGAACACACCACATGATGATTTAGAATTTTAGATAAGTTAATTGCAGTTGCCTAAAATTATAGTATGTTAGGAAGCACAACCAACAACGTGAGTGAAGATAAGAATATGGCTCAAGGACTGAAATTGTATGCTTCTGAACATAGTCAAAAGGCTATATAAGCGACAAATAGCATCAGGATCTGAAATCACTCAATATAGTAGCCCATGGTAAAAGAAAAAACTTGTGATGTAATTACCGTGACTTGGATACCTGAAGTTGTACATAATTCAGTATGTATCTTACAGGAAAAATAAGAGGGATAAGACATATCCATCCATGATTGGATTGAATTAACGGCCTTCTTAGTGCTTACCAAGTGCAAGGCCACCGTGAGGAGGTGATCCGCAATTTTGCATATGTACTGCCACAAACAACAAAAGGCATCTGTACTACACGGGAGAGGGGACTGAAACCGGTGGCTGCCGATGGCGAGGACTACAGATGCTCCCGGATAGTATTCACGGTAGCAGCATGCGATGGGGGGAAGCTATGGAGACGATGGAAACATGCCTCTTTAAGGGAAAACCACTGCATCAGTTACTCAAGCAGAAGATAATGAGGGCCGTAAATTGCATGGTGCGAGGCCGTTTCATGTGCATTTGTGGCACGGAGGTGGAAGATTGCGACATAAAAGTGAGGAATATGAACAAATTTGCTAGAGTTAATGCTCATGTGTGCAGCGACGGAAGGTCTAGCGGCGGTCACTGCCAGTGGGGCCGTTGGGCGTGGCGGCGTAAGGTCACCTGCGGTGACTGGCGGGAGGAGGAGCCGTGGCGGCGGAATCCATGGTGGCAGGCTGGCAGCAGCTGGATGATGCATCTCTGGAGCGTCGGCGATGAGGGCGAAAGGGTTCGCATGGACGGCTGGCTGGAGGTAAGACAGGGTGGTGGCCGCTGCTGGGAGGGCAGGAGGGGCGGCAGCGGATGGACGGGGATGGGTGGGTGCTCGCACAGTCGCCGGAAAGGATGCTGGTGGCGGCGGCTTCGCGGAAGAAAGGGTTGGTCATGGCTGTCGCCAATGGGCTTTCAATGGACTTTCTAGTGTACAGTTTTGGTGAAGTATACGCATAAAGCCCAAGCAAAAAAGTCGAGTCTGGAAGCTTAGCAGCGAGCGAGCGGCACGGTGTCTCAGGAAAAAAAGGGCAGCTAGCGATAGGGCTGGAAAATAGAATAACGGAACGATATTTCACTTAGCGGTGACAGCTCTTAGTAAATTTGCTCAATCTTTGATCTGATGGCTACACACTCCTAACCATTAGTGAATCAATGGCTATAACAATTGAAGTGATGTGGCCTCATGAGAAGGCAGAAAAATCACATAGTGGGGTGCCTCTATTTAGATATAGAATATTTCGATCATGATGAACTAGATCCATAGGATAATTTTTTGGTGGAACTCCAATTTCAAACGATTCCAATTCCATGATCCAATATCATCGCATAGCCTATACCATGCCAATGCTTTTCCCTTCAAAGATAAAGGGAAAACATTTTTCATCACTTCATCTCCGGGTAAACCTGCACGCTTGAACAATCCACAAATTTGTTCTACATATATCAAGTGCATATCAGGATGTTCGGTTCTATCTCCTGCATAAGGATTAGCTAGCTGTTGTTATATCATACCCAAAGGGATTTCATATTCAATATTTTCAGTAGGTGCAATAGGTTGAGGGGCAATTAATTGTGGTTCCGTACGAGGTGAAGATACCCCAAACAAACCCCTCAAAGGATTGTTTTCCATAGTAGCAAGTGACAATAAATTTCAGCACACTATATAAATGTTTCCTTACCAAGGTGCTTCATTCCCCGGCAACGGTGCCAGAAAATAGCCTTGATGACCCACAAGTATAGGGGATCAATTGTAGCTCTTTTCGATAAGTAAGAGTATCGAACCCAACGAGGAGCAGAAGGAAATGACAAGTAGATTTCAATAAGGTAGTGTCTGCAAGTGCTGAAATTGTAAGTAGCGGAGTAGTTTGATAGCAAGGTAATTTGTAATAAGCAAGTAACGATGGTAGTAACAAAAGTGCAGAAAGGTAGCCCAATCCTTTTGAGGCAAAGGAATGGCCAAAACGGTCTCTTATGATAAGCAAAGTGTTCTTGAGGGTACACGGGAATTTCATCTAGTCACTTTCATCATGTTGGTTTAATTTGTGCTCGCTACTTTGATAATTTGATATGTGGGTGGACCAGTGCTTAAGTGCTGTTCTTACTTGAACAAACCTCTTACTTATGATTAACCCTCCCGCAAGCATCCGCAACTACGAGAAAAGTATTAAGAATGAATTCTAACCATAGCATTAAACTTTTGGGTCCAATAGGTGCCTTCAAAATAGCGCATAAACTAGGGTTTAAGCTTCTGTCACTCTCGCAACCCACCATCTATTTACTACTCCACAATGCATTCCCTTAGGCCCAAATATGGTGAAGTGTCATGTAGTCGACGTTCAAATGACACCACTAAGGGAATCACAACATACATACCATCAAAATATCGAACACATATTAAATTCACATGATTACTTGCAACATGATTTATCCCGTGACCTCAAGAACGAAAGTAACTAGTCACAAATAATAAACATGTTCATGATCAAAGGAGTATTAATATGCATAATGGATCTGAACATATAATCTTCCACCAAATAAACCATATAGTAATCAATTACAAGATGTAATCAACACTACTAGTCACCCACAAGCATCAATCTATAGATCTGGTAACAAGATTGAACACAAGGGATGAACTAGGGTTTAAGATGAGATGGTGTTGTTGAATATGTTGATGGAGATTGCCCTCCCCATGATGGGAGAGTTGTTGGTGATGATGACGATGATGATTTCCCCCTCCGGGAGGGAAGTTCCCCGGCAGAATAGCTCTGCCGGAGGGTAAAAGTGCTCCTGCCCAAGTTCCGCCTCGAGACGGCGCGGTCCACCCTGAAAGTCTTCTCCTTACTTTTTCTAGGTAAAAATGACTTATATACCAGAAGATGGGCACCAGAGGTGGGCCGAGGAGGGCACAACCCACCAGGGCACGCCTGGGCTCCCTGGCGCGCCCAGGTGGGTTGTGCCCACCTGGTGAGCCCCTTCTGGTAGTTATTTGCTCCAATATTTCTTAAATATTCCATAAAATATCTTCGTAAAGTTTCATCTTGTTTGGAGTTGTGCAGAATAGGTGGCCTGACGTAGCCTTTTCAGGTCCAGATTTCCAGCTACCAGAATTCTCCCTCTTGGTGTGTACCTTGCAAATTATGAGAGAAAATGCATTAGAATTACTCCAAAAAGCATTATTATGGATAAAAACAATATAAATAATAGTAAGAAAACATGATGCAAAATGGACGTATCATTTGGGTACGAGAACACTTTATTTGGGCCAAAAGGGAAAGCCCACAAGATTTTTGGAAAGCGCAAAAGAATGTTTTGCGGAGTCGAGGGGCCAGACGCCAGGGTCCGTGGCGTCTGGGTCCAGACGCCGGGAACCCTGGCGTCTGGCCCTAGAGTCCGAGAAGGACTCTTGCCTTTCGGGTGAAACCGACTTTGTGGAGACTTTTACTCCAAGTTTCGATCCCAAGGCTCAACATATAAATAGAGGGGCAGGGCTAGCACCCAAGAGAGTTCAAGAAACACCAAGCCGTGTGCCGACAACCCCGTCCCCTCTAGTTCATTCTACATCATAGTTTTCATAGTGCTTAGGCGAAGCCCTGCGGAGATTGTTCTTCAGCAACACCGTCACCACGCCGTCGTGGTGCCGGAACTCATCTACTACTTCGCCCCTCTTGCTGGATCAAGAAGGCGAGCACATCATCGAGCTGAACGTGTGCTAAACACAGAGGTGCCGTATGTTTGGTACTTGATCGGGATGGATCGGGAAGGTGTACGACTACACCAACCGCATTGATAAACGCTTCCGCTTTCGGTCTACGAGGGTATGTAGACACACTCTCCCTTCTCGTTGCTATGCATCTCCTAGATAGATCTTGCGTGATCGTAGGTTATTTTTTGAAATACTGCGTTCCCCAACACAAGCAACTGTTCGGTTGTCAACTGGGATCATTACCGTTCAGTTATCTAGGCATTCCAATTCACCATAGGAAATTAACTTATAAAGAATGGAAATGTATCGAGGATCGATTCAAGAAGAAACTAAGCTGCTGGAAGGGTAAGCTTATGTCTTATGGAGGATGTCTAGTATTGATAAATTTGGTACTCACGAGTATGCCAATGTTCCATCTATCTTTTTTGAGGTGCCCAAAGGGGTACGCAAGAGATTAGACTTCTATCGATCTCGTTTTTTCTAGCAGTCAGACGAGGTTAAGACAAAGTATCGCCTAGCAAGATGGGATATTATTTGTCGACCAAAAGACCAGGGGGGTCTTGGGATCGAGAACCTTGAGGTTAAAATAAATGCCTGTTGAGCAAATGGCTATACAGGTTATCACAGGAATCCGAGGGTATGTGGGCACAAATCCTTAGAAATAAATATTTTCACTCTAAAACTCTTGCCCAGGTTACCGTAAGACCTAATGATTCACCATTTTGGAAGGGACTCATGAGAGTGAAAGAACATTCTTCCATAGGGTGAAATTCATTGTTGGGGATGGAAGAACAACAAGGTTTTGGGAGGATACATGGTTAGGCGACACACCGCTAGCTCTCCGATATCCTTCCCTGTATCATATTGCTCAACGTAAGGAGGATTACGTAGCAATGGTTTTGCAGACGGTACCTTTGAATATCCAGTTTAGGAGGTCTCTAGTAGGTGAACAATGGAACTCCTGGTTACACTTAGTAAGGAGGTTGATGGGCGTTCAACTCTCAGATCAGGGAGATACTTTGATTTGGAAGCTAACGGGTAATGGTGAGTTCATGGTCAAATCAATGTACTTAGATCTCATAAATTCTGGCCCAATCCCACGATCAATCCACATTTGGAGAGTTAAGGTTCCCTTGCGAATTAAGATTTTTATGTGGTTTGTACACAAGTAGGTGATCCTTACCAAAGATAACTTATTAAAGTGGAGATGGGTAGGCAGTTCGCGCTGTTGTTTTTGTGTTCACGATGAAACAATCGAACATGTATTTCTTGATTGCCCTCTCGTGAAGTTACTTTGGTGGTCTGTTCATATAGCCTTTAACATTATCCCTCCAGATAGCATTGAAGCGTTGTTTGGGACGTGGCTAAATGGAGTGACTACTCATATTACGTCTATTATTCGGACTGGAATATGCGCACTTCTTTGGGCTATATGGAACTGCAGGAATGATATGATTTTTAACAGACTATCTATGATTAACTTCTTGCAGGTTATCTTTAGGGCTATGGCATGGATCCGTACGTGGTCGTTACTAACTCCTACGGCCTCCAGGGAGCTTCTGGATACTGGGTGCAACAGGTGGGAGATGGTAGCACGGGCTATTTTCAACCAGTTTGGATGGCGGTCGCATAATAGATAGGTCCTTAGTGTCCTTTCGTCCAACCGGTTGTGGCTTTCAGTTGTTTACTTTTTCTTATGCTCCTTTTGTGAGTTGTACTTTGCAGAATAGACTTTTTTTGTTGGACATGATCTAATAAAGTGGCTGCATGCATCTTTCCGATGCAGAGGCCGGGGATGACCTCCTTTTCAAAAAAAATCGAATCAGAGAACATCCCAAATCCTACTCGGACACAGCCGTACACATCGTGATTAAGCCTAATGAATTCAACGAGGCTCTGGTACCTGAAACATCTGCGATCGGGGAGAAGGCATAGCCGGTATGTAGCTGCACCCACGTTTGGATTATTTCCCAAGAGAAAGCCTCCGAGGGACCAAGAAAAAAAATCGGTTCTGGGTCCTCCAAGGATGAAAACAATGGAGCAACATGAAGACCCAACGGTGCTGCTGCTGCCTGAAGACATGCTCATGGACGCCCTCCGCCGACTTCCTCCACATGGTCTCGCCGCGCCCCACTGCGTCTGCAAGGCATGGCGGGACGTCATCGACACGCACAGCCTGTTGCAGCTAGACCTCCCACACTCGATGGACAACATCATCCTAAATTTGTACGATCTCAGGTCGTCGCGGTTTCTCTCCCGCCCATCCAGGGGGGCAGCAACCTCAGCCAACCTCGACCACGCTGTCTCCGGCAAGCTGGTCCACCTCCGCGATCCAACCATCTATGTCAGCGATCACTGCAATGGCCTTCTTGTAGTTCACGACAGCGTGGTTAACCCTGCCACAGGACAGTTGGCTCACTTGCCCAAATGCCCCGGTGCGTTGATGGGAACACGTTTCTTCTACACTAACAAGTACATTGTGTTTGATCCGGTGGTATCTCCGCACTACAAAGTTTTTGCTGTCCCTCGCATTTGTTACCTTCCAAGTTACATTAAGTTCAAGGAACCAGAGATAGAGGGCTCGGAGTGGCCACCATCACGATACGCCCTTCATGTCTTCTCATCGCAAACGGGATGATGGGAGGAGAAGACCTTTCTTCGGGAAGGGGACGCTGCGGGGACGGTTGCAGGCATGTGGGTAGACTCACGGCAAAAAAGCGATACGCCGCCTACTGGCAAGGAACACTTTATACACAATGTGAAAATAATTCTGTGACGGGGTAAGTACTTCCTTCTTGAGAAAAGATCACTCTATTATGATGTTATTATTCACGTGCATGCATTTTTTACTATTGTCTGTCTAACAAAATGACTTTCCTTTCAAAGCATATCATTGTCAACTCGCAAGTACTGGGTGATCAAACCAACTAAAGATATGGAACAGGGTAAATATCCAAATATTTATCTTGGAAGATCGGAGCATGGGGTGTGCTGCGCATCTGTCAAGATCAACGTCCTTCAGGTTTGGTTCCTTAGTCAATCACATTGTCAAACGGAGTGAGTTTTGAAGCATAGCACTGACCTTCGTTGTGTGATGCCACCTCAAGTGTGATCTACGTGATGGTGACCGTCGTTATGTGCTACCACCTCTGAAATATGATGAACATGGACCATGGACCTTACATCGTGCAAAACCTTTTGTGGATCACAACATCCAAGCAATGTGGGATTGCAATGAGAAAATCAACCGAGACCCCGATAGTGGCATTATTGTCAACATTGAAGACTGGGCCGAAAGGCACTACCAAAATTGTACTACTCTTCTAGGATTTCATCCTTATCAAGAGGTTATATTCCTCGGCATAACATTCAGAAGGGGACTAGCCTAAAATTTTAATACTTATACCATAAAAGAATTGGGAAACTTGTGTGGACCATGTTATGAAGATGTCGTCGAAGCGACATACATAGATGCATCTTTTATGTACACACCTTGTCTTGCGGGAACGTTCCCAGAGAATTGTTAGTTTTGTAAACTCATCGCCATGATTGTAGGGCATTAATTTAAGGGAATGTGTATCTTGCCAAGTGTGATTGTACCCCTATACATACAGAATCATGTGGATCAATATTTGTTCCCCGATTTGCACATCCATATTCGCAGCTTGTTGCTTGATTGCCCAATTTATGTATTGGTTTACTGATTAAAGTGTTTGAATTTGCATAGGAATCCCCATTGTTCTGTAGAAAATAAAAGCAGATAGGTTAGGACCAATAGTAGTTCCTCTAATCCTCTGTATTCTTCGTCCAAAAATCAACCTTCACTGCAGCATGAAATTCAAGTATCTTACTAAGGGAATCCATGGTGTGATGATTTTGCGCCTCTAACAGTCTGTTTGTTTCGAGGGAATCGGTGGTAGGGAATAATAATTTAAGGGGTACGAGACATATACTACACATTCACTACTAGGGAAAAGCCTAGAAGTAGTGCGGATCAAATGCTTAGTAGTAGGGCGGGTGGCCGCGCTACTGATACAGCGCTACAGCTAGCGCTTATTAGTAGCGTGATTTGACCCACGCTACTGCTATCTAGGGATAGCAGTAGCGTTCGTCTCCAACACGCGCTGCTGCAAATAACTATAGCGCCCTACTACAAAGAGCGCTACTGCTAAGACATCGTTGCTGCTAAAGCCATACCCCCCGCTACTGTTATTAGTTTCTGATTTTTTTTCAGGTCCATATTTTGTGCTGCTGAATTTTGTTTAGGGCTTTATACAATAATCTCTAGCATATCATACACATACAAATATAATCATAGCATATACCTACAAATAGTCTCATCAAATCATGTCATGATCATAATCATCATCTCAAAAATAGCGATACAAGTCTTGAATACTTGCAACTACATCGTCATCCATCTAAACAATGATATACGCGAAAAGAGATATCACTATGAGTGAGAGCGGAACTATGCAGTACATGAGGCGGTGGTTATGAGTCCTCTCTCGTGCTAGCGTGAACCTCAAGTAACTAGCTTCTACTTCTTGTTTGCTTTTGAAGCCTTTATGGCTGGCGCCCGAGACCCCCTCCACTTGCGCCTGACACTCAAGCCACTCGTCGTACACTCCCGGAACCTTCCCTTTGTACACGACATAGCACTGCTTCATCACCATCAAGAATCTAGGTACCTGTTAGAGATGCATCTTCATCAAGAAAATGTACAATCATACATGCAACAAAATATACTTGAGCAACACGAAAAAGAAAGGGTTAGCAACTAGATGCAACATATAGTAAACATACAAATAATGAATGCAGTTTCATCGTATGCAAACTAATTAACTAGAGGTACGCAGGTCATCGTACCCAAACTAACAAAGTAGCATTACGCAAGTTCGGCAGGGACCATGGACATCACAAAGTTTCATCGCTATAGAAACTATACAAGTTCAACCGACAAATATCTTCATCGTCGACATCAAAAATCACTAGAAGTTCCATCCTTCCATATCATCGAGGATGGACCCTAGCTTCTTGAACGGCGTGAGGTTCTAACGTTATATGCCTATGCGAGTTCGGATGCCAGCTCGCGATATAGGGCCGTGGTGGAACATCTCCTTCTCATCGACGACTTCTTTCATGATGATCGTCGCAATGTCCCTCTGGATGCGAAAGAAGTATATCTAAGTTTATAATCCGCTTCTCCAAGAGACTCTGCCCACTCGCGGATATGTTCATCGTTTCTGCTTGTCATGCGAAGCTTTTGGTGATCTGTTCTGAACTCCATCATGAGGTGGAGGAGGTAGAATCCATCGTTCTTGCTTGGTTTTGGGACATGGATGCAGCAGAAGTTAGTTTTATGCGAGAAACCTGTCTTCTTGTGCCTTTGTTTCCTGATCTATAGGTGGCCACCCCTCAAGCTGAAGCCTTGGAGAGCAACATCTAGAATATTCATTATGTGGATGTAGTCCTTCTTCTCGTAGTTTCTGATAGGGTCGAAATACACGGCGTGGAAGACTCGCGGGTAAATAACGATAAGGACGGCGTGCCCGTTGCTGCGGGGAAAAAACACCTCAAATTATTCTCCATATGAGCGAGAAGAAATGATTGAAATGTACGAAAGGGTTGTCCGGCACTGACTTACTTTGGATGATAAGGCAGGAAGACTATTTCCTGGTCGTTATTCTGTACCATGAAGTTTTCAAGGTACTCCCTAGCAGTTTTACGCTCAAAGTCACCGAGATTCAAGGACTCATGCATGTAGCATAGATTCGCCACACAGATTTGCGAGACTTCTTCTCTCTCCATGACAGAGCTCATATGTAGCGCAAAAAGGTGGACGATTGTACAATCGAGCCGCCTTGTCAGAAACATCTCGAAGATATGGTCAAACCACAGGAAGAACACCTCCGTGGGCCGTGAGTCGACATAGCGCTTCCCCTTAGGCACACGAGCCGCATATGTCGGATATCCTGGATCCTTTGAGGCTACTATGCTTTTCTCAATCGACAGAACATGGTCGTGCAGTCTCCTGAGATCCCCTGATATTGCCTCCAGCGGTTTCTGTGGTAGCATCGGCTTGCCCATGACATGGAACATGGTCGCACCTTTGACAGGTACACGCTCTTCAAAATCCGCCGTCTGGCTGCTATGTGCTCTGGCTTGTTTCTAGGCAGCAGAGCCTCTCTTCCCTGGTCTCTTCTTCTCCTTTTTCTGGGGCTGACCTTCCAGGCCCTTCCATAACCCCTGCCCCAGTGTTGTCGGGCTAAGCACTGTATGACCCCCGGGTAGTTGAGCCTGTGTTGAGGCGGCATCTTCAAGCGTGTCATGTGAGGATTGCATGAAGAGAGACTTCTTGCACCCTGCTAGGACATTCCTGCCCGGGCAGATCATCCATATCCTCATCAGCATGCTGATAGCCCAAGTCATCATATGGTTGACTCATCATATCTAACTCACCATCATAGGCGCCTGTATTGAGGAACCGAAGAGGTCTTCCTCCATCTCATCATCCATTATTTGTTATATGGGGGCGATTACATCAGCCACTATTGGACCCCCTTCATCACGTCGTCCGCCGCTCTCACCCGGCACTACAGGCACTGGTAATTGCATAGGTGGGGTGGTGGTGTCCATACCTACTTGTTGATGTGTGGTTATTGGTGTGCTCTCGGCCGACTCCAAAGGAAGAAGATTATTCAGCCATAGCAGCACCCAACCCTTGCAGCTTCTAGTCCACAGTGGGGTCTCGTAGTCCTCTCCCCCTAGCCGTACTAGAGGAGGCAAATCCTCGTGCCTCGATTTTACACTCGACAAGGTAACCCTGAAGTGCCCATGGGGCATCAGCTGGCCGTGGAACATGAGTTCCAAGGGCTTCATTATCACCCCCTTTTCCACGTCCACCTTCTGGCCTTTGATCAAGTAGAGTACGGTGCACGGGGTTTCGTCGGCTTGCAAACACATGTTTGCGGCATAAAATATCCGAAAGGCAATGAAAATGGAATATTCTAGATATATGTTGGTGCAACATGTAATTACCGTGAGGGTGTCGAGCTCAGCCAAAGACGAAGGCCTGCCTAGTGCACCAGAGACTGAGGACGGGCTGCTATGAGCGGGTGCGGGTTCGGGAGCAGGCCCGGTTGGGTGAGCAGGTGATGGTGCGGTGGTGTTGTTCACCGAGTTGCTCCCAACGAAACTGGGCATGCGGAAATCATCTACCGTCTTGTCTGGATTTTCCTTCGTCTAGTTGATGATAGCCGGGATCAACTTAGTAGCAAAATCATTTCTGCAAGCATGCACAGCTGCATCGACTGCCTGCTGTAGCAACTCATTTTTCTCCTCGGCTGCTTTTTTCTTGAACGCAAGCTTCACCTTCTCATCGATGTCTGCCTTACTAAACTTCTTTTTCTGCCTCTTGGCCTCCGGGCCCTCGTTGTAAAAAGCCTTCCATGCGGCATTGTCTCCGATGTCGTGCACACGTCCATATTGCGGCTGCTGGTCCAAAGGAGTCCCTTAAGTTCGTTCAAGGCCCAGTTGAGAGGGGTGTCCCACTTGGCCTCATCGGCGAAGTAGGTCTTTCGGCTGCAAGCTAGTGTTGCTTCTCATGCAGAAGGAACGTGAACCATTTACGAATGTGTAGTCGACTTGATCAAAAGATAAATGTAATGTGGTAAAAGAATAATTACCAATATTCTAATCAATTTCCTCGTGATCTGGTCCGTGTAAAAAACCTTCTTTTCCTTGTCCCACTTGTAGTGGGCCCTGATGAAGTCACGCTCCAAGGGGTTGGCGAACTTCACAAAGGGGTCTGGGAGACCCGCGGCTTCACGTTCTGCGTCCTCCTTATCCCATATGGGCCTTTTGCCAAGGTAGCCACGGCTTCAGAGGCGATGATTCCCCGTGTTGCTTTGCTAAAGGCTCTTAAATTTCGCAGCCTTAGCCTTGGCTGCCTCGGTAGTGCAAGTGTCCTTGAACTTTTCGAACTCCTCTTCCATAAGTGTCGAATTTTCCTCCAGAATCTTGGACGGGGGTTCCTCAGCCTCAATAGCTCGTTTCACCCTCCCTTTCCAGGAGGCCAGATCATTGTTGAACATGCCCATGGCGTGATTGTTAATATTTTTCATCTTTGGATCATCCCACGGTTGTTCTATGCTATCATCCCGGTCGGGGAACTTGAATCTCCCGTGCAACTTTGTCAGGAGCAACTGCCTCAAATGTTCTTTACTCCTTAAGTCATTGTCGTTGATGCTCGCACATTCCCATAGGATGCATCCTACTTGGTTCCCATAGCACTTGCGAGGTTCTTCCAGCTCTAATGGCTCAAACTTGCCAAGGGCCATCTTTGTGATCACTAGTCGTCCGATGCCGAGTTTGTTAGGTTTTCGTATCCTCTGCTTCTTCTGCTTCTTCCTTTTGGTAGCGGCATCGGTGCTGGTACCTTCCCCGCAGGTATCTTCCCCGTCGGTACCTTCCCTGCCGATCTCGGTGCCGCCATTGGTGCCGGCACCGTCGGTATCGATGTCGGTGTCGGTACCATCATCAAGGCCGACCTGCAAACCTTGATTGTGCTTAGCAGACAAAAAGTCAATGTACTGTTGTTCACCCTCATAATCCATCTCGTCTGCATCTTGGTCAGAAGGCCGGTTTCTTCGTTGTTCGACATGTTTCCTATGATTAAGTCTCCTCGTTTAATTCTAAAACTATAATAAAATGAGAAATGACATAAAAAAAGGTCTATGGTTTGCCGGAATGCCGTTTGCCAGTAAATCCCGGCACTCGATATGCCTACTTTCTAGCACAAGTCATGCCAAAATTCACAGGAAATTTCGGCATAACCTTTGCTAAAAAGTGGACATATGGAGCGCCTGAAATTCACCGGAACAGAAATGTATCAACATTCCGATGAAACATAGGCCACTCGGATCATTTACCCTGCACATAATCATCATTTTCCAAATATGACATGTCAAAAACATCACATGTCCAAATATGACATGTTCAAATTCCAAATATGACATGTCCAAATCACATGTCCACATATCACATGTCCACTTCAAATTTGCATATAAAAGGAAGAAAAATTACAGAACTTGAAGAAAAATGCAAGAAGTCATTTTCTTCACAATATTTGAAACTAAATTTAGCATACCTAAATTTGAAACTAAAAAAATTGCTTTAACTAGGGTTCATACTAATTCTGGTTCTTTTAATAGCAACAATTTCTTAAACTAAAAAATTTAAATAACAAGAGTTGCTTTAACTAATGTGTCCTAGGTTTCATACTAATTCTAATTAACTAACTAGCACTATAAAATTTAAATAGCAACAATTGCTTAAACTAAAAAATGCAAGAAACCTATATAATCAATTTTGTTTTTTCTTTTAACTACAGCTAAAACACCTAACCTAATTAACCTACTGCCCTAACTAAAACCAAACTAAATTAACCGAAGAATCCTAGCTAAATTAGCAGAGAGAGGAGGAGCGGTGGGGGGATTGCGATAGAGGGTGTAGGGGCGAGGAGGCAGTCCCGACGATGGCCGAGGTTGGGATGGGAGGACGCAGAGGAGGGAGGCGTGGCGCGCCGGGGCCGGGGTCGGGGGCGAGGGTGAGGTCGCCATGGTCAGGGGCTCGGGGGCGAGCGCCGGGGTCGGGGGCGAGGGCGAGGTCGCCGCAGTCGGGGGGTCGAGGGCGAGCGCCGGGGTTGGGGGCGAGGGCAGGACTTCGGTGAGGTCGAGGGCGAGGGAAGGGCTTCGGCGCTTAAGGCAGGGGCGCGGAGAGGGCAGGGCTCTGGAGGCGATGAGGGGGGAGAAGAGAGAGTGCGGATTTGGGGGAAGAAGCAGAGGCGGGAAGCCCGCTGGGGGGGGGGGGGTTAAGTCAACATAGTAGTAGCGCGTTTCTACAAGCAGTGCTACTGCTAGCACCGGTAGCTATAGCGTGTTTTCCCATTGGGCGCTACTGCTATGTTGACTAGCTATAGCTCTTTTTTAGAAAAGCGCTACTATTATAACCAGTACCTATAGCAGTTTCTGTTTTGTTTCTTCTATTTTCTTTTCCTTTATTTTCTCTTCCTTTTCTTTTTTTTTCTTTTCCTTTTTTCTGAGAGTAGGAACAAAGGGAAGGTGATACAATGTATATAACTAAGGCGATATATATTGCATCATTTGACGGTTAAGTATGTATACAAAATAGGAATATATATATTACATCATTCGACCCATGCATAACGGTTAAGTGTGTACACAAAATAGGAACATATATATTACACTTATTTAACCGCTAACGGTTTCTCAGCGTCGACGCTTTCGTTTTTGAGTAAGCTTATTTCCCTTCTTGTTCGTTGAAGAATAATTGCGACCCTCATTGTGACTTTTCCTTTTCCATGGAGTATGATCTTCCTTAGGTAATGTAGTATTGATTCTTCTTTTGATGTATATTTCATCGTCATCGTCGTCTTCCCTCATTGGGTTGTCGTACTGGTCGTAGTCTTCCTCGTTGGCGACTCCATGCATTCCAATGATGTTCCTTTTGCCTCTCCTCACGACAACACGGCTGGGATTGCACGGGTCGGTTATGAGAAGCATGTGTCACGTGCTTAGCGTGTACCCATGGCTTGTTTTTTGTGATAGTGTTCACGGTAGCGCTCTTGGCGTCGGGTATAGTCATGGTAGTGAAATACCGATTTTCTCTTTCGACATTTTTAGCTCATCTGACACAAAACATCATTGCGTTGTGCAGTCCAGAGTAGTCAAGCTTCCAAATCTCCTTGACCCTTCCATAAAATCTCTCAGTTGCACTATTGTCGCTGCTGGTCATGCATTCCATCGTCACCCCTGAGTTCTGATCATCACTGCCCATATCTTTGGCCTCCATGTAGAACGTGTATCCGTTGATATCGTATGCCTGATAGGTGATGAGAGGAGCCATGTGCTAAGGCGTATATGAGCAATCCGTCCTTAGAGCCCTCTTCCGAGGGATTAGCAATAGTATGCTCTTTGAACCAATGCAGGAAAGTGGAGTTGTGCTCTCTAGTACCTTCGGCGTCCGTCCTGCATACCCCCCGGTCGTGATACTTCTTTGCGATAGTTTCTTTGTGCAGTGCCATGAAAGGATCTACCTGGTCTAGGTGTTGTAGCACTACCAAGTTTGCTCTGTCAAAGTTGTTGTGTCGATCTGAGTAGGCCACATGCAGTTCCCTGCAACCGTTCGAGTGACCTTTTCCTTCGAGCCTCCCATCGTTCTTGTTAACGGGCAAACCAACACCAGGCAGCCGGTCTGCGCCATATAGAAAATTCTCGCAGAAAGAGATGCACTCTTGTGTCAGATAGCCCTGGACGATGCTTCCATCCGGACGGGACATGTTACGAATGAATCCTTTGATGATCCCATTCATCCTCTCAAATGGCATCATGTTGTGCAGGAATGACGACCCCAGGTCTATTATGTCGTCCACAATATGGACACACAGATGCACCATGACGTCAAAGAATGCAGGCGGGAAGTACATCTCGAGCTCATTTAGTATCACAATGATCTCTTCCTGTAACCTTCGTAGCTGCTTCCCACTGATCGACTTTCGAGAGATGACGTCAAAAAAGTTGCAGAGACCAACAAGCGTGTCACAGACGTGCTTGTCCATTATCCCTCTAATGGTAACAGGCAGTATCTATGTCATCATCACATGACAGTCATGGGACTTCATCCCGCTGAACCTTTTCTTCTTCGTGTCTAGATATCTTCTTATCTTGCCACAGTAACTAAAACTAACTTTGATTCTGGTAAGGCACTTGAAGAATTGATCGATCTCAGTCGGACTTAAGGTGAAGCAAGAAGGGGGGGGCAATAATCCTCTTTCTTTAATTTTTTTTGCCCTTCTTCTCCCGCACCTCTGTCTCCATCTCTGTGTCCTCTAACTTTTTACGGGGCGGCATGTGGGATCTTCCCTGATTTTCAAATCTTGCAAGTCTTTTATTGCCTTCGGCCCATCCTTGGTCTTATCTGGCATGTTCATTAGTGTCCCAAGCAAGCTCTCAAGGACATTCTTACAGATATGCATTTGATCAAGGCAATGAGGCGCGTCGAGTTTGTGCCAGTAGTCCAAGTCCCAGAAAACAGACCTCGTCTTCCATACCTTCAGCAGCGGCTCCGGCGCCTTTTTCATCGTCTTTCCTGGCGTGGGGCACTATTCCTAGTTTTTCAATAGTTCATCGATTTCGGCGCCACTGCGCTTACGTGGAGGTCCTCGATGCTCAGCCTCACCATTGAATATATCTCCACGGTTTCTCCACGGGTCATCCTTCTCGAGCCATCTTCGATGCCCCATGTACATGATTTTCCCAGACCCACCATCTTTCCTTGACGTTAGCTATTGAGACGTCGTATCATCCATGCACCACGTGCATCCGCAATATCCATGGCACACTTGGACTGCGACATATCCGTAACCGAGATAGTCATGCACTGTCGTGATCAACGCGACTCTCATATAGAAATACTCGCCTTTGCTGGCTTCCCATGTCTTGACCGGTGTTTTCCATAACGTGTCTAACTCCTCTTGAAGTAGCCCTAGATACAGATTAATATTATTTCCCGGTTGTTTCGGCCCTTGAATCAGCATGCTCATGTGTATGTACTTCGACTTCATGCACAAGCAGGGGGAGGTTATACATCCATACAAACACGGGCCATGTGCTATGGTTAGTGTTCTGGTTGCCAAACGGATTCATGCCATCGGTACACGCGCCGAGCATGATGTTCCTTGCATCACATGCGAAATACCGATATTCACCATTGAACGCTCTCCACTGGCTTCCATCCACGATGTGCCTCAGCTTCGGATCATCTCCGTCGTCGGGCTTCTTCCTCTCCGTGTGCCAGCACATGAGCTTTGCTTCCTTGGGATCTATGAAATACCGCTGTAGACGGGGAGTGATTGGTAAGTACCATACAACTTTCTGGGGACATTTATTCCCGGACTTTTTATATCGAGAAGCATTGCACACCGGACAGCTTGTTTTTTTCGCATGCTCCTTCAGATAAATTATGCAATCGTTGATGCATGCATGGTATCTAACGTGCGGCAGATCAAGAGGGCACACGATCTTCTTGGACTCATCCACACTAGTAGGACATAGGTTCCCTGCGGGAAGAACATTCTTTAGGTACTTGAGAAGCTCATCGAGTCTAGTGTCGGTCCATTTGTTTTCCTTCGTCTTCAGGAGTTCGAGCGTGAAACTCAAGCGGGTCACCTCGGGATTGCAACCATGATACAA
Organism: Triticum aestivum; assembly: GCF_018294505.1. NCBI lineage: Eukaryota > Viridiplantae > Streptophyta > Magnoliopsida > Poales > Poaceae > Triticum > Triticum aestivum. The sequence continues at coordinate 310,744,667 of NC_057795.1, read as the reverse complement.
TGGAGTGTTGGAGTCTACCACCAGATTCTGCAGCTTGGCCTCCTCTCTAGAAGCAGCTCTCTCAGTACTCGTCTCCTTGCGAATCAGTGCTTGAACATGAGGGTCCCGCATGATTGAACTTAGTACCGACGAATTCTGCAGCGTGGAGTCCATGTTTTCTCTGCCGCCATGTCCGCCCTCTTCTCCGCCGCCATGTCTGGCCCCTTCTCTGCCGCCATGTCCGGCCTCTTCCCCACCGCCATGTCCGGCCCCTTATCCACCACCATTATTGATCATCTCTTCATCTTGCCCCGTGTCATCATTTCCTGCCCCGTCAGCGTCCTTAACATCATCATCCTCATCTTCAATTATCCACCGAGTATAGCCATCCATGAAACCAGTCAAGAGCAGGTGCGCCATTGCATCATAGGGGTCGAGACAAACTCCTCCTTTGCATCTTCGACACAGACATAAAACCTCTGTCAGGTTATTTTCTTTCATGTGCTGCACCGCCGACCGCAACCACCTGTCACCACCGTTCCACTGAACATCATGAACGCATGCATGGTAATAATAAACAAATTGATTATAAAAATGCATGCATGCATCAAAGTCATACAAAAATTCGGCATGACCTTCCCTAAAAATAGGACATATAGAGTTTGCCCGGAATTCGCCGAAACGGAAATAAATCGACATTTCGGCAAAACATAGGCAACTCACAAGCACAATTCGGCGGCAACTCATGCCACACACACACAATTTCCATCATATCGCTCGACTATGTCATATCGCACACATACACATATTTCCATTCTTGCAAAAGCATAATTTTTAAATCACCTATCTCGAGATCAAGCACGGTGATGATGTTGTCGATAGGTGTCGCCACACACACCTATGGAATGATCAAAAGTGGACAAATCTCTTCTTGACAAGGCTATAGATCTAGTTAGGGAGGTACATAGGTCACTTCACTAAATGCTAGCTAGATCTACCTAGCTAGCTAGTTTGGGAGGAAACAAGTTCAACTGGTGGAGGGGGGAAGGAAAATGAGAAAGGAGATGCATTAATGGAGGTGGTGTAGTTAGCTAGGAGTAATAAAGAGAGAGAAAGATGGGTAGAAGGAGAGTAATTGGGGGGAGAAGTAGTGAGGAAGAAGCAAAGTGAGGGAGAGAGGAGGTGGGAGCTAGGGGAAAGTGAAGGAAGAGAGGATGGGGAGGGGGAGGGGGAGGAAAAAGGTGGTATGATTGCGGTTTAGCAGTAGTGCTGGGTGTAAAACACACTGCTGCTAACATGATAGCAGTAGCGCGCTTCTGGCAGATGCGCTACTGCTAAGCGGGGCCCGCCATGTGGCCAGGTTGAAAATTAGTAGTAGCGACCTGCAAAAAAGCGCGCTACTACTATTACATTAGCAGTAGCACGGTTAACGTGGGCGCGCTATTGCTAAACCTAGTAATACGTCTCCATCGTATCTATAAGTTTTGATTGTTCCATGCTAATATTCTACAACTTCCATATACTTTTTGCAACTTTTTATATTATTTTGGGACTAACATATTGATCCAGCGCCCAGTGCCAGTTCCTGTTTGTTGCATGTTTTATGTTTCATAGAAACCCCATATCAAACGGAGTCCAAACGGGATAAAACGGACAGGCTCTCGGAGTTACGGATCATTGCAAGAAAGCTAATTTTTGGGAAAAAATCATGGCGAAGGTTTCAATCCAATCGGAGTTACGGATCTCCGAATATAAAAGAAACAGTGCCAGGGCAGAATCAGGGTGCGCGGAACTAGAGAGAGATAGAGAGACAGATCCAATCTCGGAGGGGCTCTCGCCCATCCCACACCATGGGAGCCAAGGACCAGAGGGGAAACCCTTCTCCCATCTAGGGAGAAGGTCAAGGAAGAAGAAGAAGAAGAAGAAGAAGAAGAAGAAGAAGAAGAGGAAGAAGGGGGATCTCTCCCCCTTGCTTCCGGTGGCGCCGGAACACCGCCGGGGCCATCATCATCTGCGCGATCTACACCAACACCTCCATCATCTTCACCAACATCTCCATCACCTTCCCCCATCTATATTCAGCGGTCCACTCTCCCGCAACTCGCTGTACCCTCTACTTGAACATGGTGCTTTATGCTTCATATTATTATCCAATGATGTGTTGCCATCCTATGATGTCTGAGTAGATTTTCATTGTCCTACCGGTGATTGATGAATTGCTATGATTGGCTTAATTTTCATGTGGTTATGTTGCTGTCCTATTGTGCCCTCCGTGTCGCGCAAGCGTGAGGGATTCCCGCTGTAGGGTGTTGCAATACGTTCATGATTCGCTTATAGTGGGTTGCTTGAGTGACAGAAGCATAAACCCGAGTAAGGGGGTTGTGGCGTATGGGATAAAGGGGACTTGATGCTTTAATGCTATGGTTGGGTTTTACCTTAATGATCTTTAGTAGTTGCGGATGCTTGCTAGAGTTCCAATCATAAGTGCATATGATCCAAGAAGAGAAAGTATGTTAGCTTATGCCTCTCCCACATAAAACTTGCTATCGGTCTAGTAAAGTAGTCAACTGCTTAGGGACAATTTCACAACTCCTACCACCACTTTTCCACACTCGCTATATTTACTTTATTGCTTCTTTATCTAAACAGCCCCTACTTTTTATTTACGAGCTCTTTATTATCTTGCAAACCTATCCAACAACACCTACAAAGTACTTCTAGTTTCATACTTGTTCTAGGTAAAGCGAACGTTAAGCGTGCGTAGAGTTGTATTGGTGGTCGATAGAACTTGAGGGAATATTTGTTCTATCTTTAGCTCCTCGTTGGGTTCGACACTCTTACTTATCAAAAGAGGCTACAATTGACCCCCTACACTTGTGGGTTATCAAGACCTTTTTCTGGCGCTGTTGCCGAGGAGTCATAGCGTGGGGTGAATATTCTCATGTGTGCTTGTTTGCTTTATCACTAAGTAATTTTTATTTGTTGTTCTTAGTTGTTTTCTATCTTTAGTTATGTGTAGAAAACGCAAAAAACCAAAAAAAATTAGTTGTACCTACTGAACCAATGGTTGAAGAACCACTCAAAATCTATCACACTCCCGAAGCTTTTTACTTGGATCATCTTAGATCCCTATGTGCTCGTGCTGAAACCCCAACTAGCTTAGTTGAGGGCAAATCTTTAGATGAGCATGCTTGTTATGTGCGACACGGTATATCTGAAAAAGGGAAACTTTTACTGGATCAAATTCATCGTTTGCAATGCTATGCTTGGTATTTATGTGAAATATATGATGTTACTTGTTGTTCTGAAAACCCTAAGAAACACCTTCCCTACCTTTGTGAGTTTAGTGATAATGGAATCGTATCTTTGTATGCTAAGGGTGTTTATAATTACTATGATGTTCAACAAATTGAAGAATTTGTTGCTTTTAAGGGTGCTTATGAAATTGCTTCTTTGATTAAAAAGTATGATGCTACTCTCAACAAATCTAAATTTGTTGCCATACTTGAATAGTTTTATGATAATTATGCTTCTAATGCCTATGTTAAACCATATATTGAGAACTTCTCTTCTATCCAAGAAGAGAATAATATTTTTGCCGGAGTCTATGGAAGAAGAAATTGATGAAACTGTGAGCTCATTGGATGACAAAGATGATATGGAGAACAAAGAACAAAAGGAGGAAGAGCGGATTAGCTACCCGTGCCCACCTTCTAATGAGAGTAACTCTTCAACTCATACATTGTTTAATTTCCCTTCGTGCTTACCGAAGGATGATTGCTATGATGATTGTTATGGTCCCGTTGATTCTCTTGAAATATCCCTTTTCGATGATGTTTGCTATGCCTGTGGCCAAGATGCCAATATGAATGATGCTTATGGAGATGAACTAGCTATAGTTCCTTATGTTAAACATGAAATTGTTGCTATTACACCCACACATGAGAGTCCTATTATCTTTTTGAATTCTCTCGACTACACTCTATCGGAGAAGTTTGTGCTTATTAAGGATTATATTGATGGGTTGCTTTTTACTACTACACATGATGATTTTGATAGATATAATATGCATGTGCTTGCTGCTCCTACTTGCAATTATTATGAAAGAGGAACTATATCTCCACCCCTCTATGTTCCCAATATGATAAAATTGCAAGAAATTGTTTATACTATGCATTGGCCTTTACTATGTGTGCATGGATTGTTCTTTTATGACATGTCGATGCATAGGAAGAGAGTTAGACTTCGTCATTACATGATATATGTTACTTTGTGCTCACTACTAAATCACAAATCATTGTTAATTATTGGCTTTGATATACCTTGGGATCCGGGTGGATCCATTACTTGAGCACTATATGCCTAGCTTAATGGATTTAAAGAAAGCGCTGCCAGGGAGATAACCTCGAAGTTTTAGAGAGTCATTTATTTCTGTTGAGTGCTTTTATATAGTTTAAAAACAAAAAAATAAAGAGGGGAACCCAAAACTTTTCAAAAAGGAAAGTGAAAGTGAGAAAGACAAGCATTGTTGAAGTGGGAGCTAGCCTTGAACTTTGTTCATGCTCACGAAAAATTTGTGAATCTTAATTATAGAAACTTTTCATCAAAAATAATTATCCCCTTGTACAATTCCGTTGTATTATAAAAATAATGTGCCAAGGTTTGCCTTTAGGATTGTTTACAATGCTTGTTGGTTTGTACGGTGCAGGACAGAAACTTTGGCTGTAGTGTGCTGTCTTGCTATACAATTTTTTTACATTTTTAACAGGAAAGTCAAACGGTTCTGATTCTTTATGCGCTGTCTTGCTATACAATTTTTTTATTTTTCCTAATTTTGGTAGAATTTTTGAGGTACCAGAAGTATGGTGAATGTTCAGATTGCTACAGATTGTTCTATTTTTGACATATTATGTTTTTGATGCATAGTTTACTTGTTTCGATGAAACTATAAATTTCTATCAGTGGATTAAGCCATGTGTAGGATCGAAAGTATGTCTAGAGGGGGGTGATTAGATTACTTGACCAAATAAAAATCTAGCCTTTTCCCAATTTTAGTTCTTGGCAGATTTTAGCAACTTAGCACAAGTCAAGCAATCAACCTACACATGCAATTCTAAGAGTATAGCAGCGGAATGTAAAACAATTGCATATGAAGATAAAGGGAGGAGTTTGAGGAAGCAAACGCAATGTTGACACGGAAATTTTTTAGCCGTGGTTCCGACAGGTGGTGCTATCGTACATCCACGTTGATGGAGACTTCAACCCACGAAGGGTAACGGTTGCGCGAGTCCATGGAGGGCTCCACCCACGAAGGGTCCACGAAGAAGCAACCTTGTGTATCCCACCATGGCCGTCGCCCACGAAGGACTTGCCTCACTAGGGTAGATCTTCACGAAGTAGGCGATCTCCTTGCCCTTACAAACTCCTTGGTTCAACTCCACAATCTTGACAGAGGCTCCCAAGTGACACCTAGCCAATCTAGGAGACACCACTCTCCAAGAAGTAACAAATGGTGTGTTGATGATGAACTCCTTGCTCTTGTGCTTCAAATGATAGTCTCCCCAACACTCAACTCTCTCTCACAGGATTTGGATTTGGTGGAAAGAAGATTTGAGTGGAAAGCAAATTGGGGAAGGCTAGAGATCAAGATTTATGTGGTAGGAATGGAATATCTTGGCCTCAACACAAGTGTAGGTGGTTCTCTCTCAGAAAATGTATGTTGGAAGTGTGGGCATGTTCTGATGGCTCTCTCCACGAATGAAGAGTGGGTGGAGGGGTATATATAGCCTCCACACAAAATCTAACCGTTACACACAACTTACCAAACTCGGTGGGACCGAATCGTGAAACTCGGTCGGATCGATTGAGTAAGTAATGTGACCGTTAGGATTTTCGGTGGGACCGACATGTCAACTCGGTGGGACCGACATGGTTAGGGTTAGGGCATAACGTAATCTCGGTGAGACCGATTACACAAACTCGGTGGGACCAATTTTGGTAATAGACACACAGAGGGTTGGCTAGGCAAACTCGGTGGGACTGATTCGCTCATCTCGGTTGGACCGAGACATTATGAAAGGGAAACAGTGAGTTTGCATTGCACTCTCGGTGGGACTGATCGCTCATCTCGGTTTGACCGAAACGTTACAACAATCCCATCTCGGTGAGATCGAGATCCCTATCGGTGAGACCGAAAAGACTAGGGTTTATGGCTGTGGCTATGTCAACAGAACTCAGTGGCGCCGGATAGATGGTTTTGGTGGGGCCGAGTTTGACTTTTGGCTTGGGACATATGTGGATGTGAGAAAGTAGTTGAGGGTTTTTGGAGCATATCACTAAGCACTTTGAGCAAGAAACTCATTAAGCAACACCTCATCCCCTCTTGATAGTATTGGCTTTTCCTATAGACTCAATGTGATCTTGGATCACTAAAATGGAAAATGTAGAGTCTTGTGCTTTGAGCTTGAGCCAATACTTTTGTCCTTAGCATTTTGAGGGGTCCACTTTTCTCATCCATGCCATGCCAATCATTGAGCTTTCCTGAAATATTTATCTTGAAATAGCATTAGCTCAGTGAGCTATATGTTGTTAGGAATTACCAAAACCACCCAGGGATAGTTGAACTTTCACCATGGAAAAGCTATATTACAGTAGACACAATGCAAAAACAAAATATGAATTAGTTTGCAACAGTACTTAGAGTGGTGATTTGCTTTATTATACTAACGGATCTTACCGAGTTTTCTATTGAAGTTTTGTGTGGATGAAGTGTTTGATCGAGAAGGTCTCGATATGAGGAAAAGGAGGAGAGGCAAGAGCTCAAGCTTGGGGATGCCCAAGGAAGCCCAAGTAAATATTCAAGGAGACTCGAGCGTCTAAGCTTGGGGATGCCCCGAAAGGCATCCCCTATTTCTTCAACAAGTATCAGTATGTTTTCGTATTCATTTTGTTCATGCGATATGTGCAAGTCTTGGAGCGTCTTTTGCATTTAGTTTTCACTTTTCTTTTATGCACCATGCTAGTATGAGATAGTCCTTGGTTGATTTATAGAATGCTCATTGCACTTCACTTAAATCTTTTGAGTATGGCTTTATAGAATGCTTCATATGCTTCACTTATATCATTTGAAGTTTGGATTGCCTGTTTCTCGTCACATAGAAAACCGTCAATTGTAGAATGCTTTTTTGCTTCACTTATATTTGTTAGAGCGTGGGCATATCTTTTGTAGAAAGAATTAAACTCTCTTGATTCACTTATATTTATTTAGAAAGATGACAGGAATTGGTCATTCACATGGTTAGTCATAAAATCCTACATAAACTTGTAGATCGCTGAATATGATATGTTTGATTCCTTGCAATAGTTTTGCGATATAAAAATGGTGATATTAGAGTCATGCTAGTGGGTAGTTGTGGATTGTAGAAATACTTGTGTTAAAGTTTGTGATTCCCGTAGCATGCACGTATGGTGAACCGTTATGTGATGAAGTCGGAGCATGATTTGTTTATTTATTGTCTTCCTTGTGAGTGGCGGTCGGGGACGAGCGACGGTCTTTTCCTACCAATCTACCCCCCTAGGAGCATGTGCGTAGTACTTTGTTTTGATGGCTAATAAATTTTTGCAATAAGTATGTGAGTTCTTTATGACTAATGTTGAGTCCATGGATTATACGCACTCTCACCCTTCCATCATTGCTAGCCTCTTCGGTACCGTGCATTGCCCTTTCTCACCTCGAGAGTTGGTGCAAACTTCGCCGGTGCATCCAAACCCCGTGATACGATACGCTCTATCACACATAAGCCTCCTTATATCTTCCTCAAAACAGCCACCATACCTACCTATCATGGCATTTCCATAGCCATTCCGAGATATATTGCCATGCAACTTCCATCATCATAATATACATGACTTGAGCATTCATTGTCATATTGCTTTGCATGATCGTAAGATAGCTAGCATGATGTTTTCATGGCTTGTCCATTTTTTGATGTCATTGCTACGCTAGATCATTGCACATCCCGGTACACCGCCGGAGGCATTCATATAGAGTCATATCTTTGTTCTAGTATCGAGTTGTAATATTGAGTTGTAAGTAAATAGAAGTGTGATGATCATCATTATTAGAGCATTGCCCCAGTGAGGAAAGGATGATGGAGACTATGATTCCCCCACAAGTCGGGATGAGACTCCGGACTTAATGAAAAAAAAGCCAAAGAAGACCAAATAAAAAAAGGGGGCCAAAGAAGCCCACCAAAAAAAGAGAAAATAAAAAGATGAGAGAAAAAGAGAGAAGGCGCAATGCTACTATCCTTTTACCGCACTTGTGCTTTAAATTAGCACCATGTTCTTCATAGAGAGAGTCTCCTATGCTTTCACTTTCATATACTAGTGGGAATTTTCATTATAGAACTTGGCTTGTATATTCCGATGATGGGCTTCCTCAAATGCCTGAGGTCTTCATGAGCAAGCAAGTTGGATGCACACCCACTTAGTTTCAGTTTGAGCTTTCATACACTTATAGCTCTAGTGCATACATTGCATGGCAATCCCTACTCCTCGCATTGACATCAATTGATAGGCATCTCCATAGCCTGTTGATTAGCCGCGTTGATGTGAGACTTTCTCCCTTTTTGTCTTCTCCACACAACCTCCACCATCATACTCTATTCCACCTATAGTGCTATATCCATGGCTCACGCTCAGGTATTGCGTGAAAGTTGAGAAGGTTTGAGAACGTCAAAAGTATGAAACAATTGCTTGGCTTGTCATCGGGGTTGTGCATGATTTGAATATTTTGTGTGATGAAGATGGAGCATAGCCAGACTATATGATTTTGTAGGGATAACTTTCTTTGGCCATGTTGTTTTGAAAAGACATGATTGCTTTATTAGTACGCTCGAAGTATTATTGTTCTTATGTCAAATGATAGACTATTGTTTTGAATCACTCGTGTCTTAATATTCATGCCATGATTAGACATATGATCAAGATTATGCTAGGTAGCATTCCACATCAAAAATTATCTTTTTTATCATTTACCTACTCGAGGACGAGCAGGAATTAAGCTTGGGGATGCTGATACGTCTCCGTCGTATCTATAATTTTTGATTGTTCCATGCCAATATTCTACAACTTCCATATACTTTTGGCAACTTTTTATATTATTTTTGGGACTAACATATTGATCCAGTGCCCATTGCCAGTTCCTGTTTGTTGCATGTTTTATGTTTCGCAGAAACCCCATATCAAACAGAGTCCAAACGGGATAAAAACGGACGGATCTCATTTTTGGAATATTTGGGAAATATGGGAGGAAGAATCAACGCGAGACGGTGCCCGAGGTGGCCACGAGGCAAGGGGCGCGCCTGCCCCTACTTGGCGCGCCCCTGACCCTCGTGGGCCCCTCGTAAGGCGGTTGGTGCTATTCTTTTGCCGCAAGAAAGCTAATTTTTGAGGAAAAAAACGTGGTGAAGGTTTCAGTCCAATCGAAGTTACGGATCTCCGGATATAAAAGAAACGGTGCCAGGGCAGAATCAGGGCGCGCAGAAACAGAGATAGATAGAGAGACACGTCCAATCTCGGAAGGCCTCTCGCCCCTCCCACACTATGGGAGCCAAGGACCAGAGGGGAAACCCTTCTCCCATCTAGAGAGAAGGTCAAGGAAGAAGAAGAAGAAGGGGGGCTCTCTCCCCCTTGCTTCCGGTGGCGCCGGAACACCGCCGGGGGCCATCATTATCACCGCGATCTACACCAACATCTCCATCATCTTCACCAACATCTCCATCACCTTCCCCCATCTATATTCAGCGGTCTACTCTCCCGCAACCCGTTGTACCCTCTACTTGAACATGGTGTTTTATACTTCATATTATTATCCGATGATGTGTTGCCATCCTATGATGTCTGAGTAGATTTTCGTTGTCCTACCGGTGATTGATGAATTGCTATGATTGGTTTAATTTCCTTGTGGTTATGTTGTTGTCCTATTGTGCCTTCCGTGTCGCGCAAGCGTGAGGGATTCCCGTTGTAGGGTGTTGCAATGCGTTCATGATTCGCTTATAGTGGGTTGCTTGAGTGACAGAAGCATAAACCCGAGTAAGGGAGGTTGTGGTGTATGGGATAAAGGGGACTTGATTCTTTAATGCTATGGTTGGGTTTTACCTTAATGATCTTTAGTAGTTGCGGATGCTTGCTAGAGTTCCAATCATAAGTGCATATGATCCAAGAAGAGAAAATATGTTAGCTTATGCCTCTCCCACATAAAACTTGCTACCGGTCTAGTAAAGTAGTCAATTGCTTAGGGACAATTTCACAACTCTTACCACCACTTTTCCACACTCACTATATTTACTTTATTGCTTCTTTATCTAAACAGCCCCTACTTTTTATTTTGCGTGCTCTTTATTATCTTGCAAACCTATCCAACAACACCTACAAAGTACTTCTAGTTTCATACTTGTTCTAGGTAAAGCGAACGTTAAGCGTGCGTAGAGTTGTATCGGTGGTCGATAGAACTTGAGGGAATATTTGTTCTACCTTTAGCTCCTCGTTGGGTTCGACACTCTTACTTATCGAAAGAGGCTACAATTGATCCCCTACACTTGTGGGTTATCACCTAGCGTGGCGAAAACGGTCGGCCAATTTTAGTAGTAGCATGGTTCTACCGAGCCGCGCTACTGCTAAGCTGGTGGCAGTAGCGCCTGTTTGTTGCACGCGCTACTGCTAATTAGCAGTAGCGCCCCTTTTTGCCCAGCGCTACTGCTAAGTTTCTGTGCATAAGGTTTTCCCTAGTAGTGATTGTTTGGTTGAGGGGCTAGAGATCCGAGGAGAGATGGGGAAATGGATATTTTTTTTGAGAAAATGGGAAAATGGAGTTAAGGAGGCCAATTCCCACGTATCTCTCCCGTGCCCTCTCAATGTTAATTCACTTTGGATGCTACTTCCTCTCAAACTTCCTTTACCAATTTCCACCACACACAAAACATGGGATTAGGATTAAAAATCAACTTCCCATGCCTAATCCCCTACTAAACTCCCATTCCATTCACCATTGCAGCCAAACACTCTATATGAATTTTTTGTTTGCATCATACACCGCAGACTTCAGTCTGATTGCCTCTAGGCTTGGGTTGCCTCTAACCTTAGAGGCCTCCACCAACTAAATAAACAATTGAAATGAGGGAAGGGGATAGGAAAGAGAGAGAATGGACGAGGAAAGGGAGGTGCATATATGAGGAAAAAGAACATTACACTAGATTTTTTAAAGCATGGTGGGATCAAGGTGTGCTCCACCTTGAAGGAGGGTTGAAGCCTTTATACACCATAGAATTTTTCTCTATGCTTGGGGGCATCAACGCAGGGTCCAACTTAGAGGCTGCAATGGCTCAATACTACATTTGAGGTGGGTGCGGGGATGCTGTTGGGGAAGACAGTATAAAACAAAAGAATTATCGCACTAATGTATACGCCCAACATCACTACGAATATGCAAGGGGTAGATCAATCGCACCAACAAATGCAACAAGGAAGAAAACATTGGTGATGACATGCATATTTCCGCAGCAAGATATTACCTCTCAACTGTGAGATTTTTTTTCTCCCTCGAAGTGATCCGCTTGTCAAGCACCGAAAGCACAATCCCTCTGCGATATCGACACGTATCGTATCAAGGGTTCAACATGCTTCACTATCTAGGACGAAGAGCAGACAAAGGACGAGAGGTGGAGCACCCTTCTGGCTTGGAGAGAAATATTGCAGAGGTGGGGGGAAGCCACTAGAACCGTGTCCATGGATGGGTTGCCACTCCTCTATTTATAGGCGGCCAAGTGGTCGTGACCCGGGAGGGCAACCCCTTGTGCCGACCGCAAAAGGTTGGGAAAGGATCCCTAGGGGATTCCTCCCTTCCACGCGTAGTGATACGTCTCAAACATATATATGATTTTTGATTGTTTAATGATATTATATTATTATTTTTATATACTTATTGTATCATTTTATATTATTTTTATGGACTAACTATTAATTTAGTGCATAGTGTCAGTTCCTGTTTTTTGCTTGTTTTTGTTTCGTGGAAAATCAATATCTATGAATGTCAAAATGCGTTGCTGATTTAAAACGATTTTTGCGGCAACAAGAAACACTGGAAGATTCAGGAGACGTCGAGAGGGACTAACAGGCAGCCACATGGACATGTGGCGCAGCTAGGTGGTGGTCGCACCCCCCTATCCATGTGGGGCCCTCGGTTACCACCTTGACCTGATTCCACCGCTATAAATCCCTATAAATACAAAAACCATCTTTCGTTTCTTCATAAGAATTTTATCGCCGTCACAATCCTCTATTCTGAAGAGGTCCCATTTGAAGCCCTGCTCCGGAGTTTTGCCAGAGGGGGAAGCCATTGCCAGGAGGCTCTCCATCAACTTTGCTGCCTCCATGATGATGTGTGAGTAGTTTCATTAAGACCTACGGGTCCATAGTAGTAGCTAGACGGTTCTCTCTTTCATTTTGGATCTTCAATACCATCTTCCCCTTCTTCCTTGCCTGATTGGGATCAATCCGATGAAATTCTTTGGCGTGTTTGTTGGAACATGATGACTTGTGAGTTTATGATCATATTGTTCATTGAATATTATGAAATATTTTGAAGTTTCTTTGGTGTATAATTAAATAGTTATGTATGCTTTCCGATCTATTTGTCTTCTCTGGCCAAGATTGATGAGTAGTTCTTCAAAGGTAATGTTGCATAGTAGTGGGTTCAGTCTAGCGGTGTTCTATATCCGAGTGACAGAATGGGGACAAGACACATATTTGTATTGTTGCCACTAAGGATAAAACGACAAGGATTTATCTTATTGCTAGATTCTTTCTATCTATATTATGCCATCTTACTTATTTCAATACTCTATATTATGCCATCTTACTTATTTCAATACTCTATATTATGCCATCTTACTTATTTCAATACTCTATTTCTTGTAAACTTAATATCTTGAGCTGCATGCTGGATAGTGGTCTTGGGGTGTTAAATTAGTAGTAGATGTTGTTGGATTAACGACCTAATTATCATAGACGCAATTCCTATATGTGATTATGCTATGATGATCATTGTCATAAAGATTGCTATTCTTGTCAACTGCCCAACTGTAATTTGTTATAGTGTCAATTACCTGCTTTTGAGAGACATACCCTTAGCGAACCTATGGTTCCCCTAGTCCATTCTCCATCAATACTTTCTTCTATAAAATTGCCTCTTCATTTACTCTTATTATTATTTGTCATTTTACTATACAATTATCTATCTATCTATTTGCTTTTAACCTTGTAACTAGCAAGGACAAGGTGATTGGCAACCCCATTGCCACGTCGGGTGCAAGTATTTTATTTTGTTTGTGTGCAAATGTTGCTTATCTTGGTAGCCTAGAAGTTTCTACTGGTTCGTTTAAACCTTGGTTCTTAACTGAGAAAAAACTTTGCTGCTATCTTCATGACGCATTCAATAATATTGATTTTGTATTGTAAATGTTGATATATTTTTCTACTCCCTTCGTTCCCCAATATTTGTCTTTCTAGGCATTTTAAATGGACACAACATACGGATGTATGTAGACTTATTTTAGAGTGTAGATTCATTCATTTTGCTCCGTATGTAGTCACTTGTTGAAATATCTAGAAAGACAAATATTTAGGAACGGAGGGAGTATAAAATTGGCCAAACTTTACGAAATTTGACTCCGGACAAATTTTATATGCAGAGTAAAAGAAATTTCTGAGCACCCACGAAGTAAGTTTTACGTTGGTTTACTCTCTCCGTCACGCTTATTTCTAAGGTTTTGACCGGATATAGCGTGCACTTATTTCGAGGTTCAAGTTTGATCTTCTGTTTGATGAACAAAATGTGGGTTATATGTCACAAAAACTATACCTTGCACGGTATATTTTTTATGAGATATACTTAATATGTTTGGGGTGCAATCAATGGTCAAAATTTATTCTAGGAAAACGAGGACGACATGTATTGAGAGACAGACAACCAAGTGATGTTTATGTGGCAACTAAGTGACAAGTAATCTTGCAAGTATAAGTAAAACAAGTTGTTGAAGCACGTGGACATGGTTTCAAAGATCTCGTCGCAAGGAAACCAACAATGAAAGTGGAACGCCAATCAGGTCAATGTTTTAAGAGATAAATATTTATGAAAAACTGAATTTAGAAAAAGTTGTCATGTTTTTTTTACATTGTTTGTCATTGCTGTTGCGAGGAGGGAAGCGCCGCCCCTTAGAGCAACTTCAATCGGGTGACCCATTTCGTTCGCCCACGTCCATTTGGGTCGCCGTGGATCAAAATGCCGGCCGAACACACGGACCCAAACTCCAAATGCGTCTGTTTCATGTCCGCGCCGACCCATTTCGGGCTCAAATTTGGGTCCGAAATGCGTCGGCGCGGACACGAAGCGAACGCGCCACGCGTCCTCTCGGTGTCCGCCACGGTCCCACGTGGCTCCAGCCAACGACCGAACGCGGTCATATTAACAGCGGGCATCGATACCGGACCCATGCGTCAGCCAGTGGAAGCGTCGGGAGACCCTCCTTTTTTAATCCACGCGTGCGGGGGTGGGGGGCTTCCTTCCTTTTTTAATCCACGCGTGCGGGGGTGGGGGGGGGGGGGGTTCCTCTCCTTCAGTGGCTCCCGCAAGAGCAAGCGGAAGTTCACCCCCAACGCTTCCTCCTTTCGTGCTCTTCCTCCTCCGCTGCCGCAGGCAGCGGCTGCACATCCCGGTGCACCAAGCGTGGTGGCCCTGGGAGTTCAAGCAGCCGCTGTCGTACCCCGACATGACACTGCCGCACGACTGGCATCTCGATCCGCAGCGGATCTCGGTGCCGGCGGTGACGCGGTCACAGTGGGTGCACGTCGAGGAGCAAAGGCGACTCGGTGTGCAGCAGCACCATGCCAACCCCCCGCCTCCCCCAATCGTCAAGCCGGAGGAGCAGGAGGAGGAGGCTGCCTACCAGGCGGTGCTGGCGGCGGCCTTGAAGACCTCCATCGAGGAGGAGCGACTGGAGGCGGAAGCGGAGGAGGCAGACTACCAGGCGAGGCTGGCGAAGGCCATCGCCCTCTCTGCGGTCGACGACTGCGTGGTGCCACCGCCGCTCACCCGCTGACGCCTAAGCCCGAGTCGACCGACCGGTACGTCTGGACCGGCCAGCTGCGGGAGTGGGTCAGCTCCCCCCCCCCCCTTGTTTAGCTCGGCGCAACGCCGGCGTAGGAGGCCGCGTACCTCACCGGCTACGACGACCACGTTCAAAGGAAGCGGCACATGCAAAGGAAGCGCGAGGAGGAGCGTGCCTGCCTCACCGCAATGTTGCCGCCGCAGCAAACGCCAGACGAGGCAACCTTGGTGGCCTATGAAGCCACGTTCGATTGGGCTGGGCCGCCTCCCGTCTTCATCAACCTCACCGGCTACGACGACCACGGCAAGGGCAGGCAGATGACTAGGAGAGCGTGCAGGCTGGGTCTTTTATGTTTACTTACTGTTTAAGAGGACTTTGGCCAATGTTGACCGGCCACTTATGTTTAATTAAGTTTTTCTAAATTTATTTCAGCTACGCGGGCCAAAAATAGGTATGCCACTCGTTGAGCACACTTGCCGACCCAAATCAGTGTACTCGACCCTAATTGAAAAGCGGACGCACACGTCTGCCTGGCGACCGAAACAGATGAAAAGCGGACAAAGCGCTTTACTCTCAGTGCGGCCCTTGGATAAATTAACGCAAGCAACTTCCCCTCACAAGAAAAGAAAAGCGCACCAGCATGGCAGCATTGGCCACTGTCATCACCACTTCATCAAGAAACAGACGATAAAATACACCCTACTGCTGCCGCAACTACATGCATCCAAACTTTTAGACAAAATACTTTTTAAAAGTTAAATTTTAGGCAAAATACATCGTCTTTCTGAGGCCGAAAGAATAAAGCATGGCGATTCATTCACCTCCAGGCACATCGCCGCAGGATCGAACCACGGCTAAGGTGCTGCTTGAAGATGTGATGCGGGCAGGGTGCAGGCACACCATTGCGACGTCTGGACAATTGAAGCACCACAATTGCATAGCACCCGAACGAGACTTTGCAGAGGACCATCAAGAAAAGCCATCGGTCCTCTCAGACTCATAAGAGCACCTGAAGAAAAATAAAGATAATCTTGAGGAATAATACAAACTCTCAATAATACTATAGATCATTAGCACAGTAACTAAATTGTTTACTCTGGAACTATATTGAGGTGAAAGTTTGAGAGAGAATTGGTTAAGGCTCCACCCGGTATCATGTTAGATTACGATAACCTTGCTTGATTGAGCTGCTTGTATCAAGGTTTGGCGTCTTTTCTTGATCAAGCAGCAAAGATGTATTATTGTTTTCTAAAACATACCAAATGGTTGGATAACAGAGTTTATTGTACTGTTTAGTCCAGATCACCAACCAGAGTAACACTTTCTACTTATTTTCCACAGTAGCTTCAAGAAGCACAGGAGAGCCAACTGAAACCCATTTGTCTAAGCTGAAGGGGTGCAGAGGCCATCAACTTCTATCTCCATCAGTATAAGTGCAACTCAAATACTCCCACCGTAAAGAAATCCACCGTAAAGAAATATAAGAGCGTTTAGATCACTACTTATCTAAACGCTCTTACATTTCTTTACGGAGGGAGTACATACAGAAATGGATCCTTAGTCTCGGAAGGAAATTGTCTAACCCTATGAACAGAGTGTATAATAAATTAATAACTATAATCAGATTGAGCAAATTTTAGTAATAGTATGTGCTAGCGTGAATAAATAGAAGAACTGCCACCCTAGAATACACGGGTTTTCTTCCCATATGCTGGTGGGGTGTGTTGGGCTCTTAGCTATGCAGGAATGATGTGGTTTTTGACCAAAAAAGGATTTCTTCCCCTACGCAGGTTATACACTCATGTACGCATTGACTCCATATGCAGTCTTTGATTCAGCAGCCAGAGCACAGGGAGCCTTTTATGGTACCATGCACCCAACTGGAGCGAGTAGCCAGTTAACCCGCATGGATGGTGGTTTAGTCTATGGATGGGTCCTCCAGCACCTTTGCGTACAACGCTAAGTGCTAATAGAAGGGCTTAGGAAAATAAACTGTTTTTTAAGCACTTGTGCTTATTTGCAGAGCGCAGGTGCTTATTTAGGCACCTCTGCTCCAGAAATAAGCACTGGCGTTTAAGGAAAAATTGATTTGTTTTTCGAAGCACTTGTCCAAGCACCTAGCATTGTACTCCCTCCGTTCCAAATTACTCGTCGCGGTTTTAATTCAAATTTGAACTAAAACCACGACGAGTAATTCGGAACACAGGGAGTACATGGTCTTATAGGCTGCCTTTTTGTCGAACTATATCAGTTATACTTTTTGTCAGTCAGTTTTCAAGTTCTTATACAGTACCCAAAAGTTAGTAAGGGCGGTCTATTTTTTTTTCTAATCTAACAGGTGAGATTAATTCATAGTCAGTATTACGGAGTGCAAACTTCCAATGATAGGGAGACCTTGATGTAAGGGGCAAAAATGTAATTGTACATTGACACTCATAGTCTCTTTCCAGTTTGGTGGATTTTATTTTAACTCCGATCGATATTGGATGATACATCTAAGTCCTTTCCGCCGTTCCTAATTTCATTTTAAAATCAACTTTCCATCTAGTGATAAATGTCGTCACTTTAGAGTAAAATGCATCATAAGTCGTAAAATTATTGGAGGTGTGTCAGTTTAGTCCTATAACTTTGAAACTGCAGTTTTAGGTCCTAAAACTATTGGAGCTGTGCCAGTTTAGTCCTATAACTTTGAAACTGCAGTTTTGGGTCCCAAAACTATGTAAGTTTGTTCATCCCAGGTCCTAAGCTTGCATGGCCAGCATTGACCCGCCGCCGTGTCGCTTGCAGATGCTTGAATTGTTGCCACGTTGACCCAATGGACCCACCAGGTTAACTTCCGCGCCGTCCCGCAGCAGTGACTATTTCACATGTGGCCATGCTCGTGCCCAAACAACAACATGCATGACCAGCTCTACGGCAAGGGTATCGGGGCAAGGACAATGTCATGAGAGGGGGGGGGGGGGGATGGCGTCCTCCATCCCGATTGGCTCGGTGTCTCTCCGGCGGTCGCGCCCAAGGAGAGGGATGTCGTCCTCCATGCCGACTGGCTCAAGGTCTCCCCGGCGGCCGCGCCAAAACCTCTTAGGGCATTTCTAACCAAACCCCTATAACTGGTTAGTGGAGTAAAATTTACTCCGGCACCTAGTGGATAACAGAGTATATTTTTACTAACCGACACCTAGCCGATCCCCTATCAGCGGTTAGTGGAGTATATTTTTACTCCGGCCCCAAAAATTTCTCTATTTTTACTCCACCGATTGGCGGCCAAGTAAAACGTTGCGTCTCTCTCTCGCGTCCGCGCCGCCGCTGCATCTTCGCCAGCGCGCCTCCCGCCGGTCCCCCGCCGCTACCTCGTTCCATCCCTTGCCCTCCGCCGCCGTTCTGCCCATCGGCCAGACCGTTCGGCCCCCGTCGCCGTCGCCGGAATCAAGGTGAAACGCCGCCGCCGTCGCCATTGTTGATTCGTCCGTTTTCTTTCTAGTTTCTTCTTCTTCTAGTGGCCGCCGCATCTCACCTTGCTTGCGCACCGCAGCAGGTCACCCGCCGCTCGCTGGTTCGGTGTAAACCACGCCGGCCGGCTTTTGCACCACCACTGCACCCCAAGTGTTCGAAGAATTGCCTAGGTGAGTTTGTTTGTTTGTTTGTTTCTCTTCGAACCGAGCCGTTTGGATTGAACCGAACCGTTTGGATTGTAGATGAAGAGGTTGAGGGAGATGGCGTTGGAGGACTCGTCGTCATCCGAAGAGGAGGAAGAAGACTGGCGATGACTTCGACACCGTTTTAGGCATGATTTTCAATGATGATGTTCGGCGGCCGAGGAGAGGATCACAATTTGGCCACATACACATCAACCGTGATAGAGCGGAGGGCCATGCCAAGATCATGAAAGATTACTTTGATCCAAACCCAACCTATCCGGAGAAGTACTTTCGTCGACGCTTTCGGATGCACACAAGTCTTTTTCTGACCATTGCAAAAGCCGTTGAGAGATATGATGACTGGTTCAAGCTCAGGAGAAATGCATCTGGAGAGATCAGTACAAGCTCTCTGATGAAATGCATTGCGGATGTTTGAGTCTTGGCATATGGGTGTTCTGCCGATGCAATTGATGACTATGTACGCATTGGCGAAGACACAATCTTGGAGGCGGTTTGAAGGTTCACCAAAGCAGTGATCGCTGTCTTTGGCCCGGAGTACAGGAGAGCACCAACCGAGGAAGACACCCAGAGGCTTTGAACTGCTACTTGCTACATTTGAACCATTCGGCGTGTTTAAATTTGAATAATTCAATCTGTAAACTTTGAATTCGGTTTGTAAACTCTGAATTCGGTTTGTAAACTATATTCGTAATTTGGTTGAACATTCAAATTTATGTTTAGTTTCTATATGTGTGCTAATATGTAGTTGTAATTTATACTAGAATTGCAAAGTTTAGAAAAACAAAAATTTACTCTGTTATATTTAGGGGGTTATATTTAGGGGATCGGCTAGGTCCGGCCAAAACTTAGTGGAGTATTTAACTATTTATACTCCACTAAGCCTTTTACTCCGTTAACTTTTAGGGGGTCGGTTAGAGTTGGCCTTAGTGAGGTTGCCTTGTAGCTCATGGGCACGCAGGTGGAGGGCGTGCAGGTTGCAACACACACTGCGACGTTGAAGCGTATGGACCACTTTTGGGGAAGTAAACGCATATAAAGTGCTCTTTTGAAAAAATGCACCATAGATGCTGGCCATGCAAGCTTAGAACCTGAGATGAACAAACTTGCATAGTTTTGGGACCCAAAACTACAGTTTCGAAGTTATAGGACTAAACTGACACACCTCCAATAGTTTTGGGACCAAAAACTGCAGTTTCGAAGTTATAGGACTAAACTGGCACACCTCCAATAGTTTTAGGACCCAAAGCTGCAGTTTCCAAGTTATAGGACTAAACTGACACATCACCAATAGTTTTAGGACTTATGATGCATTTTACTCCTTTACTAAATATTTCTGAAGATGACATCAAACAATCTGTGGCAGATAGGCAGGGCACTATTGCCTTCCCATTAGTCATCGTGGAGGTCAGACTGGAGAGCCTTGCCGCGGGCCGCCGGGCTCGTACCTCAGCCAATTTAGAGGTTTGTGGAGAAGAAAGCAGCTGAGGTTTCCGTCAATTAAGACCTGCAGGACATTGATGTAACCCACACAGCAAATTGAAAACTGTGGCAGCAGGCACAAATGCGCAGTCGAGGAGGAGGCTGGTGGAGTTTGTCGCATAACAAAAGGCATGATGGAGATGATTGGAGAGGGACGGCAGGGCAAGTGCATGGGGCTGAACAGGATAGCGGCATGGACCACGGGACAGTTTAAATCAGTACAACAAGATTAGAATTAAAAAAAGGTAACTGATCATTAAATTCCCTGACCGCGGCAACTGTTGCAAATATAAAATCAGTACAACAAGATTAGGATAGCCCTGTTTGCCTTGATGCAGCAACTGAGTCACTAAAATTCCCTTTATCGAAATAAGTAAACATGAGGCAGTTGAAAAACGAAGTGGTCATGCACTTTGAAGAAACACGCACTCAACAAAGAACAGAACAGAAGAATGTGTACTCCAATCCAAGGAATGGATAGAAGTTTTCCTTTTGAAACAACACTAGAGCATATATAATCTAGAGTCTAGACAATATGTTCCAAATGAAAAAGATAGCAGCAATTCACGCTTCAAACTTCATTCATAACATTTGCAACATAAACAGCCATCGAGTGAACATAAAGTGCCTTGTACTGTACCTTTGCTTGCCGAGACACTATGCATAACTTCCAGGAGTTATCTGCTAGGTTAGCAGAGTTCCATATTTCATGACTACGAAGTATCTTGGCATCACGCTCTAGTAGCTAGCTGCTCAACACAACAGGGGAATCTTCTTTCACTATCTTGCAGTCAACTAATTCCTGAAGCAGCCTTTCTGCTTCTTCAATCCTGCCTGATTTCGCGACTCTTCTGACTATAGATAGATAAAATGAGTTGCTGGTGTTTTTAATTTCTGATACCATTACTCGCAGTATATCAGCAGCAGCTTCCGCTTTGCTATCTCTGCACAATGCCTGGATCACCATGACAAAAGTAGTTACTTTAACCTGAAAACCAAGAGCAAGTGTACGATTCAAGAGCTCTAGGGCCTCTTCAGCCATGTTTTTCCTACAGAAGCACATAACAAGTGAACCATAAGTAATGTCATCGGGACTGATCCCATCACTAGACATCTCATCAAACAGAGTCATAGCTTTGTCCACCTCACCCTTGTTTGCTAAAGCATCTATCAGGGTGTTGTACGTAATACGAACCAACTGCCATCCATTTTCTCTGATGCAACGGGCTATCAAAAGAGCTTCTTCCACCATACCCTCTTTACATATGGCATTTAGGAGTGTGTTGTACGTAACTATATCAGGAAAACATTTATCGCTAACCATCTTCTCCAACACACCAATAGCCTGATCGAGATGTCCATACTTACAGAAGTAGTTGATAAAAATATTGTAGGCAGTAACATCAGGCTCACAATTTGCATGGTTCATATGTGCAAGTAAACTTCAGCCCAGCTTTTTGTATTGCAGAGAGAATGGAGTAAGATGCAATAAGTTGTACTATTTGGCTCAAGGCCTTCAGCAATAAGACGAGTTAAGATGGTCTTTGCGTCCTTCAGCCTGCCTGCTTTACAAGATGCACTGATAAGAGCATTGTAGGTGACAACATCTGGTTGGCATCCCTCCAGAGCAAGTTCATTCAAGACTTCCATGGCACGCTTAGGACCACAGTTTTTGCATACAAGATCAACAAGCAAGGTGCTCGTCATAACATATGGTGGCCAACCTATTCTTAATTGCTCTTTCCAAAAGGTGATTGCCCTGCCATACATACGCTGGTTGCACATACACCTAATCAAAGTGTTAAAAGTGATGCCGTTCGGAGAGATACCACCATACCTCATGTCCTCCAATACGTTCATCGCCAAATCCAGCTGCCCTGTGCAGCAAAGTTGCGCAATCAGCATGTTGCAGGTGATGGTATCTGGAATCCCACCTGAGAGCACCATAACCTCAAGGACTTCCCTGGCTTTATTTGCCTTGTCAGTTTTAACAAGGCCACGGATTAATCTAATACAGCTCTTAGCACCCGGAATTTGGCCATGTAGCACCATCTCATCAATCAGCAAGCTTGAATGAGCTTCCCATTGTTGCAGTACCGGCGAAGGTTGCCAGCATAAAACACCCCTTTATCTTTCGGCAAATCAACCCCCTCGTTTGAGTTCTGACCCAAGTGTTTCCACGGCTTAGCTTGCAGGGACAAAATGGCCCTCTCGATGTCCCCGGCTGCTCTGCCATTTCCAGAGGCTGCACGATCCACCGAACCATCCCGCATTCTTCGTTCTGGCCGCATTACTACCACATTACCCGCATTCTTCCGCTTGGCGAAATCGTCCCCTGACCCAGGCCGCTGGTAAGGCCTCATCACCACTAAATCGTCAACATTTCTCTGTTCAGTTCTAGGGGGACAATCTAAATGCACCGCATGTGCTCTGAAACGGGAAGGGCGCATCATCGAGACGGTGACAACGATAATTGGGGCTGATCCACTTGGCCACAAACCACACCGGTGGCAGCCTGCGCCCCCCGAATGCACCATTCTACTGAACCGCCATGGCAATACGATTTGCCCCTGCGCGCGCCACGGTCCCTGCACAGATTGGGAAGGGGAGATTTTGAATCAGCGAAAAGGGAAGAGGTATTCGTGACAGCGAACTAGCGAAATGACCGGGCAGACGGGGTTTAGGGTTCTTGCTCAGAGGTCTCCGCCACTAGAGACCATTTCACAAGAACAAGCTGCGTACAGCAAAGGTCCGCAGTACAGAGTCGAGATTGTATTGTACCGGTGGTAAGGGTCACACTGCAGCTGGAGCTGGAGTACGAAGCCTGAACTGGTGCCGGGAATGGAGAACGGACGGCGCGAGGAACTCCGCCTCGACGAGTCGAGGTCCCGAGAGGAAGAGCTGAGCGGCGGCGGAGGCTCGGCCGGATTCGTCTCTCGCCTTCGTGTGGCGAGCAAAGCGGTGAGGTATGGGGAGCTGCGAGACTGTGCGAGCGGCAGCAGGAGAGAAGTGGTGCACGCCGCCGATGGTGGGACGGGAGGAAGGAAGGAGGCGTCCCCCTATTTGACGGGCCAAGGCCGACAGCTCCGTTATGGGCTGCCCACAGCGCGGCCCAAAAACCTTGCATCTTATTTTCTCTCAAAACAATCGTTAAAAACATTCAGAAAATATTACTGTTCAAACAACTTTCGAAATTAAAAATTACGAACAATTAAAAAAAATGCAAATTTTTCATCCACCTTGTGAAAAATAATTAATATGCATCATGCCTTTAAAATACGCTCATCATGTGTTTTGAAATATTTATTGTGTTTTAAAAAGTTCATCGCGTATTTAAAAAATACCCACTATGTATTTAAAATATATATATTAAATATTATAAATTTAAAAGGGGGAATAAACAAAAATAAAATAAAAACTTGAAGAAGATATAAGAAAATCGAAAAGAAAAAACTTGGAGAAAACCTAAGCCGAAAAGAAATAATGAAACAAAATACAATAGCTGCAAAATGGTTGACCCATACGCGTGCGGACAAAATGACCTTGTTAGAACACTTGATCACAAAAAAAACTCTCCATGAAATTATTGTACGATCTAACCCTTTTTGGAAACGCTAGAGCCTGTGGTGTTGCTGGTTAACACTGAAACGCCAAACCAGTCAGTGTTGCTGCCCGGGCCCATGGTCAGAACGCGCTGGCGTTGCGCGCTGACCACTCACTCTCTTCTCCCCCATTGGCCATCCCGAGCTCTTGCCCTTCTTTCCCTTTGTCTCCCTGATACGTCTCCGTCGTATCTATAATTTTTGATTGTTCCATGCCAATATTATATAACTTTTATATACTTTAGGCAACATTTTACATTATTTTTGGGACTAACATATTGATCCAGTGCCCAATGCCAGTTCCTGTTTGTTGCATGTTTTTTGTTTCGCGGAATATCCATATCGAATGAAGTCCAAACGCGATAAAAATTTACGAAGAAATTTTTTGGAATATATGTGATTTTTGGGAGGTGGAATCGACGCAAACGGAGGCCCACAGCCTCCACTACCCACCAGAGCGCGTCTGCCCCCCTGGCGCGGTGGTGCCTAGTGGGCACCCCGTAAGTCAGTTGGGGATCTTCTTCAGGCGCAAGGAAGCTTATATCCGGAAAAAAAATCGTATTAAAATTCCAGCGCAGTCGGAGTTACGGATCTCCGGATATTTAAGAAACGGTGAAGGGCTGAAAACGGGAACATGAAACAGAAGAGAACAGAGAGATAGATCCAATCTTGGAGAGGCTCTTGCCCCTTCGCCGCCATGGAGGCCATGGACCAGAGGGGGGACCCTCCTCCCATCTAGGAGGGAGGCCAAGGAAGAATAAGAAGGAGGGGGCTCTCTCTCCCCCGCTCTCTCGGTGGCGCCGGAGTGCCATCGGGGCAAGGATCGTGACGGCGATCTACACCAGCAATCTTGCTACCGTCAACACCAACTTTCTCCTCCTCTATGCATCGGTGTAACCTCTCTATTCCCGCTGTAATTATCTTTCTTAAACATGGTGCTCAACACTATATATTATTATCCAATGATAGGTGGTTATCCTATGATGTTTGAGTAGATCTGTTTTGTTCTATGGGTTGATTAATGATCATGATTGGTTTGAGTTGTATATTTTACTTTGGTGTTGTCCTATGATGCCCTCCATATCACGCAAACGTGAGGGATCCCCTTTGTAGGGTGTTGCAATACGTTTATGATTCGCTTATGGTGGGTGGCTATAGTGACAGAAACTTACGCCCGAGTAAGGGGGTTGTTGTGTCTGGGATAAAGAGGACTTGATACTTAATGCTATGGTTGGGTTTTACCTTAATGATCTTTGGTAGTTGCGGATGCTTGCTAGAGTTCCAATCATAAGTGCATATGATCCAAGTATGAAAAGTATTGATGGCTAGTGTCCACGTTAGTATTTCCCCAAAGAGGAAGGGATGATGCAGCACAGCTACGGTAGGTATTTCCCTCAGTTATGAAACCAAGATTATCGAACCAGTAGGAGAACCAAGAAACACTATGTAAACGGTTGTAAGGGCATTTTTATCCCTAAGTGGTTTTGGTGATTGATGACAATGCTTTTGCGGACTAATCATGTGCATTGAACATTTCAGATATCTCATGTTTAGGCACAAGACGATTCGTTGCCCCTCGGAGTCTAGTGAAGACGGAGTTTTCCCTATGTTTCTTTTTGGTGGATTTGAGTCGTAGGAAAGCCGTACTATTAAGAGGGGGTCTGCCTTGGAAAGGTTTGGGTGGAATCATCACGTACACGTCCGTTCCTTTTGCACCTCCTTTCCTTTGGCTCTTTGGAGCATCCTCCGGTTTTCCGTGTCTCTGCAAAATGAAGGACTCCTAGTGTTGTTGTGCTGGGGCATGCGGTAGTACTGCTCACAGACGCGGTAGTACCGCAGGCCCTTGCGGTAGTACCGCTCCAAGGGCGCGGTAGTACCGTGGCCTCAGGCCGGGCACAGCAGCATGAGCGGAAGTAGGGGCAGACGTAATTTTTTACATCCGCACCCTAAGCGATAGTACCGCTCCAGGTTTGCGGTAGTACCGCGTCGGATTTTTCCATAGATAGAAACTCAGTGAAAGTAGCCACAGATGTAATTTTTTATGTCCGTGCCTTCCCAGCCTAGACAACCCTGCCTCGTGGTAGTACCGCAAGGGGGAGCAGTAGTACCGCTCCGGCGGTTCTACCGCTCTTGGCTTCAACGCCTCAGGGCTAGTCTAGCCCCTGCCGCGCATACGGTAGTACCGTGGTGCCACTCGGTAGTACCGCGGGCCCTTGCAGCAGTACCGCATGTCTGGTGCGGTAGTACCACAAGTCGCGGGATGAGTAAGTGGATAACGGTTGGATTTGTCCTATCACTATAAAAGAGAGGTCTTCTTCTCCGAGTTGACCACCTCTTCCATCCCCAAGCTCCATTGTTGCTCCAAGCTCCATTTTCGCCCGATCTCTCTCCCTAGTCAATCAAACTTATTGATTTTCTAGGGATTGGTTGAGAAGGCCCCGATCTACACTTCCACCAAGAGAAATTTGATTCCCCCCACTAATCCCTTGCAGATCTTGTTACTCTTGGGTGTTTGAACACCCTAGATGGTTGAGGTCACCGCGGAGCCATAGTCCATTGTGGTGAAGCTTCGTGGTGGTGTTGGGAGCCTCTAACTAAGTTGTGGAGACTGCCCCAACCTTGTTTGTAAAGATTTGGTCGCCGCCTCCAAGGGCACCAATAGTGGAATCACGGCATCTGGCGTTGTGTGAGGGCGTGAGGAGAATACAGTGGCCCTAGTGGCTTCTTAGGGAGCATTGTGCCTCCACACTGCTCCAACAGAGACATACTTCCTCTCAAAGGGAAGGAACTTCGGTAACACATCCTCGTCTCCACCGGCTCCACTCTTGGTTATCTCTTACCTTTACTTGTGCAAGCTTATATTGAGTTGTCTCCCTAGCTTGCTTGTGTGCTTGTTGTTGCATCATCATATAGGTTGCTCACCTAGTTGCATATCTAGACAACCTACTTTGATGCAAAGTTTAAATTGGTAAAGGAAAGCTAAAAATTGTTAGTTGCCTATTCACCCCCCCCCCTCTCTAGTCAACTATATCGATCCTTTCAATTGGTATCTGAGCCAGGTTTCTTTATTAAGGACTTTGCCATCCGAAGAGTATGGTTGACACCATAGACGATGAAGAGGAGCACCCCGGTGTGACTCTGTCCTCGTATATGGCCGATGGGGGAACCTCGGTCTCACGTTAGTTTAATGTGGCCTTGGACACATTGAAAACCTCCATGATGGCCGAGGTCAAAGGCATGCTTAAGAACTTTCTTGATGGTCTATCCACCGCACCGTTGGAAGTGGTCGATCCCACTAACAAGGTGACGGGTGCTAACTCCGACAAGGGGGAAGCTACTAATGACAAAGTTCCTTTATCTAGTGGTAGAAGTGGAAGTGGCATCTTTGCCCATGTTGAACCTCCGCTTACTTATGGAGGACCAGTTCCTTCCACTCATTTGAATCATGACAGTTCTCCCCCTAAGATTGTGAAAAATGAGGATTTTGATGCTTGGGTATATCGCTTTAAACGTCATTTAAATCATGTTAATACTGATCTTTGGAGAATCATTAAGCAAGGTTTCTATCCGCATGACCCAAGCAACTTCACCCCTAGAGAAGCCGTGGACTATCAATTCAATGAGAATGCTCTCTTCATCATCCAAGACACAATTCCATCCGAAGATATTGCACATCTCCGACCTTTCACCGTGGCCAAGGAAGCATGGCACCATGTTGTCTCCCTTTACAAGGGAAGCGCAAGCATTCAACGCTCCAACTAAGAAGTGGTGCAAGATGAAGCTGATGAATTTGCAATGAATGAAGATGAAGAACCTCGCGAGCTTTATCGGAGGCTAACCACTCTCACGGTCTCACTCTGAGATCATGGGAGCAAGGATACAGATGGCAATTGGATCAAGGGCAAGTTCCTCAAGTCCATGATGCCTTACCACAAGGCCATGTCCTCCGTCATCCGTCAGAGGCCGGACTTCCACACCTTGTGATGCGGAGCATCCCTCGACCATCACCATGGACGTCACACCACCACCGCAAGCACGGCGAGAACCTATGACAAGAGCTCGTGCACGCGCCATCGAGAATGAGGTGAACTCTTTCCTCTTCGAGCTCCACTCAAATTCATTCGAGAGTTGGGTCCTACCTCAAACGGAAGTGTTATGCATGATTAGGTATCAAGGTGTCGATCATGAAGAGGATAGCGCGAAGACCCAAGTAGCCGCAGAGAAGACGGAGGAATGAGAGCGAGGGAAGCGCGAAGCTACAAAGAAGAAGGGGGAAGAAGGAGAAGCCCTGAGCACCCCGGGTGCCCGGCCAGGAAGGCCCTGGGTGCCCGGCCCCTTGCTGGCGCTGGCAGTGGCCGCCCGGGTGCCCGGCCAAATGGCCCCGGGTGCTCGGCCCAGCTACTGGGAACAGCCCAGCCCGCCCGGGTGCCCGGGCCACCAACCCTGGGTGCCCGGCCCCTCCTTCGCCGCCCGCCTGGGCCTCTCCAGCCGGCCCCGGGTGCCCGGCCCCTCCTTCACCGCCCGCCTGGGCCTCTCCAGTCGGCCTCGGGTGCCCGGCCCCTCCCGCGCCAGCCTCCAGCGCCACCCGGGTGCCCGGGCTTTGGACCCCCGGGTGCCCGGCCTCTACAGCAACGAGGGCGCAGCCCCCTGACCGGACCGGGTGCCCGGTCCCTCGTATCCCGGGTGCCCGGACCCCTCCGAGAGTCTCCGTTTTCAGGGTCATTTTGGACCTTTGTATCCTTCTCCCCCTCTATTTCGTCCCTAGACTATATATACCCCTTCCCTAGCTCATTTGGAGGATAGCTAAGAATAGACACAAATCATAGAGCTTAGCTCATGTACCTCCCATTGTGGGATTCCTCTTGAGAGAGAAGACTCCATTGGAGTACAAGACCTCCATTGGAGAAGATCCCTAGGGATTCAAGCCCCCCTTGAGGGAAGGATCTACCTAGATCATCAAGCCCTCATCTCCTTCATAGGATTTGGGATGAACTCTACCATGTATCTTGTTTCCCTTTGATTGTTCATGTACCTTGTGGATCTTGTGTGTTTGTTGGTCTAGTGGATGTGTGATTGGACTTGTTCTTGAGTGTTCCTCTTGTTTTCTCTCTTGTGTTCATCTTGTTCTTGGGGATTCCCCCTCCAATTCGTGAAAGATCTTCACTTAGGGTTCCACCCTACAACATCTTGGTATCATGAGCCATGGTTTCTCACGAAATTGGAGCCCCCTCTTTGTTTTCTAGCTTAATTTTGTGTGTTCTTCCCCAATTTCGAAAATTCCCCACCAAAAATAGCCCCAATTTTTTTTGTGATTTGTTGGTTTGATGAGATTTTGTTGGATTTGATCCATGGATTTGCTTGGTTTCAAGTGGATCTAGCCTTCCCCCCATCCATCTCCACTTTTCTCTCCACGAAATCCACCAATTTTCCCCATTTTCCCACAAATTTCTGCCCAAATCCGTCACCCCCGGGCACCCAGACCCCCCGTGCATCTCCGCTGACCACCCCGGGTGCCCGCACCCCGAGCCCCCGGGAACCCGCACCCCGTGTTGTTTGCCCCGGACCACCCCGGGTGCCCGCATCTGTTGCCCCCGGGCACCCGGACCCTCGGGCCTCTTCTTCAGCCCAACCTCGCTGACCACCCCGGGTGCCCGCACCTTCCACCCCCGGGCACCCGCACCTCCCCGAATCAGCTCACCGACCAACACAGTTTCGGCCATAACTTTTGCTCCTGGAGTCCTTTTTGACGTTCTTTAGCTCGTTGAGTAGCTATTGACATACCCCATCCATATAGATAGGTTTCAACACCATTTGACTCCATCAAAAATTTGGCATTTTGGCATCTTTGCATAGACCATCCACCATACCATCCGCAAAACCACCATAACTTTCCGCAACCTAACCCATTTTTGCTCCATATAGCATTTGTGGTTGCTTGAGTGGTGACTTGAGTCTCCTAAGGTGTTTCGGATACTTAGGGACGGTTGCTTGGTCATCAACCACCACCACCACATCCGCATTGCTAAGTCCGGAACCACCAACGCATTCCGCTACCACCATTTGACATTTTCCATGAGATTTTGAGTTCGCGGTTTTTTACTATTTCCTAAGGTGTTTCGGCTACTTAGGGACGGGTCTACATCATCTTGGTATCTACATCAAGAACACCGCCACTCATCATTGCCACGAGGTCATCATCGACATCGACCACTTCACCATTTTGACAACCTAACCGTAAACAAGAACGGTAACCTCCGTGCCACCTTGGTATCGTGGTATCCCTTCATTGTACATTCTTGCCATTACATTGTTAACCCTTTAGCCTATTTTGCGTCACTTTCCTATCGAGACTAACCATTTGAGTATTTCCGGCAACGTTACTTGTGCACATTAGTGATCCATACCTTACATTGCATACATACCATATCATATTGGTATCATCGTGGTATCATAATATCATCCCTTGTGTCACAAGATCGTTCCCGTATATACAATTGCTATCTTGGTTTGTGCATTTTGCATAAGTGGCCGTATCAAAAAAAAGCTTTTAAGCAAAAAGAGAGCAAAGAGCTCATGAGCAAGAGCCATAGCATCCTACCACATTGCACATAAGATTGTCATATCCAATCATCTTGGATCGTCTTGAGAGGAACATCGGGAACATCATACACATAGCATACTTGGGATCGAACGCTCATACATTTTGCATCTTATAGGTTCTTCACAAGTGTCGTATCCGCCTATTGAGCAATCGTGCTAGCGTCTCTCTTGAGTTGTGCAACACGAGCGTTTTCCGTGGATTCCACATTTTGTGCTCATTCCTTGGTTGCACGACCCCATCTATCTATCCATGTGTGTGTTTCCGTGTGCCACATATTGCTATTGGTCTACTTGTTTCACTTGCAAATTTGTGAATCTTTTCCAACATTATTGACTCTTGCTAACAATTTGCATCAAATTTTTGTGCCACTATCCTCACCGAGCTCCACCATAAGCTTTACTTGATAGGTGTGAGTGAACAAGTCTGGTACCAATTCCACTATTCTTTCATGTCACATCCCTAGTTCTGGTATGCACTAGGCTAGCCCTTCATGTGAGCATCATGTTTAAATTCAAATGAAACTTGAATTGAGGAATTTTCAAAAGCCTCAGAAAACCTCAAAAAAATAACCAACATTTAAATCTCATCAAATGAGTCCAAGAAAATGTTCCTGTTATTCTGTGAAAATATTGGCATGATGTAAAATTCAAACCAATATTTTTAGAGTCACAGAAATAATTTATTTTGGGTCTTTGATTTAAATCAATAACATATTTGGGTTGAAATTATTTCTGCTATATAAGAAATAATGTTCAATATTTTTGTAAGTTGCATGTGACCTTGGGCTAGTCCTGAGCTTACATAACAATTTACAGAAAGTTTATAAAAATGATTTGGTTTGTAAACTAAATCAAAACAAAGCAAATAAATAGAAAACAGAAATAAAAGGGAGAGAGAGCAAACTCACCAGGACTTACCTGCACCCACCTGCGGCCCGCTACTGTAGCTTGCTGGCAGCCCAGCTGGCGGCCCAACCCACCAGCGCCCCCTTGTCATCTTCCTCCTCTGTCAGGAGGACAACCAGGTGCGTGGCGAGCGCCGACGCTGCTCTGGCCACCTCCTACTTCCCCGGCCCCTTCTAGCGACGCCACGGAGACGCCTCGAAGCCCCTGTTCTCTCTCTCTTACTCGCCGTTCTCCCTCTCCTCCTCTGGCTCTCTCGCACGCAACCACCGAGCGCTGTCGTCGCCGCCGCCGAGCACAACCGCGTCCATCGCCTCTCCCTCGCCTCTCCGTGCTGTCCAGAGGCTCCACATAGACGCCATGGAGCCCCAAGAAGAAGCTCGCGCCTGCGGGACGCCCGAAGCAATGCCACCATCGTCGTCTTTGGCCTCGGCCGCCGTGGATCGCCGTCGTCGTATTCGCGGCAACCAAAGCTTCCCTGAGCCCATTGAGCTTCTCTGCGAGTCCGCCGTGAGCCCCTCTTCCTTTCCCCTCACATTTCTCTCTCTCTCGCGCGCGTGCCCCGTAGCCGCTGCCCCGTGAGCACCCGAAGCCGCCGTCCTCCATGGCCGGCGAGCTCCGTGCCCTCGAGCACCTCCGCCTCGCGTGGTAGCTCTGACGTGCTCCTGCTGCCCTTTAGGTGCTACCTAGCACCAACGTTCACTCACCTACGAGCTGCAGCACCGCGCCCGCGCTTAGCCGAGCTCCGGCCGCCGCCGAGAGCTTGCTCCGGCGAGCTTTGTCCACCCTGCGCCCTCCTGCGTGCCTCCGCTGGATGCGTGCGAGCAAGGGAAACCCTATGGTGCCCTTGGCTTGACCCAACACCGCCCGTAGCGCCACTCCGGCAACCCTCCGCCGCGGTTACAGGTCGCCGGCGTTAAACTCCGGCGACGCTGACGTGGAGCCATCATTAGGCACCAATCCCCACTAACCCCCCCCCTAACAGACACTGACGAGCGGGCCACGCACTGTGTCAAATCCCAGTCAACACGGCATTAACCCCTAACTAACTATGAGCTTATGACATGTGGGACCGGGTCGTTAGGTTTGACCTGGACCAGCCCTGTTGACCCTGCTGACGTCACAGTGACGTAGTGGACGCAGTAATGCCTTTTCTGGATTTATATTTATTCAGAAAATTCCAGAAAATAGTGCTAACTTCTAAAAATCATAGAAATTCAACCGTAACTCCAAATGAAATAAATTATATATGAAAAATGATCAGAAAAATCCAATCTATCCATCTGTACTGGTTTCATGCATGTTTAAACAACTTAAACTTGCTGTTTAGTGCAAAACATGATAAGCACTATTTAAATTCATAAGATGAGTTTGGGGTTGAACCATTGGTTCAAAATGACTCAAACCCATCTGGTTTTAGTTGCATTAGCCCAATACACACATTTTGCCATGTCATGATCATGCATCATATTGTGCATTGCATTGATTGTGCTTCCTTCTCTGTTGCCGGTAATTGTCCCCTCGCGATAGACGTGGTTTCGACGATGAGTTCGATGACACCGATGAAGAGCTATATCATCTTCAGAAGTGCCAGACAAGCAAAAACCCCTTGTTCATTCTGATACAATCCCACTCTCTCGCTCCTGCTCTCTTTTACTGCATTAGGACAACAACGTTTCAACTGTTATGTGTTGCGGTAGCTGAACCCCTTTATCCTCTGCATGACCTGTCATTGCCACAGTAAATAGATGAAACCCACTAGCATGAGTAGGAGTTGTTTGAGCCTTGTTGTGCCTACTCATTCATGCTTGTTTGTCATGCCTGCTACTGCTTAGAGTTGAGTCAGGTCTGATTCATGTGGGATGAATCAGAGGTGTGTGAACATGTCCTACTGTGTGTGAGCTAAGTGTGTGAACACGATTTGGTAAAGGTAGCGGTGAGAGGCCATGTAGGAGTACATGGTGGGTTGTCTCATTGCAGTCGTCCTCAGGAACTGAGTTCTGTGTTTGTGATCCATGAACATTTACTACCACGCATTGGAATGCTTAAGTGCCCCTCTCGACTTATTAATCATCTCGATCTCTGTCCAGGAGTTGCAACTAGTTTCTGGTGTTTGTAGGTAGTGTTAGTAGTCTACCAAGTGGCACCCGGTACAGGTGGGCTTGGGACAGACTAGGCACAGTGGCATGGTGTATCAAGTGGCACCCGGATGGTGGGCTTGGGAACCCTGCTTACATCGTTTGGGGCCGTGAGCGACACCCCGGCCGGATCTCCTTGCGGATGAAACCCGAATAGGCGATAAACCTGGACGAGAGACTTGTGTGGTTAGTCAGGTCGTGGCCGACACCCTCGCTGGGCTTCCGCTTGAAGGTTGCCGAGTACATGTCGTGTAAACGGCGGTAAGTGGTGCGAGCGTGTGTGAAGAAGTACACCCCTGCAGGGTTAACATTATTTATTCGAATAGCTGTGTCCGCGGTAAAGGACTTCTGGGTTGCCTATACAGTTCATAGACAAGTGAAATTGGATACTCTAAAATGCGCAAGATTAGCGTGAGTGCTATGGATGGCGTTCTCGTAGGGAGACGGGAGCGGATCCATAGTGGTGTATTGACATGGTGAATATGTGGACTCGTGTGCGCCACCTCAAAGAATTATTTGCAGTCGTAGTCCAGGATAGCAACTGAGTCAAAGCTGGCTTGCTGCAGTTAAACCCCACCACCCCCTTTGTTGATAATGATGCATATGTAGTTAGTTCTGATGTAAGTCTTGCTGGGTACATTTGTACTCACGTTTGCCTATTTTATGTTTTTGCAGAGAGACTTCGGTCTCGCTAGTAGTTCCGCGTGGACTTCGACGTTTAGCTTGTTACCTCAGCTACGATCTTGTGCCCTCGGCAGGATCTGGTAGATAGTCAGGCTTCTCAGCCTTTTCTTTTGTAGATGTCTATACTCAGACATGTTAAGCTTCTGCTTGTGCTTTGACTTGTATGCTCTGAATGTTGGGTCGTGAGACCCATGTTTGTAATATGCCGCTCCTCAGTGCCTATTGAATAAAATACTTGAGTCGTAGAGTCATGTTGTGATGCCATGTTGTATTTGCGCATATCGAGCATATTGTGTGTATGTTATTGAAATGCTTGGTATGTGTGGGATCTGACTATCTAATTGTTTATCCTTAGTAGCCTCTCTTACCGGGAAATGCCTCCTAGTGCTTCCACTGAGCCATGGTAGCTTGCTACTGCTCTGGGACACTTAGGCTGGCCGGCATGTGTCCTTCTTTGTTCCTGTGTCTGTCCCTTCGGGGAAATGTCATGCGATGAATACCGGAGTCCTGTTAGCCCGCTACAGCCCGGTTCACCAGAGTCCTGCTAGCCCAGTGCTATAGTCTGGATTCACTCGCTGATGACCGACACGTTCGATGTTGGGTCATGGATGCCTATCCCTGTAAGTTTGTGCCACTTTGGGTTTACGACTAGCCATGTCAGCCCGGGCTCCTTATCATATGGATGCTAGCGACACTATCATATACGTGTGCCAAAAGGCGCAAATGGTCCCGGGCAAAGGTAAGGCGACACCCGTGGGGATACCGTGTGTGAGGCCGCAAAGTGATATGAGGTGTTACATGCTAGATCGATGTGGCATTGAGTCGGGGTCCTGACAGCTTTGGTATCAGAGCTTGACTGCCTGTAGGATTACCAAGCCAAACTGGTCGAAGTTGAGTCTAGAAATGCTTTAGTTATATGTAGGGGAATTTATTGTGGGATGGAACATAAGGCTCTTTTTATTACTTATGCCTTATGCCCCTCTGATCCGAGTCATCCTATCTTTCCTACGGGGTTAAGGAACTAGGCTTTCTCTTCTTTCTATCAGGATCACGTGTTACTAATCTGTAGACTTATAAGATTGTTGGATTTAAGCCTCAGTTCAGTTCCTACTATCTCTGTGTATTCATTGTTGATCCCAGAACCTTGATATTATGATGATCAAGTGGTTGTGCCACCATTCTGTAGCATGTCTCAAATCTTTTTGAGAATTTACAGCTGTTATGCTGTCCGAGTCATCCCAGGTCTCTAAACAGTCCGATGCATTTGCAAATCCCTTCTTCCCGTTCCCGATGATCCTTTGGGCCAGATTAACCACACTAATCAGTGGGTTGAGACCCTTCATTGCCTCGACATTTGTGTTGGAACTATTATTATGACCCTAGATGTCTTAGGGGATCATCTAGTAATCTAGCCATTTTTGTGTTCCCAGCGTGATGATTATGGCCATCATTCTCGAAGCATCCTGTGATGCCATTTAGTTAGTAGGTATTCTACTCCTGGGTTTTGAACCCGAGATTCACCCTACTTACCTTGTGTTGATAGTGTTGCTAGTTCCTTTAGGATATTAGTAACCTTTGTGATAGTCCTCGAGGTCCATGGTATATCGTTCTTCCAAATACCATGAACCATTCTTGGCAGGAGTTCTTTTGAACCAAAAGATCACAACCAGAGTGCTCTTGATGAGTTCTCCATTCTATATTGTGAATCTGCCAGTTCTACCTCTGCATGGGTTATCCGGAAGAAATGTTGAGCTTTGCTCGACATACTAATCTATGCATCCACAACTCAGAAAGATATGTGTTCCTTTGAGTTGTCCCTCTTCAGTCGTATTCCGATCTTCGTCTATCAATTGATAGTCAGGAGTAATTGTGCATTCGTGTTATCGATGCTTATTATTCTTGTGGTCCGTCAAGCCATTCTATTCAGGATGACTAGGAGAAACAAACTCCAGTACCTCATCCATATCCGGGATTGGGTCAAAGTAGTTGTATTCCGCAGATCAAAATGCTACTCTAGCTTTTGTTCTAATCTACCTTGGAGTATTAACATCTTTATATTAAGAATATCATGGGAATTGCTCACCATCCTATGAACTCTTGATACAGTGATACTTCTCGCCATCATTATTCATTCCTCGGTTCCGTGTTATTGTAACTGGAACACCGACAAGTGAATTGTGATGTGTGAAATCAATACTGCTAGCAACCCCGTTGCTTGGTAGTTAATGGACAATAATCTCATTCTTAGCGCGTTGGTATTGAATCATCATTCTAAGATAGATTGTGCTACCTTGTCCTTATTTACGGTGCACTCCTCGATCAATGAGTTAGGATTGTGCCAGTCCCTCGCTCTTGTGATCATATGTCTTGCCTCTCAGCTCAAGAGCAAGGTTGTTCTCGAGCTTAGTAACATATCGGTGGTTTGTGATTTTCTGAATATCTTCTCGGAAGTATTACCAGGTTGTTACCCGACCGCTATGTTGAGTTCGTGATCAAGATGGTTTCTTGTAACCACCCCTTCTCCAAGAATCTGTGTGGGATACCCCTGAGCTAGTTGGTCAAGCTAAACAACAAGTTGGAGAGTTGGAAGATAAAAGCTTGTCTGACTTAGTTCATGTTAAGGGATATCTTTCTGTGTGTGTGTGTGTGTGTGTTGAAGAAAGATGATATCTTCATCAATTGGTCCTTGTGATCAGTTGTTGGACCTATTCTCTTACCCCATCTTTGATTTGAGTATGGGCTATCATCAAATCAAATCAGAACCAACGATATTCGTAATGTTGTCTTACTCGTGGTTGTTTCTTCGAGCATACACCATTATATATTTTGGGTCTGACCAATGCTATCACCTTGTTCACATAATTGTGGAATTCCACTTATATGGAAACCTGGATGAATTGTTGTTGAGTCCATCGGCAACATTTTTATCTTGTCCATAATTTTGTTGAACATTAAGCTAGTGTTGGAAACTTATATATGCATTATCTTCATGTTCCATTCATGAAGCATATGTCTGGATGAAAGATGTGACTTCCTCTAATTCATGTGCATCTGATGCAAGTTGCCGCCATGGATTCGAGAAAGATTGTTTTGCTTCTTCTGGAATCATCCCAAATCAATCATGCATACGTGTGAAGTATTCTGTGGTTTGGAGACTTGCAACCTTCATTCCATATGTATCCCTAGCACACCAAGCCACTGATTGAGTTGTTCAAAGATAAAGGAGTCTGTTCTAAAGTGAACTCTTTGGACTTGCACGCGTGGAGACTTCGCTATCATTAATGATGGTTCCCCACTAGAACTCGGTAGTGTTTTATTATAAGACTTCTATGTGATCATGCTTGTCTGGGACAGCGTGTTCACATGTGTGTAGCAGAACCAGCTCATGTTTTGGAGCTTGCTATCGTAGTTCATTCCCCGAGAATCTCGCAACGTCATCTCGTCGATTTATGTTGCAAACTTTCATTTTTCTTCCTAGACTCGATGAGTTAGGAATATTCCGACACCAACCAGATCTGAATCTCAGGCAGATATGATGGTTGGAACATCTCCCAAGAACTATAATATTGGTCTCTCGATAATCGGTAAAGTGGATGTCGTGGCCAACACACCCAGCCGGAAGACCTATTATTGTAGTATCCTAATTGAGGAAGTTGGCCACCTCCCGATAAGGATTTCATAGGATTTACCTCCGTAATTGTTCCTTATGGATTCTTGTGCTCCTGAAGTCCGACCTTTACTTGATGTTCTAGATATCAAACCATATCTATGAATGGGATACGCTAGTACATCAAGGAGAACATTAGAAGCGGAGTGCTAAATGTCTCTCGGTCGATCATCCAAATTTTGTTTCCTTGGCCTCGCTAAGGTGAAATCTAAGAAGGTTATCATTCTTTGCATCTGCATCGTCTATCGCTGTTCATCATGGTAGTACGTTGTGTTGCCAGGATCCTTGACACGGACATTGGTAAAACCTTGATGAATATGGAAATGCTCAAGTTCTTGAGAGCACGCACAAGCGCTAGGTGTTATCATCAGCATTAATTGGGTTTGCTCTCAGTTTCCTCGGTTATGCTATAACTTTTGAAACAATGGACTCACTCTCTACTGTTGAGCTTCTCCCCAGTTACTAAAATCGTCCTTTGTGTTGATTTCAACAAGGTAATTCTTTTTGCCACTTAAGGTAATAATCTACGAATCACTCTCGTCCAGGATGTCCCGCTGTGGCATCATGGCAACTCAACTCCTCGCTACGTTGACAACCGTTCACCACCTTTTTAAGCGTGGAATTGTTGTCTACCTAGTGAACCCTCGTCATTTGTTCCACTCCATCCCTCTAGATGTGTGTTTCGTGTCTCAGCTCGAGTGATGTTGCTATGTCTCATTCCGTGAGCTGATCCTAAGTTGTTCGATCTTTGAGAAGATCGATCCTTCTAGAGTCTCCTTCTCCTCTCGTTGTCATGTTGGCTGGAGTTCTCAGAGCAAGACGACCAGACAAAGATGGTGATTGAATCAACGTTCATTTGAAGTGCAACCTGGATCGTGAAGATTGTGTTGGTTTGCGCTCCCCTTTCATCTTACCCTACGCTTGAATCTCGGGACGAGATTCTTGTTTAGTAGGGGTGAGCTGTCACATCCCTAGTTCTGGTATGCACTAGGCTAGCCCTTCATGTGAGCATCATGTTTAAATTCAAATGAAACTTGAATTGAGGAATTTTCAAAAGCCTCAGAAAACCTCAAAAAAATAACCAACATTTGAATCTCATCAAATGAGTCCAAGAAAATGTTCCTGTTATTCTGTGAAAATATTGGCATGATGTAAAATTCAAACCAATATTTTTAGAGTCACAGAAATAATTTATTTTGGGTCTTTGATTTAAATCAATAACATATTTGGGTTGAAATTATTTCTGCTATATAAGAAATAATGTTCAATATTTTTGTAAGTTGCATGTGACCTTGGGCTAGTCCTGAGCTTACATAACAATTTACAGAAAGTTTATAAAAATGATTTGGTTTGTAAACTAAATCAAAACAAAGCAAATAAATAGAAAACAGAAATAAAAGGGAGAGAGAGCAAACTCACCAGGACTTACCTGCACCCACCTGCGGCCCGCTACTATGGCTTGCTCGCAGCCCAGCTGGCGGCCCAGCCCACCAGCGCCCCCTTGTCATCTTCCTCCTTTGCCAGGAGGACAACCAGGTGCGTGGCGAGCGCCGATGCTGCTCTGGCCACCTCCTGCTTCCCCGGCCCCTTCTAGCGACGCCACAAAGACGCCTCAAAGCCCCTGTTCCCTCTCTCTCACTCGCTGTTCTCCCTCTCCTCCTCTGGTTCTCTCGCACACAACCACCGAGCGCTGTCGTCGCCGTCGCCGAGCACAACCGCGGACATCGCCTCTCCCTCGCCTCTCCGTGCTGTCCAGAGGCTCCACATAGACGCCATGTTGCCCCAAGAAGAAGCTCGCGCCTGCGGGACGCCCGAAGTAACGCCACCATCGTCGTCTTCGGCCTCGACCGCCGTGGATCGCCGTCGTCGTATTCGCGGCAACCAAAGCTTCCCCGAGCCCATTGAGCTTCTCTGCGAGTCCGCCGTGAGCCCCTCTTCCTTTCCCCTCACCTCTCTCTCTCGCGCGTGCCCCGCAGCCGCTGCCCCGCGAGCACCCGAAGCCGCCGTCCGCCATGGCCGGCGAGCTCCATGCCCCCGAGCATCTCCACCTCGCGTGGTAGCTCCGACGTGCTCCTGCTGCCCTTTAGGTGCTACGAGCTGCAGCACCGCGCCCGCGCTTAGCCGAGCTCCGGCCGCCGCCGCGAGCTTGCTCTAGCGAGCTTCATCCACCCTGCGCCCTCCCGCGTGCCTCCGCTGGATGTGCGCAAGCAAGGGAAACCCTCTGGTGCCCTTGGCTTGACCCAACACCGCCCGTAGCGCCGCTCCGGCAACCCTCCGCCGCGGTTATAGGTCGCCGGCGTTAAACTCTGGCGACGCTGACGTGGAGCCATCATTAGGCACTAATCCCCACTGACTCCTCCTAACAGACACTGACGAGCGGGCCACGCATTGGGTCAAATCCCAGTCAACACAGCATTAACCCCTAACTAATTATGAGCTTATGACATGTGGGACCGGGTCGTCAGGTTTGACCTGGACCAGCCCTGTTGACCCTGCTGACGTCACAGTGACGTAGTGCTGACGCAGTAATGCCTTTTCTGGATTTATATTTATTCAGAAAATTCCAGAAAATAGTGCTAACTTCTAAAAATCATAGAAATTCAACCGTAACTCCAAATGAAATAAATTATATATGAAAAATGATCAGAAAAATCCAATCTATCCATCTGTACTGGTTTCATGCATGTTTAAACAACTTAAACTTGCTGTTTAGTGCAAAACATTATAAGCACTATTTAAATTCATAAGATGAGTTTGGGGTTGAACCATTGGTTCAAAATGACTCAAACCCATCTGGTTTTAGTTGCATTAGCCCAATACACACATTTTGCCATGTCATGATCATGCATCATATTGTGCATTGCATTGATTGTGCTTCCTTCTCTGTTGCCGGTAATTGTCCCCTCTCGATAGACGTGGTTTCGATGATGAGTTCGATGACACCGATGAAGAGCTATATCATCTTCAGAAGTGCCAGGCAAGCAAAAACCCCTTGTTCATTCCGATACAATCCCACTCTCTCGCTCCTGCTCTCTTTTACTGCATTAGGACAACAACATTTCAACTGTTATGTGCTGCGGTAGCTGAACCCCTTTATCCTCTGCATGACCTGTCATTGCCACAGTAAATAGATGAAACCCACTAGCATGAGTAGGAGTTGTTTGAGTCGTGTTGTGCCTACTCATTCATGCTTGTTTGTCATGCCTGCTACTGCTTAGAGTTGAGTCAGGTCTGATTCATCCGGGATGAATCAGAGGTGTGTGAACATATCCTACTGTGTGTGAGCTAAGTGTGTGAACACGATTTGGTAAAGGTAGCGGTGAGAGGCCATGTAGGAGTACATGGTGGGTTGTCTCATTGCAGTCGTCCTCAGGAACTGAGTTCTGTGTTTGTGATCCATGAACAGTTACTACCACGCATTGGAATGCTTAAGTGCCCCTCTCGACTTATTAATCATCTTGATCTCTGTCCAGGAGTTGCAACTAGTTTCTGGTGTTTGTAGGTAGTGTTAGTAGTCTACGAAGTGGCACCTGATATAGGTGGGCTTGGGACAGACTAGGCACAATGGCACGGTGTACCAAGTGGCACCCGGATGGTGGGCTTGGGAACCCTGCTCACATCGTTTGGGGCCGTGAGCGACACCCCGGCCGGATCTCCTTGCGGATGAAACCCGAATATGCGATAAACCTGGACGAGAGACTTGTGTGGTTAGTCAGGTCGTGGCCGACACCCTCGCTGGGCTTCCGCTTGAAGGTTGCCGAGTACATGTCATGTAAACGGCGGTAAGTGGTGAGAGCGTGTGTGAAGAAGTACACCCCTGCAGGGTTAACATTATCTATTCGAATAGCCGTGTCCGCGGTAAAGGACTTCTGGGTTTCCTATACAGTTCATAGACAAGTGAAATTGGATACTCTAAAATGCGCAAGATAAGCGTGAGTGCTATGGATGGCGTTCTCGTAGGGAGACGGGAGCGGATCCATAGTGGTGTATTGACATGGTGAATATGTGGACTCGTGTGCGCCACCTCAAAGAATTATTTGCAGTCGTAGTCCAGGATAGCCACTGAGTCAAAGCTGGCTTGCTGCAGTTAAACCCCACCACCCCCTTTGTTGATAATGATGCATATGTAGTTAGTTCTGATGTAAGTCTTGCTGGGTACATTTGTACTCACGTTTGCCTATTTTATGTTTTTGCAGAGAGACTTCGGTCTCGCTAGTAGTTCCGCGTGGACTTCGACGTTTAGCTTGTTACCTCAGCTACGATCTTGTGCCCTCAGTAGGATCTGGTAGATAGTCAGGCTTCTCAGCCTTTTCTTTTGTAGATGTCTGCACTCAGACATGTTAAGCTTCCGCTTGTGCTTTGACTTGTGTGCTCTGAATGTTGGGTCGTGAGACCCATGTTTGTAATATCTCCCTCCTCGGTGCCTATTGAATAAAATACTTGAGTCGTAGAGTCATGTTGTGATGCCATGCTGTATTTGCGCATATCGAGCATATTGTGTGTATGTTATTGAAATGCTTGGTATGTGTGGGATCTGACTATCTAGTTGTTTATCCTTAGTAGCCTCTCTTACCGGGAAATGTCTCCTAGTGCTTCCACTGAGCCATGGTAGCTTGCTACTGCTCCGGGACACTTAGGCTGGCCGGCATGTGTCCTTCTTCGTTCCTGTGTCTGTCCCTTCGGGGAAATGTCACGCGATGAATACCGGAGTCCTGTTAGCCCACTACAGCCCGGTTCACCAGAGTCCTGCTAGCCCAGTGCTACAGCCTGGATTCACTCGCTGATGACCGACACGTTCGATGCTGGGTCATGGATGCCTGTCCCTGTAAGTTTGTGCCACTTTGGGTTTACGACTAGCCATGTCAGCCCGGGCTCCTTATCATATGGATGCTAGCGACACTATCATATACGTGTGCCAAAAGGCGCAAACGGTCCCGGGCAAAGGTAAGGCGACACCCGTGGGGATACCGTGCGTGAGGCCACAAAGTGATATGAGGCGTTACATGCTAGATCGATGTGGCATTGAGTCGGGGTCCTGACATTTCATCTCACATTGAGTGAAATGGGATACATCCTCAACTTTGCGAAAAGGTAACTTGGTATTGTTTATCTCATTTCCTACTCACCTCTACTCGAGTCTTGTGATGGATAGGCAAGCCATTTCATCTCCGGTCTTCCACGACAACGACAACGTGAACAACTACATCTCCAAAACGTCCATCTTAGGACTACAACGAGCAATGCAAGGCATTGAGCAACTCGCCATCGACATTCGCCAAAATGAATCAAGGATAAGGGACTACCTCAACACCAAGTTGGCCAAACAAAGGGATCAAGTACGAGACATGGTGGCCAACTACAAGTCTTCTTCCCCTTCGTTATCTTCAAGGCGGTGACGCTCAAGTGGCCAATCTTCGGAACGTCATCGAGCTCAAGCACTACAACACCATTAAGATGAAGCTGCTCGCGATGCGTACACCTACAAGTCCCAACAAGCTCTACATCAAGCTAGGGCCAGACATCATGAGCACAAGAGAAGACCGCGAGACAAGCACCACCAAGACGGAGCTACGACTACTACGACCACTTCGGCATCTTCGCCAAGTGTCATCAAGGCATCTTCGCCTTTGGACGTATGGCATCTTCGCCTACCTCCGAGGAGTACGCCTACATCGGCCTTCCTCCACGGCGACGGTGACGAGATGGTCGAGCATGGGATTTTCCCTTCGGTCATGGAGGAGAG
Organism: Triticum aestivum; assembly: GCF_018294505.1. Classification (NCBI taxonomy): domain Eukaryota; kingdom Viridiplantae; phylum Streptophyta; class Magnoliopsida; order Poales; family Poaceae; genus Triticum; species Triticum aestivum. The sequence goes on along the minus strand of NC_057795.1, from coordinate 310,701,046 downwards.
TGATGATGTGCCATATTCGGCCTTCATCCACGGCGACGACGAAGAGATGGTTGAGCATGGGATTTTCCCTTCGACCACGATGACGTATGATGACTTGAGTGACTTTTGCCACCATATGGAGAGTGAGAGTGACTTCACCACTAGCCCCATATATGATGAGTTGCCACAATTCCCATGTGAGGAGAGCCACAACCCCCACCATTTGAGTGAGATGAGTGACTCCACCATATGTAACATTGCGTGCAACTACCTTGAGGGAGTGAGTGAGCCACCACCACATAGCGAGAGTGAGGAAGTTGATAGGGCATGTGAGGACATTTGCATTGCTAACAACTTTACCTCTACCTCTATTGTGTCTTCTCATTTGGTGCTATGTCCCATATATGATGATGCGCCGATCCGCGATGTCTTCGTCCTTCCTATGGACAAGATGATGGCCATGTCAGAATATGATGCACCCCCACATGGTTCCATCAAGATGAAGATGATGACCACCATTTGGTCTTTGCCACCTCACCTACACCACATGAGTGGAATGACATCGGTAACATAGGTGACGGTGATGCTCTTGTCCCACTAGTGGACATTCTTGACATTGATTGCTTGCATGATGTTGATCCACCTATTGCCATGCTTCATGCTAGTGCGATTTCCCCATGCGATGATTTGCCAATTTATGATGAGTATGATGATTCTCATGTGGAGTCTATTAGTTGTGATGCCATGTTACATAGGATTTCTTGTGATAATTCTCTAGGTCACATCTTGTTTGACAATCCGCTTGACTTGTCATATGCTATGCATGAGATCAACCATATGTCATATTTGCAATCTCTTCATAGTGACTATGCATATGCCATCAACATAAACCCAATTTGCACTTATGGCATAGATGACAAGCCCATGGTTATTGGCATTTGTTTTTCTTGTGATGATATTGATATGCTTCCTTTGCATTGTTTATCTCATATGCCATGCCATGACCACCTAGCTTCGGATATGCATTGCTTTGAATGTTCTCCATTTTCTCCATATGATGTTTCCACTATTGCTCATGAGGACACCCCCATAGTTTCCTCATACATTTTAGGAGATTTTGATTCATCCTATCCATTGCATGATCCCACTACTTGTGTGCACCATATGCTCCCCATGAATAAACATGCTAGTGATGTGCCATATACTTGCATTCTCAATTTGTGTCCCCATCGTGTCATACATAACAACTATTCTTTCATGATGGATGACATGTTCTTATACCATGCATCAAATTTCTTTGAGCGATGCTTATCTTGTGCTAACTCACATGTGCACATACACATCATGATGGATGATGTGTACATTTACCACGTGCACAATTTCTTTGTTTTGTGTTTCTTTTGTGTAGGTACCCATGAATACTTGTCAACCTCACAATCCCATGAGTTGACAAAACAAGCTCTAAAGAGCAACGATGACTTGGGATCACATGGTTTGACTTTCCCACCGCTCTCTTCGTACAAAGACTTCGCGCATTTCTTTTACATGGCTCTCATATGGTTATGGGTTATCGTCCATTACATCTTATATGCCCATCTTGACATGTTCACTTTGCATGATATGCTCATTCCTATGCCTTTGCCATGCATTTGTGACCCATGCTTTGCATTACACATGATGATTGATTCTACTACTTGTATGTGTATTTGCAAGCTTGGTGGAGATATTGCTTGTTCTTGCCATGTTTCCTCAGTGATCCATGCCTACGATGATACTATGATCTTGCTTTGTGTTCGTGCTCGCGATATGTCACGTGCATTGCCTATATCTCTTATTTGCTCACATGACATGATTGCCATGATTTCCTCTAGTGTGTTGCATCTTCGCTCCACTAGTTTGCACGACTTGATTTCTATGCTTTCTCATGTTGCATCCACTTCTTGGATTACTTGCTCCTATCACATGTTTGGTTGCAACAATGTCATTCCTTCACATATGCCATGTCCCATTGATTGCTACATGCTTGCCTTGATTGCCTCACACATGATGACCAATTGCTCTTGCTATCGTGTTGAGTGCCACTCAATTTTCACTACACCTTATGCACATTATGCTTGGATTGTCTTGCACTTGCATGTGTTTAGACATATCATCTTCTTGGGTGTTGTGAATGACTCTTATGCCTACCATAGACCGTTCATTGAGAGTCTTATGCATGCTTGCTATGACATTGAGGTAGATGCTTGTTCACTTGTCCCACATATTAGCACCTTTACATCACCCTTGCCTGATTGTTTCCATGATGCTTTTCCATGTGCTCAATTTAGATGCTTACATTCCATGCCACACTTTGTCAAACCATATGTTATGCTTGATGACAACACTTATTGGGTGAATCACCTCTTGGATACTTGGTTTTGCTTTAGTGCCAACCACATTTGTTTTTCTAAGTGCTTGTTACCTTTGCTCCTTTGGAAGGAACTACAAGACGGTGCGACACTGGACAGTGCCAATTTCGAGCTTGAAGATGATGAGTCCTTGGTGGTTGTCCACTCCTACACGGCGACGCCATCTCTTTCCCATGGTGATGAAGATCACGATCAGTGGACGGATCTCTCCCAAGGGGGGGGGGAGATGATGCGGAGTATCCCTCGACCATCACCATGGACGTCGCACCACCAGCGCAAGCACGGGGAGAACCTATGACAAGAGCTCGTGCACGCGCCATCGAGAATGAGGTGAACTCTTTCCTCTTTGAGCTCCACTCAAATTCATTTGAGAGTTGGGTCCTACCTCAAACGGAAGTGTCGTGGATTTGTCACGGCAGATGTCCTAGTGAAAGGACTTAGTCGTGGAGCCATCGCTAAGGGTTAACTTGAAGGGGTTAAAGCGGACACAAAGACACGAGGGTTTATACTAGTTCGGCCCGTTATATGAAGGTAAAAGCATACGTCTAGTTGTGATGGAATTGATGTGGTCTCAATGGCTAGGGAGAAAACAAGCTTCGCCTAGGCTCGAGTTGTTGTTGTCTGTCCTTGAACCGGCGCCGGGTCGTCCCCTTATATACACGGGTGACGCCTGTCGGTTCATAGAGTCCCAACCGGTTCATACTCGTATCCCGGTCGGTATCTCTCTATTCCTAACTTACAATACAAGCTTACATATCAAGCCGGTTTACGGCTACAAATTCTAAACCGACTATAGGCCTTGGGCCTTCATCTGCCTATGCTACTACTGAAGTTAACCCGGCCTAGGTAGGCCGGTTCATGCCCGGGTAATATTGTTGGGGAACATTGCAGAAAATTAAAATTTTTCCTACGGTTTCACCAAGACCCATCTATGAGTTCATCTAAGCAACGAGTCATGAGAGAGAGTTTGCATCTACATACCACTTGTAGATCACGTGCGGAAGCTTGCAAGGGGATGGTGATGATGGAGTCGTACTCGACGTGATTCGAATCACCGATGTCCAAGTGCTGAACGGATAGCACCTCCGCGTTCAACACACGTACGGGACGGGAGACGTCTCCTCCTTCTTGATCCAGCAAGGGGAAGGAGAGGTTGAGGAAGCTCGCTCCAATGACAGCACGACGGCGTGGTGGTGTTGGTGCAGCAGTACTCCGACAGCGCTTCGCCAAGCGCTTACGGAGGAGGAGAGGTGTTGGGGAGGGGAGGGGCTGTGCCTTGGAGGTGTGTACAGCAGCCCTCCCCCCACCCCTCTATTTATAGGGGAAGGGGCAAGGGGGGCCGACCCCTCTAGATGGGATCTAGAGGGGGGGCGGCGGCCAGGGAGGGGAGGCTTGCCCCCCAAGCAAGGGGGGCGCCCCATTTAGGGTTTCCCCCCAACCCTAGGCGCATGGGCCCAAGGTGGGGGGCGCGCCCAGCCCTCCAGGGGCTGGCTCCCTCCCCTTTGCGGCCCATGTGGCCCTCCGGGAGGGGTGGCCCCTCCCGGTGGACCCCTGGAACCCCTCCGGTGGCCCCGGTACAATACCGATAACCCCCGGAAACTTTCCGGTGTCCGTATGACAACTTCCCATATATAAAACTTCACCCCCGGACCATTTCGGAACTCCTCGTGATGTCCGGGATCTCATCCGGGACTCCGAACAACATTCGGTAGTCACATACTAGTCTTCCTAATAACCCTAGCATCACCGAACCTTAAGTGTGTAGACCCTACGGGTTCGGGAGACATGCAGACATGACCGAGATGACTCTCGGGCAATAACCAACAGCGAGATCTGGATACCCATGTTGGCTCCCACATGCTCCTCGATGATTTCATCGGTTGAACCACGATGTCGAGGATTCGATCAAACCCTGTATGCAATTCACTTTGTCAATCGGTACGTTACTTGCCCGAGACTCGATCGTCGGTATCCCAATACCTCGTTCAGTCTCGTTACCGGCAAGTCACTTTACTCGTAACGTAATGCATGATCCCGTGACTAACCACTTAACCACTTTGAGCTCATTATGATGATGCATTACCGAGTGGGCCCAGAGATACCTCTCCGTCATACGGAGTGACAAATCCCAGTCTCGATTCGTGTCAACCCAACAGACACTTTCGGAGATACCTGTAGTGCACCTTTATAATCACCCAGTTACGTTGTGACGTTTGGTACACCCAAAGCACTCTTACGGTATCTGGGAGTTACACGATCTCATGGTCGAAGGAAGAGATACCTGACATTGAAAAAGCTCTAGCAAAACGAACTACACGATCTTGTGCCATGCTTAAGATTGGGTCTTGTCCATCACATCATTCTCCTAATGATGTGATCCCGTTGTCAATGACATCCAATGTCCATAGTCAGGAAACCATGACTATCTGTTGACCAACGAGCTAGTCAACTAGAGGCTTACTAGGGACATGTTATGGTCTATGTATTCACACGTGTATTACGATTTCCGGATAATACAGTTATAGCATGAATAAAAGACAATTATCATGAACAAGGAAATATAATAATAATGCTTTCATTATTGCCTCTAGGGCATATTTCCAACAGTCTCCCACTTGCACTAGAGTCAATAATCTAGTTACATTGTTATGAATCGAACACCCATAGATTTCTGGTGCTGATCATGTTTTGCTCGCGAGAGAGGTTTAGTCAACGGATCTGCGACATTCAGATCCGTATGTACTTTGCAAATTTCTATGTCTCCATCTTGAACATTTTCACGGATGGAGTTGAAATGACGCTTGATGTGCCTGGTCTTCTTGTGAAACCTGGGCTCCTTGGCAAGGGCAATAGCTCCAGTGTTGTCACGGAAGAGTTTGATTGGCCCCGACGCATTGGGTATGACTCCTAGGTCGGTGATGAACTCCTTCACCCAAATCGCTTCATGCGCTGCCTCCGAGGCTGCCATGTACTCCGCTTCACACGTAGATCCCGCCACGACGCTCTTCTTGCAGCTGCACCAGCTTACTGCTCCACCATTCAACATATACATGTATCCGGTTTGTGACTTAGAGTCATCCAGATCCGAGTCGAAGCTAGCGTCGACGTAACCCTTTACGACGAGCTCTTCGTCTCCTCCATAAACGAGAAACATGTCCTTTGTCCTTTTCAGGTACTTCAGGATATTCTTGACCGCTGTCCAGTGTTCCTTGCCTGGGTTACTTTGGTATCTTGCTACCAAACTTACGACAAGGTTTACATCAGGTCTGGTACACAGCATGGCATACATAATAGATCCTATGGCTGAAGCATAGGGGATGACACTCATCTCTTCTTTATCTTTTGCCGTGGTCGGTGACTGAGCCGAGCTCAATCTCACACCTTGTAACATAGGCAAGAACCCTTTCTTGGATTGATCCATTTTGAACCTTTTCAAAATCTTATCAAGGTATGTGCTTTGTGAAAGACCTATGAGGCATCTCGATCTATCTCTATAGATCTTGATGCCTAATATATAAGCAGCTTCTCCAAGGTCCTTCATTGAAAAACATTTGTTCAAGTAGGCCTTAATGCTGTCCAGAAATTCTATATTATTTCCCATCAAGAGTATGTCATCTACATATAATATGAGAAATGCTACACAGCTCCCACTCACTTTCTTGTAAACGCAGGCTTCTCCATAAGTCTGCATAAACCCAAACGCTTTGATCATCTCATCAAAGCGAATATTCCAGCTCCGAGATGCTTGCACCAGCCCATAAATGGATCGCTGGAGCTTGCATACTTTGTTAGCGTTCTTAGGATCGACAAAACCTTCCGGCTGCATCATATACAGTTCTTCCTTAAGATGCCCGTTAAGGAATGCTGTTTTGACGTCCATCTGCCATATCTCATAATCATAGTATGCGGCAATTGCTAACATGATTCGGACGGACTTTAGCTTCGCTACGGGAGAGAATGTCTCGTCGTAGTCAATCCCTTGAACTTGTCGATAACCCTTAGCGACAAGTCGAGCTTTATAGATGGTAACATTTCCATCCGCGTCCGTCTTCTTCTTAAAGATCCATTTGTTTTCTATCGCTCGCCGATCATCGGGCAAGTCTGTCAAAGTCCATACTTTGTTTTCATACATGGATTCTATCTCGGACTTCATGGCTTCAAGCCATTTGTTGGAATCTGGTCCCGTCATTGCTTCTTCATAGTTCGAAGGTTCACTGTTGTCTAACAACATGATTTCCAGGACGGGGTTGCCGTACCACTCCAGTGCGGAACGTGTCCTGGTGGACCTACGAAGTTCAGTAGCAACTTGATCCGAAGTACCTTGATCATCATCATTGGTTTCCTCTTCAGTTGGTGTGGGCATCACAGGAACATTTTCCTGAGCTGCACCACTATCCTGTTCGAGAGGTAGCACTTCATCGAGTTCTACTTTCCTTCCACTTACTTCTTTCGAGAGAAACTCTTTTTCCAGAAAGCATCCGTTCTTGGCAACAAAGATCTTGCCCTCGGATCTTAAGTAGAAGGTATACCCGATAGTTTCCTTAGGGTATCCTATGAAGACGCATTTTTTCGACTTGGGTTCGAGCTTTTCAGGTTGAAGTTTCTTGACATAAGCATCGCATCCCCAAACTTTTAGAAACGACGGCTTAGGTTTCTTTCCAAACCATAATTCGTACGGTGTCGTCTCAAAGGATTTAGATGGTGCCCTATTTAAAGTGAATGTAGCTGTCACTAGAGCGTATCCCCAAAATGATAGCGATAAATCGGTAAGAGACATCATAGACCGCACCATATCCAATAGAGTGCGATTACGACGTTCGGACACACTGTTTCGCTGAGGTGTTCCAGGCGGCGTGAGTTGTGAAACGATTACACATTTCCTTAAGTGTGTGCCAAATTCGTGACTTAAATATTCTCCTCCACGGTCTGATCGTAGGAACTTTATTTTTCGGTCACGTTGATTCTCCACTTCATTCTGAAATTCCTTGAACTTTTCAAAGGTCTCAGACTTGTGTTTCATTAAGTAGACATACCCATATCTACTCAAGTCATCAGTGAGAGTGAGAACATAACGATATCCTCCGCGAGCCTCAACGCTCATTGGACCGCACACATCGGTATGTATGATTTCCAACAAGTTGGTTGCTCGCTCCAGTGTTCCGGAGAACGGAGTCTTGGTCATTTTGCCCATGAGGCATGGTTCGCATGTGTCAAACGATTCATAATCAAGAGACTCCAAAAGTCCATCAGCATGGAGCTTCTTCATGCGCTTGACACCAATGTGACCAAGGCGGCAGTGCCACAAGTATGTGGGACTATCGTTATCGACTTTACATCTTTTGGCATCCACACTATGAACATGTGTAATATTACGCTCGAGATTCATTAAGAACAAGCCATTGACCATCGGAGCATGACCATAAAACATATCTCTCATATAAATCGAACAACCATTATTCTCAGACTTAAATGAGTAGCCATCTCGTATTAAACGAGATCCAGATACAATGTTCATGCTCAAACTTGGCACTAAATAACAATTATTAAGGTTCATAACTAATCCCGTAGGTAAATGTAGAGGCAGCGTGCCGACGGCGATCACATCGACTCTGGAACCATTCCCGACGCGCATCGTCACCTCGTCCTTCGCCAGTCTCCGTTTATTCCGCAGCTCCTGCTGTGAGTTACAAATATGAGCAACGGCACCGGTATCAAATACCCAGGAGTTACTACGAGTACTGGTAAGGTACACATCAATTACATGTATATCAAATATACCTTTGTTGTTGCCGGCCTTCTTATCTGCTAAGTATTTGGGGCAGTTCCGCTTCCAGTGACCCTTCCCCTTGCAATAAAAGCACTCATTCTCAGGCTTGGGTCCATTCTTTGACTTCTTCCCGGTAACTGGCTTACCGGGCGCGGCAACGTCCTTGCCGTCCTTCTTGAAGTTCTTCTTGCCCTTGCCCTTCTTGAACTTAGTGGTCTTATTGACCATCAACACTTGATGTTCTTTCTTGATTTCAGCCTTTGCTGACTTCAGCATAGAGAACAATTCAGGAATGGTCTTTTCCATCCCCTGCATGTTGTAGTTCATCACAGAGCTCTTGTAGCTTGGTGGGAGCGACTGGAGGATTCTGTCAATGACCGCCTCATCTGGGAGGTTAATGTTCAGCTGGGTCATACAGTTGTGCAACCCAGACATCTTGAGTATGTGCTCACTGACAGAACTATTTTCCTCCATCTTACAACTGTAGAACTTGTCGGAGATGTCATATCTCTCGACCCGGGCGTGAGCTTGAAAAATCAGTTTCAGCTCCTCGAACATCTCATATGCTCCGTGATGCTCAAAACGCTTTTGGAGCCCCGGTTCTAAGCTGTAAAGCATGCCACACTGAACGAGGGAGTAATCATCAACACGTGCCTGCCAAACGTTCAAATTGTCTTGCAGTGCTGGGAGAACAGGTGGGTCACCTAACGGTCCTTCTAGGACATATTGTTTCCTGGCAGCTATGAGGATGATCCTCAGGTTCCGGACCCAGTCCGTATAGTTGCTGCCATCATCTTTCAGCTTGGTTTTCTCTAGGAACGCGTTGAAGTTCATGTTGACATGAGCGTTGGCCATTTGATCTACAAGACATATTTGCAAAGGTTTTAGACTAAGTTCATGATAATTAAGTTCTAATCAAATTATGAACTCCCACTCAGATTAGACATCCCTCTAGTCATCTAAGTGTTACACGATCCGAGTCGACTAGCCCGTGTCCGATCATCACGTGAGACTGACTAGTCATCGTCGGTGAACATCTTCATGTTGATCGTATCTTCCATACGACTCGTGTTCGACCTTTCGGTCTCCGTGTTCCGAGGCCATGTCTGCACATGCTAGGCTCGTCAAGTTAACCCTAAGTGTTTTCGTTGTGTAAAACTGTCTTACACCCGTTGTATGTGAACGTAAGAATCCATCACACCCGATCATCACGTGGTGCTTAGAAGCGACGAACTGTAGCAACGGTGCACAGTTAGGGGAGAACACTTCTTGAAATTTTTGTAAGGGATCATCTTATTTACTACCGTCGTCCTAAGTAAACAAGATGCATAAACATAATAAACATCACATGCAATTATATAGTTGTGACATGATATGGCCAATATCATATAGCTCCATTGATCTCCATCTTCGGGGCTCCATGATCATCTTGTCACCAGCTTGACACCATGATCTCCATCATCATGATCTCCATCATCGTTTCTTCATGAAGTTGTCACGCCAACGACTACTTCTACTTCTATGACTAACGCGTTTAGCAATAAAGTAAAGTAAGTTACATGGCGTTCTTCAATGACACGCAGGTCATACAAAAAATAAAGACAACTCCTATGGCTCCTGCCGGTTGTCATACTCATCGACATGCAAGTCGTGAATCCTATTACAAAGAATATGATCTCATACATCACAATTCATCATTCATCACAACTTCTGGCCATATCACATCACATGATCAATTGCTGCAAAAACAAGTTAGACGTCCTCTAATTGTTGTTGCATCTTTTACGTGGCTGCAATTGGGTTCTAGCAAGAACGTTTTCTTACCTACGAATAACCACAACGTGATTTTGTCAACTTCTATTTACCCTTCATAAGGGCCCTTTTCATCGAATCCGCTCCAACTAAAGTGGGAGAGACAGACACCCGCCAACCACCTTATGCAACTAGTGCATGTCAATCGGTGGAACCGGTCTCACGTAAGCATACGTGTAAGGTTGGTCCGGGCCGCTTCATCCCACAATACCGTTGAAGCAAGAAAAGACTAGTAGAGGCAAGTAAGTTGACAAGATCCACGCCCACAACAAAATTGTGTTCTACTCGTGCAAAGAGAACTACGCATAGACCTAGCTCATGATGCCACCACTACTAGGAAAAGGGCTATAGATGGAATTGACACTAATGGCGCACTAGACATGTGGTGCGCCATTAGTATATACTAATGGCGCACCACATTCTGATGCGCCATTAGTGTTGAAATTACTAATGGCGCACCCTGTCCACGGTGCGCCATTAGTACCAATTTTTTTTTTGAACTAGTGCGCCTGTCCAAACATACTAATGGCGCATCCGCTGGTGGTGCGCCATTACTAGTTGTAACTAGTAATGGCGCACCTGCCAGAGGGTGCGCCACTAAAGTTATTTTTTTTATTATTGTTTTTATTCCTTTTTTTGCAAAAGTACTAATGGCGCACTAACACGCGGTGCGCCATTAGTATGTTTTTTTTGCAAAACTACTAATGGCGCACCTGCAACAAATGCGCCATTAGTAACCTGGATTACTAATGGCGTATTTGTTGCTGGTGCGCCATTAGTAAGTGGGCAGCAACAAGATATTTTGGACAGCCTCTCCTCCCACACTCACTTTCTCCCCACTTCATTCTCTCCACCGCCTCCTCCTTGTCTCGGGTGCCTCCTCTTTTTCACCTCATTTCCACCATAGATTCATTCAAATTAAGTGGTTAAGTTACCTTGTTTTGCTAGGTAAGTAAGGGGGGAAGCTATATTTATGTTGTTCTCCCTACAACAATGTGCACATGCACTTTTTATGGCCTAGCTAGATCTATGTATGTTCGTGGTGTTGCATATGTTTGTGGTGTTGCATATGTGTTTGTGTTTGGAGGTGTACCGGTATTTGAAATGCGATAGTTGCCAATATTTTGCCGGAATGTTGATTCATTTCTGTTTCGGCGAGAATTTTGGCATTAAGCATTATTTTTGGTCCTATTTTTAGGGAAAGTCATGCCAAATTTTTTCTTGGTTCTAAAATATCGTTTTGCTCTACCCCGCAGGCGACCATGGTCCGCACGATGACCGAAGGCATCGTGAATAGGTTTTTGAGGTCCGCGAAGGCCGAGATGCTTCAAAAGAACGAGACGGAGATAAGATGTCCGTGTCGAAGATGCAAGCTGAATAGCCTTATTGCGGACCCGGATTCCGGGCAGGTGCGGGACCACCTGCTCTTGCGTGGTTTCATGGATGGCTATCGGTGGCAAGGTGATGAAGATGACTACGAAGTCGTCCATGGGGGCCGGGCAAGAAATGAGGAAGGGCAGCAAGACAACCACCGCGGCTCGGGGGGGCGAGAAGACGAAGAATCCCCAGGAGATGATCACGACGGTGATGCTGTACACAGTCATCATGTTGAAGATGCAGGACATGATGATGATGCCGGCGGAGCAGACGACGCTGGACCATCGATGGGCTGGGTGCAGGACCCTCATATTCAAGAGCTGCTTCTCAAGCAGACGGATAACGCAAGAGCTGCCGCCCGAGAGAAAGCCAAGATGGATCAACTTGAGTTAGACGCGGTTACTCCATTGTATGAAGGATGCAGGCCCGAGGATACCCGCCTGAAAGTAACGCTCATGGCTCTGGAGATGAAGGTAAAACACAAAATGACCGACACATGCTTCGACGAGAACATGTCATTCTGGCACGAACGTCTTCCCAAGGGGAACAAATGCCCGACCAGTTTGGAGGAGGCGAAGAAAATCATGTGTCCTCTGGATTTACCGCACGTGAAATACCATGTGTGCATGAACAATTGCATCATTTATCAGGACGAGCACGCGGAGTCTACCATATGTCCGGTGTGCGGTGTCACTCGATACAAGAAGAGGAAGAAAGCTCCTCGAAAAGTGGTGTGGTACTTTCCGATCACTCCTTGTCTGCAACGGTATTTCGCGGACCCTAAGGTAGCAAAGCTCCTGCGTTGGCACGCGGATAGGGAGGAGAAGAAGCGAGAAGATGACGCAAATGATCCGGAGATAGATAAAAAAGACAAGATGCTGAGTCACCCTAAGGATGCGAGCCAGTGGCAAGCGTTGAACTTCGAATACCCAGAATTTGGGAACGATCCAAGGAACATCGTGCTGGGTGCGAGCACCGATGGAGTCAATCCATTTGGCAGCCAGAGAAGCACACATAGCACCTGGCCTGTGTTTGTGTGGATGTACAACCTTCCCCCCTGGTTGTGCATGAAGAGGAAGTACATTCACATGAGTATGCTAATTAAAGGGCCGAAACAACCAGGGAACGACATCAATCTGTATCTGGGGCTGCTGAAAGAGGAGCTTGACACGCTGTGGAAAACGCCAGCCAATACGTGGGACGCCGCAGAGAAAGAATATTTCCCTATGAGAGCCGCACTGCTCACGACGGTGCACGACTATCTTGGTTACGGATATCTTGCGGGGCAGGTAGTCCACGGATTTTCTGGATGCATAAGGTGCATGGATGACACAACGTATCGCCAGCTAGATAGAGATCCCGGGTCTTTGAAAACCGTGTTCATGGGACATCGAAGGTGGCTTCGCGATGATGACCCGTGGAGGAAATGCAAGGATCTGTTCGATGGTGAAACCGAACCACGAAAACGCCCGTGTACGAGGAGCGGCGAGGAAATAGACAAGCTGTTGAAAAATTGGAAAGACTGCCCACTGCCGGGAAAGAAGCAAAAGGCGCCAGAGCCGGGAAAGAAGCGAAAGGCGCCAGAGCCGCTGCTGAAGGTATGGAAAACGAGGTCTGTTTTCCGGGACTTGCCGTACTGGAAGATCCACCGTGTGCCTCACAGCCTTGATGTCACGCATATCACGAAGAACGTGTGCGAGAGTCTGCTTGGTACCCTGCTCAACATGCCAGAGAGGACCAAAGATGGGCCGAAAGCAAGGGCAGACTTGAAATCAATGGGCATCAGGCAGGAGCTTCACGCTATATATGATGATGATGATGATGATGATGATGATGATGAGGTGAAGCAGTACACAGAAAGTCGTCGCAAAGGCAAAAAGGCCAAGAAGACCGGAAATGACTACCCTCCCGCGTGCTTCACTCTAAGTCAGGAGGAGATCGAGCAGTTTTTCACCTGTCTCCTAGGAGTAAAACTTCCTTACGGTTACACGGGGAAGATAAGCAGATACCTAGACCCAGCGAAGCAGAAGTTCAGCGGGATGAAGTCTCACGACTGTCACGTGCTGATGACGCAGATACTTCCAGTTGCAATCCGTGGGATCATGGACGCGCACGTCCGTGAAACGCTATTTGGCCTATGCAACTTCTTCGACGTCATCTCTCGGAAGTCGATTGGTGTGAGGCAACTCAGAAGGCTACAGGAAGAGATCGTGGTGATACTATGCGAGCTTGAGATGTACTTCCCGCCCGCATTCTTCGACGTTATGGTGCATCTGCTGGTCCATATAGTGGAGGATATCATCCAACTCGGGCCGACGTTCCTGCACAGCATGATGCCGTTCGAAAGGATGAATGGTGTCATCAAAGGATACGTTCGCAACATGTCACGTCTAGAAGGAAGCATAGCCAGGGGCTTTCTGACC